>NC_082718.1:93914610-94517944 GCF_030144855.1 Hypanus sabinus
TTTTAATAGAAAGAGTATAGTGAGTATAGGAGTTGGGATGTAATGTTAAAATTGTACAAGGCATTGGTAAGGCTGAATTTGGAATATTGTGTACAGTTCTGGTCACCGAATTATTGGAAGGATATCAACAAAATAGAGAGAGTACAGAGAAGATTTACTAGAATGTTACCTGGGTTTCAGCACCTAAATTACAGGGAAAGGTTGAAAAAGTTAGATGTTTATTTTTTGGAGCGTAGAAGGTTGAGGGGGGACTTGATAGAGGTATTTAAAATAATGAGGGGCATAGATAGATTTGACATGGATAGGCTTTTTCCATTGAGAGTAGGGGAGATTCAAGCAAGAGGACATGATTTGAGAGTTAGGGGGCAAAAGTTTAAGGGTAACACTAGGGGGAATTTCTTTACTCAGAGAGTGGTAGATGTGTGGAACGAGCTTCCAGTAGAAGTGGTAGAGGCAGGTTTGGTATTGTCATTTAAAGTAAAATTGGATAGGTATATGGATAGGAAAGGAATGAAGAGTTATGGGCTGAGTGCGGGACAGTGGGACTCGGTGAGTGTAAGTGTCTGCACGGGCTAGAAGGGCCGAGATGGCCTGTTTCGGTGCTGTAATTGTTACATGGTTATATGGTTAAAGAGAAAAGGAGAGACAACTTACTTCAGATGAGAATTATCTACCTCAGAATGGCATGGGACTCAGTCGTTCGCAGTATTCAGAGATGAGAACAAAGGATTTTTTCGGCCCTCAGAGGTTATGTGGATCAGGCAGCAAAGTGAGAAAATCACGACCAACCATGAATTTGTGAAAAACGGCCATTCGTCAAACATTTTATTTCACTTCCTCACTTGCTTATTGTTTGATTTTGGAGAACAGCAACTTTTTGGACAAGTAAACCCAATACCATTTGCACACATGTTAAGCTTAAGAATTAGGAGTAAATATACTTTTCAGGATGAAGCTATTATCCATGGCCTAGAGCAAATTATTTCTAAGTCTTCTAAAACGGCTGCTTTTGAGTTCTCTGCAAGGGAGTTTATGAGCTTTGCTCCCTCCTTGGGATTGCTCATCCAATTGTTCCTAGACCCGGCAAGAGTTCACTGAAGAGGAATTAAACTTGTTTTCACTGGAAAAGTATGTAGAGAGGATATTATGCTGGTCTCTAAATATTGAGGGCAGTATTTGTTTCATTTTAAGACAGTGCTTAGAGGAATGAAAGGAAAGAATGTAATGACAATATTATCATGCCTCAAGCAAGGCTGGAGATTAGAAACATTCTTCTTTTCCACTGATTTGTAGAGATATCGAAAAAAGGTCCCTCAGGAGAAGCAGAATTGGTACTACTTTACTGGATGTTTAAAATGGAAGAAGAGAAAATAAAAATTAAAGAATGGAATAAAAATGGACACCATCTGCTTGATGATCAGATAACCATGTGAAAATATTTGTACTGTATTTCTTTTACTGGATGTATTAAGACAGAGGTAATCAATGGAATGCAACTAATTGAGATTGAATAACACTGAAGTTTCATTTGATTACCTTTGGCTGACCAGTTACCGATTTAACTTGTCTGCCTGCTTCCTGTTACTTGCCTGACTTGAGAAAAAATCCATATTTAAGGAATCTGATGTTCTAAACCCAAGAGGATCTGCAGTTGTGGGAAATCCAGAGTAACACACACAAAATGCTGGAGGAACTCGACAGCATCTATGAAAAGCAATAAAGAGCCGATGTTTTAGGCTGAAACTGGTCCTGATGAAGGGTCTTGGCCCGAATAGTTGACCCTTTATTCCTTTTCATAGGTTAGAGGTTCTCAACTTTTTTATGCCATGGACCAATACCATTATCAAGGAGTCCATAGACCCCGAGTTGTGAACCCTTGCCATTGATACTGCCTGACCTGCTGAGTTCCTCCATTATTTTGTGTGTGTTAATTGGTTGTCTTATTTGTGGAAGAGCACATCAGTGAAAGCAGATGCTGGAAGAAAGTGATTACTAAGAGACAGTGTGGGGGAGCTGGGCTAACCTCGGTGGAACATAGAACCAAAATTCTAGAAAGAATGAACTCTACAAGACCTTCGCACTAACAGACCACCTCAACTACAAGCAGTCCAGAAGGTTGCAATGTAATCCTAATGCACCTGAACTGTTGAACGGTGAGGAGTCACTGATTGGGGTCGTCCACAAGGATGGAGTCTGCACATGGAGGGAAGGGAGGAGAAATTTCTGAACAATTATTAAGAAGCTTGTCTTATTTGTCTCTATTAGCCCTTATCTGGCACGACTTCAGACAACTGGGGAGCAGTCAGAATCAGGCCACTGACAGGGATGCACCCCCTTCAGCCAAAAATCACCCATGTCCACGGAGAGTTCGACAAGGGCAGTGAGGAAGGAAAGCTGCAGCTGCACGGAAAGTTGCCGATGATCGGGCTCAGCTTTGCATAGGTTCCTGCAGTAGGGAGACCGACCAATCTCCAGCTGCCAGTCACTTTTTCATCAAGAATGTACAGCTTGCAAATCTGACATCCATTTTTTCCATATTTCATTAAGGTTGACATTTCGGACAGCTTTAAAGGAGTGATGTTCATATGAATGTTCCTTTATGAAGATACCACTCTTGAGACTGTCCAAACAATATTTAATATAAAACTCGTGACTGAGTCCACCCGACCATCTTTATAGCAGTCAGCAGTCTGCTGTCTCAGCAGCAAATTCAGCACACAGCGACCTTCAAGTAACACTGTACAGCAAATGGTCCTCTAGGTGTAGACGAGAGAAGCATCTTTTCTGATCTTCCCTTATAAATCTCCAGGTTACAAAGAACTATGCACTTCACATTCATAAATTATTATTATGTGGGAATTGATTGTGTCTCGGTCGCAGCTTTCAATTTATTAAATGCTCTTAATTTAAAATTATCAGAGAGTCAATCATCCAAATAATTTGTCTGATCCCTGAACTCACAGTAAGTCTTTGCAAGTCTCCACTCCAAAGTCATTCCCATGAGAAATAGGAAATGGATGTAGTTTATTAGTAGACTTATCCTTTTAATAAGCTTTACGTAGATTGTGGAAATTAAGATTTTAAGGATCATTGCAATAAGACAGAAAGTATCGGAGCAGAATTTGGGCCATTTGTCACATTGAGGCTGCTCCACCATTTCTTCATGGCTGACCCATTTCCCTCTCAACCCCAGTCTCCTGCCTTCTCACCATAACACTTCATGCTGTGAATAATTAAGAAACTGTCAGCCTCTGACTTGCCGTCCACAGCCACCTGTGGAAATGATTCACCACTCTCTGGCTAAAGAAATTCCTCGTCTTCTCTGTTCTAAATGGATATCCCTCTACTCTGAGGCTGTGTCCTCTGGTCCCTCCATAGGAAATTTCCTCTCCACATCCACTCTATCTAGGCTGATGCACCATCAATAACTCTCAGAGACGTGAGGCGAGAGATAGGCTTTTATTAGCCGGAAGAAAGCACTGTCAGCAGCAAAAGACCATCACACAACATCCTGGAGACTGAGGGAGGAGCAGTGCCTCCAATCGCCTTTATACCGGGGTCCGTGGGAGGAGCCACAGGAGCAGTCAGCAGAGGGGCGTGTCCAGACTGGTATATGTAGTTCACCACATAGGCCTTTCAATATTCAGTAGGTTTCAGTGAGATCTCCCTTCATTCTTCTGAATTCCAGTGAGTACAGGCCCACAGCCAACATGAAAGGGTCCTCATATGATAACCCTTTCATTGCCAGAATCATTCTCATGAGCCTCCTTTGAATACTCTCCAATGTCAGCACATCCTTTCTTAGACAGGGAACACAAAACTGCTCACAATACTCCAAGTGAGGTCTCACCAGTGCTTTATAAAGACTCAACATCACATCCTTACTTTTATATTCTAGTCCTCTCGAAACGAATGCCAACATTGCATTTGCCTTCCTCACCACTGACTCTTGGCAAACATACTGCAACAATAGTTAAGAAGTTTCGGGCAGGTGGGGCTCGTCAGCCCGCCTAGGAGAAGGAAAACCCTAATTTTAAACCTCCGCTGCCTCGCAGCCATACCCACCCACAGGAAAGGTTTCAGGAGTAAATCCCGAGAAAAAAATCCGGAGCCGGGATGCCTAAGGCAGTTCGATGCCGCTTACAACTTCACTCTGGCAAACTCTGCGACGACACCGGTGCCAAACTGTATCGGCGCTTGCCCTTCCCTTGAACTACATCAGTGACGTGGAGAGGGGGGAGCCCACTGAGTGGGCAACAGCCAGTTCTTCAAATCTTCCCACCCAGGCTTGTGCCCTGGAGAGGACACAGTCTACTACTCCTAGTTTAGTAATGTTTAGTAATGACTTCCAGTAGCAGGTAAGTAGTGGAATTGGAGGCAACTTTGAAGGAGAATATTTTACTGAGATCTGGGGAAAGAGCAGGGGATGGAATTCACTTTATGGTTCTTTCAAGGAGAGAGCACTGGAATGATGGGACAAATGGCCTCTTCTGTGCAGTTTGAATTAATGATGAAGAGAAGATACATTAGTCAAAATTGGAGTGAATACAATGCAGCGTCACAAGCTTGGAAGTGTATGATTACATCAACCAAGAGGACATGAACTGCAAAGGAATAGGATAATGGTAAGCTGGTACATTCAATGTTAAACAAAATTATGGAAAGAGTTCATGCATAAAATGTAGTGAGAACTAATCAGGGTCAGTTTTTAAATTAGCACCAAACTTTAATTGAGAGACAGTGGTTCCAATGGATCTCCTGCGTGGAAGAGCAGAATTCTTCCTTTGGTCGATATTCCTGTGATATGGATAATTTGATGGCCAGACTCATCTACTTTACATTGGCATGCTAAGCATACAAAGCCAGGGAACCAGCCCAGAACGTCGGACTCTGCACAGCAGGAGATCGCAGAGTGAAAAGGAGACAGTTCCTTGTGAACTTTACGCACCAGTTTAAAAAAAGGAGTGGGGTCTGTCGGAACTTGTTTGCAGAGCAGGAGATACCTTGGGCTAATAGCAACCAGGGCTAATTAGCAAAGGCCTATAAATTAGCAAGGTTTGACTGGAGCGGCCATTGTGTGAGTGGACAGTGTTAGAGTGGTCAGGCATGGAATGCTCCTTCTGTGAGATAGAAACATAGAAAACCTACAGCACAATACAAGCCCTTCAGCCCACAATGCTGTGCCAAACATGTCCTTACTTTAGAAATTACCTAGGGTTACCCATAGCCCTCTATTTTTCTAAGCTGCATGTACCATGTGGGATTTCAGGGTACTTAACAGTCTCCCTGATGCCTGCATCTGCAGGAAATGTACCTAACCTCAGCTACTGACTGACAAGGTCGAGGAACGGGAGTTGAATGTACTCAGGACTATTCGGGAGGCTGGAAATTTCATAGGTAAGTCTTTTATTGAGGTGGTCACACCCAGGCTTTAGGTAGTAGATGGGTGACCACCAGTAGAAGTGAGGGGTAAGCAGTGAGTGCAGGTTTCCCGAGGCCACTCCTTTCAGCAAAAGTCTATCCCTTTGGATACTGTTGGGGAAAATCTAGCAGGGCACAGCAGAGGCAGCCAGGCCAGTGACATTACAGCTGCCTCTGAGGCTCAGCAGGGAAGGGCAAAGTCAGGCGGAGTGGTAGTGATAGGAGACTTGATAAGTCAGGGGAACGGGCAGGAAATTCTTTGGCCATGGAAGAGAATTGGATGACGGTACAGATGAATGAGTGGCTGAGGAAGTAGGACGGGGCAGGGGTTCAGATTCCTGGATCATTGGGATTTCCTCTGGGGAAGGTATGACCCCTACAAATCAAAGGTAGAGATGAATCTGCTTATAAGAGGGAAATTCAAAATCTGTCTGAGTGGTGCCACAACAATAACATCTCATTCAATGTAAACAAGAGCAAGAAGCTGATTATTGACTTCAGGAGGAGGAAACTGGAAATCCATGAGCCAGTCCTCATCAGGAGGATCAGAGGTGGAGAGGGTCAGCAACTTTAAATTCCTCGGTGTTATCATTTCAGAGGATCTGTCCTCAGCACAGCACGCAGGTGACATTACGAAGAGAGCATGGCAGCGCCTCTACTTCCTTTGAAGATTCAGCATGACATCGAAAACTCTGATAACCTTCTATAGATTCGTGGTGGAGAGTACATTGATTGGCTGCATTACAGCGTGGTATGTCCTTATGTGGAAAATAAAGTAGTGGGTACGGCCCAGCCCATCACAGGTAAAGCATTCCCCACCACTGAGCATGTCTACGTGGAGTCCTTTTGCAGGAAAGCCTTTATAAATGATGTGCTCTGAGATACTCTCCATAAACATGCCTTCATCTCCATGGATGATATCCTAATCTTCTCGAAGCCCATGGAGGAGCACATCACTCACGTGATGGCTACTAGACCATGGACTTTATGTCACTGGAGATGTCTGATTTTTATGTGATGTCTGTTTCATTTTTGCGCTTCATCATCTGTAACGGCAATCTCGAGTCGGACCCTACCAAGACCCAGGCAGTCAGCCTGGCCACCATCATCCAATATCAAACAGGACCAGCAGCTCCTGAGGTTTGCTAACTTCTACCAGAAGCTCATCATGAACTTCAGCTCCGCTGACAGCCCTAACTAACAAAATCCACAGGCCTTTTTGTCTGGGCCACTGAAGCACAGGCTGCTTTTGGAGAGCTTAAACAGTGGTTCACATCATTTCCCACCTTGCTTTCTCCTAAGCCAGACCTTCTCTTCATCATGGAGGTGGATGCCTCAGTCATCAGAGTAGGTGCCCTCTCGTCTCAACAAATACCCTCGGATAGTAAACTGCACCCATCTGTATCCTTCTCCAGGCAGATATCCCCGGCAGAGAGGAACTATGACATCGGGAATTAGGAGCTTCTTGCATTTAAGTTAGCTTTGGAGGAAGGGCATCACCAGCTGGAGGGGGCCAAGCACCCTTTTATCATTTGGATTGACCATAAGAACGTGGTCTATATTCAGGAGGTCAAGAGGCTGAATTCCAGATGAGTCAGGTGGTCTTTGTTCTCTGTCTGGCTTAACTTCATCCTGATCTATCGACCAGGGTCTAAGAAGCAGAAGCCCTGTCCTGCCCGTTTGACAAACTGGAACAAGAGGAGCAGCCTACCACCATTTTGTCCCAAGCCAGGATATTAGCATCAATTTGTTGGGGATCAATGCTCTTGATCACAAGGCCCGAGAGTAAAGGGAAATTCCTGAGCATGGTCCTCCGATTCGGTTGTTTGCCTTAAGTTCTGTCCGGTCCCGGGGCACACACCCAGGGATTGCCAGCACCCTTGAGTTTATCAAGAGGGGGCTTTGGTGGCCCAGAATGATGGGAGAAGATCAGCAGTACATGCAGGCATGCGAGGTGTGCACCTGGAATAAAGAGCCTCGTACCCGACCTCGATGGATCCTCCACCTCCTACCTGTTCTGGAAAGACCTTGGGCACATATCTCCATGGATTTTGTCACAGGACTCCCGCTAACCAAGGGGAAATCGGTCATCGTGGTGGCTGTCGATCGTTTTTTGAAAGCCTGCAAGTTCATTGCCTTAGAGAAGCCCCCTTCCACGGGAAGGACTGCCAAGGTTGGCCTGAACCAGGTCTTCAGGGTCCACAGATTCCTGGTGGGCATTGTCTCATATCGTGGTCCACGATTCTCATCACATTTCTGGGAGGCTTTCTGTGAACTGATAGGGGCAACAGCAAGCCTTTCCTCTGGGTTTCACCCAGAGTCCAACGGCCAGACAGAGTAGACCAACCAAGATCTAGAAAGTACCCTGAGTTGCCTGGCCTCGGAAAGACCTGCTGAGTGGTGTGACCATTTGATGTGGGCAGAGATTGCCCAGAACACCTTATAGCACTCAGTGCATGTGGTGTCACCATTTGAATGCCAGTTTGGTTATCCTCTGCCTCTCTTTCTGGACCAAGAAGCTAAGGTTGGGGACTCTGCAGCAGAAGATCTTGTCCAACGCTGCAAGGAGAAGTGGATGAGGCTAAAAGATATTTTGCTGGCCTCTACCCAGTGAGCAGACACCAAGGCAAACCAAAGGAGAAGCCTGGGACTTGTGTTACAGCCTGGGCAACAGGTCTGGTTCTCCACTCATGATTTGTATCTCCGAGTGGAATCTAGAAGGTTGATGCCCAAGTTCACAGGTCCCTTTAAGATCCTGAGGAAAGCAAATCTGGTGGCTTACTCCTTGCAGCTTCCCAAGACCCTAAAGATCAGCCCCACTTTCCACACCCCTAAATTAAAGCCAGTCTGCACCAACCCCTTAGCCCCACAGCCACCACCCAAGTTTATCGTGGGGTAACAGGTCTTCACAGAGAAAGACTTTTGGACTTGCGTACTGTTGGAGGTGTTTGGCAATACCTCGTGGAATGGGAGGGATTCAGACTGGGGGAAAGGTGCTGGCTACTGAAAAGAGACATCCTGGATCTGATTCTCAGTCACAATTACCATCACTGCCTCTCTGAGCAACCAGGGCCATCAGGAGTCAGCCGTAGGGGAGGGCGTCCTGTTACTTAGCTAGCCAATAATATAAAATGATACCAAAAGTTCTTTTCAGATATATAAAGAGTAAAAGAGAGCAGAGGGTGAATAATGAACCAGTGGAAAATGACACTGGAGATGTGGGAATGGGGAGATAAAGAAATAGCAGGCAAACTTAGTAAATAATTGGTGTCAGTATTGATTGTGGAATACATGAGCAATACACCAGAAATTCAAGAGCGTCAGAGGGCAGGTGAGCGTAGTTGCTATTACTACGAAGCTACTGGGGAAGCTGTAAGGTGCAAACACGTAGGTTAAATGGTATTTGTAAATGGTCCGGTGAATTGGTTTGGGTTAAGTTGGGGTTATTGGCAGAAACTGTGCCAGCACAGCTCGAAGGGCCGACTCCTCCTTTATCACAAATAATATATGAAAAAATAAATGATAACGAGGCTTTATGAAAGGTAAATCATATTTGACAATCTTGCTTGAATTCTTTGATGAGGGGGTAAAGGAAAAAGCTGTAGATTTAGTGTACTTGGATTTCTAAGTCGCATACGAAGCTGATGAATAAATTAAAAACACATGGAGGGAGTGTGTAGCAGAGAGTCTACTCGGTTAATGGTAGGGATCCATGGTATCAAAAAAAGTTTGGGAACCCCTGGCCTAGGACTGTTTGTCTCAAAGAAAACAAATGGAATGCATGGGTCCTTTTCAGACCGGAAGCAGGTAACTAGTGTGCTGCAGCGATCAGTTCTCGGCAGCAATTATTCCCTACATTAATGACCTGCAGGAGGGAATGGTAAGGTTTTCAAATGATACTGATGATATGAAAATACACTCAGTGCCTCCTGTACCAAATGTGATGGCCACAGAGTGTGTGTAGAAGAGATGTGCTCTGATAAGGGAATGGGGGAGAAAGGACATGATAAATAGAGTTTAGTGAAGTGTGGGATCCTGCACTTCTGTAAGAGAAACCAAAAGGCAGATTATTATCCAAATGGAGTGAGGCTACAAGGGAATAAATAGATGTACTGGTGTTTTCTCGCACATGATTCACAAAGAGAGCCAGCAGGCAGATCCAGCAAATAGTTAAGGGGGCAGCCAGCATCACACAGGGATTGGAGTTTAAAAATAGAGAGATTTTGTTGCAATTATTAAGGGTGTTAGTTAGCATTGGTGACGTCTCATCTGGAATACCATGTACAGTTTTGGTTCCCTCACTGAAAAGAATATACCAGGTTTCCCCCGCTACCCGAAGGTAGAGCGTTCCAATGAAACGGTTCGTAAGCTGGAACATCGTAAAGTGAAGAAGCAATTACCATTTATTTATATGGGAAAAATTTCTGAGCATTCGCAGACCCAAAAAATAACTTACCAAATCAGGCCAAGTAACACATAAAACCTAAAATAACAGTAACATATAGTAAAAGTGGGAATGATATGATAAATACACAGCCTATTTAAAGTAGAAATACATTTCTGTAATCATTGCAGCACTGTCTAGCGTTGCAAAAATCTCACGCAAGCGCTCCTGGCAGAAACACTCTCTCCAGTAACCTTTAAGCTATGAAGCTGCCAAATCAAACCAAGTAACACATAAAAATACACAGCCTATATAAAGTAGAAATAATGTATGTACAGTGTAGTTTCATTTACCGGAATCGGGAAGACAGTGAGGACACTGATGATGGTGTGTTAGGCTGAGTCGTCGGAGGTTGGGGTGGTGGGACACTGGGGTGTCATCTCATCATCGTCTGTTTCCATCAGGGCAGGCAGGTCACCTTCTTCTATGTCTGCCTGGCTCGATGTCAAAGGTCGAGGTTCATCGGCTGCTGTGGCTGATGTGGAAGGCTTGAAAAACGACAGTATGCTTGACTGCTTAGCCTCGCGCATTTTTCTATCATGCAGTTCTTTGTAAGCACTCAAACCATCCTGCAAACCTGCCCTAAACCCACGTGCCCTTTCAAAATTAAAGTCATACTTTTCTGCAATCATTGCAGCGTTGTCAATCGCAGCGAAAATTTCACACAGTTGCTTCACGTTCTGTTCCTGGACGACTTCACTTTTGCGCCGTTCGCTACTGCGTTCGGCTTCAATTGTTATCCTTTCCTCTTCATCAGCTCTTCATCTGTCAGTTCTTGGCCATGGGATGCCAAAACCTCTTCAACATCATCTTCGTCAACTTCCACAAACCTAGCCTCCTTAGCCAAACTCACTATTGCCGTATTTATTGTTGATGGTTCGAAGCCTTTAAAATAGTTCACTGCTTCGGGACATAGTTTCCTCAAAACACCATTTCTCATCAAGACTGTTAGCCTATCGAGAGCATCTCCAACGTTGGCAATTGCCAGTTTTATATTTATACCCAGATCTCTCTCAAAGATGTTTTGGAGTTGCCCTCTCTGTCAATGGTGCTTACAATAAAATGCATCACATTCTGCGTATTGTATGCCTTAATTATGGCTATTAGGCCTTGGTCACATGGCTGCAGCAACGATGTCGTATTCAGTGGTAAGAATGCAACACAAATGTTACCGCCATACTCGGTAATGTCAGGTGAATGAGCAGCACAATTATCGACAATCACAAGACACCTATTATCAAGGTTATTTTCTCTACGGTATTTTTCAACAAAGGGACTAACGTATCCACTCAAGTACTCAGAAAAAAGCACTTGGGTATTCCAACCACTTGGATGTGAACAGAGCACAACAGGAAGTGCTTTCTTATCAGCGCCTTTAAGTGCCCTCGGATTTTCTGAATGGTACACTAGTAGAGGCTTAAGGATGCATCACCAGCAGCGTTAATAATAAGCATTAGGGTAAACCTGTGCTTCAAAGCCTTGTGTCTCTTAGTCTGCTTTTCTTCTATCGAAATAAATGTCTTGCTCAGCAATTTTTTCCAATAAATTGCAGTTTTGTGACAGTTAAACACTTGCTTATACAAATAACCATCTTCTGTAATTATTTTCTTCAGTTTTTCTGGGAACTTTTCGGCAGCTTCAGTATCAGCCGAAGCACTCTCTCCAGTAAATGTTAAACTATGAAGCTGCCCTCGCCTCAGAAACCGATCAAACCACCTATGACTACCTTTATATTCCACTTTCACAACACTTTCATCACCATCGTTCAGTGCTTTCTGTTTCAGCTTATTAAAAAGACTGACTGATTTCTCCTTAAGTACAAGATAACTTAACGGTACACCCATCAATTCACTCAAGGAATAGACCTTCCATTTTATCCATTGTTGGATGCCAACTAAAAAAGACCATCCTGCTACGAGCAGAACCAACAGTAACGTCAGCAGCTTTCAAGATTCTTTCTCTCTGCGTGTAAGTAGTGCGAATGGGGGATGGAGGCAAGTTCAACGTGCGGGCAATGTCTTTACTTCATTCACCACGATCAAAACGCTTAATTAAGTCTAATTTTACACTAAGTGAAACACCCTTACGTGCTCTCTTAGGCTTTTCTGATACCTCGGAACTCACCTTACTGACGGATGCACAAAATAAATTGAGATAAAGCACAGATGCTCACAGGCACGTGGTTAAGCAATGCCGGCTGCCTTTTTTGTAGAAGTGAAAACACTTATTGGTTAGCGAAAACAGGATACTAATGTAGGTCTTTCATAACAGCAAGATGCGATAAGGTGAATGTTTGGAAAACAGGGTATTGTAGTGGTAACATTGGGATGCTTCCTGGGATGAGAGGGTTTTCCCACAGAGAGAGAACTCTTCTTTAGTTCTCTCTCTGTAGCTTGGGTCTGTATTCAAGTTCAAGTTTAATTATCATCAACGCCCATGGATATAGCCAAACGAAACATTGCTCCTTCAGGGCCAGGGTGCAAAACACAACACCAAAAGTAATTCACAGCACAAGGCACATATAGCACATATACAGCAGCAGTAAACATACAGTCAATAAATAAAATCTAAAATAGTCCAAATCCCTGTCATGCCCTATGTGTTGTCACCAAGAGCACACCTGCAGCAGTCTACAGGCGAACGCAATTCTGCTTGTCACTAGAGGCAGCACTGACTGGAGGGCCCAGCTCCCACCCAGCCTGGACACTGTGCTACACCACCTCCAGCATCACCTCCCTGGGTGCTTGCAACAGACGAGCCTGTGGAATGAGGCCCTGCGGCGTCCCCGCCATCAATCTCTTCCAATAAACCAGTGAGCCGAACTTGCAGTGTTACACATTACCGATGTCCAACAGGGCCCTGTGGTCACAAGAAAGACATCCACAACAGTTGCTCACTGTTGGACTGCACACCAACTGTGGACACCTTTCTGCAACAGCATGGTCTGTACCAAGACCGGCCCCTCCAGCCCCCCACCCCTCCGGCTATCGAGCAACTTGCTGCTGGGGTAGACCTGTCGTACCTGACGTTCTTGATAACCAGCAGGCCTTACGATTGTAAAAAGGAGATAAAGGATGAACAATCCAGAGTGGATGCTGTGTCCAAGCTCACTGCCATCTTACCAACAGAAGAATGAGAGATGATTTTATTCGAACTTACAAGATCCTCAGTGGCATTTGCAGGGTAGATGCTGGGATGTTTTCAGTAGTGGGAGGTGTATAACTACAAGAAATGAGGCTGGTCATTATAAAATGGAAGTGAGTAGACATGTTTTTTCACAGAGGGTGGTGATTCCCTGGGACAATGTGCCTTAGTGGGTGTGCAAACTGGATTGTTAGGAGTACAGTACTGTGCAAAAGTCTTAGCCACATACATATATTTGGGTGTCTAAAATTTTTGCAGAGTTCTGTAGTAATTTCTACTTTCTACTTTCTACGAAGGCTGAGGAAAGTCCATCTCCCACCCCCATCCTCATCACATTCTACAGGGGTTGTATTGAGAGCATCCTCAGCAGCTGCATCACTGCCTGGTTCGGAAATTGCACCATCTCAGATCACAAGACCCTGCAGCGGATATTGAGGTCAGCTGAGAAGATCATCAGGGTCTTTCTTCCTGCCATTACGGGCATTTACACTACACGCTGCATCCGCAAAGCAAACAGCATTATGAAGGACCCCAGGCACCCCTCATACAAACTCTTCTCCCTCCTGCCATCTGGGAAAAGGCACCAAAGCATTCAGGCTCTCACGACCAGACTATGTAACAGTTCTTTCCCCCAAGCTATCAGACTCCTCAATACCCAGACCCTGGACTGACACCTTACTGCCGTATTGTCCTGTTTATTATTTATTGTAATGCCTGCGCTGTTTTATGCAGTCCTGGGTAGGTCTGAGGTCTAGTGTAGTTTTTTTCTGAGTGTTCAGTCTAGCTTTTGTACTGTGTTATGTAACACCAGGGTCCTGAAAAAACGTTCCATTTTTACTATGTACTGTACCAGCAGTTATGGTTGAAATGACAATAAAAGTGACTTGACTTGACTAATTTATGTATTGCACTGTTCTGCTGCAAGAAAAAACAAATTTCATGACATACGTGAGTGATGATAGACCTGATTCTGGTATGGGTCTCTTTTGTGGACTGAGGTTGGGAAAAGGGCAGGGAGAGGGGAATCAAGGTTAGGAAAGGGGAAGGGAGAGAGGAGGGAATAAGAAGCACCAGAGAGACATTCTGTAATGATCAATAAACCAATTGTTTGTGATCAAATGGCCTTGCCTGCTGTCTCAGGGTCGGGTGTGTCGGCACACGCACCACCCCCACCCCGGCACTCTTTCTCTGCCACTTGTCCCACAACCCTCCCTCGGCGCTCCACTCTCAAAATTTCCAACATCCTCTGCTCCCATTGGATTTACAAACTCGCTTTCTGCTCCACTTTGACAAATACTGTACTGTGCAAAAGTCTTCGGCACCCGAGCTATGTGCCTATCACTTCTGTACAGTGCTGTAGATCAAGTGGAGCTAGATAAATATTTGATAACTGGAGGAATAGAATGATATGGAGAAATGACACAGAAGAGTAGAGGTCAGCATAAATTATGCTAAGCGGTGGGGCAGGCCTGAAAGGCCCGATGACCAATTTCTGCTCCTGCTTTGTTAGGTTCTTGCTTTTTTTTTTAACATTCTTATTTCTTGTGAAACTCCGCATGGTCACGGGGACACAGGCAGTGCCCAAGGTTAGAATTGAACCGGGTCAACAGGCCTCAGTACCACCTGCCGCACCACTGCGCCGTCACGTGGGGGTAGATCATCCCCAGCTACGTCCATATTTGCACAAATGAGCATTAGCACTTATCACCTCCGCTGCTGTGCAGCTCGGCCTGTCCTGGAGCGAGGACCTTATTTCTTGCTGGAGGCTGTGATGTGTGACCAACTCTGTGTGACATTGTCGAGTATAGTTAAAGAACTTGGTGTATTGTAACAATAACGTGACACATGTGCTGTACACACATGCCAGTCCTACTCAGTCTGCAATAAAGTGAACACTTTTCTCTGAGAGATTATGATATTTAATTATTACCAGAATTATCTCACAGTCCGCCTAAGTGCATTCAAACTAAAGATGAAGTTAATTACAACCAAAATACATATTGTCATCAAGAAGGGAAAAAAAGTGGTCAAAATACGCTTGCAGTGGCTTCAGTATATCATTCATCAAGGCACTCACAGCCGAGAAGGTAAGGGTGTTGTAATATGAACAAAGTCACCAGAGAGACAGAGCTGATAAAGATAAAGTAGTCTTTTATTTGACAAAATGAGACACTCTCTGAAGGAAGTGGCCTCGTCCACCCAGTATTTCATGACATTTTATGTGCTAAAGATCAAAGGACAATTCTATAGATACACCTTGGCAGGCTTCATCACTGCCTGGTATGGAAACTACCTCCCTCAATCGTAGCACTCTGCAGAGGGCGGTGCAGACAACCCAGCCTGTCTGTAAACGTAAACTGCTCACTATTCTGGACATTTACAAAGACAGTTGTGTAAAAAGGGCCTGAAGGATCACTGAGGACCTAAGTCACCCAAATCACAAACTGCTCCAGCTGCTACCATCAGGGGAAATGATTCCACAGTATATAAGCCAGGACCAACGGGCTTCGGGAACAGCTTCTTCCACCAGGCCATCAAACTGATTCATTCATGCTGACACAACTGTATTTCTATGTTATACTGACTGTCCTGTTGTACATACTATTTATTACAAAATACTATAAATTGCACATTGCACATTCAGACAGAGACGTAACATGAAGATTTTTACTCCTCGTGTATATGATGTATGTGTAAGTGATAAATTCAATTCAATTCAATGTATCTACAATACTTTCTTTGAAATACATACAATCTTCACACCTAGAATGCAGACATCCAAAATGAATATTAATCAGCATTGTCTGTTTTTTCAATTACCTGCTGTCCACAGCTTCAGGAGATTGCTGTCCAGGGCTGCATTTTAAATTTAATCTACAGTCCACGTTCTGGATTGCTTAAATTAGTTGCTGAAATTATTGTTTGCTCTATAACCTAATTCCAGAATATGCCTGATGCACCATCAATAACTCTCGGAGACGGGAGGTGAACGATAGGCTTTTATTAGCAGCAAAACGGAGCACAGCATCTCAGAGACTGAGGGAGGAGCAGTGCCTCCAATCACCTTTATACAGGGGTCTGTGGGAGGAGCAGCAGGAGCAGTCAGCAGAGGAGCGTGTCCAGACAGGTATACATAGTTTACCACTGTGCCCTAAGAGATCTTCAGTGTTCCCTGTGTATTGGTGGACGGTAGCAAATTAACAATAGAGGTAAAAATGCAGGAAGCAGCAGCCTCTTTAAGAAAAGTGGACAGGATGTGTCAGTCCAGAGGATGGAAAGATGGGTTTAAAAGATGAAAGTACACCGGAGGCTTGACTGCAGCATCACTCTCTAGGTGCCTCAAATTGAGCTAGATTTCACAATAAGCATGAGGAGCTCAACTAAGGATGAGAACCATTTGTAGTTTATATGGGTACGATAGCCTGAGGGTGTGAAAATCTTATGCTGAGTGTGCAGATATTGGGCACTACAGTGAGAGAGCAAAGGAATTGGTTAGCTCTGAAGCATATCACTATCTTTACTTAGCCCATACTTAGTATGGAGATACCACACTGTGCAAAGGTCTTAGGCACATATACTGTACGTAGAGTGAGGGTGCCTAGGAACTTTGCACAGTACTGTAGTAATTTTGTCTTTTGCACTGTACTGCTGCCAGAAAAAAAAGCAGATTTCATGACATATGTGAGTGTGATAAACCTGATTCTGATATGGGTCTCTATTGTGGACTGAGTGGGAAGGGGGTAGGGAGAGAGGAATCATAGTTGGGGAAAAGTGGAAGGGAGAGGGGAGGGAGCAGGCGGGAATCAGCAAAGAGACATTCAGTAATGATCAATAAACCAGTTGTTTGAAATCTAGTGACCTTGCCTGTTGTCTCAAGGCTGGGTCCATCTTAACCCAGATTGCACCCCCTCCACCCTGGCTCTCCTTCTCTGCCACCTGTCACATACCCCTCCCTCAGCACTCTCCCCTCACCATTCCCAACGGCCTTTGCTCCTGCCTGATTTATAAACCCTCTCTCCGCACCATGTTGCCAAAAGCAGTACTGTTAGTACTGTGCAAAAGTCTTAGGCACCCCCAAGCGTGTGCGTGTGCGTGTGCGCTCTCTCTCTCTCTCTATATATATATATATAAAATGTTCCTAAGAGACTTCTGCAGAGTACTGTATAGAAGGGTCTATTTGTCTCATCAGGTCCAAGCATAGCATTCCCATCAGTCCCATTCCCTTCTTCCTTTCCAGGAGTCTTATAATTTATTCTTTTTAATGCATCAGTTAACTCTTTTGACTCCAGTTTTGCATCTTGTCAATATTAATGGATAATTTATAGTAGGCAATGAACGTTCTAGATCATCATTGTAAATGGGAGGAAATCAGGAGACCCAAAGGAAATGTTCATGAAAAATACCTAAGCTCCACAGAAACAGCTCCTAAGATTGGGATCCAACCCTGATTCCTAGACCAGTGAGATAACAGGCAAAATGGGCTGACTGGTATACAGTTTTTGAAATAAATATGCCAAAAGTATCTATCAGATTCAGGGGCAACCTGTTCAGGGGAAACATCATGAAATCTTTATTGACCTGTTGAGTGATTTACAACATTAGTTGGGGGCTTGTTGTGTTTGGTCTGTTCAGTGTGACCTCAATCATAAATCTCATGCAATTCAATAAGCTGAAATGATGCAAAGCATCACTGATAGGATAAAGAAACTTTTTATTTGCAAATCACAAATGTAAGAGTCATGATATTCTGATATTTTATCAGAAGATGTACCTAATCAAACACTCCATCTATTGAGCATTCCTTTCTGAACACGCAGTGGCTTTTGGATGTGAGGCAATACTGTGTAAAGCAGATTGCCAGTCCCCTGTTATCTCTTCCACGCAGCAGCACCCCTTTTTCCACACGAGAAGCAGAGGCTAGGAATCTTCATCACTGCAAATATTTCCTCCAATAACCATGAATGATTTGATCTTTTGATCTGCAATGAATGTTGACAACAACATGAAATCTGCAAGATTAATAAATTCATAGTGTCACTTATGCAAAAGTTTGATATGTGGATTCACTTGGGGGTTTATATTCAAACAGTTGCCTTCTTAAGGAATATTTTCTATGATCAGTTCAATGGATTCCATCTTAAAGCAGGTACATAGGTTGGAGACTACATATCCAGAGGCATTGTTACATGATCACAATGTAGTAACAGCAAGCACCATTAACTTACTTCCTCTATTCATGAGATTCTGCAATAACGTTTTAAGGCCCAAGCAGACAGAAAATTTATCAATGGACACTGTCTCCTTCTTTTTCTTTTTGTTAAGCCCTTCTCCCCTCTTGGGGTATAGGCTACCAACAGAGTCCTCAGTTCTGGGCCAGTCTTTCAGCCTTTCAATGTGTAGCCCGTCGAAGAACCAGCGCTCCATTGAATCTAGGACATCTTCAAGGAGCGGTGCCTCAAAAAGGTGGTGTCCATCATTAAGGACCTTCATCACCCAGGTCATGCCCTCTCATCAGGGAGGAGGTACAGAAGCCTGAAGGCACACACTCAGTGATTCAGGAACAGCTTCCTCCCCTCTGCCATCCAACTTCTGAATAGACATTGAACCCACGAACACTACCTCACTACTTTTTTCATTTCATGACATTAAGATCAAACCTGATTCTGATTCTCTCATAGGGATGAGGTCTTTGGAGCTTCTGGTGGCTTTTCTATAGCACTAGATTTTTGAGAATGGGGTTGCTAGCTCCATGCTCAACCTTCATGCTTTTGCAGCTGGCCTTGGGGCTGTCCACAGCAGAGCTTTATGTAACTGCAGATTTTGTTAAGTCTTAAGCCCTGACAACTTAGGGTTGCCAAATTTACTCTGACCTCTGTTGTGAAGCTTTAGCCCCAGACCTCTTGCCATGCCTGGTGGCAAAGCTGTGGGAGTCAGTGGTTTGGTGTGGAACAACTATGGCAGGTGCTAGCACCAGAGAAAAATCAGGTAACTGAATCTTGCCCTGTTTACCCTCTTGGCATGCAGATGGCATCGGGAAGGCAAGGAGGCAGCCCATGACAAGAGAATTCCTCTATGCTAGGGCTCTTTGAGGAATGCATAACCTCATCCCGTTCTGTAGGGTCACCATATATGAATATTTGCAGATCTTTTCCTCCAGAGGTGTCTGATGGCACTAGAGGATGTATATAAATCACCAGCTACAACTGTGGCATGTGGTCAGTATAAGATTATGTCCCTCCAGTCCTGCCCTTCCAATCAGCAACAGACCCCCTCTTCTCAGATCACCATCCCTGGAGGCGGAAGCCATCTCCTTTGGTCCCAGATGCAGCAGTCAGCCCACAGAAACTTTTTTTCTCCATCCAAGTGGACAAGTGGGATTGGACCAGTTTGGGTGCGAAGTGGCAAATGAGGTGCAGCCATTGAACTCACTAGACCCAAGGGTCTTTAAAGCAACAGATGGAGGTAGAAAGCAAAAACAAGTGAAAAGGGAGATCCACTTCAAAGTCATTTGGCAGCTAAACAGATAGAAGGAAGCTCTAGAGTAAGCATCCGTGCTACCAGGCCCTGACACATGGTAGAAGGATTGATTCTCCAGAGGCGTATATTTCAAATCTAACCATAGTAGCTCGAATTCAATTAACTGAAAAAATCTGAAATATAAAGCTGGTGTGATGACAGTATTGAACCTGCCAGATTGTCATAAATAGAAGAGAAAATCTGCAGATGCTGGAAATCTGAGCAACACACACAAAATGCTGAAGGAACTCAGCAGGCCAGGCAGCATCTATAGAAAAGAGTACAGTTGATGTTTCAGCCAAAACCCTTCGGTAGGACTCACAGCATCTGCAGAATTTCTCTTGTTTGTGATGAGAATGTCACCCGGCTCCCTGTGGCACCACTTTTACCTTGTTTAACCGACACACCCGAAGTTTGCCAGGCCCAATCCCTATTATCTAAGTGTCCCAGGCTGAAATAAGCAGTCACTAATACTGTTCACAGTATTCCCCTCCGTAGCTGCCGCCTGACTTGCTGAGTTTCCCCTGCATTGTTTGAGTGTTGCTCAGGATTTCCAGCATCTGAAGCATGCTTTGTGGCTATCAATATTGCATTTTGATTCAATATTTTGTGCACAAAAGTACTCAATTTCTGGGCATGTTAAATACCAGTCTTACAGCAAACCTACTAATTATACGTTACCACATAACTAAATGGACAAGTAGCAAGCAAAATATAAGGCAGACTGCTGGAGCTCGAACAACTGATTCACATTATTCCCAAGATAGATGTTACTGTCCTTTAATATTGGCTTTAATGATTACCATCATCATTATGTGCCATGTCGTATGATATAGGCGATCATGGTCTTTGACCATGACTGTTCTTGGCAACTTATTATACAGAGGTGGCTTGCATTGTTTTCTTCTGAGCAGTGTCTTTACAAGATGTGGAAGCCATAGAAAGGGTGCAGAGGAGATTTACAACGACGTTGCCTGGATTGGGGAGCACGCCTTATGAGAATAGGTTGAGTGAACTCTGCCTTTTCTCCTTGGAGCAAAAGAGGATGAGAGGTGGCCTGATAGAGGTGTACAAGATTTTGAGGGGCATTGATCATGTAGATAGTCAGAGGCTTTTTCCCAGGGCTGAAATGGTTGCCATAAGAGGACGCAGGTTTAAGGTGCTGGGGAGTAGGTACAGAGGAGATGTCAGGGGTGAGTTTTTTACTCAGAGAGTGGTGAGTACGCGGAATGGGCTGCCGGCAACAGTGGTGGAAGCAGATATGATAAGATCTTTTAAGAGACTTTTGGATAGGTACATGGAGCTTAGAAAAATAGAGGGCTATAAGTAAGCCTAGTAATTTCTAAGGTAGGGACATGTTCGGCACAACTTTGTGGGCCGAAGGGCCTGTATTGTGCTGTAGGTTTTCTGTGTTTCTAAGATAGGTGACCCAAGCCATTATCAATATAGTGGAGGGAAGGAGTACCTAGCAGCTCCTTCAGCAGAGACGTATCTCCACCCCACCACTCAGTGTTGACCACTTGCTGTTATAAAACTTCACCACTTTAAGAACTGTACCATGTGATCAGTTGTTCTCTGTCAGCGGTAATGCCGTTTAGTGTGTAAATATACACTACAGGAATAATAAAGTGGACATATGAATGTGATGCTCTTGAAGTTGTGTACATAGACTTAAACATGAAGATTGATAAAGTGCCAGATAATAGGTTCGTTAGCTCAAATAAACCCGGAGGATGAAAAGGTCAAAACAGTCCAGATGCAAATATCTGAGAGGTAGAAACCAGAGGCTGATTGTCACTAGTCCCTGTCACCACTGTGGGGAAGAGGGAGGTGTTCACAGGGATGGTATACAGTATAGTGCAAAAGTCTTAGGCACATATACAGACCAAGGGTGCCTAAAATTTTTGCACAGCACTGTCCTTGTCAATGTGGAGCGGAGACTGAG
Source organism: Hypanus sabinus (assembly GCF_030144855.1). Lineage (NCBI taxonomy): Eukaryota > Metazoa > Chordata > Chondrichthyes > Myliobatiformes > Dasyatidae > Hypanus > Hypanus sabinus. Next base: position 93,936,081 of record NC_082718.1, read on the forward strand.
TTTTTCAATCTGGCGGGAGCAAAGAATGTTGCAAAGGGCAAGGGTGGAGTGTGGGACAGGTGGCAGAAAAGGAGTACTGGGGCAGGGGGTGGGGCATGTGCAGACACACCCAGTATTGAGACACCAGAAAAAGTCATTTGATTCCAAACAATTGGTTTATTGATCATTACAAAACGTCTCTTTGGTGCTCCCCGCTCCCTTCTCTCTTCCCAACCATCACTCCACTGTCCCAGCCCCCTTCCTACTCTCAGTCCAAATAGACACCCATATCAGAATCAGGTATATCATCACTCACATGTCATGATATTTGTGGGGGTTTTTTGCGGCAGCAGTACAGTGCAATACATAAAATTACTACAGTAATATGCAAAAGTCTTTGGCTCTCTAGCTATACTTAGAGCATGTTGCTAAGACTTCTGTGTTGTACTGTAGGATTAGTGCCCTTTTGGTTCTGCATTATTGATTTGGAGTTAGACACATGTGATGTTACATTACATGGTGTAAATCTGAAATTTCGGTTCTATACAGTGAGAAAGGCAGTACCAGGGTTCAGGGGCAGACAGCAAGAGAACTTGTCAGTCTGAGAATATGAAAATTGGCAGAGAAGTAATGATGTATTTTGGAAGGCAAATAGACGGGTGGCCACATAGACAATAAGGGATGGGGTGGAAGGGCAGAGACGGCTGGGGCTCACACTCTCAAATCTCCCGAAGTTGATAATGTGTTTAAAAATGTGTATTTAATTGTTTAATGTTAAATGCTTTTCTTTAATAATGGGTCATTTAAGTTGCATTTGGTCTCTCCAGTGCAGAGGGGATTAGGCAGTGTTGTCATGTTTCAGAGTATGTGCTCAGTCTGCAGGAGTGACCATAAGCCTCCTGTTCCTGCCGCTTTATTTCTCCATCCCAGTCTCACCCCAACTTAACAGACCATGCTTCTCCTTCTGAGGCTCAATGCAAGCTTGAGGAACAACACCTTGCTATCTGTCAGCACAATGCATCCTTCTGAATTCAATATCAAACTCCCCCAAGTTCAGGAAGCTGTTCTACCTGTCAAGATCACAACTGGCCATTCCTGCCAGTTATTCATCTGTGACCTTGGCTCAGTTTTTCTCTCCCCATTAGTTACAGTCCAACCCAAAAAACATGTCCCAAAGTTCCGCTACTAGCAACATAAAACACAGTCAGAGAAACATAACCTTCCTTTAATTGATCCACTAACTCAGTTGATTAACTCTCGCCTTATCACAGATGCTTCCTTTATTCTATCCAGTCTTCCCCACACCTTTGCAATTTAAAATGACCTTCCTTATCTCTCTTGATTGCTTTTAATTATTTCTAAGCGTTTATACAGGGCTTTAAAGAAATTTTAAATTAAAAACAATCGTAAGTATTTATTAAACACTAGAAAGTCTGCAGATCAACACACACAAAATGCTGGAGGAACTCAGCAGGCCAGGCAGCAACAATGGAAACTGCCTGATCTTCTGAGTTCTTTCATCATTTTGTGGGTGTTGTTACTGGGGTGTCTATGTAATCAAGGACCGCATCCACGTCTTGTTTGTCCCCTCCACCTCCACCAGCCAGAAGATACAAAAGCCTTCCGGGGCACATACCATCGGGCTGAAGGACTGCTGCTATCCTGCTGTTGTGAGACTATTGAACAGTCACGTATAGCATGAGAAAGTGGAGTCTTGCCCTTACAGTCTACCTCGTTATGGCCTTGCACTGCACTCCCTGGAACTGTAACACTTTATACATTATTCTGTGATTGTTTCTCTTTGCACTACATCAATACGTTGTTGTCATGAAATGAACTGCACGGACAGCACACAGAACTATGTTCCTCACTGTGCCTTGTTACGTGTGACAGTAATAAAACTAACTTATCAATTGGTTCCATTCAATTGATCAACAATAAAACCGATTTCTGGAGTAGGTTACATGTTCGGCACAACATTGTGGGCCAAAGGGCCTGTAATGTGCTGTAGATTTCTATCTTCTATGTTTTAATGATCAAAACCAGAGGCAACTTTGAAAGGAATGAAATTGTGCCCTTGAAGTGGTGCGTTCTGTGGGTAGAATGTCTATATACCCTTGCCCGAGGCCTTGTCCCTGTCCAGGACACCCACTGGTGGACTGGAGAGTGCAGAGGACGAGCAAGATCACCCTCAGCAATGGCTCCTGCAAGTGAGGCTGTGTGGATCAGGGCTCAGAAGCACGTGAACCTCTCCTTTCAGTGTTATTAAATTGGACATAGGAAGAAAGGATGCTCATATTACAGAAGGAGGCCATTTGGCACACTGTGCCACTTATAAGTGCCATCTGTAAGTGCCATCTATAAATTTGCTTATGCTACAACCATTGTCCGTAGAATCTCAGATGGTGACAAGAGGGCATACAGGAGCGAGTTACACCAGCTAGTTGAGTGGTGTCGTAGCAACAAGCTTGCACTCAATGTCAGTAAGACCAAGGAGCTGACTGTGGACTCCAGAAAGGACAGAACGAAGGAACACAAACCAATTTTCACAGAGGGATCAGAAATGGAAAGAATGAGCAATTCCAAGTTCCCAGGTGTCAATGTCTCTGAGGACCGAACCTGGTCACAATATATTGATGCAGAAGGCAAGACGGTGGCTATATTTCATTTAGAGTTTGAGGAGGTTTTGTTTGTCACCTGAAGCACAAAAAAAACTCCTACAGATGTACCATGGAGGGCATTATGACTGGCTGCATCACGGTCTAGTATGGAGGGGGGGGGCAGTAGTTTACTGCACAGGATTGAAGTAAGTTGCAGAAAGTTATAAAATTAGTCAGCTCCATCATGACTCCTAGCCTCTGTGGGGTATCCAAGGCATCTTCAAGGAGCGGTGCCTCAGGAAGACAGATCCCATCTTGGAGGGTCCCAGCACCCAGAACATGCCCTCTTCTCATTGTAACCATCAGGAAGGAGGTACAGAAGCTTAAAGTAAACAGACCTGGCATCTTTAATCTAGCTTTGTAACAGTAAACCCTTAACTCAAGTATCTCTTCTGCACTTTTGCTAATGTCCACATAATATTCTATAACGGAGCAAAGAGAATTGAAAATAAAACTCTAGTTGAAGCTGGATTCATGTTTGATAAAGGTTCAGCAGGACTTCCTGGCTTTTATTCTCTGGACCTCAACCGAGGAAGCCCGAAATGTGCATGGCATCTCCATGCAGAATGTTTGGCTTTCCCTGGATGCTTCAGTTTCCCCCCACAGTCCAAAGGCGTTCCGGGCAGGTGCACTGCTCACTGTAAATTGTCCTGTGATTAGGTTAGGGTTAAATCGGTGTTGTTGGGGGTTACTGTGAAACCTGGCTCGAGGGGCAGGAAGGGCCTATTCTGTGCTGTATCAGCAAATAAATAACAAACAAATAAATGAAAGAATCCACTTGACCTGTTTTGTTCCAATAATTTGTACACCACGGATCTGGTCCTCTGCACCTCTTTTAGACGTATTTCTGATCCTGTATTGCCTCTCCTTGTTTTCCTACCAAAATACATCACTTCACATTTCTATATATTAAACATCACTTGACTCAGAGGCTAGATAGACCGTGACTCATTTTGTGACACCTCAAAACCTTTCCACCACTACAAGGCTTAAGTCAATTGAAGTGATTGAAATGGCGATGTTAAAGGATTTGCAGCTCTTTAATATATCCACCTGTGATTCTGAATTGCCCTCTTTTCAAAGAAGTGTGAACGTATCTAATCCCACTTCACGAAGAGGACTCTGGATTGGAAGATAATCCCCGAAGATCCAAGGCAGTGAGTGATCCAAGGCTTGCTGGGTTGCCAATCACTAGACCTCTTGCTCCCCCTCTACCCTCAGCAACTGCAGCAGAAGAAATTCTGAAAACTTATTTTGGAGTTGGCACATTTCCCATTGACTCTCTCTTGCTTTCCTTTGGAAGGAAAAGTTCATGCTTGTCTTGATTGCTTCCCATCTATGAACTGAAGAAGCAGAGGGATTCCATAACCCTCCAACCTGTGCAATTCCTTTAATTTCCTCAGTACTTTCTGAAATCAGTGGTTTCATGTTCTTCTTCCATATCCTTCTGAGTGACATTGATCATGATGGCAGTCAGCCAACAGTAAGCCGTGGTCAGAGAAGATGAAGACTAGGACGCAGGCATATCTGGGAATGAACTGATGCATCTGGTCTTGACCAGATTTGTTGCTGCATGCTCCCTCTACAGAACTGCAGAAGATATTACACAACTTGATAGCTGCAACTTCAATCAGGATGGTATTTTTTACCAAAAGAAGAAAACCTTTCCTTCTCCTTGTAGGTGATATTCAAAGTACAAAGTTCAGAGTAAAATTTATTATCAGAGTACAGACACGTCACCACATACAACACTGAGATTCTTTTTCTGTGGGAAAACTTACCTAATTTATAAAACAGAAGCTATAAACAGGATCAGTGAACAACAAACTGTGCAAATACAAACGTAAATAAAGAAAGAGAGCATGAAATAATAAGATAAAGAGTCCTCAAAGTGAGACCATCGGTTGTGGGTGCACCAGAAACAGAATGAGTGTAGTTATCCCCTTTTGTTCAAGAGCCTGATGGTTGAGGGGTAGTAACTGTTCTTGAACCTGGAGGTGCGAGTCCTGAGCCACTTGTATCTTCTACATGATGGCAGATTGAAAAAGTTGTTCTAACTACGATGGAATTTTATACTCTCACAGAGATCATCAATAATAGTAGTGAAAAGAAGGAACATGTCAGTAATTCAAAATTTCAGCCAGGAAGAATGAGTACAGTTAAAGACTACTGGTAATTGTTACGTTAATTTGTACTATAGTTAATTGTACTATAGTTTGACTTGAGGTAAACATGGCCTAAAAATCCTGAATTATTCCCGTGGCAAGAAGTTAAATATTTGATAACTTTTAGTGTTTGTCAGCAAAATATTAAGAAAATAGTCACTGGAAAGCTATTGTCATTGAAATCAGTTTCATGGGAAAAGCTGGTAGGTTTTCATTGACTCGGAGTGGGAGCAAATCAAATGAACTAATGTCACCAGGTTAAAACAAATATATGTAGCTTACAGGAGAACAATTTGGCGGATTATGCTTGTCTCAGCTTTTTGCTGGAACTGTCTGCTGCAATGCTCTAGTCCAGCAACCCACTGTGGTTCCTACCTCTCTTTCCTTATTATCTGAGAGACCATTTGCCAACCTTTCCCCACTGAGTCCTTCAACTGGAAAAAGTTTAGCCTTTTTTTTAACCTCAAGAAAGCCCTTTTTAATGTTAAGAGCTCACTTGGAAATCTTCTTTTAGTTTTCCTTGTTCTTCTGGAAATGACCCTTGTGTTGCCCTAGTTGATTTGTTCTCTAGCCCTGGAATGGGGAGTACAAAATTGCACACAAAGCACAATTGTAACATGGGCGAGGACTGAAAAACTGCTGACCCATTCCATTTTCTGTTTATTACATAAACCTATTTTAATGTAAGCATTATCATTATGTGCCGTGTCGTATGACGTGGGCAATCAAGGTCTGCCATCTGATTGTTGCCTCTGGGGAAGACTCCCTTCACACTGTTGTTCATATTCCTTTCTCCATCCACGACCATGATTGTTCTTGGCAAATTTTTCTACTGAAGTGGTTTGCCATTGCCTTCTTCTGGGCAGTGTCTTTACAAGACAGGTGACCCAGTCATTGTCAATACACTTCAGCGATTGTCTGCCTGACATCAATGGTCCATTACCAGGACTTGTGATATGCACCAGCTACTCATATGACCATCCACCACCTGCTCCTTTTGGTTTCATGTGACTCTGAACTGGGGAGGTGGGGAGCCAAGCAGGTGCAATGCCTTGTCCAAGGGTGGCCTGCAGGCTAGCGAAGAGAAGGAACACCTTACACATCCTTTGGTAGGGACATAGCTCTGCCTGTCACCCAATGAATATACTACTTTGTAAATTTAACCAGTATTCATTTAGGCTCCCTTCCTTTGCCCTCCTAACCCTTATGGTTTAGAGCAGAAGACCCCAACCTGGGGTTGACAGACCCCTTACTTAATGGTATTGGTCCATGGCATAAAAAAGGTTGGGAACCCCTGGTTTTGAGAATTATGGGCCAAATGTGGGCAAGTAGGACAGTGTTGTGGGCATTGTGGATGGCTTGGGTGAGTTGGGATGAATGCCCTGTTTTCATGTTGTATTAGTCTAGGTCTCTATCACTTATATGAAGTAGTGTATACAGTGAAGTTATGCAGCGTACATAACCTAGATCATACTGTAAACTCTTGCAGTCTTGGTCCAAATTATGATTAAGGTTCACTTGCAATTTTGCACTCCCTGACCCAGGGATGTATGGAAGAGACAAACTTGGAAGACACCAGAACCATTTCCAGCAGATCAGAGAAGACTGATAAAAGATTTCATAGTACTTTCTTTCAATTATTAAGTGCTCCCTTGTGGTGTAAGTGGCTGTAACACAACTCTGGATTATTCTGAGCCGATGGAATATATAGTAAGGGTGCCAGAATTACTTTCTTTTTGTTTGTCCTAGCTGGGAGCTGAGGACCTGAAGCAAGCTTCCATCCATGGTTGACGGGAAACTGGTAATTAATAAAGGGCGAGGAACAGACACATTTCTCAGCAAAACTAACTCCCAAACTTGGCATGGGGAGCATGGATACTAGTTTGGATGATCGAATACCTCCTGATACATTTCTCCAGCGTTTCCACTCACTTGCAACAGTTTTTCAGCAATGCTTGGAGAGCTGCCTCAAGGATAGTTTAATTTCAGGTAGCATCAACATCATACTGTCTTGAGCATGGCACTAACTGCTGGTGGAACACATGAAGAAGTGGAGCTGGGAGAGGCATGAGTAATTGTCAACTGTGAACAGGAATTCTCTGCAAGAGTGATGCACACAAAATACTGGAGGATCCCAGCAGGCCTGGCAGCATCAATGGAGGGGAATAAACCATCACCATTTCTGGCCTAGACCCTCTAACTGTCCTGAAGAAGGGCCTGGGACAAAAACTTCAACTGTTTATTCCTCTCCTGTCTTGCTCAGCTCCTTCTGCATTTTGTGTGAACTTTTCTGGATTTCCAGCATCTGCAGAATCTCTTGTGTTTAGTATCATCCTCTGCAGCCTGAAAGGAAACCTTGTGATTCCCCAAAGGGCTGAAAAATGAGAAGTGGATCAGCAAGAAAAATAATGAGAAATATCTGCAAGATATTTTAGAACAATAGAACAATAGACAATAGGTGCAGAAGTAGACCATTCGGCCCTTCTAGCCTGCACCGCCATTCTGAGATCATGGCTGATCATCTACTATCAATACCCGGTTCCTGACTTGTCCCCATATCCCTTGATTCCCCTATCCATAAGATACCTATCTAGCTCCTTCTTGAAAGCATCCAGAGAATTGGCCTCCACTGCCTTCTGAGGCAGTGCATTCCACACCCCTACAACTCTCTGGGAGAAGAAGTTTTTCCTTAACTCTGTCCTAAATGACCTACCCCTTATTCTTAAACCATGCCCTCTGGTACTGGACTCTCCTAGCATCTGGAACATATTTCCTGCCTCTATCTTGTCCAATCCCTTAATAATCTTATATGTTGCAATCAGATCCCCTCTCAACCTCCTTAATTCCAGTGTGTACAAGCCCAGTCTCTCTAACCTCTCTGCGTAAGACAGTCCAGACATCCCAGGAATTAACCTTGTGAATCTACGCTGCACTTGCTCTACAGCCAGGATGTCCTTCCTTAACCCTGGAGACCAAAACTGTACACAGTACTCCAGGTGTGGTCTCACCAGGGCCCTGTACAAATGCAAAAGGATTTCCTTGCTCTTGTACTCAATTCCCTTTGTAATTAAGGCCAACATTTCATTAGCCTTCTTCACTGCCTGCTGCACTTGCTCATTCACCTTCAGTGACTGATGAACAAGGACTCCTAGATCTCTTTGTATTTCTCCCTTACCTAACTCTACACCATTCAGATAATAATCTGCCTTCCTGTTCTTACTCCCAAAGTGGATAACCTCACACTTATTCACATTAAACATCATCTGCCAAGTATCTGCCCACTCACCCAACCTATCCAAGTCACCCTGAATTCTCCTAACATCCTCATCACATGCCACACTGCCATTCAGCTTAGTATCATCAGCAAACTTGCTGATGTTATTCTCAATGTCTTCATCTAAATCATTGATGTAAATCGTAAACAGCTGTGGTCCCAATACCGAGCCCTGCGGCACCCCACTAGTCACCACCCGCCATTCCGAGAAACACCCATTCACCGCTACCCTTTGCTTTCTACCTGCCAACCAGTTTTCTATCCATGTTAATATCTTCCCCCCAATGCCATGAGCTCTGATTTTACCCACCAATCTCCTATGTGGGCCTTCTGAAAATCGAGGTACACTACATCCACTGGATCTCCCTTGTCTAACTTCCTGGTTACATCCTCGAAAAACTTCAATAGATTAGTCAAGCATGATTTGGTAAATCCTTGGTAAATCCATGTTGGCTTGGCCCAATCCTATCACTGCTATCTAGATATGCCACTATTTCATCTTTAATAATGGACTCTAGCATCTTCCCCACCACTGATGTTAGGCTGACAGGTCGATAGTTCTCTGTTTTCTCCCTCCTTCCTTTCTTAAAAAGTGGGATAACATTAGGCATTCTCCAATCCTCAGGAACTGATCCTGAATCTAAGGAACATTGGAAAATGATTACCAATGCATCCGCAATTTTGGAGCTACATTTTGAATCTTGGTCACTCTGTGGGAATGTAAGAAAGGAAAGGTTCAATTCGTGCTGAAGCATCTTGGCCCAAAATGTCAACTGTACAGTTTTCCCTAGATGTTGCCTGGCCTGCTGAGGTCCTCCCGCATTTTGTGCGTGTTCCTGTCTTCTGATTGTGACCTGTAGAATCCTTAGGAAAAAAAGACAAATTACCTGTCCCGTTATCTCTGATAAGCTGAGAAATAGATTGATGATAAAAGAGAATGTCAAAGAAGGATACTGTTTCCACAGTTGGAGACTATAGGTTTAGGAATCACAGCCTACAAATGGTGGGCAAGTCTTTCAGGAGAGAAGTTAGGAAAAGTACCCACTAGCAAAGGGATATAGGAATTTATCTGTCTATCTATCTATTTATTGATTTATTGATTGATTGAGATACAGTGTGGAATAGGCCCTTCTGGCCCCATGAACCACGTTGCCCAGCAACCCTTGCAAGCTTAATCACGGGATAATTTGCAATGACAAATTCACCCACCAACTGGTTCATCATTGGACTGTGGGAGGAGACCAAAGCAACTGGAGGAAACTCACGTGGTCACGGGGTGAACATACAATCTCATTACAGACAGCGGTGGGATGTAAAATTTTCTTCCAGAAACAATAATTGTTGCATCATTAGTTTTTAATTTTAATTGTGAGAATGGTGGACTTTTCCAATTAGTGGATTTAAAGGATGTGGATGAGACATAATCTCTAAGTGACAGAATGGGCGTAATGGGCAAATTTATTTAAAAAAGTTTATTTATTGAGATACAGCACTTTTGACCCTTCAAGCTGTGCAACCTTGCAATCCTCCGATTTAATCCTAGCCTAATCATGGGGCAACTTACAGTGACCAAGTAACTTACTAGACAGTACATCTTTGGACTGTCAGAGGAAAGCGGAGCACTGGGGGAACCCATGTGGTCACAGGGAAAAACGTACAAACTCCTTACAGACAGCGGCAGGAATTGGTTGTGCTGTGGGGTGTTGTGCCAACCACTACACTACCGTACTGCCCAAATGTTTTGCTGTTCTAGTGAGTCACAGTTCTGACTCAGAGGAATTAAGCATTGGTACCAATGGTAATATCTCCGCTGATGGTAATTTGGCAAAGTGGAAGCAATCAGAACAAGAAAGACAGAAGTATTGCTTGGCTAGGAAGACTTTTGGTGGCCACTGCTATCAAAATCCCAATGAAGGATTTTCCTAGGTTATTGAGCAAAGGGAATCTTGCAATGTCACAATAACTGCTATGGATTAACACACACACACACACACAAAATGTTGGAGGAAATCAGCAGGCTAAGCAGCATTTATGGAAATGAGTACTGTTGAAGTTTCGGGCCGAGAGACTTCTGCAGAACTATTATGGATTTACATGTGTAAACATCACCGGAATGCAGATTAGAAATGTGAATATTGGAGACATGGAAGTTTGTCATTCAGCCCGGCATGTGAGTATTAATCCATGATGTACAGGCTGGCCTAGTCCCATTTTTCAGCACTGCACTGTAACCCAACACATAACAGCTCTTCCACTACGCATCCAATTGCTACTGCATCCTCTGGGTGAAAAATTATTCCTTGTACCAGTGACCATAAAGTAATAGCTCTTGTTTTTTGATACTTTTGTTCAGGTAAACAGGTCCTTTCAATTTACCATATCTAGGCATCTAATAATAGAAACACAGAAACATAGAAAACCTATATACAGGCCCTTTGGCCCACAATGCTGTGCCAAACATGTCCTTACCTTAGAAATTACCTAGGGTTACCCTTAGCCCTCTATTTTTCTAAGCTCCACGTACCTATCCAGGAGTCTCTTAAAAGACCCTATTGTATCTGCCTTTACCACCGCTGCCGACAGCCCATTCCACGCACTCGCCACTCTCTGAGTAAAATACTTACCCCCAACATCTCCTCTGTATCTATGGATTATTACTTCCAAACACCTTAAAACTGTGCCCTCTTGTGTTGGCCATTTCAGCCCTGGGAAAAAGCCTCCGACTATCTACAAGATCAATGCCTCTCATCATCTTATACACCTCAATCAGGTCACCCAATATTGCACACCTCCCTTTGACCTCTTTTTATCGATTAAATACAAACTCCGCCGATCCACCTTTCTTCCATTGATGGGCGTCTCCAATCTTGTCAGCATATTTTAAACTTCCTTTGCACCCTTTCCAATGGAATCACATTGTTCTTATATTCTTGAGACCAGATCTGAAAGCAGCTTTCAAGCAAACATTCAGCGTCCACCAAGGTAAAAGTATCAGCCTTATTTTGGGGCGGCCCAGGGGCGTGGTGGTCAGCACAATGCTTTACAATACAGGTGGCCTGGGTTCAATTCCCTCCTGCCTCCTGTAAGGAGTTATATGTTCTCACCATGACAGCATGGGCCTCCTCTGGGTGCTACAGTAGGTCCAAAGACGTACTGCATGGTAGGTTATTTGGTCATTTTGAATTGTTTCATGATCAAGTGTGAATTAAATTGGGGTATTGCTGGGTGGTGTGAAGAGCAGGAAAGGTCTAATACTTGCTATATCTCATTAAATAGACAACTTTTAATATAATTTTACGCAAATTGTTTTCAAAATGTTAAATATTTCTGACTTCAATAATTTTTCTCCATGTCATAACAAACTTCTTAACGTAAAAGTTGATAAGAAGGATGGATTTTCAGAGTAATCTGCGCAAGTTTAGTATTCTTATTTCAAAGATATTTTAGAACACTGTCCTCAAAAGGTTGAAGGTGAAGTGACAAATTTTTTCAAAATCTATCGAAAGAAACGCAGGACAGACACGGATAAATAAAGACAATGGATTGCCAACACACGGATGGACAGTGAAAATCAATGGACAGACTGATAGTTGCTGAGCCTGACAGTAAGGGACTTAACTGAAATGTAAACACTGAAAATTGCTGGGGTGAAGGATGCGACAAAGAGCACTATCAAACACATTGACAAACGAAGCCAAGGATGGATGCATTGCTATGGGCAGAGTTTTAATGAGAAGCAACCAGCACACGATTTACTCAACCAGCTCAGCAAACTGCTTGTCCTATTACTTAATGCCCAAAGGATATCAGAGGAAGGGCTGAAGGGTTTATAGCATGGGGTAAGGATTTGGGGTCAAATCCTAAACCATAATGCCCTCACATCTCAGGCTGTTTCTAACAATGAAGACATACAACAAAGCTGGATGAACTCAGCAGGTCGGGCAGCATCCATTGAAAGAAGCAGTCAATGTTTCGGGTCGTTGACTACATGGCAGTAGAGGAGGCCATGTATTGACATATCCAAATGGGAATGTGAAGGAGAGTTGAAGTGAGTGGCAACCGGGAGATCCTGTCTGTTGTGACGGACGGAGCTTAGGTGCTTGACGAAGCGGTCCCCCACTCTGCGTCAGGTCTCGTCGATGTAGAGGAGGCCGCACCGGGAGCACCAGATGCAATAGACAGGTCTACAACTGTCCCTACACAAACTCTCTTACCTCCATTCAGGGCCCCAAACAGTCCTCCCAGGTGAGGCAACACTTCACCTGTGAGTCTGTTGGGGTAATCTATTGCATCCGGCGCTCCCGGTGCGGCCTCCTCTACATCGGCGAGATCCGACGCAGATTGGGGGACCGTTTCGTCGAGCACCTGCGCTCTGTCCATCACAACAGACAGGATCTCCACCCACTTCAACTCTCCCTCTCATTCCCATTTGGATATGTCCATACATGACCTCCTCTACTGCCATGATGAGGCCAAACTTCAGTTGGAGGAACAACATCTCATATACCGTCTGGGTAGTCTCCAGCCCCTTGGCATGAACATAGAATTCTCCAACTTCCAGTAATTCCCTCCCTCTCCCTTCCCCACCCCACCTTCACTCTGTCTTCTCTTCTAGCTGCCTATCACCTCTCATGACTCTGCCTTCTTCTACTACCCACAGTGCTTTCCCCTTAGATTCCATCTTCACCTCTCCTGCCTATCCCCTCCCTGCTTCTCCTCCCCCACCCCTTAATCTTTCCTCTGGTTGGTTTTCTACCCTCCCCCCACCTTCTTTATAGGGTCCCTGACCCCTTCTTCTTTAGTCCTGACGAAGGGTCTCGACCCGAAACGTTGACTGCTCATTTCAACGGATGCTGCCCGACCTGCTGAGTTCATCCAGCTTTTTTGTATTTCTTGATTTGACCACCACAGCATCTGCAGTGTACATTGTGTCTAACACCAAAGAGACTGAAGTTTACTCAAAAAGAAACACACACAAAATGCTGGAGCAACTCAGCAAGCATTTGCGGAGAAGAATAAAGAATTGACATTTCGGGTCGAGACCCTTCATCAGGACCAGAAAGTGGGGAAGAAGCCAGAATAAGAAGGTGGGGGGTGGAAGGGGAAGGAGTGCAAGCTAGGAAATGATAGATGAAGCCAGCTGAGGTGGCAGATAGATGCTGGGGGAAGGAGAATGAAGTGAGAAAGGAGCTCTTTGGCTTAAGTACTAGAAGTGGGAAATAACATCAGGAAGGATGATCTCTCAGTCAGTCCAGCAGGCTTTTTAATTCCTATGCCTGACATGGAAAGTCAAGATATCTATTATTTGGAGTTTTGTAACTCCAAAACATTAGACTAATTCAAAAGAAGACACAAGAGTCCAAGAATATATGTGTAACTTTGTCTTTACTCAAGAGAGACATTCACATATCCCACGGTAACATGGTGACATGTGCTATCAATGTATTCTTACATATAACCTGTAATTAATTATTTAATTGAACAAGAGTGCTTAATCAAGCAATATATATATATATATACAAGATTACTCAAATATTACTGAAATATTAAATACGCAACACTATCTATCACTAGTACACATCAAATGTAATTGATAATAATCAGACTAATCATCATCATCATCTTCATCATCATAAAAATTATTCTCAAGTAAATGCAAAGTGTAACATGCAACCCAGTTATTTTCTATGTGAATTATTTCCTTCATGGCTCTTAAAAACTCTTTTGTATGAACTGGTGCAGATAGCCCAACGTCTAATGGTCTAATAGTTGGGTGGCTAATCAGTCATTGTAATTTGTCCTGTGATTAGGCTGACGTCAAGTTGCTGGGTTGCTGGCTTGGAGGGCCAGGAGGGCCTACTACATGCTGTATCTCAATAAAAGATAAATAAATAATCGAATTGTGTACAAAATCCGCTTCGCCAGCATGGTGGTAATTTCCAGTGGAAGCTCACCAGCTGGGAAACTGGACTGGGAATGTTCACTCACTGCTGAGCGGCTTGTCACTATTAGGAGTTACTCATACACCTGGCAAGATGTGGGTGCTTACAGACATCCCACCCTGCAAAAACTCATTTCAAGGAGGTAGCACCCCCGCCCCCCCGCAACCCCATATTCTCCCCCCAACCCCATAACACCCCTCCCCCCCGGTCAACCTCCAAGGGTGTATGTAACACTTTGTTTAGTGATTTTTGTCTAATCTGTAAACCAAGTTGGCTATAGGCAGAAAATTTGACATTTAAATATGTACTTTATATTATGTTATCATGGAATCTTTTTTTATTCTAATACAACTTTAAACAAGTCTACAGGGAGTTTGGCCTCATCACGTAGGACATCAATAGAGTAGCTCCTTAGCAGCTCGCCAGCTAGTTTAAATAATGTTAGCTATGCTAATGAACGAATGACACCTGTTAAACTCACCTCAACATGTCTTTTACAATCATTTAACACTGTACTGTTTGACCCCTGTTAGGCAGGAGTACGCTTCTGGCATCAGTGCTGGACTTTGAAGCGAAGGCTCCCGAGTTCGAATCCAGCCGACTCCAAAAGCCTGGCGAGGGATGGGCTCCGCCAGGTTCCAGATGCCCAAGACACACCGTACGATGAGCAATTGCCAAAATGATTGGTGCAAAAAGCTTGTCATGCTGGTTCCCCGATGACTCCACCAGGAGTTAAGGGTGCACACACACGCTTTAGTGTAGTCTGGGGTGAAATACGTTTTATATTTTCTTTTTTTGGAATGCTCTGTCATGGCGCAGCAGGACACGAAACTGAACTGATGGAGAAAGAGAGAGGTCGACTGTAAAGCCCACCCACAGAGAAAACTGATAGGTCTACTTAGCACAAAGAGAGACCAATCAGATGTTCCCTCTCGTTCTCGCTCTCGCTGTTCCTCTTCCTCTCCCTCTCAAAAAAATCAATTTCCGGGGTAGTTTATATAATTTGCGGACATCAGGGAGTCGCTATCAATAGGCGGGAGACTCCTGGAACTTCCAGGAGAGGTTGGATGTTTGTGCTTATGTCTACAGATGGCAATCAGAGCAACAACATAGAACTCAGACTTGAAACTCCCAGTGATGCAAGTAGCAAATCCCATGGTAAATTGCAGAGGGGCCATGATTTAATGAGTACCAACTATGACACAAGTGTCTTCCATGTGCCTGCTGGAGTTTACAATGCTGGAACTCATAGTGTTGGTGAGGTCATTTCAAAGTCCTGTGAAGACTGGATCTGATGTCGTATGCTGGAGTAATGTACCTGCGGGGAATGAGGCTCATCTATGAAGCACACACAAAGACATGAGTTTGTTCCTTCTCCACTGTGGTTGCCATGGGGAGAGTTCTTTAAGATGGCTACTCATTACCCATGATTCTTTGCAACAACTGTTATCCCTGTAGACCACTGTTATCTTGGCAGCAGCTGCTGTTGCTGTTCATGTTGCCTTCTCTTGATAAATATAAAATACTCCAAAGCATTGTTTAGTAAGAAGCCAATATGCCAAGGTGTTCCAGCTTTCTATTTTTTAACCAACAACACCAAAATTGACTAACCTCATTTTAGTGCACTGCTATTTGTGATACATTGTCTGCCACGTTCCCTATGTTACCACATTCCTCAGAACTTCATTGGCTGTGAAGTAATTTGCGATGGCCAGAGGTTATGATGGACTAAACTTATGAAGGGCTGAACTTGATTGAGGAAGGGTTGTGGCAGAATATGAAATGTGGGAAAAATAAAAAATGGGATTCATGCGTAGATGTGTGGTTGATAGTTGCCACAAACTTGGTGGCCTAAGGGAACTTCTTCCATGGAGCATGGCTCTATGACTTTATGAATGAGAGGCTGCAGTGTAGATCAAGCCATCTTCACATCTCTGGAGGATGGAATTCAAATCTGCCAGAAGATTATTTGAGGAAAAAGTCACAAACTGTTGGATGGTATCAAAGATATGGAATTGGATTCCCATGGTTTCAGTTGTCTGGCAAAGTTATCTTCCTAACGCATCATAAAACTCAGTCCACTGGCGTTGGCTGTTTCTGGCTTTCCAGAAACTTTAAGTTCACACCTCTGATGAACAGCTGAAGGCAAAATTATGATGGCTCTAAAACAACTGTCATTAATTACCTGCTGGTGATAGATAACACCAATAACTTTGTCTGAGAGACTTTGAGAAGCCAGGAAGAGTCAAAGAAACTTAGGTAGGTTTTATGATGTGTTTGGGAGACAACATTCCTAGTTTCTCTCAGTATCCTACAGTATCAATAGCAAGTGCAGTGTGTTTCATTCTGTGACAGTCAGGTGACATCCAACTTAAGTAAATTGGTTGCGTTACACCATTGGGGAACCTCCTGTCACATCAAGGCTGATGCGTGAGAACACTCCAGCTCTTAACTGCCTGTGGGCATGCCACAGGAAATCCACAGGCACAAAACAAATTTGATTGTGATTTCAGACTAAGGTCTCTGTCCCGTACTGAATCACTGCGTTGTATTCAACACAGTAGTTATTTGTTCCTATGCACAATGCTGCGATTTGTGTAACAGGTGGAGGATTTTGCAGTGTTGTTGGATTTCATTTTACTAACTACCATTTTTGATCTAGTTTACTAAACAATTCCGTTGTAAAACCACTGAGGAATTAGAAACTACATTAAAATGAACTAGCTGACTGATAGAAATATCATGATGTTGTCTGTGGATCTGGAGGGACCTCCTTTACCAATATTAACCAACTTTACTTTAAAACCATCTGTAGAGAATGGAGATAAAGAAGAAAAAATAGAACACAAAACAACTATTGGCGATAAGAGATGCGCGAACATCAAAAATTTACTCGGAGAACAGGGAGTCGATAAATTCAAACGTCTTGGCAGTGTGATTAATCAAGAACAGCATCTTGAGCAAGGACATCGATGCAGCTATCAGACTCGCAAAGCTTGCCATATAATTCCAAGCTAATGAACTGGAGGACAGCACTTTCCAATCAATTAAACATAATCATTCACTTCAAGTTTTTTAACCGGATCAACTTGTCTGGAGAAGTGTGGAATGTGTGGGAACCACGGAAGTGGGAATTCTGACCCTGACGTCAAGGTGAAAGGGTTAAGTGAGTACTGTTTCATGCGTAGGCTGGCTTGTGTTTTTTTCAGTCAGTGATCTTCTGCTGAGCCCTCAAGGTCGCAGAATCCAACCATCAGAGAGAATCTCTGAATGCGTGTCTTTAGCAGAGAAGCAGGATCCAGGTGATGAGGCTCTGCAGCATACATCACCACTAAAGACAGAATTGGCAATACCTCAGACACTGAGACATGGCTGAGAACAGTATCCGTAAATGCCTGTCTCTTTGACATCTCAATTAGGCACTGTAAGGCAGCAAACAATGAAAATAATCAGAATAAAACACCAATAATAACTCTACCATAATTTCCTTAAGACCAATATTAATCCTTGACATTATTCAAGTAAAGCAATTTAAAAATTTACTTTTATTTTCGGAAGTGAAGCCAGACTTTAGAAAGGCTTTCTGTATATATTTTATGTTTCTCTAACATGGAAGCAGGCCAATCAGAGCCTAATTTTCAAGGCAATCCCATCAATCAATTTGCCCCATTTATTTCTTTGTAATATATTCCTTTTCAAATGCCATCATCCTCCCCCTGATCCAATTACCTGCCATCTACTCTTGGTGTTAAGTACAGCGGCCGATTAATCTAATATTTGGAAGTGGGAGGAGAGCAGAGGAGCTGGGGAGGAACCCACACAGTGAAAGAAAGTGCAAAGTTCACCCAGACAGCAACAGAAGTGGAGATGGAACGTCGGCTGCTAAAGGTGTGAGGGAATGGCACTATCTGCTGCACCAGTGGGATTTTACAGATGTTTGATAGCAGTGAGTTAAAGCTTTGTACAGGCAGGCTTTATCTTATAATCCCATTAATGTATTAGGTTAGATAACTAGGGGTTGGGCTGAGCAGACACTGGAAGCAAAGGTTGCTGACAAATAAAGCCTTAGACAATGCAACAGGTCACTGACTAGGATATTAGCTGGATCATGAGGATTCCATCATTACATGGTCGATTACAATGGGCCACATATTTTTTCTTAATTTTTTTTTTGTTTGTGGTAGACCACTTGAACCTGAACACAAATATAATTCCAGACTGCTTGTTTCATGTAGGAACTTGGAGAAAAAGGATATTAAATTCTATTGAATATAATGTGTTTAATTGCATAACTGTGCTGATGCTATGCAATAGTTCAACTAAGCTAAAAATGTTTTGTTGATGATTTTCATTCGTACTCAATGTCTGAAGCTTCCCCCCTTAAGGGTCCAACAATAATCAGCCAGCATTGATGGATTCCATTTCTCCATGACTGCAATGTTCTGACGAAACCTCTCGCCAGGCTTGTCACTGATAGCGCCAAGGTTTGCAGGGAAGAAACCTAAATGGGAATGCAGAAAATGAATCTTTAGTGACATGTTGCACTTTGTATGCTTGAAGCATGTTGTCAACCAGCTGCATGAAGCTTGGTGCTCTGCAGTTGGCAAGAAAATTTTCAATAACATCCTTGAACGTCTTTTGGGCGATTTTCTACGGTCCTACTAGAAGTCCTTTGAATTGCCTGTCATTGATGACCTGTTTAATTTGTGGACTAACTAAAATGCCTTCTTTAATCTTGGCATCAGTTATTCTGACTTAAATTATGAATTGAAATAACAAAATAGGTGGTTTCAAAAAATCGGAAATGTCATGGTGATTTTCATGATCAGCAGCCCAAAATCCATAAGATACACCTAAAATTATTCAGGAAGTAAAATCCTTGTTGCCCAGTGTTACCTAAAGTTAATAAGACAACCGTCAATGTTAACCAGCACAAACTGGAAGACAAAAAACACATTTCTTTTAAAGAAGACAGCAAGTTACAATTAGTAAGAACTTTAAATCCTTTCTAGGTGAAATATTGTGAATCGATATCACTTCCAATTTCTGGGAGTTCTTTGGTGGTAGGTTTTCAGATGTATGATGCATGCACTTATCTCCACGAGGCCTTCAGATGATTGTTTTTAAGGCAGAGATAAATTATGCTATTTATTCAATACAATATTGTCTCTACCTCTTTGAATCTATTATTCAAATGGGTAAGGATTTCTTTCCAATACCAAATGACAAAAATAGCTGATTTAAAATACAGCTTTCTTTTTTATTTTTTTTTTCTTTTTCTTTTTTCTGTTTTTTTTTTAATATATATTCCGATATACCTAGGTTTGCCTTGTTTATTTGTTACTTGTATCGTCCATGATTTGGGAAGACTCATTTATACTGTCATCATTGCTTATGTATTCTTTCATGTTCAGTTGAAATGTGTATGTTTGTAATCCCATTATCTATGTATCAATCTTATTATGTTGATATTAATAATAATAATAAAAAGATTGAAAAAGAAAGTAAAATACAGCTTTCATCAAGTGGCAGATTAAAATTTTTTTTTAAATGCTGCATGACAATAATTCCAAGCATTTCAGAAAGAGCTTCAAAACAGGGAAACATCTTGGGCTGCAGTTTTTGTAGTGGCTACTTGGAAAACAAACCAAACCCTCTGAGAGACTGGGTGAGGGAATTAATAGCTTCAATAGGTACATTTAATGTCAGAGAAGTATATACAATATACACCCTGAAATTCTTCTTCTTCACAAACATCCACAAAAACAGAGGAATGTCCCAAAGAATGAATGACAGTTTAAATGTTAGAACCCCAAAGGCCCCACCCCAGCTCCCTCCTCCCCTGCACAAGCAACAGCAAGGCAATGACCCCCCCCCCCACCAGCAAAAAAGCATCAGCACCCTCCACCGAGTACTCAAGCATACAGCAAAGCATCAGTAAAGACACAGACTTGCTGAACCCCAAACACCATTTGTTCACCCGGTAATTTGACATACCACATGCCTAATAAAGGAAAAAGAGGTGTCCCCGTTTCACTTGAAGTAACTAAGTTCAAAGTTGAAAAAAGTACATTCAATTCTTTATTACGAAACCAGCGAAGTTCAAACCTTTATTATGAAACCATCAAAAATAGCGATATTAATGATATTAACGAAGTTTGAGGAATTAACTATATAAGCATAATAAGCAAAGTTAGTGGCCACCAAAAAATATTCATCTCCTGCTCTGACTATCTCCAACTAAATTTAAAGCAAAGAGTGAATATGTAACTCTACTCATTTACTTCCACCTTGCCCAAACCCACATGCAAATTACCGTAGCTTAAAATAAAATGTACAACACAAAATACAATACAATCAGAAAGTATATAGGTGGCTCCTACAGCTTTCTTCCAGTGCATGTTACATGTATTTCAAATATCGCATACCAAAACAAACTTTAAATCTTTGATTTGAATCCTTAAAAAGACAAGAACCAAAAAGGAATCACACTTCACAATTACAATAACCCAAATAGACTGTGGTAACCTCAGGGGACGAGGACCCTTTGTGTACCTTAGTGCTGATACCGAATTGTATTTTAGAAAAGCTCCAATTATTGTGCCCAGTAATAATATCTTTAAAAGTGGCTACTCACGCGAATTGCATGAGTTGGACCACCTCACAATGCATTGGAACTTTTATTGTTTCGATGCATTTTGGACTAATGAAATGACATTGTTATCACGTAGACAACCTTTTCACGAGCTGGATTTGGGCACTGGCTTTAAATGTTCAGATCAAGTTTGCAACTCAGCACCATAACCACTTCCAGACTTGACCGGACGAGAACTGACCAAAATGGGATAATCAGTAGTGATTTTTTTTAAAAAAGTAGACAATGAAAAATAGTTTACAGCATTTGATTTCATAATTCATCTCCAGGACAGTTAAATCATGGCTTTCTTAGAAAGTAACTCATTCCTCAATTTTAAAAGCTTCAGTCCAAACTCAGCAATCTACACACAGTCATGGGGAAATCTGCAGATGCTGGATATTCAAGCAACACACACAAAATGCTGGTGGAACGCAGCAGGCCAGGCAGCATCTATAGTTGACGTTATCTATAATACAGTTGACGTTTCGGGCTGAGACCCTTTGTCAGGGCTAATTGAAAGACGAGATAGTAAGAGATTTGAAAGTGGGAGGAGGAAGGGAAGATCCGAAATGATAGGAGAACTCAGGAGGGGGAGGGATGAAGCTAGGAGCTGTAAAGTTTTTTGGCAAAAGGGATACAAGGCAAAAGAAGGGAGAAGATTGTGGGACGGGAGGCCGAGGGAGAAAGAAAGGGGGAGGGTAGCACCAGAGGGAGATGGAAAGCAGGCAAGGAGTGATTGTGAGAGGGGCAGAGAAAAAATAAATATATACATACATAAATAAATAAAGAATGAGGTAAGAAGGAGAGGAGGTACATTAACGGAAGTTAGAGAAATCAATGTTCATGCCATCAGGTTGGAGGCTGTGTGTTGTTCCTCCAACTTGAGTGTGGCTTCATCTTGACAGTAGAGGAGGCCATGGATAGACATATCAGAATGGGAATGGGACGTGGAATTAAAATGTGTGGCCACTGGGAGGTCCTGCTTTCTCTAGCGGACAGAGTGCAGGTGTTCAGCGAAATGGTCTCCCAGTCTGCATTGGGTCTGCACACAGGCCTGAGAGTCTCTGAACCTGTGTAGGGCTAAGCTGACAACAGAAACTACAACAGCATTTATCCACACTAACTCATTTATGTAAAAGTGAAGAGCTCATAGGTACACTGTCAAATATTATTTTATTCAAGTTTAGAAGTGCTTTAATCTATGAAAGCAGGGTACATATCAGAAACTCTTCTTTAGCTTGCAAAGACGTATTACAGGAATCAACTTCATGATCAATTTTCCATTAGCGTTTTAGCTTCTGACTGAATGCTGCAAACCTGCAAGTCCTCATTGAAATAACAGCCCTTGTTGTGAGGAGATTCACCATAATAATCATAATACTGTTGGCAACTCCACCGTGCCAAGCAGCATGTTCCACTTACCTCACTTATTATTAAGCAAACATTATAAGTGTCGGCAATGAAATAACAAGCTTTTGAAATGCTGGAGGATCATTTAATCTCAATATTTTTAGATCGGTTTATATTAAATGAAGAGCAGCTCTTAAGTTTCACCTCTGAGCTCCTTCACACTAGTTTTATATTGCTCGTTACCCCAGTTATAGCCGAGCTATCGGAAGCTCATCATTTGCCGTCATCAAATGAATAAACACAAAGGTAGAAGTATTTGTATCTGTCCAAAAACAGAGATCGGTTGCTGCCTGGGCCATTTATGCCAGCTAATTGTCAACTGACTTCAGTCTGTAAAACAAGTAATAGTGACAGGTGGGGAAATTAATTTACTTTGAGCAACTGGTCCATTTACCAACCTAATTCCATTCAAAGTTCCTCTGTGAAGTGAGTTTCACTGTGGATAAAATTCATGAAAATATTATTCTGTTAAGGAGATTAATTTGCAAATAGATCTAAACTCTTTTCAATCAATAGAGAAAATCTAATAACTGCTGTGATGTGAAAAAGAATTAATACAGAGGTTATTCACTCATAGGTAGAGCCACACTAAATGGAAACAGCCCATTCAGCTACCACATCCATTCTGATCCCATCATCAAACACATGGCCCTTCACCCTTCATGGCCAGGCAGTTAAAGTGGTTGTCTAGGCTGTACTAAAGTGCTATCAACACACCCAGTTTCTATTCTGAGTCTTTATTCAAGGTTCCCCACATTTTACAGACAAGCATTGAGATGAAGTTGTGGTCAAAGTCTTCAAATGATCCGTGACAAATATACACACTGACTATGTCATACTGAACTGGCTTCTAATCAAACCCACACAGGAGAATACCTTTGGCAGCCTGTCACAATTTCACCTCCAGCAAGTGTGCATGCCAACAAAATTAACCCTATTGTCTAACAACCGAAGTAATCTTTATCAGCTAACCACAGGAACATGGGAAAGATGAGCTGGTGTAGGCCATTCGGTCCCTCAGACCTGCTCTACCTTTCAGTAGGAGCAGCTGGCCTAACCTCTTCCTCATTTCCATTTTTCCATCTGTTCTCCAATCACCATAATCAACAAAACAATGTGAGGAAGTACTGCAGGATTCTTTATTTAGAATGAAAATGACTGATCTATTTAGCATGTTTGCTACCAGATATTGAATTCCTTCACCTTTCCTCTTCTTTCTAACAGTGAGGTTGTCCTGTTCGTGGTTATCCGAGCCACTCTTTCAGTTCAGCTCGTTTGAACAAGATGCAGTGTTTAACAATGATCCCAAAACATCATCCTGCTCAGTGTGAAACGGACCAGGAAGTCAAAGCAAAAAGGCCAGAGGAAGAATAGGACAAAAGTTAACAATGAGGGATTCTCCCCAGTATCCATAATTTCCATTTTAATAACTTCAATTAAATTCAATTCTTGAAACAATATTTATTGACAATCTTCCACTGCTACACATTAATTCAAAGCGTCTCCTGCCTATTTTGTTCTAATATCTTGCCTTATATAAGATCCAGTGAAGAAAATAAACAAAGGTTTGCATTTTATAACTCACGAGCTTATGGATCTGTTGTGAATGCATTATATTTCATCCTTAACGGGGCTCTCACCTTCCAGTGGGCAATTATGGAATAAATAGTCATCGCAACAAAGGAAGAGCCTGACAGACTTTTTCTTCTGGAAGATAAATTGACGATTTTAGCATATGCATCAATTCAAATTGAAATTCGCAGAAGCTGAGCTGAGAAGCAAACTGTCTAAACTGCTACGGTATTTTTAGAACTGTCATGTATCTGTAGGAGAATGCCTATGAGCTGTGGCTCATTGAGAATACTATATTGTTGTGAAGCTCCTCACCAGGTTGAAACTTTCCATTGTATTACATAGTGTGAACAGCCCACCTGTCATGGTGTTTATGCTCTACATCAGCCTCCTCCCCAGAAAAAACTTGATCCATTCCTGTCAACATGCCTTAGCGTTCATCAATCTCTCATCTACATATCCAGCTTCCTCTCCTCAACTTTTCCATATGGTACCAAATTAGACGTCCTCATCTTTTAACAACAGCCCAGAGAACAATTTTGTTTCCTATTGTTCACTTGGATTTGTACACATTAAATCCCTTCAAATGATGACCACTAACTTAAGTACAGCATACAAGTGTTTAACCAAAATATGAATGTGGTCAGGTTGCCCAGCTACTGATCCTGAAGGTTATCTGTCTATCCTGCCTGTTGTTGTTCCTCTCCGCGCCTTCTGGCTCTTTGGGCAGCAACCTTGCCATTTTGTCTCTTCATGAGGCCGACTTGCCAGCTGGACACTCAGCCCAGCACACAAGGACTTGAACTTGGGACCACTCGCCCTGAAGTCTGGTGTGGGTGCCACTACACCACCGGCTGGCTTGTCCCACCCGAGCCCCGGTCAGTTACCATCGGGAAGGATGAAAGCACTCACTCAACTATTCAGGAACAGCTTCTTCCTCTCTGCCATCTGATTTCTGAGTGGACATTGATCTCATGAGCACTATCTCACTATTTTTTGAATTTTAATTTTTGTATTGTTTATTTAATGTAACTATTATATCCATGTATCAATTTACTGTAATTTACATTTTCCCTCTATTATTTCCTATTGCATTGTACTGCTTCTGCAATGATAACAAATTTCACGACATATGCTGGTGATAATAAACTTGATTCTGATTCTGACTAATGTTCAATATGTTAACATAAATGTTTCCAAAGAAGTTTTTTTCAAAATAAACCTTGTCTGGTTAAACATGAAAATGGTAATCAGACTGCGGAAGCTAACTCCAATATCTCCCCATAAAGAAAAGACTAATGTTCAGGTGGGATAAACAGGTAATCTTCAAGACCAATAGCTGGACAAAGACTACCCACATTTATACTTCACCATGCATGAAAAGTTAAAGAAAATATTCTTTAATAAAGCTGCGAAGCCAAATAATGATAATGATGGTTTCATTCAAAAAGTGCAACATCTTCCTTTACAGGTATTCCATCATTAACAAGTAACCATAGAAACTTGGCAATCAGGTTTCCAACACAATACATTAAGTCATTGAATTTTCTTTTTTGCTCTGTCTGATGATAACCAAAAATGTACTTAGAAAACTCGGTGACGATGATAAACACGAGAAAGTATGCAGATGCTAGAAGTCCAAAGCAAACACACACAAAACACTGGAGGAACTCAACAGATCAGGCAGTATCAATTGAATAAACAGTCGAAGCTTCAGGATAAGACCCTTCTTCAGGACTGGAAGGGAAGGGGGAAGATGGCAGACTATTTTGTAACATCAATCACATACTCTATCTTGCTTTCAGAATGAGGTTTTGAAAAATGCTGAGAGTCTGCATGGACTACTGATCGATTGATTTTATTGGGTACATGTGATATAACTGGGGAAGCCTGGGAAAATCGCAGTGTAAAAGCATGGGTAGCAATGGATGATTTTCAATATGTAGCTGTTATTTATTGTTTCAATTTAACTGCAGTTTCTTTGAGAAACTGAGAGCTGATGCTGTCCTAAATTGCTTTTCATAAGTGACAATACCTGATTTTGTCAAATAATGTTGATGACTGAAAATATGAATCAAATTGAGGAAAAATACAAAAAGTGAGAAATTCAAGCCCTTTTGGTAACTCATTCCTTCCAGAGTAGTGAGATAGACAAAAGCCCCCACTACTGGTAACCTAAAACATATCGAAACATGTAACCCTGAGTGTATCTGGACACATATTTGTGCTATGAAATGAAGGGGGAAAGATTGTGTGCTGTGCTCCACTACCACATTGTGAAGGTATCTGTATGACGTGCAGATGAACCAATTGGAATCAAATCCATGGCGAGCATTGAAGATTCAGAAAATGCTTCCAAACTTATCATTAACAATGAAAATCGTTAGTTACCTATCACGTTTGGAGTTTCACGTTTGCCTTTCCTTAGCTATTGAGCACTTGGCCAGAGGGAAAAATGATCCTCCAAGTAATTGAATGTTGGCAACTAATGAGATAAATAATATAATAGGTGTTTGAAAATTGCCTGGGTAATAGTGGAGTAATGAGAAAGAATCATACTACTTCAAGTGTCTGCATGCAAATTTTTGGCTGTGTACAGTATTTATGAGAACACAATTCCTCTGCTACTGAATGAATATTGAGCTGCTAATTGCTATGTTCTGTTTTAGTGAGAGTGAATAACTCTGACTTCAGGAAAATTAATGATCAATTAAAGCGCGAGAAACATGTTTAAGATAACAGCAATGGTTAGCAGTTAGCAATTATTTGTCCCTTCAGATCCTCAGCAACACTTTCTCCTCCTTTCAAATAGCTCATAGATTCTTGAATGAGTAATTTCAGGAAGACATGTGTTTTTTTAAAAAATCATTTTATTTAGCTGAGGACCAAAGATAACGAAGGATGGCATTGCTCGTAACTAATGATGTGATTCCAAGCGTCAAACCTCAAGACAATACCAGGATTCACAGAGCTGTAATGTCTGAGGTAGTCACTGATAGAAACCTTGATAACTCCACCAAAGTTCCAGGCTTAGCTTCTTGCAATGTGCCATGATCTTCGGCAGTGATAACAGATTCTGGCATTGAGATCCTTCTACTTGGAGGCTAGAAAAGGAGAAACTGGGCAAGTATATTTTTCTTTAGTTCATGGGTAGGTGTGTTATTTTTGGTTCTATGCATCCAGTGGCCACTTTATTAGACACCTCCTATACCTATAAAGTGGCCACTGAGTGTTTGTTCATGGCTTTCTGCTGCTGTAGCCCACCCACTTCAAGATTCGATGTGTTGTGCCTTCAGAGATGCTCTTCTTGTGCAATTCTGTTGTAATGTGTGAGTTACCGTCACACATTACTCTTACTTATGTTACTTGAGGTACTGTAGTCTTCCTATTAGCTTGAACCCATCAGACTTTTATCATTAGCAAGGCATTTTCATCCACAGAACTGCTGCTCCCTTTTTTTCTTGTTTTTCACACCATTCTCTGTAAACTCTAGAGACTGTTGTATTTGAACATCCCAGGAGATCAACGGTTTCAAAGATACTCAAACCAACCTGTACCCCCCTACCCTGACAAGCACCAACAACTACGGTCAAGGTCACTTAGATCACATTTCTTCTCCATTCTAATGTTTGGCTTGAGCAACAACTGAACCTCTTGGCCATGTCTGCATGCTTTTACGCAGTGAGCTGTTACCATGTGATTGGCTGACTAGGTATTTGCATTAACAAACAAGTGGCCACTGGATGTTCAGCATGTCTGGCTGAAAATCAGTATCAATCCTTTTAGTTCATTTGTGGTCGCAGGTGTTTGATGTGGAACTGCTTCTAAAGTTCTAAATATTAGGCAATGAGTATTGATCAGGGGAGAATAAGCTAGCAGCAGCTTTTGCTTTCAAAGTAACTAGAATGCTAATGGCATTCACTTCTTTTTGCAGAACTGTGACACCAACTTGGAGCTTTGGATAACTTGAGGCAGTAAAGCATAGAATGCTGAGGATTTCCCTATTACTTTGACTGCAGGCTAGAATTTACCGAAGAGCCTTAAATATGGGCAGAGTGAAGAAAAGGAAACTACTGACAATTTATCACAATACACAGTTCAATTGTATTATGTTTTGTAACTTTAAAACATTAAACTAACTCGAGGAAGACAAAAAAATGAGGAGTCCGAATATACTGGTGTAACTTTGTCTTTACTTTCAGCGAGGCGCATACGCATCACGTGGTAGTGTGATGATGTATGTAATTAACTTATTTTTACATATAACCTGTAATTTATTATTTAAATGAACAAGGATGCCAAATCAACCAATACATATATACAAGACAACTCAAATATTATTGAAATATTAAATGCACAACAAATTGCATGCTATTTATTGCCAGATTTAGTGTTTCAAAAGCAAATGAGTTAGGAGAAATTTCAGAAACGCACTCTGCAGTTTAACTTAGTGTGCAGACTCTGTATTATAACAGTTAGTGTGGTAAAATTGACTGGAAACTGTTGTCTTTCAAGCTATGGACACTGCACAGAAGTAGGTCCTTTAACCCACTGAGACATCTTGCCTGTCAAAACAATCAAAACCAGAAACCTACGCTAATCCCATTTTATTCTCTCCACATTCACAGCAACTCTTCATGGACTTACCACCGATTTTATTTAATTTCATTTAAAGATACAGTGCGGAACAGGCTCTTCTGGTCCAACGAATTGGCCTGATTGCAGAACAATTTACAATGCCCAAATAACCTACTAGTCGGAAACACGAGACAACCTGCTGATGCTGGAAATCCAAGACAATGCACACAAAATGCAGGAGGAACTCGGCAGGCCAGGCAGCGTCGATGGAGAAGAGTACAGCTGACGTTTCGGGCCGAAGGGTCCTGCTGAAGGGTCTCGGCCTGAACCGACGACTCTTCTCTTTTCCAGAGATGCTGCTTGGCCTGCTGAGCTCCCCAGCATTTTGTGACGCATTTCCCTCTGCATTTGAAAGTACATTTGATAAATAAATGAATGAAATCCTGGAGAACAAAACCCTGAATGACTGGAAGACAAAGATGAGAATTCAGAGTAAGAAGCTGAGGGGAGGGAAGGAAGAAATACAAGGTGATAGGAGAAACTGAAAGGGGAGGGGGGAAGTTAAGAGCTAGGAAGTTGAATGGTGAAAGAGATAAAGGGCTGGAGAAGGGGAAAACTGATAGGAGACGATAGAAGACCATGGATGAAAGGGAAGAAGGAGGAGCACTGGAGGATGTTGTTAATGGATAGGTAAGGAAATAAGGTGAGGGAGGGAAATGGGAATGGAAAATAGTGAAGGAGGGGGACAATTACCAGAAGTTCAAGAAATTGATGTTCATGCTGTCAGGTTGGAGGCTAACTAGGCGGAATATAAGGTATTGCTCCTCCAACCTGAGTGTGGCCTCATTGTGGTACAAGGTGTTGGACTAGAAATGGGAAGCAGAATTAAAATGGGAGGCTACTGGGAGATCTCACTTTTTCTGGTGGAAGGAGCGTGGGTGCTCGGTGAAGCGGTCTCCCAGTCTACGTCAACTCTCACCGATATGCAGGAGGCAACACCGGGAGCACAGGATACAGCAGGATGACCCCAACAGGCTTACAGGTGAAATCTGTTGGTACCTGAATGGTAGTGAGGAAGTTGGTGTAGGGGCTGGTGTAGCAAGGATAACTACTAGGAGAGAGATCAGTGGGAATGGACGTCGACAAAGGAATCTCACAGAAAGTGGGGGTGGGGGGGAAGGGAAAGATGTGCTAGGTGGTGGGACCCCCATTGGAGTTGGTGGAAGTTACGAAGAATTATGTGCTGGATGCGAAGGCTAGTGGAGTGGTAGGAGAGGACAAGAGGAACCCTGTCCCTGTTATTGCAGTAGGAGGATGGGGTGAGTGCAGAGATTAGCAAAATGGAAGAGATGTGGATGGGGGCTGTGTTGGTGTGAAGGAAGGAAAAACCCTTTTTTTGAAGAAGGAGGACATCTCATTAGTTCTGGAATGAAAAGCCTCATCAGTGAGAGCAGATGCTGTGAAGACGGAGGAATTGAGAGAAGGGGAAGTGACAGGATGGGAAGTCCAAGTAGCAGTGAGAGTCAATGGGTTTATTAAAGATATTGGTGGCTAAACTGGCTCCAGAAATGGAGACAGAGAGATCAAGAAGGGGGAGGGAGGCGTTGGAAACAGACCAAGTAAATTTGAGGGCAGGGTGGAAGTTGGAGACAAAGTTGATGACGTCAACAAGCTCCACATGGGTGCAGGAAGCAGCAACAATGCACTGTCGATGTAGCGGAGGAAGAGTTGGCAGCGGTATTGGTGTAGGCTTGCAACATCGACTGTTCCACGTAGTTGACAGAAAGGCTGGTATAGCTGGGACCCATGCCAGCGCCCATGGCTACACCTTTGGTTTGAAGGAAGTGGGAGGAGCTGAAGGAGAAAGTATTGAGAGTGAGGACCAGTTCCACCAGATGGAGGAGAGTGGTGGTGAAAGGGACTGTTGTCAAGAAAGAGGCAGAGAGTTGTAAGGCCCTCCTGGCGGGTTGGAGATGTATTGGGTCCGGACAACCATAGTGAAAAGGAGATGAGTGAGGTCAGGGAACTTGAAGCCATTGAAAAGGTCGAGTGTGTGTGAAGTATTACGGGTGTAGGTATGAAGGGACAGGACTGGGGTGGTGGGGGGGGGATTAAAACAGAGTCAAAGTATGCAGAAATAAGCTTGGTGAGGCAGGAGCAAGCAGAAACAATGAGTTTACCTGGACAGGCAGGTTTACGGATCTTAGGTAGGAGGTAGAAGGGGGAGGTGTAGGGTGAGGGAACTATGAGGTTGGTGACAGTGGATGGGAAATCCCCAGAGTTAATAAGATCAGTAATGGTGCTTGAGACAACGGCCTGGTGCTCCTTGGTGAGGTTCTGTTCAGGGGGTAAGTAAGAGGAGGTGTCTGAGAGTTGTTGCCTGGCCTCAGCAAGGTAGAAGTCTGCCCACCAGACTACTACAGCACCCACTTTATCTGCGAGGTTGGGATTAGTGTGTAGAGAGTTGAGAGCAACGTATTTGGAAGGAGTGATGTTTGAATTGGAGAGAGGAATGGTAAAATCGAGACAGTCGATGTCTCGTTGGCTATTAACCGATATGTCTTTGGACTGTGGGAGGAAACCAGAACACTCTGAGGAAACTGACACGGTCACGGGAGAATGTACAGGCACTTGCTGGAATTGAACTCCAAACTCTAATGCCCTGAGTTGTAATAGCATCATCCTTACCGCTACACTATTGTGGTGCATGTTTCAAAGTATATTGACCACTTAGACAGAAAAGTGAAACAAATAATGCAAGTAATGTGCTTTTACATGAACTTAACAACTGTTTATCTTTACTTGAGGTTAACAATAGAATTGTTAAGATTGTTAGTAATACACAAAATGCAGGAGGAACTCAGCAGGTCAGGCAGCATCCTTGGAGGAAAATAACTGTTTATCAGTGCAAAACGTCGGCTGTTTATTCCCCTCCACAGAAGCTGCCTGACCTGCTGAGTTCCTCCAGCACTTTGGGTGTTGCTCTGGGTTTCCAGCATCTGCTGCATCTCTTGTGGTTAAGATTGTTAGATTGCTTATAGAACAGCACGTGGAAAATGAAGATTTAACGTGAAGCAAGGTTAAAGAATCATTTGAGTTCATTTCTCTTTCAAACTCACATATGCTATATTCCCTTTTATTCTTTGATTTCACATCCTCAATTTCAACTAACCTGTTGAGATTGGTGACTCGGAGAACTAAAAATTCAGCTGGGTGGTCAATGATGGAAGGGGGTGAGAAGCACATGGTACTGGAACACCACAACAATAATTACAGTACTGGCAGCTTTTATTCTAATGTGGATAGGAGAATTTATAAATGGATCCAAATGCTGATAATTGTGCTGTTATGTTGTTGATAACATTTCCTTGCCATTACCCAGGTTCTGTTGATGAATTTATGATTCTTGTGTGACATATAAAGAGTGAAATAGAAGACAAAGCTGGAAACACTCAGCAGGTCAGGCAGCACCTGTGTAGAAGGAAATGGAGTTAATATTTCTAGTCAAAGAAGCTTTGCCAGAACTAGGAAAGAGGAGACTGTACTATGAAAGCAATTCACTCCATAGCACTACCAACTAGCCACAACTGGAGTCTAGAGCAGCAAACGGCCATTGATGGCTGAGAATTTAGACTGAACCAATAGTTGCACATCACCTGGGTGAAGAATAAGATTACTTGTAACTACTGGACAGCCCTTATTTCAAAGGCAATTGTCTATTTATAATGAAACTAGATTCCCTCCTTCCTTATAATTTTCCTGAGCTAGAAAAGTCTTAACTGGCAGGATTATGCAGACCACGGAGAACACACCTGCCCTGGCTGACTGCAAAGATAAGCGCGCCTACAGATGCACTGTAGGGAATGATTGGGCAGGTCTGCAGGATAAGCAACAAGCTCCTGCCAACGTACAAACAAGCTGGAGGAACTCAGCAGGTCGGGCAGCATCCGTGGAAATAAGCAGTCAACATTTTGGGCCGAGACCCTTCGTCAGGACTGAAGAGGGAGGGGGCAGGGGCCCTATAATGAAGGTGGGGGAGGGTGGGAAGGATGTCAGGTTAAAAACCAAGCAGATGAAAGATCAAGAGGTGGAGGAGGGGAAGCAGGGAGGGGATAGGCAGGAAAGGTGAAGAAAGAATGTAAGATGAAAGCATTGTGTAGTAGAAGAAGGCAGAATCATGAGAGAGGTAATAAGCAGCTGGAGGAGAAGGTAGAGTGAAACTGGAATGGGAGAAGGGAGAGGGAGGCTCCTGCCCACAGAGGTTGCAATGAACTGCCAGATGTTAAAAGACTTTTGCATTTATCAAGATTAGATTATCATTGGCGAGATCAACATTGTTGGTTTATCCCTAACCTAAGTGCTTTTGAATCCCTTTAGCAGGGATTGAAGAGTCGTCTACCTTGGGAGACCGAGAGTCTCACAAAGACCAAATGTCAATGAGCCAGATGTTTTACCCATGATCATCATTACCTAGTCTGGTTATTTTGCTTTCTTTTAAAATGATAGATTATTATTTGAATTGAGGGTTGGTTATTGGCCCTCGTGACTGGTAAGTTACCTCTTGTGACAGATAGAATTCAGGGGAAAGTTGATGGGGATGTGGGGAGAATAAAAGCAATTGGGATTAACGTAGGATTGATCTGAGTGGGTGGCTGATGGTCAGTATGGGCTTCGGGGACCGAGTCGCCTGTTCATGTGCTGTATCTTTCTATCACTCTGTGAACCTCTGTGGTGGGATTTGACCAAAGTCACAGCGTTGTCAGTCCATGGATTTTAGTTTCTCATCTGGTATGGAACAGTTGTGTCACTCCTGTGGCTGTCACTGTGGTGAGAAGGAGTCAGAGATGGAAGAAGGGGTAAAAAGAGAGAGGTTAAGCCTGACCCTTTGACTGCATCATTTGGTATTGCTGGAGGAAAAGACTTTATTTTGGAGACACCTGATTTGCATATTTTGGCTTTTACTTCTCTTATAGCTGGGAGGGCACTCTTGCTTAAATGGAAGGATGCTGTTCTGCTTATTCATGCTCAATGGTTATGGGATGTTAAGTCATGCTTAAATTTAGAGAAGATCTGTTGTTCAGATTTTGAACCTAGTCAAGACTTTTCTATGTTGTGGAGACCATATTTGAGTTATTTTCAAAACCTCTGATTTGTTGTAAAAGTACAGATGGTGGCTAATAATATATTTTATTATAAGATAAGGGTTTTTCTCTCTTTTTTTCTTGCTTTTCCTAACAGCTCTGACTTTGGTAGTGGGTTTAGATTATTTTTTCTGTATAACAAATTTATTATATTTCAATATTATGCTTTAATTTAATTTTTATGAATACAGGGTTTTTAACACAATGTACTTGGTATTATTTTATATTTTTCTTTTGACTTATAATATGTATCTTCTTTGTACTCTGCACTCCTCTATGCAGAAACTAATAAAACTATCGTAAGAGAAAAAAGAGAGAGGAAAGATGGATAAAGGAGGAAGGTGGAGATGGAATGGGAATGGAAGGGATAGAATGGAGAGGAAAGAGGCAGAAAGATAGAGTGGTTGGAAGTTAGAGCAGAGGTCAGACATAGAGTGCTGCTAATGTCTTCTCTGAACAAACCAAGTGTCTCAAATGGGCTCACACACACACACACACACACACACACACACACACACACACACACACACACACACACACACACACACACACACACACACACACACACACACACACACACACTCACTCACTCACTCACTCACTCACTCAGTCACTCAGTCACTCACTCACTCACTCACTCACTCACTCACTCACTCACTAGACACTTACTTTAGCATTGATTAACTCCAGCATGGAAGATCCCAAGCCTGGCTGTGATACGAGGAGGGTAGGACATGGGGCTAGCAACTCTGTTCCGTAGAAATCCAGAGCTACCGAAGCACCAACCATAGCTCCAATGACCTCATCAACAGCAGAGGTAGGATCTTTGATGGACTCTACCTGGGGACAAAGACTAGACTAAGACAGAAGACTCTGCCTATGTATCAGTAGTGTAATGGGCTTTTGCAAGCAAGTTAACTTTAACTAATAAGCAGGTATACAGGCAACACAAGTGAATCTGCAGATGCTGGGAATAAATAAAAGCACAAAATGCTGGCAGTATCTATGGGAGGAGGTAGTGACGACGTTTCGGGCCGAAACCCTTCATCAGGAGTGAAGTAACATGGGATGGTCGAGGGGGAATAAGAAGCGGGGGGAGGGATGAAGTAGAGAGCTGGGAAGTGATAAACTGGAGGGAAATGGGCGACGGGGGAAGGTGGAGAATTATGGGAAATAAAAGAGAAAGAAAGGTAGGGCTGGGGGGAGATTATAGTGAGGGGGGAAAAAGAGAGAGAAAGAGAACCAGACTAAAATTATAGATAGGGATGGGGTAAGGGGGGGGGGGGCTTGGGGTATCAATGGAGGTCTGTGAGTTGAGCAGGTATACAGAATCTGTACTTTTAGAATATTCAGAGATTGTTTATGTCCCTGCATCACCTCTTCTCTTCTCCTCACCTGCCCTCATGTCCTGCCCATCACCTCTTTCTCTTTATCACATGATCACTGTCTTATCCTATTGGCTTCCTTTTTCTTCATCCCTTTACCTCACCCACCTATTGCCTCACAATTTCTTACATCACTCCCCCTCCATCCATACCCATTCTCCTCACCTGCTCTTGCCTATCACCTGCCAGCTTGTAGTCCTTTCCCCAGCTTCTCATATTGGTTTCTGCTCCCTTCCTTTCTGGTTCCAATGAAGGGTCTCAGACCCAAGTGTCAACTGTTTATTCCCATCCATAGAAGCTGACTGTCTTGCTGAGTTCCTCCAGCATTTGTATATGTGTGTGTGTGTGTGTGTGTGGTTCAGGAATTTCCAGCATCTGCATAATTTCTTGTGTCAGTTCTTGAACTTCCCAGCCTAAAAGTTTACAAAGCCAGAAGCAGTTACAATGATATACTTGTACAGACTGCAGAAGGGGTTTTCAACTATTGAGAAAAAGATTGATAAATGCTCAAAATAAAACCTGTACTTTTCTCCAGTGCTGAAGTGCTCCTGGTACATTTAGCATACCAGGAGCCTCACTGCAGTGTGCGCTAGGCATCATTATGCTGCCCACGTTCTCACCTAAGCTATAATAATCCAGTTTTCCTCTCTTCACCAAGAGAGAGAACTCTTCAAACATGACACATCCACGTAGTTTGATGACAATTTTCTTTATAACCTCTCAAGAGAATCCCTACAGCAAAGGCCAGGCTTAAATAGTTAGCAACCAACAGCCGCTGAATTTCAAATCGTAGTAATGGATCGCTTTCCTCATTGAGACTGATAGGAAATGGCAGAGAGCCGGCGAGATGCTGAGATAACTAGCATAGCCTCATCTCATTCCGGGGAATGGGCCAGGCAGCTGGAATCTGTGGAGAATCAGAAGAACAATTTTATGCTCCTTTCATAAATTAGGCAGAGATTTGGAGGACACTCTCTCCTAGACAGCAGCAAGGGATTTACGGCTGGTTTTTGTCAGTGGTGAAGCAGTTTCCACCTGAATATTAAGTAGTTCATACAGTAGAAGAGAATAACGACAGACTGAACATGTCAATGTCCTGTGAGTGGCCCCTTAGTTAATGCAATGGCAGAAGGTTGCACTGGATGCTGGGAAATAGAGCATCTTTGAGGCAGAGTGGTGATTTGGCCACAGCTGAAATGGGCATCAGGTCCACAACGATTAGAGGAATATGAAATAAGCACATTTTTTAAAAACCTGTTTGATTACCCGCATGTGGTTGCTCTTCATGCTTGAACTCAGCACAACCAAGACAAATTTTAGTTAAGTGGCAAATGAAATCTACATCTCATAATTGTGAAGAAATAACAACATGACATATGATAGCATAGCCATTATCGAGGTCCCACCAGCTAAACCTTGGAGTCAACACCAACCTAAACAGACGGCTACATACGATCATGGCCTCCAGGAGGTAACACAACTTTGTTGTTGGGTTTAGAGGCTTGTGTGCCTCAGTGACCCGGAGAGCTATGTAGACTGGAGTAAGGGCTTTATGCTTTGTCTCTCGCTAGGGTTGCCCATGCCAAACAGGCCAAAGACTAAGAGTGCTCCTCCAGGTTCCAGGGTTCAGCTCAAAGCTAACAAATCTGACTGGTCAAACAAAACTGTTAGGGAAGCAGCAATGGAGAATCCTTAAGAAGAGAAAACCCTCAGATGTTGGAAACCAGAGGAACACACACCAAATGCAGGAGGAACTCAGGAGGCCAAGTAGCATCTATGTAAAAGTTGATAGGTAGGTGACTGTTGTTCGTGGAGCTAGAAATTGATGTCCACCGCTAAGCAGCCCCTGAACAGAAAACCATGCCGGGCTGGTTCGTTAGGTCAACTATATTGTTGGGTCTGGAGTCACATATAGACCAATGGTAACAAGGGACGGTCTCTTCCTTGAACTGCATGACTAAGCCAAATGGACATTTACATTTTCCGAGAAACAAGTGACTGGTGGAATCTGCAACAGCATGCAAGGAAGTGGAGGAATTACACTTCCTATGGAGACTAGTGTAGAAATTGCATGGGCCCTGGCAGGAATATTTAATATGTCCGTAGCCATGGATGCGGTGCCAGAGGATTGAAGGGTAGCTTATGTTGTTCCGTTGTTTAAAAAAGGGTCCAAAAGTAAACCAGGCCAGTGAGCCTGACATCAGTAGTAGGTAAATTATTGGAAGGTGTTCTGAAAGATCGGATACACAAGTATTTGGACAGCCAGGGGTTGATTAAGGATAGTCAGCATGGCTTTGCATGTGGTAGGTCGAGTTCAACGAATCTTGTAGAGTATTTCGAGGAGGTTACTGAGAAAGTAGATGAAGGAAAGGCTGTGGATGTTGTCTACATGGACTTTAGTAAGGCATTTGACAAGGTCCCACATGGGAGGCTAGTGCAGAAGGTTCAGACACTGGGTATCCATGAAGAGGTTGTAAACTGGATTGAAAATTGGCTGTGTGGGAGAAGACAGAGAGTGATAGTGGATGATTGCTTCTCAGACTGGAGGCCTGTGACTAGTGGTGTGCCTCAGGGATCTGCGCTGGGATCATTGTTGTTTGTTGTCTATATCAATGATCTAGATGATAATGTAGTGAATTGGATCAGCAAGTTTGCTGATGACACTAAGATTGGAGGCATTTTGGACAGCAAGGAAGGCTTTCAAAGCTTGCAGAGGGATCTGGACCAACTGGAAAAATGGGCCAAAAAATGGCAGATGGAATTTGATGCAGACAAGTGTGAGGTGTTGCATTTTGGAAGGACAAATCAAGGTAGGACATACACAGTAAATGGTAGGGCACTGAGGGGTGTGGAGGAACAAAGGGATCTGGGAGTTCAGATACATAATTCCCTGAAAGTGGCGTCACAGGTATACAGGGTTGTAAAGAAGCCTTTTGGCATCCTGGCATTCATAAATCAAAGTATTGAGTATAGGAGTTGGAATGTTATGGTGATGTTGTAGAAGACGTTGGTAAGGCCAAATTTGGAGTATTGTGCGTAGTTCTGGTCACCTAACTATAGGAAGGATATCAGTAAGATTGAAAGAGTGCAGAGAAGATTTACTAGGATGTTGCCAGGTCTTCAGGAGTTGAGATACAGGGAAAGATTGAACAGGTTAGGGCATCATTTCTTGGAACGTAGAAGAATGAGGGGGATTTGATATAGGTTTACAAAACTATGAGGGGTATAGACAGAGTAAATGCGAGTAGGCTCTTTCCACAGATTAGGAGAGATAAATACAAGAGGATATGGCTTTAGGGTGGAAGGGCAAAGGTTTAGGGGGAATATTAGGGGGAGCTTCTTCACTCAGAGAGTGGTGAGAGTATGGAACGAGCTGCCATCTGATGTGGTAAATGCAGGCTCACTCTTAAGTTATAAGAATAAATTGGATAGATACATGAATGGGAGAGGTCTGGAGGGTTATGGACTGGGTGCAGGTCAATGGGACTAGCAGAATAAAGTTTTGGCACAGACTAAACAGACCGAATGGCCTGTTTTCTGTGGTGTAGTGTTCTATGGTTCTATGGTTCTACAGCATCAATGGAAGAAAATGTACAGTCACTGTTTTCAGTCGAGACCCTTCATCCGTACGAGTTAGATTCCAGTTTTTATTCATTTCATTTTGAATTATTAGAAGTGAAACTTCTCATCTCATGATGAATCCTTGTCTCTAGATCACCAGGGCTCTGAGGTTACACCTGTAGTTTCTTCACTGACACTACAGTGAACTCCATGAATGAGGAAAGACAATGATCAGAGGCTGATCAGAGAGACAATGATGGGGCGATTACGAAATAGGCATTCAGGTCTCATCAAAGGCCAAACTCATTTGCTTTCAAACTGTTCTTAGTTCAAAGTCAAGTGGTCCTCAAGTAGCCAAGTAAAAGAATCATTAAGCCAGCACCAGACAAAACTTGCTCTTTGCAAGTCAGAGTCATATTAAAATGCAGCACAGATACAGATGCTTTGGCCCATCTAGTCCATGCTGAACCTTTTAAACTGCCTACTCCCATCATCCTGCACCCAGACCATAAGCTTCCACCCCCCTATCATCCATGTACCTATCCAAACTTCTCTTAAACATTGAAATCGGGCTGGTATCCACCACTTGTGCTGGAAGCTTGGTCCACAGTCTCACAACCCTTTGAGTGAAGAACTTTCACCTCATGTTCACTTTAAGCTTTTCACCTTTCACCCTTAACCCATGAGTTCTAGATGTAGTCCCATCCAACCTCGGTGGGAAAAGCATGGTTATATTTACCCTATCTACATCCCTCACAAATCTGTATACCTCTATCAAATCTCCCCTTAATCTTGTGCATTCCAAGGAATAAAGTCCTAACCTATTCAATCTTTCCTTATAACTCAGATCCTCCAGTCGTAGGCAACATTTTGCAAATTTTCTCTGTAGTCTTTCAACCTTATTTACATCTTTCCTGTAGGTAGGTGACCAAAACTGCAGACAATTCTCCAAATTAGGTCTCAGCAAGGTCTTATACAATATCAACATAACATCCAATCTCCTGTACCCAATACTCTGATTTATGAAGGCCAATGTGTTTTCTGTATGACCCTATCTACCTGTGCTACCATTTCAATGAATTATACACCTGTTTTCCCAGATCCCTTTGTTCTACCGCACTCCTCAGTTGCCCGGCTGTGTAAGACCTACCCTGGTTGGTCCTACTGAAGCGCAACACCTTGTACTTGTCTGCATTAAATTCTATGTGCCATTTTTCCAGCTGGACTAGATCCCACCGCAAGCTCTGATAATCTTCCTTGCTGTCCACTACAACCCCAATCTTGATGTCAACCGCAAATTTGCTGATCCAGTTAACCACATTATCATACAGATCGTTGACATAGATGGCAAGCAACAGCACCAATCTCTGCAGCACTCCACTGGTACCAGGCCTCCAGTCAGTGAGGCAACCATCTACTACCACCCTCTGCCTTCTCCTGCAAAACCAATGTCTAATCCAATTTACTACCTCATTTTGAATTTGTGATTTTAGCCTCCCACAGGGTCGGAGGGAACACTTTACCAGGTCCTGCATATTTGTCCACCTTAATTTGCCTCAAGACAGAAAACACCTCCTCCTCTGTTAACTGTATAGGGTCCTTGACTTCACTTCTGTTTTGCCTCACTTCTTTAGACTCTGTGCCATTGTCCTAGTAAACACAGTATCAAAAAATCCATTTAAGGTATCCCCCATCTCTTTTGGCTCCATTCATGAATTACCATACTGATCTGCTGGAGGAGATATTTTGTGCCTTGCAATCCTTTTATTCTTACCGTATCTGTAGAATCCCTTAAGTCTCTCCTTCACCTTGTCTGCTAGGGTAACCTCGCCTTCTTTTAGCCCTCCTGATTTCTTTCTTAAGTGTTCTCTTGCATTTCTTACACTGTACTCCTCAAATACCCCATTTGTTCCTGCCTGTCTATATTTGTTATGCTCTTCCTTTCTTTTTCTAAACCAGGGCCTCATTATCACAC
The DNA here is from genome assembly GCF_030144855.1 of Hypanus sabinus. Lineage (NCBI taxonomy): Eukaryota > Metazoa > Chordata > Chondrichthyes > Myliobatiformes > Dasyatidae > Hypanus > Hypanus sabinus. The sequence goes on from NC_082718.1 coordinate 93,976,360, forward strand.
AAAAGGGCAAGGTTCCCTAAACCTGTTTCTCTTGCCTCTTATTCTGACAGGCACATCCAGGCTTTGCACTCTCAAAATTTCACTTTTAAAGGTCACCCCCTTATCAAGTACACCTTTGCTAGGAAACAGCTTGTCCCAGCCCACACCTGTCAGGTCCTTTCTGATACCATCAAAATCGGCCTTTCTCCAATTTAGAATCTCAACTGCAGGACCAGACCTATCTTTTTCCATAATTACCTTGAAACTAGTGGCATTATGATCACTGGATGCAAAGTGTTCCCCTACAAAAACTTCTGTCTCCTGCCCAGTCTCATTCCCTAACAGAGTATTGCTCACTCTGTTGTTCGGACTTCTATCTATAGATTAAGGAAACTTTTCTGAACACATTTACAAGTTCTATCCCATCTGGTCCTTTTACAGTATAGGAGTTCCAGTTAATATGTGGAAAGTTAAGATCACTTACTATAAGAACTTTATGTTTCTTGCAACAGTCTGCAATCTCTTTAGAAATCTGTTCCATTAAATCCTATGGACTGTTGGTTAGTCTATAATATAGCCCTATTAATGTAGTCATACCTTTCTTATCTCTCAGTTACGCTCATAAAGCTTCACTACACAAATTCACCTCTGTGTTCTGACTGAGCATTGCAGTAACATTTTCCCTGATTAATAATGTCACACCTCCCCCTTTAATCCCTCCTGCTCGTTGCGTCTAAAACAGTGGAAACCTGAAATATTGAGCTACCAGTCCTGCCCCTCCTGCAATCAAGTCTCACTAATGGCTACAATATTATAATTCTATGTGTTGATCCATGCCCTGAGCTTATCTGCCTTTTCTACAATACTTCCTGTATTAAAATATAAGGAGCTAAGGACATTAGTTGCACCAAGCTCAACCTTTTGATTCCTGACTTTGTCTGAGGTCTTTCCAACATCTGTCTCCACAACCAGTCCACTATCTGTTCTGGCTGTCTCGTTCCCATCCCCTGCAACTCCCGTTTAACCCCACCACCCCCCTCCTCCTCCCGTGCAGCACTAGCAAATCTTCCCACTGGTATATTAGTCCCCTTCCAACTCAGGTGCAAACTATCTCTTTTGTACAGGTTCCACCTTCACGGGAAGAGAGACCAATGATCCAAAAATCTGACGCCCTCCCTCCTACACCAACTCCCTAGCAACGTATTAAACTGTGTGATCATCCTGCTTCTGACCTACCTCACCAGCACATGGCCCAGGTAGCAATCCTGAGATCACAAACTTTGAGGTCCTGCCCTTTAGCTTAGCACCTAACTCCCTGAACTCCCTACGCAGAATCCTTTCACTCTTACTACCTATGTTATTTTTACCTACATGGACCATGACCTCACCCTCCTACTTAAGAATGCTGAGCACTCAATCAAACATGTCCTGGACTCTGGCACCAGGGTGGCAAAAGGCCATCTGGGAATCTTGTTCTCATCCACAGAACCTCCTTTCTGTTCCGTTAACCAGCAAATCCCCTAACACTGCAGCTCACCTCTTCTCCCCCCCCCCTTCCCTTCTGAATCACAGAGTCAGACTCAGTGCCAGAGATCGACTGCTGTGACTTCCCTCTGCTAGATCGCCTACGCCCTCTACCCCTCCAGCAGTATCCAAGGTCTGTGTACCTTCCTCTGAAAGTGCCAGCTGTTGACATCGTACAGTATATTTATGAAAAACACAAATTCGGCAAAACCTGTGAAACGGTCTAACCTGCAGACAGCTCTTTATCCCATCAGTTCACCCAGAACAAATGGAAAAACATTACACAAATAAATAATTCCAATAATGCCCTCATTCTAACTTATGTTTCAGTGCTGGCCAATGAATTGGAAAGGAAGAGCCGTGGAAAAACTTTAATTTGGCCATCTGTCAGCATTGCTGTAGCATCTCTCAGTTGCTTGAGAATAAATCTCCATGCAGATTCATAACACTGAAATGTAACTTCATATTTCAGTGACATGCTGCTCAGAAAATTTTATTTGAAACCTGAACAATCATAGACTACAATTCACATTCTCTCACTGATGGGCCATCACACAAGCATTCATTCAGGTTAGAGAGCTGGAGGCCTGAAAATTGCATTCAATATTTGATTATACTTGTGTGCTTGAATCAACACCTCTGTCATTACTTGCTGAAATCATCCCGCTGTGGATATGACACAAAGTTATGATTCTGAGGGAATATTACACATTTGAACCTAACCCATTCTTACCCTTGCATCTGAAGTAACATGCTCCTTCATTAACTGATCAATTCTGGGGATGAGGGAGTTGGTTTCAGAAGGTTGAACCAATAGTTGAGTGAGAGGTAACCTTGTTGAAATGCTTAAGACTCTGAGAAACCTGGGCGGGGGGGGGGATACATTTGAGAAACCAGGCTAGGAGGAATAATATTAGAACATGGGCACAAGAATTTATGCAGATGCTGGAACTACAAAGCAACACACACAAAAACGCTGGAAAAACTCTGCGGGTCAGACAGCATCTACGGAAATGTGTGAACAGTCAGCATTTTGAGCCGAGACCATTCTTCAGGACTCATTCAGGTTTAGAATATGGGGTTGCCTCTTTCAAACTGAGCTGAGGAGGAATTTCCTGCCTCAAAGGTGTGTGAACCTTTGGAATTTTCTTCCCTAGAGTCAAGGTTCAGGATTGGGGGTCTGGGAAGAACAATGGATTGAAGGACAATGTTCAGATCTGGCATGATCTTATTGCAAAATTGACAGGTTCAGGGGACACATGACATTCTTGTAATCTGGTCAACCTAGACAACTTAAACAGAAGGACAAACTAGATACTGTCCATTTGTGTACAGTAAAATCTGACGGGCAGTTCAACGATCATCTTCAAGCTTTCATTGTCAGTCTAACGAATCAAAGTTCCTTTCTCTTATTGAATCCTGGAAATGGGCATCACTGCTTGTAGCTATCCAAAGTGTCCCCCATGAACTTGGCAGTGTGCCACCATCAGGATCTGAAGCAGATCCTAAATTGAAGGTGTCCCAATGCAATGTAACAACAGTGACAGATTGCAAATGCATTTGCAAGTCAGGACAGTGTGTGAGGGGTGCAGGGAAATATGTGCTGTGGTAGCATTCTGATCTGTGCAACGCCATTTCCTTTTGAACTAGGGCCAGACGAGAGTCAGGGAGATGCTGGAAGGCAGCTCAGCAGGCTCGTACAGAATATTTTTAGGCAGTATAGTGTACCTGTGGAGCTGTGTGCGTGTTCAGGACAGTGGAAAAAATTTCACGAGGGTGGAGAACATGGAAAAGGTGAGCTTCCTGAAAAAGTGAATCGCGCTCATGAATGGCGCCTTGTCAAAAAACTTCGCGGAATCATTTGCCAGCTCTAAGCTCAACATGGGGCTATGGTAATGATGTTTTCTTTCCAGTTAAAGGTTTAGTTACCTCCCCCCAGGTTGCTGAGGTGTGGAAATCTGGAAAAGGTCATATCACTGAGTATCAATTGGAGGTAATTACATTCTCTCTCACTGAAGGTTGTCATAGTCTGATGCTTGTGAAGCGGAAGCAGCTGCAGCTTGTCTGGGTCCTGTTCTCTGTGGGTGTGGTACGTTATATTACCTCTGGGTAATTGTGAAACATCGCAGATGGAAAACAGGCAGATCAATCAGTAAGAGAATATCTTTATACACTAAGTCCAATTTGCAATTAGATGAGGAGTTCAAATTGCAAAGTGCATCTCAGAACTTCTCCATGTAGCTTACTACCCCGTTTCTGAATTCATAGACTGAACATTCCAATGCAATCCTTGAAGTCCAAGGAACTCTCCAATAGATAGTTTTATTTTCTACTCTGCATAACTACATGAAGTCTTTGGTAAAATTACATCAGAGGCAGGGCAGGTTTGCTAGAGCTGTTGGCAAGGGTTAAACTAAGTTGGCAGGGGATTGGGAACTGGCGTGATGGGGCTGAGGATGGGGCAGCTGGTATACAAGTCGATGCAGTGTGTAGTGAGATTGTAAGGATGGATAGGCAGAAGACAGGGCAAAATTGCAGCCAGTGGGATGAGTACAGGACTGAAAATGACATATTTGATAGATGCTGTATATAGAATAAGGTAAATGATCTTGTAGCCCAGGAATGGCAGGCACGACATCGTGGGAATCACTGAGACATGACCAAAAGAAGATTACAGTTATAGAGTTTTAGAAAAGTACGGCACAAAAACAGGCCCTTCAGCCCACCTAGTCTGCGCTGAACCAGTTGAACTGCCTACTCAATCGACCTGCACCGGGACCATAGCCCTTCATACCCCTACCACTCATGAACCTATCCAAACATCCAACGAATTTGATATAATCTTTTATGAACAAAGCCTTGTATCAAGGTGGGACAGTGGGGTGGCTTTGTTCATAAAAGATTAAATCCAATCCTTACAAAGAGATGGCATAGGATCTGAAGATGCAGAATCTTTATGGGTAGAGTCAAGAATCTGCAAGGGTAAAAAGGCCCTGATGGGAGTTATGTGCAGGCCTCCAAACAGTAGTCAGGATATGGGATATATTTTTAATGGGAAATCAAAATAAGGTCAATGTTACACTAGTTATGGGGGATTTCAATATGCCGATAGGTTGGAAAAAATAACTTGGGTGCTGGATCCCACGAGAGGAAATTTATAGAATGTCTACCAGGTGGCTTTTTAGAGCAGCTTGCGGTTGAGCCAGCTAGGCTAAAGGTAATTCTGGATTGGATGTTGCGTAATAAACCACATCTGATTATGGAACTTAAAGGAAAGGAACATTAGGGAGACAGTGATCATAAAATGATAGAATTCACCCTGCAGTCTGAGAGGGAGAGGATAAAGTCAGATGTATCAGTGTTACAGTGGAGAAGAGGAACTGGCCAAAATTGATTGGAAGGGGACACCAGCAGGGATGATGGCAGAATAGGAATGGCTGGTGCTTCTGAGGACAATCCGGAAGGTGCAGGATAGATCAAAGCCAAAGATGAAGAAGTATTCTAAAAGGAGGACGAGGGAACTGGGAGTGACAATGGAGGTCAAAGGCAGCATTAAAGCAAAAGGGGGGCATACAATATAGCAAAAATTAATGGGAAGTTAGAGCACTGGGAAGCTTTTAAAAAATAACAGAAGGCAACTAAAACCCATAAGGAGAGAAAAGAAGAAATATGAAGGTTAGCTAGATAAAATATCAAAGAGGATACTCCTTGTCTAAGAAAAGATGTGCTGGCATTGGAGAGGATCCAGAGGAGGTTCATGAGAATGATTCTGGGAATGAAATGGTTAACGTATGTGTAGTGTTTGATGGCTCTGAGCCTGTATTCACTGAATCTCAGAAGAATGAGGCTTAGAAGATGTTTCTATAGTGAATGCGTCTAGCACTGGAGGGCGCAGCCTCAGAATAGAGGGACATCCATTTTAAACAGAGATGAGGAGGGATTTCTTTAGCCAGAAGGTGGTGAATCTGTGAATGGCTATGGTGGACAAGTCATTGAGTATAGATTACTAGACAATAGACAATAGGTGCAGAAGTAGACCATTCGGCCCTTCGAGCCTGCACCGCCATTTTGAGATCATGGCTGATCATCTACTATCAATACCCGGTTCCTGCCTTGTCCCCATATCCCTTGATTCCCCTATCCATAAGATACCTATCTAGCTCCTTCTTGAAAGCATCCAGAGAATTGGCCTCCAGAAGTCGATAGGTTTTTGGTTAGCCATGACGCCAAATGTTATGGGGAGAAGGCAGGAGAATGGGGTTGATAGGGATAACAAATTAGCTATGATGGCACGGCAGAGCAAACACGATGGGCCAATTGGCCTAATTCTGTTGCTATGTCTTATTATCTCCTGGTCTTATGGATGGGGAACAGACTATCTAAAGTTTGTCCAAGTGGTTAAAAATATCTGCTTGAGATCAGACACAAATGACAGTTCTTATTTCTTCAAAGTTAGCCTGACTGACATACATACTTCAACATCTCTTGATAGATACGCATGTATTGTAGTCTTTAGGCTGTTCAGCGTTCATGTGATTCAACTAGACTCAAAGAAATATGATCAGGATTTCTGATGCTAGAGGTGTATAATGTCATTTAGGAAAGGCTAACAAGAATCTTCAAACTATTCATTAAAGCACATTCCAAATATCGATTGCACTGGTAAGAAATGTCTGTATTTTGTAATAGTCTCAGTTACAGTCAGATTGTTTTTGGTTCTATCTATATGATAACTAATACAGATGAGATGTTTCCATTCAGATAGAAGGATGATTTTTCCAGCTGTAAAGGAATCCGAGATAGGAGCTTCAAACATAATATGAGTTGTGAGTAAATAGAATTTTTGAGCGCAAGAGTGGTTAGAATGGAAATGTTTCACCACATGAGTTCTTGAAGAAGTCTTCAAGATTCAAAGTATTCTCAGTGGCTACCTTATTAGTTACCTCCTGTACCTAATAAAGTGACAACTGATGGTACATTCATGATCTTCTGCTGTTGTAGCTCATCCACTTCAGGGTTTGATGTATTGTGCATTCAGTGATGCTCTTTTGCACACCACTGTTGTCACGTGTGCTTATTTGCATTCCTGTCAACTTCCTGTCAGCGTGAACCAGACTGGCCATTCACCTCTGACCTTTCATTAACAAACTGTTTTCACCCACAGAATATAACCATATAACAATCACAGCACGGAAACAGGCCATCTCGGCCCTCCTAGTCCGCGCCGAACTCTTAATCTCATCTAGTCCCATCTACCCGCACTCAGCCTATAACCCTCCACTCCTTTCCTGTCCATATATCTATCCAATTTTACCTTAAATGACACAACTGAATTGGCCTCTACTACTTCTACAGGAAGCTCATTCCACACAGCTATCACTCTCTGAGTAAAGAAATAGCCCCTCGTGTTTCCCTTAAACTTCTGCCCCCAAGTCTCAAATCATGTCCTCTCGTTTGAATCTCCCCTACTCTCAATGGAAACAGCCTATTCACGTCAAATCTATCTATCCCTCTCAAAATTTTAAATACCTCGATCAAATCCCCCCTCAACCTTCTACCCTCCAATGAATAGAGACCTAACTTGTTCAACCTTTCTCTGTAACTTAAGTGCTGAAATCCAGGTAACATCCTAGTAAATCGTCTCTGCACTCTCTCTAATTTATTGATATCTTTCCTATAATTCGGTGACCAGAACTGCACACAATATTCTAAATTTGGCCTTACCAATGCCTTGTACAATTTTAACATTACATTCCAACTTCTGTACTCAATGCTTTGATTTATAAAGGCCAGCGTTCCAAAAGCCTTCTTCACCACCCTATCTACATGAGACTCCACCTTCAGGGAACTATGCACTGTTATTCCTAGATCTCTCTGTTCCTCTGCATTCCTCAAAGCCCTACCATTTACCCTGTATGTTCTATTTGGGTTATTCCTGCCAAAATGTAGAACCTCACACTTCTCAGCATTAAACTCCATCTGCCAACATTCAGCCCATTCTGCTAACTGGCATAAATCTCCCTGCAAGCTTTGAAAACCCACCTCATTATCCACAACACCTCCTACCTTAGTATCATCGGCATACTTACTAATCCAATTTACCACCCCATCATCCAGATCATTTATGTATATTACAAACAACATTGGGCCCAAAACAGATCCCTGAGGCTAGTCACCGGCCTCCATCCCAATAAACAATTATCCACCACTACTCTCTGGCATCTCCCATCTAGCCACTGTTGAATCCATTTTATTACTCCAGCATTAATACCTAACGACTGAACCTTCTTAACTAACCTTCCATGTGGTACTTTGTCAAAGGCTTTGCTGAAGTCCATATAGACTACATCCACTGCCATACCCTCATCAACATTTCTCGTAACTTATTCAAAAAATTCAAGAAGGTTTGTCAAACATGACCTTCCACGCACAAATCCATGCTGGCTACTCCTAATCAGATCCTGTCTATCCAGATAATCATTAATACTATCTCTAAGAATACTTTCCATTAATTTACCCACCACTGATGTCAAACTGACAGGTCTATAATTGCTAGGCTTACTTCTAGAACCCTTCTTAAACAATGGAACCACATGAGCAATATGCCAATCCTCCGGCACAATCCCCGTTTCTAATGATATCTTAAAGATCTCCATCAGAGCTCCTGCTATTTCTACACAAACTTCCCTCAAGGTCCTGGGGAATATCCTGTCAGGACCGGGAGATTTATGCACTTTTAAATTTCTTAAAAGCGCCAGTACTTCCACCTCTTTAATTGTCATAGGTTCCATAACTTCCTTACTTGTTTCCCACACCTTACACAATTCAATATCCTTCTCCTTAGTGAATACCGAAGAGAAGAAATTGTTCAAAATCTCTCCTATCTCCCTCGGCTCCACACATAGCTGACCACTCTGATTCTCTAAGGGGCCAATTTTATCCCTCACTATCCTCTTGCTTTTAATATAACTGTAGAAACCTTTCAGAATTACTTTCACCTTATTTGCCAAACCAACCTCGTATCTTCTTTTAGCTTTTCTAATCTCTTTCTTAAGATTCCTTTTACATTCTTTATATTCCTCGAGCAATTCCTTTACTCCATGCTGCCTATATCTACTGTAGACATCCCTCTTTTTCCAAACCAAATTTCTAATATCCCTTGAAAACCATGGTGCTTTCAAACCTTTAACCTTTCCTTTCAACCTAACAGGAACATAAAGATTCTGTACCCTCATAATTTCACCCTTAAATGACCTCCATTTCTCTATTACATCCTTCCCATAAAACAACTTGACCCAATCCACTCTCTCTAAACCCCTTCGCATCTCCTCAAAGTTAGCCTTTCTCCAATCAAAAATCTCAACTCTAGGTCCTGTCCTGTCCTTCTCCATAATTATATTGAAGCTAATGCTATTGTGATCATTGGACCCGAAGTGCTCCCCAACACATACATCTGTCAGCTGACCTATCGCATTCCCTAACAGGAGATCCAACACTGCCCCATCTCTAGTTGGTACTTCTATGTATTGTTGCAAAAATCTATCCTGCACACATTTCACAAACTCTAAACCATCCAGCCCTTTTACAGAATGAGCTTCCCAGTCTACGTGTGGAAAATTAAAATCTCCCACAATCACCACCTTGTGTTTACTACAAATATCTGCTATCTCCTTACACATTTGCTCTTCCAACTCACGCTCCCCATTAGGTGGCCTATAATACACTCCTATCAGTGTTACTACACCCTTCCCATTCCTCAATTCCACCCAAATAGCCTCCCTAGAGGAGCTCTCTAATCTATCCTTCCAAAGCACCGCCATAAGATTTTCTCAGACAAGCAATGCAACACCTCCTCCTCTGGCCCCTCCTACTCTATCACACCTGAAGCAACTAAATCCAGGAATATTTATTTGCCAATCACACCCTTCCTGCAACCATGTTTCACTAATAGCTACAACATCATAATTCCAGGTATCAATCCACGCTTTAAGCTCATTCACCTTTCTTACAATGCTCCTAGCATTAAAATAGATACATTTAAGATACTCTCCGCCCCCTCCTCTCTTTTCATCCCTAACAATGCATTCAAATCTATTATCCTTTTCTTTCTTCTCCCCTACATGGCTTTTTTGTTCCTCAGAATCAGAATCAGACTTTAATCGCCAAGTACCTGTGCACATACAAGGAATTTACTTCTGGCAGATGTTGTCTCTCTGCTCATAACAATAATAATGATAAATATAAATGAAAATATAGATTATACATACAGGTAGTGCAATCCAAGTAACAGTTAGCCGACAGTTAACCGGCAGTTAACTGTTCAGCAAAATGACCGCAGTAGGGAAAAAACTTCTCCAGTACCCATTAGTCTTAGTCTGGAGGGATCTGAAGCGCCTACCAGACGGAATTCCTCGCACCAATTCTTGTAAACACTATAGATTGTTGTGTGTGAAAATCCCAGGACGCCAGCACTTTCTATGATACTCAAACAACCCCATCTGGCACCAACAATCGTTCCGTAGTTAAAGTCACTTAGATCACATTCCTTCCCTATTCTGATGCTTGATCTGAATAACAACTGAGCCTCAGGGCCCAACTTTTATGCGTTTATGCGTTGAGTTGCTGCTACATGATTGGATGATTGGATATTTGCATTAACAAACAGGTGTACAGGTATATCGAATAAAGGTGTCATTGAATGTAATTAATTGTCGAATTATGTATACCATATACAACTGTGAGATTAATTTTCTTGGAGGCATCTGCAGAAAAATAAAGAAATACAATAGAATCCATGGAAAGGCAAACATAACTAAGGCAGAGTCCCTGAAAGTGAGTCTATAGGCTGTACAGTCAGTTTAGCGCTGGGGAAAGTGAAGCTATCCATGCTGGTCCAGGAGGCTGCTGGATGTAGGGCATCAACCATTCCTGAATCTGTGAGTATGAGACCCAAGATTCCAGCTCCTCCTATCCAGTGGTATAGTGGTGGCAAGAAGAGAGGGAAACAGATCAAATACAGCCAGATGTGATGGGCTCAGTTGGGATTCTTGGCTGGCACAGAGTGGTGGGGCTGGACACTGGCTCTTCTTGTATACTTGGGCCCTGATGCCGTAATCTTGGCTGAGGTCCCTATCCCCAGCACTCTCTCTTCCAGCAACGGCCGATCTTCCAATTCAAGGTGCCTGCATTCTTTTTTTTTTTTTTAAGTTCGCCGAGTCCGTCAGGGGTCCATAAAGTCACTAGTTCACCTGGACAGTTCAAAACTATGTTTCTTAAAGGGAAATTACAGGGTGCAGATTGCAGCAACCGGAGTCCTGAAGAAGTATATCAATAGGTTTACGTAGGTACATTTAATGTCAGAGAATATATACAATATACATCCTGAAATACTTTTTCTTCGCAAACATCCATGAAAACAGAGGACTGCCCCTAACGAATGAATGACAGTTAAATGTTAGAACCCCAAAGCTCCCCCCCAGCTCCCCCTCCTACGCTAAGCAGCCGCAAAGCGACAACCCCCCTCCCCCACTGCAAAAAAACATCGGCAACTTCCACCGAGCACTCAGCGTGCAGCAAAGCGTCAATAAAGACACAGACTTGCAGCACCCCAAAGACTACTCATTCACCCAGTATTCGACAAACCACAGGCTCTCTCTCTCCCTAATAAGGGAAAAAGAGGTGTCTCCATTTCACAGCAAGAGGGGAGATATAACGAAACAACTCGTCAATTTATGGTGGTCAAAGTCTGTTGCATCACTTTTTCCCCAGCTCTAGTAGTTTTGTGAGCTGCCAGCTAAATGTCACCGTATATCACCAGCACCAGCTTCAGGGGCACCTTAAAGAAAATGCTCATCAATATGAGTTCAGTGAACATGGACGAGAAGGTAATTGGGCCTAGCATCACTTTGCTGTCTTGGTACCATTCCACATACAAAAGGAATTCCCACATATCAATATTCATCTGGTTTCTATTAGCAAACTGATACATATTGAGAAAAATGCATATTAATAAGAAAATTGATTTAAGTTTCACTTTCTAATGAAAGATCCTATTCTTCAAGTGTAAAATGAACAATCACTTTGTTTCTATCTTTATGGATGCTACCTGACTTGCCAAGTGTCTCGGCTTTATATTTATAGGTTTTAATTACAAGTTCTCAAAGGACCACGTGAACCACAGAGATAATCATCTGAGTATTTGTACTCAGCCTGCTCTATGTAAGTTATTAACTGGAGAAAATTACTTTACCCACGACATTATCCAATTAGCCTGCTTTGATCAATGCATTAGCCGAATGAAAGCTCACTTTCAACAAACTGCTATGAAACTCTTAGTCAGGGTTACCAAAGATCAAGATGTACTTGCAACAGAATAAACAATCGATAATAAAGACATTAATTAAAATCCACAAAGTCTCCAAATATCGTAGTAGAAATTTTATTACAAAGAGACAAGCAATTTTGAATTCACCAGACTTTGTGAACTAGTGTCCTTGCGCACATTTGTGCTAATTGACAAAAAACGGTGAGGGCAAACCCAATGAAATTTTTTTGGTATCTGAAACCAATTAGCACTGTGAAGCCAAACAGTTAAAAGTACACAGAGTAAAACACCCACAACAGGCAGGAGGAATTCAGCGGGTTAAGCAGCATTTACAGAGAGGATTAAAGAGTCAATGTTTCAGGCAGAGACCCTTCAACAGGACCTGAGACAATTATGCTGACTCTATTCCTCTCCACAGATTCACGTGTGTTACACTGGACTTCCAGCATCTGCCGTATCTCTTGTATTGAAAAATGTACACAAGTTTCCCCAGGCTCAACACATGCTTCAGTGAGGCTTGTCAAGATCAAATAATGAAGCCTAGTTTTGCATCCGTCTGCATTTTTCCCAGACTAATCCTGACTCTTTAGTATTTCAATGGAGAGCTGTAAAAATGTGTTAGTTTATATTCGGAAAGCTTGGAGAAATACATAAAGGATTTGTGACCAAAAATAATTAATTCAAAAGATCACAGTGAATAAATACCCTACCCCTTAAGAACAGCGATGATTACCCTGCTGAAGTGGCCTCACCAGCTTCCTCCACACTACAAAGAGAATCATAAAAATGTAAATGGATAGAACTGTTGATACCACAATACCTAAATAGTTAATTTCATTTCACTGCTCAAAGTAAATTTGGTTTATATATTCAAGCTCTAAATTGCATTAAATTTTGAAGCGTTGTGAGGAATAAAATTGAATCAATTTATTTTTCCAAAGCAATTCCGGATTTTCCAATCTCAGTACATGGGTTAGATCCACATTTCAACTTCAGATAAAGATGTATATTGGCTCAATTTTAGTTAATCTTTGGTATTCCTGTCATTTATCAAATCGTTCACTGCATTCCAGTTAAACTGTCACCGGATCTGCACCGCTGCAAAGCAATTGTTTTTGACGCTGAGCATTTTTATACTTGATGCTGCCTTCAGCTCTCGAATGTTCTCACAGTGAAAGTGTTGTCAACCTTAGAAGTTCAAGGCCAGCCAACCGGATCTCTCCCTGGATTTCAACAGGTTATTTGCCTCTGACAGCAGCCTGGCTCCAAGAAAATAAACCAGCCTGTTTGTTTTAGGGAGTCAATGACAAGGCAATCCGCAGATATCCAGCTTTATTCAGGAAACCATTTCAACAGCTTCTAAACAATTCAGCATCCGGACCTCTCATATCCTTGCTCATTTTAAAGTGAAGTGCATTTCCAGCATAAAGGATAAGCCTGGTCTCCAGAGGAATCCAGACATCCACATCCCTGAATCTCAATTTGATTCTTTTTACTGGATCAATTAAGCTTGACAAGGCACAGATTTATTTTGTTTTAAAAAGCAGTCTTCTGCTTTGACCTTTTGACAATTGTGTATGATACTTTTTTTCATGGAACAAAAGTTACAGGAGGTTTATGATCTCAAAGGACTTCTCACAAAAATCTAATGGATTTTTACTTGAAAGAGATTTTGCACACAAGGTTCTACCAGTGATATAAATGGACAATTATAAGGGTGATTTTAATATACTGACTGAAGGAAGACCGCTGTACAGAATGCTGAGAGAATGTACTGGTAATCTTGGGTTAAGTTATTTATTGGGATATAGCTCAGAATGGGCCCTTCCGGCCCTGTGAGACATGTTGCCCAGCAATTCCCTGTTTCAATCCTGGCCTAGTCATTGGACAACTTACAATGACGAATTAACCTACCATCCAGTATGTCTTTGGACTGAAGGAGGACACCCGTGTGGGCATGGGGAGAACGTACAAACTCCTGACAGGCAGTGGCAGGAATTGAACCCGAGTTGTCTGTACTGTAAGGAATTGTGCTGGCCACTACGCTACCATGTGGGATTTACAAGGTCAAGGAATATGGAAATAATACTGGGGAATGACTGCTTGGAAATTAATCCTCACACAAGAGTGGGGACAAATTTGTACCCATATTTGGGTGGAATGGTAGTGCAGCTGTTGGCATTTTACTGCTACTGTGCCAACAACCCGAGTTCAGTTGTGCTGCCATCTGTAAGGACCTTGCACATTCTCTCTGAGATTGCTTGGGTCTCCTCTCACATTCCAAAGAAACTTTAGGTTGACTTGCTATTTGCGAAGTTGATGGAACATTTTGGCATGTTCATCTCTATTACCAGAAGTAGGTTAATTGGTCTAATTGTGGGTGTAATTGGGTGGTGAAGAGCCTATTACGGTGCTGTATCTCTAAAGAAATTTAACATTGATGTACAAATAATAATAAAAACTATGAAATAATCCACCTCTCCTCTTTGCTGAACTCTGCAGAACTGTGACTTACTGAAGTTGTAAATGGTGTTTTGCTGATCTCTGCTGGTCTGAGATTTGCTGGACTCCTGAATTGTGTTCCTCTGAGCTGGAGAAAGGCTGGCTTCAGGTTGTTGCACCAGGGAAGACAAAATCGCTGTCCCTCAATCATTATATTCAGGCTAGCATCCCACAGTGAGAAAGCTGTGCAAAATACACTTCACCTTTCTGCTCCCCAAAGCTTCCTACAGAATGCTAACTCAAGATTCATATTTGTCTTTGATTGTTTGTGAGCAAGTGTCCTCAAGTAATGCTGATCCTTAGAATGCACTTCCATTGTCTTCATGCAAAATCGGGAGCTGATGCAATGAAACTCCCAGGACATGCTACCTCAGTAACATTCTCTTACACCACTTCTCCAACCCCCTGAGTAACTTCTGGTAATAACATGCCAAAATGTTTCATTATCTCCAAAATAACAAGTCAGCCTAAAGTTTCTCCCTTTTTTTGTACCTCTAAATGATAGATTTATGCTTCTGTTTAGTTTTCCCTCCATTTTTAATGTCATCAACTTTTTATTTTCCTAATTAACAAAGCTTATTGCTGAAGTGGTAGGAAAATCTGTTTTCCCTGCAAACTGTATTTTTTCTGTTTTTTTGTTTAGGCTCATTTAAATGCCTGGTCAGATGAATTGAAAAGGGAGGGTGAGGTGATGGTTGGCCAGTTCTGCTCACTGCTCTGCTATGTTTACTCAGCTCTGTGCTAAACTGATGCTGAGGCTGTGGCCTGCTCCAGGGACTGTGTCTGAGGCTCCACGATGATTACTAGGCCCTACACTGAACTGTGGCATGGCACAGGCTGAGGCCTGCGGAGGGCTCCATGACATTTACTTGGCTCTACTCTGAACTGAGGCTGATGCTCTGGCCTGCTCCGGGCTTTGTGTCTGAGGACTCACTTACATTCTGAATACTATTTGCTTTTTTTTTCACTATTTTTTAAAACTCTCTCTCTCTCTCTCTGCACATTGGATGTTTGACAGTCTTTTTACTGGGTTATTTTGGGTGTCTTTGTTTTGTGGTTGCCTTAAATAAATGAATCCCAAGGTTGTATAATGTATAAATACTTTGATAATAAATGCTCTTTGAACTTTAACATAGGCTGTATCTAGTGTCAAGGACCATTTGTACTTCTTGCATAAGATCATTAAATTAGAAAAGGACACATGAGAACAGAGCTAAAAAAAGGACATGCACTGTTTCTTACATATCCTTACAGAATTTGGTACCGCAGTTTGACCCATGCAAAATGCTGAAGGAAATCAGCAGGTTACACAGCGTCCACGGAGAGGAACAAACATTCTCGACCCAAAACATCAAATGTTTATTCCGCTCTGTGGATGCTGCCTGCCCTGCTGAATTCCTCCAGCATCTTGTGTGTGTTACTCTGAATTTCCAGTATCTTGTGTGTGTTATTCTGAATTTGCAGCATCTCATGTGATTATATTTCAACAATTTGGAGTGTGTCATCTGAGAGATCCTGCAGCCAGCTTGTTGGTGTCTCTATGAAGAGCTGTTACGTGGCTGGAGAGCACGGATCAGACTAGAAGAAGAGAAGGCACTATAAATGAGATGCAGATACACTGTCCTTGGATTCACCATTGAATTTGGGTGTAACTCTATGATGCCAGAAACATCAGAGTTATGATATTCACGTCTGAGGCATAAACTGTGACCTCATTTACTTGACTGCAGTTAAACAAAATTTGAAAGATAAATTTGGTTGTGTTTTGTTGTTTAGTTTCCATTATATCTTGGTACATTTGTTTTAAATTCAATCACAGTAATTTAATGTGCTTAAGATAAATATATTAATTTATTAAGATATTTTAAAAATTTTACTTCTTTAAAAATTCATGAAGTTCATACATTTCAATAGATTCTATCCTTACCTTCACACAGTGACCAGATTTTACTCATAAGAAATCCAGCACAATACTGGTGGCTCAGCCAAGTAACACCACAAGGCAGAACATTCTCAAAACTAAGACCCCCACGATTTGCATTGATCAGGCATCCACTTAAATAATACAAGGAACTTGGAATTCCCAAGCCTATCAAAACAAACTTAACAAGTTTAAACAGAAAGCACCTAAAGACCCCATTACAAAGAGCGAGTCGCTTGAGAAAAACAGAAGGAAATCTAAAAGATTAACGATTTGTATTTAACACTAATTAACCGGTTCAGGTGTTCTGGACACCTCTGAACCCAACACTCTCTGTCTCCCTGCACAAGTCCAAAGAGCTCATTACGCTCTCATAGGGCTGGTGCTGGGTTGGAGCCTTACGAGCTTCATCCAGAACCCTGGTCTCTGCTGCTGCTCACAGGATGGCCATTGGTTGAGACCTCAGAAGGCTGGGAGGCCATTGGTTGAGACCTCAGAAGGCTGGGAGGCCATTGGCCGCAGTAGGTAAGTGCAACCATCGGGGTGGGACAATAGATGGATGAATTGCATTGGTATTATGGATTAGAGCATGAAGGGAACCATTTTATCTGGGTGCGGAGTGTGATTTTACAGACCCTTGTTAAAAGCATCTCTCTATCAGAGCTTCACTGGTTACTTGGGCAGTGAATGCCTCCCTCCCCATTCTGTCAGCAGGTCAGGTCATTAGGTACTTCCCCAGAGAGTGCCTCATCCTCTTGGTCTTCAAACTGTGTTTCATGACCCACAGGCCCAAGTTTCTACATCTAGTTCTCTCCCAGCACCAGAGGCCGCTATTGGATTATGCTATTTAGTGTGGAGTGGAGGAAACCTCCCCAAAATGTGGGATTACCAAACTGATGCAAGCACAGGAATCTCATTCCCCAAGGGACAACAATGCTTTTCCACGATGATCCTGGTATCTGTGGCTCACAACAGCTGTGGTAGGGTTGCAAACTTGAGTCAGGAACCAGTGGAGTAAAGATTACCTCTTGTCCCTGAGCTGGTGTTGGCTGGTGTCAGTGGTTTGGTCTCCCTGAACACAAGCACGCCAGGATACTTCCCAAAAACATGTCCGTTTCTTCTGATAATCGACAAGCATTTGCTCATTCAGCAGCACTGCAGAACAACAGAAAATCCAACTATTGCCTTCTGGTGGTCAATGGCTTTACCATCACAGAGTCCTCTAACAATACTCTGGGTGTTACAATCGACCAGAAAATGATCTGCATACTCTGGTTACAAGAGCAAGTCAGAGGCGAGGCATCCTGTGGACAAAAACTCCCCAGAGCACAATAATAACAACAATTATTATTGTTATTATTATTATAAAATTTTATTTCTTATATCCAAAGGAGTAAAACTCTTTATGTTGCATCTCCATCACAATGTACAAGCAGTAAAGAGGGGAAATGTGGGAGGGTGTTGCCCAAACACTAAGATTGCATCCATAGAACATAGAAATCTACAGCATATTACAGCCCTTCCACTCATGGTGTTGTGCCAACCGTGTAACCTACTTTAGAAACTGCCTAAAATTTCCCTACTGCACAGCCTTCTACGTACCTATCTAAAAGCCTTTTAAAAGACCCTATTCTATCCGCCTCTACCATCGTCGCTGGCAGTGCATTCCACGCACCCACCACTCTCTGTGTGAAAAATTTACCTCTGATATCCCCCTTGTACCTACTTCCAAGCACCTTGAAACTATGCCCCCTTGTGTTAGCCAGTTCAACTCTGGGAAAAAGCCTCTGCCTTTCCACACAATCAATGCCTCTTATCATCTTATACACCTCTATCAGGTCATCTCTCATCCTCTGTCACTCCAAGGAGAAAAGGCCAAGTTCACTAACCTATTCTCATAAGGTACACCCTTTAATCCAGACAACATCCTTGTAAATCTCCTCTGCACTCTCTCTATAGTATCCACATCCTTCCTGTAGTGAAGTGACCAGAAATGAACACAGTACTCCAAGTGGGTATATATTTGTTTTATACATGTATGTACAGTCAGATGCAATGTACAATCAGATACAATGTAGTCAGATGCAATGTACAGTCAGATACAATGTACAATCAGATGCAATGCACAGTCAGATGCAATGTACAACCAGATACAATGTACAGTGAGATACAATGTACAGTGAGATACAATGTACAATCAGATACAATGCACAGTCAGATGCAATGTACAACCAGATACAATGTTCAGTGAGATGCAATGTACCATCAGATATGCAATCAGAGTAATCAGATCAAGTGATGATTGTGATCAAATACTTTTCAATTGCCCGGATGATCCTCAGCACAACACAGGACATAGCAGTCTACATGATGCAGAACTCATTCACTCCCCCACCATTGACAGCAGCATCAGGTGTACCATCTATAGGAGGCACCGCAGTGATTCACCAAGACTCAGTAGACAGCCTAAAACAGAGACTCACAGTCTCTGTCAGCTAGAAGGACACGGGGCACTGAAAGCATGGGAACATCATCTGGAATCTGCCTTCCGAGCTGCACGGCATCCTGACTCGGAAGGACATCACCATTCCTTCGCTGTCGCTGGGTCTTTAGCAATGCATCTGGCACTGTAGAGGTTCAAAAAGGCAGCTCACCACCACCTTCTCAGGTGGGCAACTAAGTTCTGCCTCATCCTGTAAATTCGATGTGGTTTGAATAGATATATAAAGAGAATGTTGAGGGAGTGTAAATTCTCCCTGGTGATGAAAAGTTCTGGATTGTTAGCGGGAGCCTTTGTGTGCAAAAGGAAGGACGTTCAGTCTTTGGAGAAGGTGCAGAAGAAGGTGCCTGGTTTAGAGGGCATGTGCTATCACGAGAGGCTGGGTAAACTTGGGCTGTTTTCTCTGGAGCAGTGGAGGTTGTGGGAAGACTTGATAGAGGTTTACTAGATTATGAGAGGCATAGCGTCATCACGGTGTGGATATGGCCCAAGTGCCAAGAGACACTGAAGCAGGTCGATAGTTCACAGACTTTAATACAAGCAATAACTGCTGGGCTAAAACAGGGCTGTTCACTAAAACTCTCAAAAGGAAAGTGAAGCCTACACTGCGGCTGAAAGGAACATCTAAACATTAAACGAATGCCGCTAGGTTCAGAGTCTGGTGCTTTGGAAGTCCAATACCTCAAGAAAGGTCGAATGTAAACAGCAACAAGGCGTTGCTGTGCTCTGTCCAAGTCTCGACGAGCACTACAATGACAAGAATGGAGTTAAATACTATCACGGTTAAATAATAATTACCTGACACGTGCAAATTCACAAGCACAATTGTCGTACCTACTGCGCTGCCAAATCCGTGGTTGTGACACACAGATAGAGAGTATCTGTTTCCCGGGGTTGAAATGTCTAACACCAGTGAAGGTGAGAGGGGATAGGTTCAGGGGGATGGGAGGGTAAGCTTCTTACTGAATGCCTGGAATGCACATCCTGGTATGCTGGTAGATGCAAACAGATTAGAAGCTTTTAAGAGTCATTTTGGATAGGCACGTGGATGCAAGGAAGAGGGAGGGATATGGACAAGGTGTAGGTAGGAAGGATTAGTGTTTGGTGTTTCTGTAGTGCTTTTCAGCTGATTCAGCACAACATTGTAGGCCCCCATGCTGTACTGTTCTATGTTAAGAGTGGTGTCAACAGCGACAGGTAGGCTTTCAACACTGGCAAATCCTCGACTCTGAGATGGCACTTCCTTTGCACTAAAATAGTGCAAAATTGTTGAAGGACTCCCCATAGATTATCACCAATCCCATTGATAACAGCATTAGGAAACTGAGAGTACGACTGTATTTTTCATCAGGGAGTTTCCTGTGGGATATCGTGTCTGTGAGGGATGGGTTTGTCCTGGTTTACAGCCTTGATCCTCAAGACACACTCCGACATGGCTATACTGACATCTAATGGAAAGAGTATCACAGCAGTCAGACACTGGAGAAACAACCTCAAGCTAGCTGAGCAGATTCTGGTGATTCTTGAGAAGACTGCACTAAGTTCTGGAGTCTGTTAGTATCACCAGATGACACAAGTAGCAGTGCAAATTGTTCCTGTCGTACTGAGGTTGTTCTGTGAGAGCCTCAGTTCCAGCCGAGTGCTCCAATCTGTGACAGCAAGGGAGAAAATATATTACCTGATTCCAGAAAGCTGCCAGCCTCTCTGGGGTGATTCATACAGAGATAAGCGTACACCATTTTCCAATGGACACAGTTGTACTTGGAAATACTCGGTAGTGCACTCAAACCTGGGAATTGTGGCTTTTATGCTTCATTTGTGCAATAAAAATGGGCACTGATAGATCTAATTTCCAGGCACTTATGTTTGACTTCATTGAAGCTTAGAATAGCTCCAGGTGAGAGACATTAGCAACGTCCTTAGCTGTGCAATCTTTCTTAACTTTAATGATTGTTTTAGAAATTTTATGCAGGTAATTTTCTTAATATCTCCCAGCTGCAGCGGCTTTATTGTTATGGAGGCAGCACTTACCAAAGGCAAAAGGTACCAATGGTTTGACTGCAATGTACTATGAGTAATTATTCATGAAGCAGCCACCTCCCTATGGGCCTAATGCCATCTACATTTGGATAACTTATTAATGCTCTTTGCAACTGATACTCTGTGCTTTATATTAGCTTGCAACAAGAACTTTAATTACACACAAAACAAAACCTATCTAATGGGTTTATTTGAGAGGATTTTGAGCTATGTATTTGGAGTTATAGATTTGCAGAACATAATATATTCATTATCAACAAAGTGCACCTCAAAGATGTTTCTCTATTGAACGGGGAAAGAATTATAAATACAAATGCCTAGAAATCTATCCCTGGTTATTTAATTTTTACCAATATCCATCCACACCTTTAGAGATAGAGCAAAGCATATTTGTGCATTACACAGTGAATTTACTAAGTGGGGAGGTATTTCTTGGTCGCAGTTCCATATTCAAGACATTCCTGCCATTAAGGATTTTGAATTTAGTTTGTACTCATTGTTGGAAATGAGTACTGATAGGCAACCCAAAGTAGACTTTTGTGTTCAGAAGAACACACGCAAAATGCTGGAGGAACCCAGCAGGCCAGGCGAGGAAAAGAGTACACAGTTGACATCTTGGGCTGAAAGCCCTTGGCAGGACTCAGAACTCAGCCCATTTCAAAACACAGGCTGGAGAATGTGTCCCGCAGAAGGGTCTCAGACTGAAACGTCAACTGTTTACTCATTTCCAAAGATGCTGTCTGATCTGCTGAGTTCCTTCATCAAAGTTAATTCATCAATGACATTTATGCTTGAATGTTTTATCAGTGTTCTTGTCTGTGGGGGAAACACGTGTCACTGTGCATTTTGAGCAGCCAGTAATAATCCCGTTCCTCAATTTCATACTCACATCCCTCTTGCGCTTCCTCATTCACCATTGTCAGAACTGATGTGATTTGCTGACACCATATGTACTTTCATTAATCACTCTGCCTTCATTTTCCAGTGTAAAACAGCAAACTCAGAAGGATCTACAAGGGGATACCGTAGTGCATATAATATTGGTTGTAAGCAATTATCAATCCTTACAACAAATTATTGATTGTAAACAATCTAGCTCTGTGTCATTCATTAACTGAAGCTAACAAGTGACACGGGTTGAATTGAAAGTGGCTGAACTGCAAATGCTTCAATGGTATGTGGTCTGATGTTTTATGTTCTGTGCTTTTCACTTGTTCTTCTTCCCATTTTGTGTGATTTGTTCTCTTTTTGCATGTTGGGGGGGTTTTCATGTTTTTCTTTGCATGGATTTCATGAGGGTTCTGAGGTTGTCACCCTCTACCCCGCTGGTATATTAAGTATATTTCATGATTGTACTCAATCACGTTTCCTTTTCCTGTTTATAGAAATATAGAAAACCTACAGCACAATACAGGCCCTTCAGCCCACAAAGTTGTGTCGAACATGTCCCTACCTTAGAAATTACTAGGCTTACCCATGGCCCTCTATTTTTCTAAGCTCGATGTACCTATCCAAAATTCTCTTAAAACACTCTATCATATCTGCCTCTACCACCATTGCTGGCAGCCCATTCCATGCATTCACCACTCTCTGAGTAAAAAACTTACCCCTGACATCTCCTCTGTACCTAATCCCTAGCATATTAAACCTGTGTCCTCTTGTGGCAACCATTTCAGCCCTGGGATAAAGCCTCTGACTATCCACACGATCAATGCCTCTCACCATCTTATACACCTCTGTCAGGTCACTTCTCATCCTCTGTCATTCCAAGGAGAAAAGGCCAAGTTCACTCAACCTATTCTCATAAGGCATGCTTCCCCAATCCAAGCAATATCCTTGTAAGTCTCCTCTGCACCCTTTCTATGGCTTCCATATCCTTCCTGTTGTGAGGCAACCAGAACTGAGCACAGAATTCCAAGTGGGGTCTGACCAGAGTCCTATATAGCTGCAACATTACCTCTCGGCTCCTAAACTCAATCCCACGATTGATGAAGGCCAATAAACCGTACGCCTTCTTAACCATAGAGTCAACCTGTGCAGCTGCCTTGAGCGCCCTGTGGACTCAGACCCCAAGATCCCTCTGATCCTCCACACTGCCAAGAGACTTACCATTAATACTATATTCTGCCATCGTGTTTGACCTACCAAAATGAACCACTTCACACTTATCTGGATTGAACTCCATCTGCCACTTCTCAGCCCAGTTTTGCATCCTATCAATGTCCCGCTGTAACCTCTGACAGCCGTCTACAGTATCCACAACACCTCCAACCTTTGTGTCATCAGCAAACTTACTAACCCATCCCTCCACTTCCTCATCCAGGTCATTTATAAAAATCACGAAGAGTAAGGGTCCCAGAACAGATCCCTGAGGCACTCCACTGGTGACTGACATCCATGCAGAATATGACTCATCTAAAAGCACTCTTTGTCTTCTGTGAGCAAGCCAGTTCTAGATCAACAAAGCAGTGGATCCCATGAATTCTTTCTTTCTCAATAAACCTTGCATGGGGTACCTTATCAAATTTCTTGCTGAAATCCATATACACTACATCTGATGCGGACAGTGTTGATAATTTGGAGTTTGCAATGAATTGTCTTCAGACTTTAGAACTGCCTTATTTATATTGTTTTTCTTGAAGAAATTATTCAGTGCACACATCTTGTTGTCACTGGGCAAGAAATTGCACAGCACAAGATTTTTGTGCGCACTGTCATTACAAATTGGTGGGAACATCGGTTTTCTATGGTTTTCTTTCTGCTGAGTTCCTCCACCACTTTTTGGGTGTTGCCCACAACTCCATGATTTTGTAAGCTTCTGTTGCATTTTGGTGAAAAAAAAACACAAAAGGAAGTCCTTAGCCACAGCTGCTCAAGGATCACCATGGAGAGTCACCAGGGGACCTGCCTGAGGCCTGCAGGTGA
The DNA here is from genome assembly GCF_030144855.1 of Hypanus sabinus. Classification (NCBI taxonomy): domain Eukaryota; kingdom Metazoa; phylum Chordata; class Chondrichthyes; order Myliobatiformes; family Dasyatidae; genus Hypanus; species Hypanus sabinus. The sequence continues at coordinate 94,000,075 of NC_082718.1, forward strand.
GGCTTGCGTGTGCTGACCGCCGGCTGGTGTGAACCTGTAGTCGCAGTGGGAATGCTGGCTACTCATTGGTCAGCCTCTCTTTCCACACCACTGTGAACGTCTTCTGTCTGACCAACTTCTCTTCAGCACCCAGCTTGTTGAACGGTCTCTGCCAATGGTCAGGGAGGTGGAGCATCAGTGAAAATCAGAACTAGGAAAGAGACTTTGTTATTGTCTGAAGGTTTACTAATACTCCACACAATGGAGATGGTTTATCTTACATTCGATTCCAGTTCTAAGTCCCAATCAAAATTCCCAAGAGCAGATTAATTCTGATCAAAAATGTAGGTTTTGCAGTGGGAACTCAGAAACGTGAAGCACAAAGAATAGGCATTTCTTCCAGTTTTCTTTTTACTGAAGAACTTACAGGATGTGATATATGTTGTATGAACATCTCGTAACAACTATTACAGGGCAAGTAACTGCTCAAAGAAATAGCCGAGAACAAATGACCTTTCTTCTTTTAGAGTCGGAGTAAAATACCATTACTGCACAAGTAATACAATGTCGTTAGATTACTAAATTAGGATTCTTTGTCCTGTAGAGCTTAAGGCATTATTAAAAATAAATAACAACAAATTTCACCAACCTTGCACTATACTTAAAAAAAACATAGAAATTTTGGTGCATTACACACTGGCTGAAAATGAACTGGGGACTTGGAGCTTCCCAAAGCAGCAATAACAGTATAAATGATAAATCTATAATCGTTACTGTCACTAGTTTGATAAGGACCAAAGAAAGTCAAATAGTAAGTTAAAAATCAAAAGCACCTCCTCAAAGCTCTTTTTTTCTCTGCCTGAATTACCATGGGGACCTGGCAGATCAAAAGCACTCGACTGTTATAAATGATAGGACTACTGATGTTTATGCTTTGGAAATCAAACTCAAACACCACTGTGGTTCCATCTATTGTGATTGACATCTTGGGCTCATAAAGACTCTACGCTCGGCCCATGTCACTTCTTCCTTATGTTGCATGCCAGATGGCCATGACTCACTTCTGGCTGTGATCAGTTTTCTGCTTCTCTCTGATATGTCCATCAAGAAAAAAAAAGCCCTTTACAAATGTTATTTTTCTCTTCCTTGCTTCGCTATAACCATTGTTGCCAGCCAGGCCACATTCATTGAAGTTAATTCATCAATGACATTAATGAGTGAGGTTTTCCTTGCGGTGTTCTTGGCTGTGGGGGAAACATGTGTCACCGTGCACTTTGAGCAGCCAGTAATAATCCCGTTCCTCGGTTTCACACTCACATCCTTCTTGTGCTTCCTCATTCACCTTTGTTAGGGCTGATGTGACTTGCTGACACCATACTTGAATTTGAATTTGAATTTATTTGAATCCTACATCTGTTCCACAACATGAGGGAGTAAAAATCTTTGTGTTATGACTCCATCACACTGTACAGACAAGTAGATTTATAAGTCTAAATGCTTGTAGGAAGAAGCTGTCCCACTGCCTGTTTGTCCTGAGTTTAATGCTGCGGCACTGTTTACCAGGCGGAAACAGCTGAAACAGTTTATGGTTGGGGTGACTGGTGTCCCCGATGATCTTCCAGGCCTTCTTTCTGCACCTGCTGCTGTAAATTTCCTCGATGGAGGAAAGTTCGCATCCACAGGTGCACTGGGCTGTCTGTACCACTCTCTGCAGTGCCCAGTGATCAGGGTTGGTGCAGTTCCCGCACCAGGCCGTGATACAGCCCGTCAGCATGCTCTCAATGGTGCCCTTGTGGAAGGTCTTGAGGATTTGGGGGCCCAGATGAACTTCTTCAGTTGCCTGAGGTGGAAGAAACGCTGTTGTGCTCTTTTTTGCCACACACACCAGGTGTGATCTTCGGTGATGTGTATACCGAGGAACTTGAAACCACTTACATTCATTAATCACCCTGCCTTCATTTTCCACTGTAGAGCAACAAATTCAAAAGGAACTACAAGGGTACTTTAAGGAGCACTACTGTAGTGTATGTAATATTTGTAATTAGCAATAGCGCTCAACAAATTATTGGTCATGAGCAATCCAGCTCTGTGTTGTTTGGTAACTAAGGTGAATGAACAACACATTTGGATTGAATTAAATGTAGCTGAACTGTATATTGCTGCGATGGTTTGTGGTTTCATGTTTTAATATAGTTTGCGTTTTTTAATTTGCCGTTTTATGTGATTTGATGTTTTATTGCACACCGGGGGTTTGTTGTTTTTCTTTGGTTCCCTGGTTTTCTTTCTTTGTTTCGTGTCTGTCTGTGGCAAGACAAATCTCAGGGTTGTATGCTGCACACATACTTTGTTAATAAATGTACTTTGTATCCTTGAATCTATTGCCACTTTAAGGTCATTGTCGTAGAGACCGTTTTCCAAATATGTAGTTTTATTTCCCCAGTGCTGTCGCAATTAGAATGTTCTGGTAAGGCTGGGCCCTTTGCAGAATCTGACCTGAACTGTAGACACAGAGATGAGTTTACCACTTCAGTTAGCTTCACTGAAAAAGTACAATTCATTGTGGATGTTAATTGTCAAGTAAGCATTCAGTCAAATCCTCATTAGTTAGCTGGGCACCAGCATGGTACAGATACAGTTTTGTTCCTGCCAACTCTCTACATAACTCTTGGAGAATGCACATAAAATGCTGGAGGAATTCAGCAGGTCAGGCAGAATCTATGGAGAGGAATAAAGAGTCAACACTTCGGGCCGGGTTCCTTCATCAGGACTGGAAAATAAGGTGGAAGAAGCCAGAATAAGGAGTGGAAGGAGTGCAAGCTGGCAGGTGAAAATAGGTGAGGGGAAAGGTGGGTGAGTTGGGGAAGGGGGAAAGTGTGGACAGTGACCATTGTTCTATTCAAAATCTCTTTAAAACTTCCATAGTATTAGTTGGCCTTTTATTGGATTTGGGCATCACCACTAATGGTGTCACCCAATTTCACCAGAAATCCACGCGGCTTTAGTTTATCTGGTTCTTCTACCTGACCTTGCATTTCTAGAGATCTGGCTTTTGGTAATCATAGATCAGCTTGCCATTTAATTTTATACATTTATAAACTCTATAGAATCCTTAAATATCTTTCCATATTATTTCAAAAGCTTTCTTCAATGTGGATATGATATTTTTACAAAGAATACATCTTTCCATTCTACTCTCAGTCCAATCTCTTTCAGTCAGGTTCCTACAACAGCCACGATAACTGGTAACTATGCTTTTTGGCTGTTATAAGAGGTTACAGATTCCATTACTCCTAAAATTCTAAAGAAGTCACTAGAAAAAGCTATTGTCTTTAATATGCATCTTGCTAATAGCCAATTCCTGAACTTCTATTTATAGACATATAATTCTGTTTATAAGCAAACATGTTTCCTATGGTGGGGGAGTCTAAGTCCAGAAGACAAAGCCTCAGAATAGAGGGATGTCCATTTAGAATGGAGATGAGGAGGAATTTCTTAGGCCAGAGAGTGGTGAACCTGTGGAATTCATTGCCACAGGTGGCTGTGGAGGCCAGGTCATTGGGCACATTTAAGGCAGAGGTTGATAGTTGCTTGATTAGTCAGGGCATGAAGGAAGAAGGGGAGAAGACAAGAGGTTGGGGCTGAGAGGGAAATAGATCAGCCATGATGAAATGGCGGAGCAGACTCAATAGATCCAAATGGCCTAATTCTGCTCCTTTATCTTACGGTCTTAAAGTAACCTGTTCTGTATCAATATTCACACTGAGGTATTGATTATTGTTTTTATAACAACTTAAGATTGCTGTTTATTTTTATTATTGTCGGTAGTTTTATTTCATTTGAAACCTTTGCTCATTGTTACATCAACCTCCTTCTGTGGTTGTTTTCTGCACTTGTTTTCCTTCTCGTGAAACGTGCTAACTTTCCTCAGGATAACCTCTGCTTAGGTTTGTCTACAGAGGTTGAGTGCTTTTGCTTTCTGCAGCTGAATTTCCTCACTGCTGACAGTTGTGTCGAACGATTTCCTGGGAGAAGGCTGCTATTGCTGGCACTGAAGGCAGTGGCATAAAGTATCTCCTTGGCCATTTATTAACAACAGTCGGCATCTCCACCAGCCCAGAAAGCCCATAGCCTTTGTCAAAGCTGGAGACCAACCCACAGCCTCAGCCCAGATCACCAGCAGGCTTGCTTGCCACAGAGTCTGACTGGCAAATGAAAGTTGACCTTGGCAAGCACTTAAAGTTCCCTGACTTCCTCTCATCTTCATCACTGAGGCCCGACATGGTCATTCTGTCAGAAACCTCCAAGCAGGTGGTCGTGGCAGAACTGACAGTTCCTTGGGAAGACCGGATTGAGGGGGCAATCAAGTGTAAAAAAGCAAAGTATCAGGAGCTGGTAGAGCAGTGCCGGAGGCAGGGATGAAGGGCACATTGTGAGCCTAAAAAGGTGGCATGTAGAGGTATTGCTGGCTGCTTGCTGTACACAACCTACTCTCTCCTTGGCATTACAGGGGTTGCAAAGAAAAGAGCCATCAGAACCATCACAGAGCGAGCTTTCCGATGGCTATGGATCAAGAGGTGTGACCCATTGACCAGTACTATTGGGATACAAGCCAGGACCTGATCAACCCTGGCTGGGTCACCCGGGTGAGGGTGTCTGATGAAAGATCCAAAACACCCGATGACCCCAGGTTACATCACTGCTGATGTGTCCCAACCTAGGCTGTATCTCAGCACCAACACAATAAATAAACTTCCCATAGCCCCATACTTTACACTATTCAGAATCACAATTAGAACCAGTTTAATTAACACTGATTTATATATATGAAATTTGTGGTTTTGCAGATGCAATATAGTGCAACAATTATTAGAAATGACAAAATAAATAAATAACGCAAAATTATTTCAAGGATCATTATATAAAAGGAATAACAAGATAGTGTAATTGGGTTCACAGATCACAGAGAAATCGGATGCAGATGTTTGTCAGTCATTAAAGCTGGTTCTTCAGGCTGCTGTACCTTCTCCCTGATGGTAATAATGAGATGAGGGTATGACCTGGATGGTGAGGGTCCTCAGTGATAGATTCCATCTTCTTGAGGCACCACTTTTAGAAGATGTCCATGACGATGGGTTGTGCGTGCATGTGATGGAACTGGCGGAGTCTACAATCCTCTACAGCCTCTAGTGACCCTATGCATTGCAGGCTGCATATCTGGCTGGAATGCAACCCTAATCCATGAAACCTCTATCGAAATTTTTTCGAGGCTTTGGTGGCATACCAAATCTCTCCAAAGTCCTAACAAAACGGAGCTGTTGTCATGCCTACTTCATCATTTTGTCAATGTGTTGGACCCAAGATGGACACAGTGAGATGTTGATGCCCAGAAACTTGAAGCTACTCACTTTTTCCACTACGGACCCATCAATGAAGACGAGCTCTTCTTGTTCTCCTGAATCACAACATGCATTCTCCACAATCAATTCCCGTATCTTGCTGGTGCTGAGTGAGATGTTGTAGTTGTGACACCACCCAACCAGCTGAGCTGAACCATTTCTGTACACCTTCTAGTCACCTTCTGAGGGTTTACCAGCAGCAGTGGTGTCATCTGCAAACTTATAGATGGCATTTTCTCTGTGCCCGATCACGTAGTTAAGAACGTAGAGACAGAGTGGAACAGAGGAACGTGGAACACACGTTCTTGAGGTGAGCCTGTGTTGATTACCAGCGGGGAGGAGATGTTATTACTGAGCCAGACTTACAGTGTTCTCCAATAGCATGTCAAAGATGCAGTTGCAGAGGGAGGTACAGAGGTCCAGGTTTTGAAGCTTAGTAGTTAGGACTAAGGGGATGATGATTTTGTACACCATTCTCACATGACATGGACTCGATGATGGACTTCCAGTGTTTGGTCGGCCTAGTTAATGAAATTAATTAATTAATTAATGTGATTCCTTGGTAACCAATACTGAAATCAGCTTCAACTCCATGTTTGCTTGAATTTTTAAATTTGGAGCTGCCATAGTGGAATTCAAACACATGCCTGTGGTTTAATGGTCCAACAACTCCACCACAACACTGAAGTGCCACTCTGGTAAAGGGAAATTCAAAGTGCATTTTGAACTTGAAGACCCATCCAGTCAGGCAGTGCGGAGAATGAAGCAATTATCATCCCAGCCGGCTTAGCCCTTCGGTAAAAATAAACTGTGAAAACTGATGCTATCACTAAAATCTAGTAAAGGCAGTTCTAGATTATTAAAGAGTTGATATCTTCTTCCCCTATAGAATAACGTTACCTAAAATTCATGAGGCCAGACACTCATCCTTATTTTCAAAAGAGCACTAAATCTGCAGTGTGCAATAAGCTGGTGTCTATGTTCATTTTGAGCATCCATCTCCAGCCCATTGAGACTCCACGCTGTTGGAAGTCTCTGAGTTGCACCCTCTGTTGACTGGCAGCAGGGGAAGATGCAGAGCCCCCACCCTTTACAGGGACAAACCTCTGTGTGCCTGTGCGAAAGGGGGACAGAACGAGTGCCTGCTCTGTGCCACGGAAGCCTGGATGGGCACTGAGAGCCAAAATGGAAAGTGGCATGTGGTGGCCCAAGGAATTAGTTCAACAGTTGAAACTCCCACGCCTAAACCACAGCAGTGAGTGTTCTAGCACAGAACCATTACACAGTTGACTAATATTCACCCCCCATACACACAAGCTCAAATATTATTATGCTGAACACCCACCCCCCACACATACACATGCAGACTCTAATATTCTTGAACATACTTGCCTTCCCTAGTTAATGTGGACTTATCAAGAGTTCAGGAACAATGACATGATATCAAATTACTAATGAACATCTTGGAATAAATTGGCTGCTTTTTAAACCCAAATGCTAAATATTCTTTACTTGGATGTAGAATTCGAAGTGTCATTTCTGATGCTGTCTCCAGAGGTTTCTCCCCCAATGCAAAACTGCCCAGGATCATTGTGTTTCACGTTGGTCTCATTGCTCGGATTAAGCGACACTGTTGCTTCAGGCCTCAATTTCTTGCAGCCCCTGTGGATAGAATGAACACACAATCCATTGATTTCGATGCACCATTTATCAATTATACTTCTTGCACCTTGTTAACATGATAGAGATATGAAAGATATACTGGAATCAACATCATTGAAATAGATTCTGTAATCATTCACAGAAACCCTTATGATACCACAGTTCTGGGCATTATTGTAAATAATGAAATGTAACTTTTTTTTACATTAATAATGTTACTAAGATATTGAGAATAATAATTATTATCAATAATTCTTACAGTCCTTAATTATTTATTTTTATATCTTATTTCTTCTCCAATTTTCATGATTTTATTATTTTTTACAAATATATATATTACAAATATACAAATTATATAAATTACAAATTTGCTGATGATACTAAGCTGGGTGGCAGTGTGACATGTGATGAGGATGTTAGGAGAATTCAGGGTGACTTGGATGGGCTGGGTGAGTGGGCAGATACTTGGCAGATGACGTTTAATGTGAATAAGTGTGAGGTTATCCACTTTGGGAGTAAGAACAGGAAGGCAGATTATTATCTGAATGGTGTAGAGTTAGGTAAGGGAGAAATACAAAGAGATCTAGGAGTCCTTGTTCATCAGTCACTGAAGGTGAATGAGCAAGTGCAGCAGGCAGTGAAGAAGGCTAATGGAATGTTGGCCTTTATTACAAAGGGAATTGAGTACAAGAGCAAGGAAATCCTCTTGCATTTGTACAGGGCACTGGTGAGACCACACCTGGAGTATTGTGTACAGTTTTGGTCTCCAGGGTTAAGGAAGGACATCCTGGCTGTAGAGGAAGTGCAGTGTAGATTCACAAGGTTAATTCCTGGGATGTCTGGACTGTCTTACGCAGAGAGGTTAGAGAGACTGGGCTTGTACACGCTGGAATTAAGGAGATTGAGAGGGGATCTGATTGCAACATATAAGATTATTAAGGGATTGGACAAGATAGAGGCAGGAAATATGTTCCAGATGCTGGGAGAGTCCAGTACCAGAGGGCATGGTTTGAGAATAAGGGGTAGGTCATCTAGGACAGAGTTAAGGAAAAACTTCTTCTCCCAGAGAGTTGTGGGGGTCTGGAATGCACTACCTCGGAAGGTAGTGGAGGCCAATTCTCTGGATGCTTTCAAGAAGGAGCTAGATAGGTATCTTATGGATAGGGGAATCAAGGGATATGGGGACAAGGCAGGAACCGGGTATTGATAGTAGATGATCAGCCATGATCTCAAAATGGCGGTGCAGGCTCAAAGGGCCGAATGGTCTACTTCTGCACCTATTGTCTATTGTCTATATTATTATTTATTGTATATTATTATTTACTTTATCTGTGTTAACCATTTCGAGAGCATGGATCTACCTGCCAAAGCAGCACATACAAAATGGTGGAGGAACTCAGCCGGCCAGGCAGCATCTATGGAAAAGAGTAAACAGTCAACATTTTGGTCTGGGACCCATCACCAGGTCCTAAAGAAGTGCCTCGGTCTGAAATGTTGACTGTTTGCTCTTTTCCTTACATGCTGCCTGGCCGGCTGAGTTCCTCCAGCATTTTGTGTGTGTTGTTTTGGATCTCCAGCACCTGTAGGGTTTTTCATGCTTTTGTGGTTGCCCTTGTCACGCCCAGCAGTCGGTTGTCAGCCAGTCGGCCGCACAATCATATTTCGGCTGCAGCGTTCTCAAAAGTCTGAGCATCTGTAACATGCAGACGGGACTTAAACCTGAATTACTATTGAAATCTTTACACAGCTGACCCAAATGCAAAGTGCCCATTGAAGCTGAAGCTGAACTTACGACAAATGCCACAGCTTGTAAATCGAGGCAGTCCTGCGGAGAATGTAACTATCTTTTTCTGCTTCAGCTTAATTACAGATTTATGCATCAGTGTCATAATGGCCAGAATCCGTTGAAACACTGGCTCTGACAACATGCCTTAAATCTTGACTTCTGTTGGCCCAGCCTGACAATTCACTTCCCATACTATCTATCCCTACAGAGTCAAATTAGGGTCAGATCAATTTCCTTAGTAGGTGTCCATGGGGAACAGGGGTAAGGCTGTTCAGACTATTTTAAATTAGAACCACAGATAAGAACTGGGAGATAGAAGATCCAGTAATCTTTGTTCCTTGTAAGACTGTGTTCAAAATCAAAATCTGCCATCGCGTTGCCACTTAATCCTTGCAAAATGAACTGAACTGAGATAACATCTGGTAACAAATATTTAGTATTTGACTGTGCAACAAACTGACAATATGGCAAAGCAAAACTGTTTCTAAGTGTTCACCAATTTACTGTACAAAATTGCACCCTGTGACACTTACGCACACTAAGATGGTAAGTTTAGTGTTGTCATCTTAACAGCACTATGTCAACAAGATTGGTAAAGCAGTAAATTGGTTTATTATTGTCACATTTACCCAAGAGCTATCTTGTGCACTGTCCATACAGATCAATGTATCATATCGGTGTTTGAGGTGGTATGAAGTAAAACAATAGCAGGGTGCAAAATAAAACGTTACAGCAAAGCAAGTACAGTACAGTGCATGCAGACAGTAAGGAGTAAGGTCAGAAAGAGATACATTGTGAGGTTAAGAGTCCATTTTATTGTACCCAGGAACCAGTCCACAGTGGGATAGAATCAGTCCTTAAACCTGTTAGTAAGTGTTTTCAGTCTTTTCATTTTCTCCTGTCCGATGGAAAAACTCTGCTGAGACAGAGGTTGGTGCAGTGTGGAGGACAGCTGTAGGCTGTGAGGTGATATTGGGGCTGAGAAACGGTGGATGGATGTATTTCCAGAGTCCTAATGAGGCTGGGAAATGTACCTAAACAGTAGGGAGGAGGAACAGAGGCACCCTTGCGTACAAGTTCAAAGATTCTTGAAGGTGGCAGTGTTAGGAATTATTCTGGAGTAATGGACTTATAGATAACAGATAAGACTTAAAATGTGCACTTGAAAAGTTGAGGGATAAGTCTTCAGGAAATAAAACCAGTTCACAACTTAACTTCAGCCGATACTTTAAGGCCATTGAAACAAATAATTGGATATGAGATGTTCTGATTTAGTGCCATTGAAGCTACACAGGGGAGGACAACAGGTGAATGTTCATGTTTTAATTGGTGGTCAGTGAAAACTTCAGGATGAGATCAGGGATTAAGTGGCCATCTCCTGTATTGTTAAAGGTGCTTTCAACATCTAATCTGTCCTCTACCATCCCTGCTACTTAATGAGCAGTTCAGAACAGGTCTGCCTTGTCACTTAATATTCTGACTGATTGTATATTCAAGGACCATCCTTCAACAGCATAATAAAAGAGGTATGTTCTGGGTCTCTGGAGTTTGTGCTAAGAAGCTTCTGGACCAGCCACCTGTTCTGCTAGTTGGGGTGTGCTACCATTGAAAAGATGAACTTATGCAAAGTTATCTCTGTCAAAGACAAAGCACTTCCTGGATATAGTAATTTCTTTATGAGTTTCACAAAACTATTGCACAAAATTAGCCACAGGCGGCTGTGGAGGCCATGTCATTCGTTAGATTTAAGGTTGAGGTTGATAGATTCTTGATTAGTCAAGGCATGTTGGGATACGGGGAGAAAGCAGGAGATTGGGGCTGAGAGGGAGAATGAATCAGCCATAATGAAATGACAGAGTAGACTTGATGGCCAAATTCTGCTTCTAGATCTTACAATCTTATGATCTAAATTCCCAATTAATAACCGACATCAGCTCTCATTTTAGGCAGAATAGGTTTTCCTTAAAGGCAGAACAAGTCAAGATGCTCCCAGGGTGGGACTTCTTCCTGTCAGTGGTGTGAGGGGTGGTTCAGCTCAGACCAGGCCATTCACCCAACTGACATCATGGTGTACCTGTTCATTAATGATTTACCTTCAATGTTGTGTTTCTTCAAGGCTGCTAGGGCAGAAAGGAAGGCTTTACTCAGCTTCTTAACAGGTGGTCTGATATCATCACCGGTGTCCTGCTCTGGGAAGTAGTCAGGTCTGTTGAGCCTAACGGTGACATGCCCTCTCCTCTTACCAAAAAAGCTGGTCTAGAAAGATTCCCAAATATAGCCCACCTCAAATCTTTATACTTGCTGGATTTACAGACACCTGGGACTTTGGCCAAAATCAGCAGAAAAAAACCCATGGAACTAGAGGAATATGATCTACCGAATGAACCATCACCTGAATGGGGAATGATTTCTCAATCCTCTTACCCAGAGAAGGTCTGACATCATTATTGGTGTCTTGATCACTGGGGCTGCAGTTGACTCTGACATTGCTAAAACATTTCAAAAGGCAACCCCAAGCCCACTATTTCTTGGGTGATAAGTAGCAATCCAGTGTTCCCTCAAAATCCAGATTCAAGATTCAGATTTATTTATCACATGTACTCTGAAGCACACAGTGAACTGTATCATTTGCGTTAACAACTAACACACGCAAGGACGTGCTGGGGGCAGCCCACAAGAGTCTCCACAAACTCTGGTGCCAACATAGCTTGACTACAATGCTCGGTAGAACAACACAGAACTCAACAAGTGACTAGACAGTTCTGTATCCTCATGGCGCTCACCTTCCACCAACTTTCTCTCATAGTATGGTGCCCACGCTGTAAATTCCACTCCAGTACAACTGCCACTGGAGTGCAGATGTTGAGTTTTTTTCCCTGCGTGGCGTTCCCCTCATGTTGACAAAGATTCAGCTTCTTCTTCTCTGACTGCAATTTTGAGTCTTTTCGTTCCCATATCCCGGGCATCTTGCACGCCTGTGTAGACTCCTGATTTTTACCTTCCTGATTTAAAAATTCAATTGTTCAATTCGATTTTCTTTCTATATATGTGCGGGAGTATCATGCTTTCAAAATCGTTGGGGGAGTTGGAGGTGTAGTGGCTGGGGAAATATAATTCATTCCTTCATTACTGTTTTAAAAAGACTGTAGTGAAAGGGGTAGAGTTTGAAAGGAAAGTTTAAGTATGCAGACTATAAAAAAGCTTGAAGGTCAGTTTTGTGATGCTCTGGTCTTCTCTCCCATTTCTATGAATCACTCCCCATCTATCTTCACATTGAACTGCAGGAGATCCGAAAAATGTAGAAAATCCTGGAGGAACTCAGCAAGTCAGGCAGCATCTTTGGAAATGAATGACACTTTGGGCTAAGACCCTTCTTCAGGACTGAAAAGGAAGGGGCAAGATGCCGGAATGAACAGGTGGGGGTAGGGGAAGGAGGACAGCGCTTGGGTGATAGGTCAAGCCAGTTGGGTTGGAAAGGTAAAGGACTGGAGAGGAAGGAATCTGATGGGGGAGGAGAGTGGACCATAGGAGAAAGGGAAGAAGGAAGCTGTTGGTGTGGTAGGTAAGGACCAGAGGCACACTATCCCTGTACCTGCAATTTTACCTCTTCCCTTCCCATTATCCAGCAACCCCAACACTCCTTCATATGGAAGGGCTGATTCAACTGCACGCCTTATAATTTAGTGCACTGTACTGTGTGTCATATCTACATTGGAGAAGCCAAATATTGATTTATGACCAGGTTAGTCTGTCTCATAGCTTCCAGTTTTCTATCACTGCATCTCACTCTGACCTCTCTGCCTTTGGCATCTTATACTTGGTCTAACGAAACTTGTCCAAGAGTCAGCTCTAAGGAGTCAATCATGAATTCAACAGTTTCGGTGTGGAGCAGAGCTGCTGACAATATCCATTTTTATTGCAGGTTTCCAGCAACTGCAATGTTTTCTATCCCACATTACAGTATTGTGTTTTTCACTTTCTCCTGTCTTCGTCCAATTTCTATTTGTACCTTTACTAAAGAGATCTGCTGGAATTGTCCAGTCTTCTCCTCAGTCGGCAGCATCCACATTTGTAATATGGTCTCTCATGGTCTGCACCCACCACCTTCCCCTCCTTTGCAAACTAAACATGTCTGATTTCTGGTTCTTATTAAAAATGATCAGCTTGAAACATTAACTGGGCTTGCTTTAGCTATTAAGAGATACAGCACAGAACAGGCCCCTTCGGCCCAATGAGCCTCACGACCCAGCAATTTAACCCTATCCTAAGCATAATTTACAATGACCAATTAATCTACAAACTGGTACGTCTTTGGACTGTGGGAGGAAACCAGCATGGTCATGGGGAGAACGTCCACCTTACGGTCCTCATAAGACATGCTCTCTAATCCAGGTAACATCCTGGTAAATCTCCTCTGCACCCTCTCTAAAGCTTCTTCGCCCTTCCCATAACGAGGTGACCAGAACTGAACACAATAATCCAAGTGTGTTCTAACCAGGATCCTATAGAGCGGCAACATTATCTCGGGGCCCTTGAGCTCAATCCCGTGATTTATGAAGGCAAACACACCATATGTCTTCTCAACCACCCTATCAATTTGCACTGATTATCTTAAACAGTTTCTGCTCTTGTTTCAGATTTCAGCAATTGTTTTGGATTGTAAATACAATTGAAATTAGGTCTGGCTGGTAGGTTGACAGGTAGGAAGACATCCAGGGATAAGTGTAAATAGCTTTCCATTGTCCTTGATTCTTTAAAGAGTTCTTAAAATGAGAGAGGTGAATTATCCTGTGTCAAATTCCTGCTGACTGGTTGTAATTTCTAATTGCTATCATTAAAAAATAATTGGCTCTGCTTGTCACTAAAAGCTATAGAATGATACATACAGATCTAAGAATGACAGGCTCATCAAAAATTCATGACCACAGCTAACTGACATAACTTCAGCTGTCAAATCTGTTTGGTCTGATCCTCAAGAAATCTGCATGACATGTTGTGATGGAGAGCTTGAGACAAATTTAATAAGGTTCAAAATTATTTTCCCCATCCATTATCAATAACATGCTCCATATTAATTTGTTAAATGCCGGTGTAATCAGGTGTGACTTCATTGGGTTTATTCCTCTGTTTTTCAACTGAAGGTGACAGGCACGTTGTGGGCTACGGTCCCACAGGCAATGGGGACATTTGTTCAATGAGCTGATCTTTCAGCCTGTTGGAGGTGTGACCTACCATAGAACCAGGGTGAGCTGTGTGACAAATACCAGTAAACCAGCCTCTCAGCTGCATTGCTGGGCTCCACGCTTGCCAAACACATCCAGAGGGAGCTTGTTTGTGAATTTACTCATGGGACGTGAATGCCACTGGTAAAGTCAGCTTCTAACATCCACACAAGTGTGACCATTTCAGAGGGCAGCTGAGAATCCACCATGTTGAATGGGTCTGGATTCAAAAGGCCGGACCAGCTCAGGATGACAAATCTCTCCAAAAAAGTTATCGCAGTTACTTGGAAATCTGATTTATATTTAACTATGGATCGTTGGAATAATGAAATACATAGTTGTATTCCACTTGAAAAAATTACATATAATCTAAGAAATGAATATGATATATTTTTGAAAATTTGGTTCCCATACTTACAAAAGATAGGATTAAGTACATAGGTCCTTTGAAGATAAAATTATAAAGTAATTGGGGAAAGAAAAAAATAAATATTAAAATTATTTTGATCTCCGTGGAGCATGTGGGGATCCTTCGATATCCAGGCAATCTTTCTCTTCTTTCTTTTTTTTTTCTTTAGATAAGGGTTAAGGGGGGGGGGGAGGGTTAAGGGGAGGGGGGAGGGTTAATATTATTTTTCTTATTATTTTATCATCACATTTATTCTTGTAATTTTCTCAAATTTAATAAATAAATATTTTTTCTTTAAAAAAGAATGACAAATCTCTTTTTTTATGACAGACTGGCCTTGTAATGGATACGGTTATTGATGCTTGCTTTCCATTCCAAATGTACTTAATTATATGACTTTAAATCCCCCAGCTGGCATAATGAGATTTGAACTCATATCACAAGATCAATAGTCTAAGCCTTTGGATTTCATTCCATCAATTTCATGAATTTGCTACTACAGACAAGATGCTAAATGTTTGACATCAGTGATCGCATGATACTCTCTCTTTTGGTCTTATGGCATGAAAGAATATGGTGAGAAGGCAGGAGTCTGTGCTGAGAGGGAAAATGGTTCAGCCATGATTAAATGGCAGAGCAGACTCGATAGGCCAAATGACCTAATTCTGCTCCTATATCCTAGGAGCAGGGGAGGTATCCTTAATGCTTCACCCAATATTAATCTCCAATCAATTTTCCAAAATCTGTTGCAGTTTGTGAGAGTTTGTAGTGTGAAAATTGGCTGTCATGTTTTCTACATTACAATAGCAATCACCCTTCAAATTATACTTCGATTATAAAATGCTTTGGGATGATTTAAGACCTAGAAAGCTGCTACTGAAATTCAAACCACTTTTTGATTCCTATATCTTGAATACTTCCATTGAAACTAGATCCAGACATTTTGCATGAAAAGCTATTCAGAATTCTTTTACGCTTTGCTTAAAATCATTGCTTCTGCTTTCATCCTGAAGTGGCTTGGTTCTGTCCTGCCTGCTTGTGCTAGATTCCTTCACAGCTGGAAAAGGTTTCTCTATATCCACTCAAAGACCATGGCTATTTGGAACATCTCAAACACTCTACAAATCTCTGAACACAGGAGAATACAAGATGCAGTCAGGAAACATGTCCTCGTAGTCTGTTGCAATCATGTTGCTTCTGTCCTACCCATCATTTTTGAGGGTCCCCAGCCAACATTAAGCACAGCAGGTTGTTGGAGTTGATCCAAACATCCACATAATTGAAGTATCTTCTCCTTGATTTTGCATTCAAAGCACTTGGGATGAAGGTCAACATTCTATTAACCTTTGTGATTACTTTTTGTACCAGAGCATTTGCATTTAATGATTTATATGTATATGGGCACCTAAAACCTTTGGCTCCACCACAGTTCCTAGTCTCTCACCATTAACAAAACATGCTGATTGGTCTTTCTCATATTCAAGGTGGATAACCTCACATGTCCCCCTATTGATCTATTTCTGCCACGTGAACAGGTTGCTTTGTGTGCTTATTAGACAACCATGTCCTTCTGTAACTTTCTTCTCCCATCTATCCAGCTTGTTGAGCTCATTGTAACTTTGCTCTACCTGTAAATCTGGCTATAAAGGACTCGAGCTCTTCCCTATTTCAAGGCATTGATTGATGCCTCTGCTGAGCAGCCATATCAGTTTTCAAATTATACAGTATCATGCCTTTTCATATCTGACTATCAAAAATGTTAATTTTAGTTCTGTTTCTCCTTCCTGTCTCATAACCAATTATCACCAATATAAACTAGATGATCTGAAAGTTCTATTGTCTTTCTCTTTTGCAGATGCTGCCTGACCTGATGAGTGTTTCCATTATAAATATTCAAATTTCATTATCTGCAGTTTTTTTGTATTCAATTTATCTCATCTTCATTTGTGTTAAATCAGATGCACTATCATGACCACTTACTTAAGGATTCCAAAGTTTTGAGGGTATGATACAAATCCAAGTTGCCTCTTAAGGTCTAACCCTACGTTCCATCGTGAGAGGTGGAAATGGGTAAGACCAGCTAGCAGGGCTCTGGTGAAGCTGTATAGGCCAATCCCTTATACAGTGGATCACAGAAACATTGATAAACTCCAGCTTCAGAGGGCGATGGAGATGAGAGCCATCAGTGGCCTATGCTCCACCAGGAGCTAAGGGCCCCAAGAAGAAGACGAGGAATACAAGTTGTCATGATAGTGAAAAGAGAACGCTCAGGCCCTCAGACAGAGCTACTTGAAGCCAAGTTACTCCGCTCTGCATTTGATGTCCGGTTACATCTCAATTACAAACTAAGCTCTTTCAGGATGGCGCCGAGATGCAGTCTCTGTCAAGATCGTGGATCAGACTTATTAAGTTCTTCTGAGGATCACAATGTCATCAAAAGCCTTGACAAACTTCTATAGATGTGTGGTGGGAACTGACCTAATGGGCAGCTTTACGGCTTGGTATGGGAACTCCATGCCTTTGAGTAAGAAATCCTACAAATGGTGGCAGGTCCAGCCCAGTACATCACGAGTAAAACCCTTCCAACCATTGAGCACACCTACATGAAACGCTGCCATGCTCTTTTCTCACTGCTGCTATCAGGTAGTAAGTACAGGTGCCTCCGGACTCGCACCACCAGGTTCAAGAACATTTACTACCCCTCAGCCATCAGGGTCTTGAACAACTACACTCATCCTGTTTCTGCTGTTCCCACAACCGACAGTCTCACTTGACGGACCCTATTTTGTTATTCCATGCCCATTATTTATTGCTATTTCTTTATATTTTCACTTGCACAGTTTGTTGTTGATCGATCCTGTTTACAGTTACTGTTCTATAGATTTGCTAAGTATGCCCGCAGGAAAAGTATCTCAGGTAACATGGTAACATGTATGTACTCTGATAATAAGTTTTATTTTGAACTTTGAAGTTTGTTGGGATGGTTTGGGTACAGAGAGGGAAGTCAGGGGTTAGATTCAGGTTTAGGGACAATGATGTGGGGGAATTAGAGGGCAGGACCGGTTTCTGCTCCTTGCTCTAAGTTTGAGATCCAGCAATGTAAATGAGTGACAAAGGACATCTGGCGACTAGGTCTCCGCTCCCCATTTGAAGACCGGGGACATGGCTGGCTGGTGAAGGACATCTGGAGTCTAATCCTTTACCATGCTGGAAGGCCGGGAATGTGGACAGAAGATGAAGGATATTCATGGATGTTGAGCTGCCCCAGGTTGGTGGGTCCCAGTATATGACTAAGCCAGGCCAGCAAGTCCTGGGATCGGGCGCAAGGGCCAACCAATTGGCAAGCCCCTCCGTTGGCTAGTCTGGGGATCAATACTGAAGATTGAAGCCTGGAGGTCGATCAGAAGTCTGGAAGTCGAAGCCTTATGGATGAAGCATAGAGTCTGGAGCCTGGAGGCCCAGAGGCCTGTCCTAGAATTAGAGCACCATTGGCTTGTGGGTGGGTGGGAGGAAGGGTCCCCCTTTCCCTTTCCCTCTCCTTTTTATTCTGTAAATTTCCCCCTTCATTTCCAGTCCTGATGAAGGGTCTCGGCCTGAAGTGTTGGCTGTTTACTTATTTCCATAGGTGCTGCCTGACCTGCTGAGCTCCTCCAGCATTTTGTGAGTGTTGCTCAGGAAAGGAGCTTGTTCTGCTGCTGCTGTTTTGTTGCTTGCTGTTCCCTGTTTTGTTCTGACGAGCGTTGTGGGCATGCTATATTCATGTGGAAAGTGTGGCAACACTTGCGGGCCGCACCCAGCACATCCTTGAGTGCGTAGGTTGCTAACACAAGCGACACGTTTCCACATGCATATGAAAAAACAAATCTGAATCTGAAACCTCCTCTACTACACAAAGTCAAATTCAGAGGATTCAAAGTACGTTTATTATCAATTACAGTATGTTCATGGATGTTGGGCTGCCCCAGGTTGGTGGGTCAGGTTTGTCTACTCATCGGCAGCCACAGAGCAAGAGATCCAAAAGAACCCGATTCAAAAAAACGACACCCAATGTGCAGGGAAAGAGAGAAAAAGAAGCAGAAATCATGCAAACAATAAGAGCAAGCAAACACATTCTGAACCAAACTGAATCCATAGACCCGGACAAGAGAAAATCTGCAGATGCTGGAAATCTGAGCAACACGCACAAAGTGCGGCTCGGAGCGCCGACCGTACTTTTTCCCATAGACGCTGCCTGGCCTTCCGAGTTCCTCCAGCATTTTGTGTGTGTTCCATAGACCCGGAGCCTGGAGCAGCTGGAGCAGGCCCACAGCCTCAGTCTCAGTTTATCACACAACAGGGGCAAATAGCAGTGAAGCTCCCGGGCACAAAACGATAAGTTGCTGGAGCAATCTCACGGCCTCAGTGCCACGGCGAGAGGAGTAAAACTCATAATTAGTGCCATAAGCACAAATTTATGTACGGACAGGTGGAATGAAAAGCTTACTTGCAGTGTACTCGTATACATTCCAGTGACTTAAGTGCTGGGAGTGTTTGATTTTACAATTATGGTTGCCAATAAATTTAAGCAAGATTGTATGGAAGTTTTCATTGCTTTAACTATTAACTTGCTTCTAATTCAGAGCCTTAAATGAATCAGCCTGGCATTCCCTGGGACAATGCAAACATCGCAAAATTTATTGCCATTGAGTTAAGCATTGCTATAGCGGTGCAAGGTAGCTGACCCTACATGTCCTTTCTTCTTCAGTGCTAATTATTGTAGGCACAACACTAGCAATCATGTTGTAAAGACGGCTTAAAGTTAGGCAGATACTTCTTTCTGTGATATGCAACACTGCACCCGTCGGCCCGTACCCCAATGCAGCAATGTGGCCAAACACAGAGGAACACGGCAACGTTCGGGAATCGCTTTCCTTTGGTTTCACAGCTCCAAAGGCAGACGTCGAAGATGCCCCCCCCCCCCCTCACCTCCGTGACAGGGGCTGATAAACACAGAGTCTGGGTCAGAGTAAGGTGCAGAACCGCCTGCATCCACCCAGAGGCTATAGCACTCACAGGGGTCTCACAGTCTGGGAAGATTCATAAAGGGAATATAATGAGGGCCAGAATATTTTTTGGTTATTTTACAATTTTATTCCTTATTATACAATAATTTCTCACTGTCTGTTGATTGGAGTTTTTACTCTAATGGTGTCATATAGGGCTAGAAACAAGCTCTTCAACCCACTGCATCGTGTCTTTCTCAGTTGCCTCCATTAACTTCATCTCTCTCTAACTCTACGAAGGAAATGACTTCCTTACTTCTATTTCTCTTTTCTTCCCAGCACATCTTGATGCTGTTTTAACTTTTGCACTGAAATGTGTCCCTGCCTCATTCAGGGACCGGAGCGTGGTGGGTTTCCGCAAGATTCCAGCTGTAACCCGAGCTGGATGCCAATCCCCACGGGCAGCGGGAGTGACAGGAGATCAGATTCTGCTGGTGGCAGTGACAGTCGAATTATACCGGCCACATTTAAACTGCAGTTGCCGTCGGCCATTCGCGGGAAAGCATCACTAAATCTAATTAAAAATGTAAGTTTTAGGAGGAGAGAACAGTGGGGCCATGATGGAGTAATGTTCAGAGGCTGGGATTCTTGATCTAGAGTTCTCATTGTTCAGGCTATCACAGTAGAACTGCATTTACAGCTCTTGCAATTAAATAATTCTGCATTTAAAAGTGTCTCATCATTAACAGTGACTGCGACTAAAACGCATCGAATTCACTAAAGTCTTTTGAGGATGGAAACATGTCATCCTTTCCTTGACTATTCAATAGGAGACTTCTGACTCTTAATTTCAGAGACAGAATCAGAACCGGCGTCAGGTTTAATATCACCAGCACAAGTCAGGCAATTTGTTGACTTTGCGGCAGCAGTACAATGCAATACATAATAATAGAAAAACATGGATTACAGTAAGCATGTATATATTAAATAGTTAAAATAAATAGGTGCAAAAATAAGATTAAAAAGTTGTGAGGTAGTGTTCATGGGTTCAGAAATCAGATGGCAGAGGGGACGAAGCTGTTCCTGAATTGTTGAGCATGTGAGCCTTCAGGCTTCTGTACCTCCTTCCTGATGTTAGCAGTGAGAACAAAGCATGACCTGGGTGATGAAGGTCCTTAATGATGGACACCACCTTTATGAGGCACCGCTCCTTGAAGATGTCTTGTATAGTATGGAGTGGCCCCCCCGAAATGGCGCAGAGACCAATCATGGATGGACAATGAATATCACCCTTGCCTCTGACATTAATTAGAAATGATTAAATTATTCTGTCTACCATATCATTTAAAATGTGAAGAATGCTTCAGTCTTGACTAGAAGTCAATGCACAAGCTTGGTAAATACCTTCTGCATGGAGAAGCTGTTACCTACATAACAGAGAGCAGAGGGTTGTGCTGACTACTGGACTGGAGGAAGGTGAAGAATATGGTTCCATAAGGCAAACACGAGGAAATCTGCAGATGCTGGAAATTCAAGCAACACACACAAAATGCTGGTGGAACACAGCAGGTCAGGCAGTATCTGCAGGGAGAAGCGCTGTCGACGTTTTGGGCCGAGACCCTTTATCAGGCCTGAAATGTCGACAGTGCTTCTCCCTATAGATGCTGCCTGACCTGCTGCGTTCCACCAGCATTTTGTGTGTTTTGCATGGTTCCATAAGGTAGAGTTTCTAAATTTGGGCATGACAAAGATTTAGAAACATTTCACGTGCAAAGTGAATTGTGTTTATTTGCCGCTGCTGGAATGGGCAGAAGCGCAATAGATAAAGTTTAATGATGAAAACCATGAGGTGACAAAGCGTGGTAGGAAGAATGAAGAGATGCAATGTCCAGTCAGTGGCGGCTTTATTAGGGACATGAGTGGAAACTTGGGCAGGTGGTGGGGGTCTTCAGCTGCTGCAGCCCATCCACTTCAAGGTTTGATGTACCTTATGTTCAGAGATGCTCTTCTGTTGTAATGCATGTCCATTTGAGTGAATGTCGCTTTCCTGTCAGCTTGAACCAGTCTGGCCATTCTCCCCTGACTTCTCATTAACACCCCACAGAGCTGCCTCTCACTGGATTTAATTCTACAAGCAACATGTACAACAGGCTGGAGGAACTCAGCAGGTCGGGCAGCATCCGTGGAAATGAGCAGTCAACGTTTCGGGATGAGACCCTTCGTCAGGACTGAATAGGGAGGGGGCAGGGGCTCTATAAAGAAGGTGGGAGGGGGGTGGGAAGGAGAAGGCTGGTAGGTGCCAGGTGAAAAACCAGTAAGAGGAAAGATCAAGGGGTGGGGAAGGGGAAGCAGGGAGGGGATAGGCAGGAAAGGTGAAGAAGGAAAGTAAGGGGAAAGCACTGTGTAGTAGAAGAAGGTGGAATCATGTGATAGGCAGCTGGAGGAGGAGGCAGAGTGAAACTGGGATGGGGGAAGGGAGGGGGAGGGAATTACTGGAAGATGGAGAATTCAACGTTCATGCCAAGGGGCTGGAGACTACCCAGACGGTATATGAGGTTTTGCTCCCCGAACCGGAGTTTGGCCTCATCATGGCAGTAGAGGCGGCCATGTATGGACATATCGGAATGGGAATGTGAAGCAGAGTTGAAGTGAGTGGCAACCGGGAGATCCTGTCTGTTGTGGTAGATGGAGCTGAGATGCTTGACGAAGCGGTCCCCCAATCTGCATCGAGTCTCACTGATGTAGAGGAGGCCGCACCGGGAGCGCCGGATGTAATAGGTGACCCCAACAGATCCACAAGTGAAGTGTTGCCTCACCTGGAAGGACTGTTTGGGGCCCTGAATCGTGGTAAGACAGTTTCACTCTGCCTCCTCCTCCTCCAGCTGCCTATCACCTCTCTCATGGTTCCGCCTTCTTCTACTACCCATAGTGCTTTCCCCTCACATTCCTTCTTCACCTTTCCCACCTATCCCCTCCCCCATGCCTTGATCTTTCCCCTTACTGGTTTTTCACCTGGCACCTACCATCCTTCTCCTTCCCACCCTCCTCCCACCTTCTTTATAGGACCCCTGCCCCCCCCCCCCTTCAGTCCTGATGAACAGTCTTGGCCTGAAACGTTGACTGCTCATTTCCACGGATGCTGCCCGACCTGCTGAGTTCCTCCAGTGTGTTGTACGTGTTGCTTTGACCCCAGCATCTGCAGTGTACTTTGTGTTTGGATTTGTTTTTGTTTTTTGCACCATTCGTTGTCAACTTTAGAGACTGTTGTGTGTAAAAATCCCAGAAGATCACCAACTTCAGAGATGCTCAAACCACACCATCTGGCACCAACGACGGTCAAGATCACTGAGATTGAATTTCTTCCCCATTCTGATGTTTGGTATGAAAACAACTGAATCTGTTGACCATGTCTGCATGCTTTTATGCCGTGTGTTGCTTCCAAGTGATTGGCTGATTAGATGTTTGCATTACGAGCAGGATATGGGTGTACCTAATAAAGTGGTCTCTGAGTGAAGATTAAATAATAAAAGGGCTGTAGGAACAGGGGGATATGCATGTCATTGAAAGTACAAAGCATTTAATAAGGTAAGCATTATTCTTGGTTTTCTTGGTAGAGCATAAGAACAGGGAGGTTATGCTGAACCATTATAAAACATTGACCTGACATGAAATGGAATATTGTCTCCAGTTTTAATAACCCCATTGCAGGAACGATCTGAAAGCATTAATGAATGTCCAGAAAACATTTACAAGATTGATTCCTGGTGGAGGAGCCATGTATCCATTTTCTGCCTGTATGTATTGTATTTTGTGCTGTGTGGTAGAAGCAATGAGTATAGTCATGTATTCACCCTTTGTGCTGTTAATTTAGTATAGTTGGCGGGGGGAGAGCCAAGGGATGTACATTTTTTGTTGACCACTAACCATTAATATTGTTAATTTCACTATCGCTACTCTTATTTCATTATTCTGCTAACTTCCCTTATTATGCTGACTCCGATATCCCTAATTTTGATGGCTGGTTTTGCAATAAAGGATTGAATGTACCTTTATCGACTTGGAAGTCAGCTATTTGGAAGCGCAACACACAGTGTGAATTCCCTCACTCAGTCTCTCAGCAGTTTTGTTCTGATTTTCAAGTAACAGCTAGACCTGGATGAAGGACCACAGTTATGAAGGTCAGTTAGAGAGCCATAGATGATGTACTTTCTCTGAGAAGGCTGAGATTTGATATAAATATTAAAAATGCTGAGGGGTCTGGACAGTGGAGAGTTGGAGGCTGTTCATTCTGGCAGAGGGCTGGAGAACTAAAGGTCCTAAGAACAAAGGGGAAGAGAATTAAAAATGAGTCTATTCCAATATGATGTGCAGTTGATGCAATACAGATGTGGTGGAGGAGGATTCTGCTGTGGCCTACAAAAGGAATTGGACAAATAAATGATGGGAGAGCTGGCTCCTTAGGAATGGCAAGTGGTTCATATTTTCCAGGCTGCAGCGATTTAACTTTCATTATCAGAAGACAGTGTGTTACAGGCTGATAGAGGACCTCTGCCTTGTGAACAGTGAATGCAACATGCATCCTTGCACATACCCCAGTGAAAGTGCTGAAGCTGAGTTGGAAATTTTACCTCAGAGTTTTGTGCAAGAGGACTCTGCAGCTGACCTATCTGAGAGCTGTCAGTTTGATCTGAAACACTTTAAAAAATAATAATAATAATTTTGAAGATGGTTCATTTCTGGTCATATCTTTACAGCAAGGATATGGAAACTTTAGAGAAGGTGCAGTGGAGATTTACTGGGATACAGGAAATGTCTTAAGAGGAAACGTTGAGTGTGCCAGAGCATTTTTCTTTGGTGCAAAGGAGGATGGAGAAGCAACTTGATGGAGTTGTATAAGATTATAAGAGACATAGTGATGCACCATCAATAACTCTCCGAGACGGGAGGCAAGATATCGGCTTTTATTGACTGGAAGAAAGAACAAGCAGCAATTGACCACCATGCTACATCCTGGAGACTGAGAGGCAGGGCCCAGGCCCCAATTGCCTTTATACCGAGGTCTGTGGGAGGAGCCACAGGAGCAGGGGTGATGTCAGAGGTAGGTGGTAACTGTTTGAAATGCACCATCAGGGTCCTTGGTTGAGGCTGGTACATAAGGGGCACTTAAGAGACTTAGATAGAAATATGAATGAACGAAAAACGGGGGGTTATGGGCTAGATTGATCAGTCGGCACAACACTGTGGGTTGAAGGGCCTCACTGTGCTTCCACAATCTGTGATCTCCTCTCTTGGGGAGGCTTGTTGGTGGTGAGACAAGACAGGTTAAGAATAGTGTCAGAGCAAAGGACCCAGCCTTGACCAACACCAGTCTTCACTGAGCAACAAGCATAAAATGCTGGAGGAACTCAATGGGTCGGGCAGCATCAATGGAGCAAAACGAACAGTCGACCTTTCAGGGCAAGACCTTTATTCAGGAGTGGAGAGAAAGAGGGCAGAAGCCAGAGTGAAAAGGTAGAGGGGGGGGGGGGGAGGGAGAACCACAATCAACAGGTAATAGGTGAGCGGGGGGAAGGTAGGTAGGTGAGGGATGAAAGACAATGCTGTAGGAAGCGAGGAGGGAGAGGTGGGAGAGGCAAAGGGCTATAGAAGAAGGAAGAGTCTGTTAGGAGAGGACAGGAACTATGGAAGGAGGTGGGGAATTTGAGGGAGCTGATGGACATGATTGTGTAGGCAGAGGAAGGGAAAAGAAGGGGTGGGGGCACAGAACTGAGGGAAAACAAAGGGGAGGGAAACAGAGGGAAGTTACCAGAATTTAGAGCAATAGATGTTGATGCCGCTGGGATGGAGACGTCTAAGACAGAATATGAGATGCTTCTCTTCCAACCTGCACCTGACCTCATGTTGGCAGCTGAGCAGCCATGGACTGCTTGGTAATGGGAACTGAAATCTGAATGGGTGACTAATGGGAGATCCTGCCTGTTGCTGCCTGACCTGCCGAGTTCCTCCGACATTTTGTGTGTGCTGCTCAAGATTTCTAGCTTCTGCCAAATCTTTTGGCTTCACTGAGGTTGGTTCCCCATTGGTTAATGTTATGGCATGCACCATGACATCATGAAACTACCCTCCAGGAGCAGCTGCACAGAGAGAAGATGGAACAATTCTGTAGCAAACTGTCTCAGAGAGCAGGCATCCTAGGGGTGTCAAGCAACAAATTTCTAATTAGTACTGTTGTACAAACATAGCTTATTCCACTTTCCTACTGGTTTCTCCACAGGACCTTACCAGTTTACCTTCACCTCTGAGCCCTGTTCAATGTGGAAGGCATGTGCCAAGTTACAGCACATGCAGTTTCTATGTACTTTCATCTGGGTTTCTGGGTCCTTCTGATATTCCATTTCCTGCGCCAATCGCATGGCCTGCTTGGAACCTGCAAGGATTTATCCAATCTCACCATTTCTCATGGTTTCAAGATCATGACTGATGAGTGCCGTAAGGTATCCCATCAAGGACGCATTGAAGAGATGAGAAGCTCCGGTTGCAGGGGAGAGGGACTTTCAGTATCTCTGAACAAGTTTCTTATTGTGCTGCAGGCACAGGTACCTAATCGGATGGAATCAATCTGATAGAGCTTGGCAGGTATCAATATAAAATGAGAGTCGCGATCCACACAGATTATCTGACAAATTAATTACATACTGGAAACAAGAAGCCCCAAAACCCTTTGCTGAGGTAACAGGGACACACCTCGAGAGATGGATAATATTTGAGTTTCACTGTGACTTATTGGCACATTCAGTGTATGCATAACAAAATATATGAAGTCTGTTAGAGGCAAAAGTACACTTTATCCAAGTGATACACTTCATTTAGATGGTGTTAACACATGGCACACTCTCCCAGAGCTGTTTCTCAAGGGGAAATAACACTGAGTGAGAAACAGCAGTTTATTTCTCCCCAGACACTTGGCAGTTTATTAGAGGAGCTGATAGAACCTACAGACTCTGATTGTATTGAGCCAGAGTGGGCACCTCACAGCTTATTGCAGTCTCTTCTCTATTACTAGGGATGTTTCACTGCTTGGAATAAAACTTTGATTTGTCATTGGTGTCGGGAGTTCCCGACATAGTTGCAACTCATGCAGAATTAATGGAGTTCATATTTGCGTCCAGCAAGACCTAGCCAACATTTGGAAATGGGGTTGATGAGTGGTGAGGAATGTTTGCACCACAGAAATGCCAACCAATGTCACCAATGACAAGAGAGATTCCAACCATCAGCACTTAATGGTCAATGGATGAATCCTTCACCATCAATGTCTTGGGGTGTTGGTGCAGGCGTGTACTCTACAATAAATTTTACATTGAACATTGAACTGACAATAAACTCAGCTACACCAGTTACATAAAAACAGGGGCTTCAAAAACAGGCCAGACATCGGGTAGACTGTGGTCAGTATCCCATCTACTGACACTTCAACAACTCTCAAATATTGCAACATCACCCCTGATCTCGGGAATGAAAGGGTTATTGTGTGAGGAATATTTTATGGTTCTGGGCCTGAACTCACGAGAATTTAGAAGAATGGGGGTGGGGGTGAGGAGGATCTTATTAAACCTATTCAAGAGTGCAAGGACAAGATAGAGTGGACATGGAGAGGCTGTTTCCTAAAGTGCGGGAGACTAGGACCAGAGAGCACAGTGTCAGAGTAGAAGGGCATCTCTTTAGAGTGGAGATGAGGAATTTCTGGAATTTATTGCCACAGGTGTCTATGAAAGCCAAGTCATTGGATATGTTTAAAGTGGTGCTTGATAGATACTTGGTTCATAAGGGTGTCAAAGGTTACGGTGAGAAGGCAGGAGGATGGGGTTGAGTGAGATAATACCTCAGCCAAGATGGAATGGCGGAGCAGACTCAAAGGGAGAGTGGCCTAATTCTGCTCCGTTGTCTTATGGTTGAAGCAGCCCACTTCTCCTGCATCCAGCCACCACCATAAACACACATTCCTTGCTCACTGTGCACAGTAGTTGCAGTGTGTAGCATTTACAAAATACACTGCAATCATTTGTCAAGGTTACAGTTGGTACAGTGTACAGCATACTGCATAGTACAGTACATAATATCTCACAGTACAAAATGCATTAATACTATTGGAAGGTGAATCCCATAAACATCCATCCACTAATTTTCCATTGTCCTCTTTTTGTAGTTGCAGGAAACAGTCATTATAGCAAAATAAAAGTAGTAGGTGCTATCTCTTGATGAGGAAGAATGACCACGTTTTACTGAGGGCAATGAGGGAGAGTGAAGGAGTGAGGGTGACAGAGCATAGATAAAGGAACGTAAAAGCCACCAATTGCAAAGAGTATGGATATGGGCCCAAAACTCGAATCCATTTCAATAAACAACTCAAAAGCTGCCAATATTACCTACACCTCGGTCTAAGCACCGGGGTTCCCAACTTTATTTTTTTGCCCTGGCCTCCTACCATTAACCGAGGGGTCCGTGGATCCCCTTGTCTAAGGTTTGATCTCAGTCTGGGCAATGGAGAACGTTGGGAGGTGCTTTCCTCCCATCTGTTCTTTGCATATTCTGAGGCTGTGATATCCGGTTAAATCTATGAAATGCTATACTCCAGAGTAAAGACTTTAACTGTTTCTTCAATTATGGAATCATAGAGGTGCTCAACACAGATATGTGCCCTTTGTCCTCGTCCCTCCATCACAACCATTTGCCTCCATTAGGCCTGTAACCCTCGACTCCCACCCCTTCAGAAATCCCTGTCCAAATAACTTTCATGTGTTGTGTGCAGTGTATTCTGTGCCTGTCTCATCCAGCATGTGCATCCAAATGCACTGTAGTCTCCGTGGTTCCATTGATAAACGTAGCAGTTAAGTGCAGGAAAATCCTACGAGCAGTAAATCAATTGACCGGACAATCTGTTGTTTGTAGCTTTAAATGGAGTGTGAAAGTTGGTCAGAATCTCTCTATATTTTAAGTATTTTAACCTTAGTAGCGTCACTGCATCTCTCAGTGAGTTCCCAAATGTTAACTTTGAATTGCGTGGTGGGGAGAGGGGGGTAGGATTTCTAGCCAGGACAGAGAGTGGGGGACTGGCTGGGAGAGAGAGAGAGAGGGGCGATTCTAGCCGGGAGAGGAGACCGCAGGAGGGCCTGGCTGGGGGATTTAGGGGTCAATGGGCCTGTTACATTTTGTTCAGTTCTTTTTGTGCAGGAGGAGGGAGTTGGGGGTCGATGTTCCTGTTCCACTTGGTTCGTTTTTTTGTGCGGGAGGAGGGATTTGGGGTTTGATGTGCTGGTTCTGTTTGGTTCGGGTATTTTTTGTGCAGGAGGAGAGATCTGGGGGTTGATGTGCCTGTTCCATTCTTTTTCGTTTTTTTGTGTGGGGAGGTGGGATTTTCGGGGGCTTTGACCTTGCTACTTTACTTTCCTTTCTTGGTTTCATGGCTACCAGGAGGAAAAGAATTTCAAGTTGTATGCTTTGATAATAAATGAGCCGTTGAATCTTTGAACCTGATTATTAACTTCAGGAGGAGGAAACCAGAGGTCCCTGAGCCAGTCCTCATTGAAGGATCAAAGGTGGAGAGGGTCAGCAACTTTAAATTCCTCAGTGTTATTATTTCAGGAGACCTGCCCTGAGCCCAGAACGTAAGTGCGATTTTGATGAAGCACAGCAGTGCCTCTACTTCCTTCAGAGTTTGCGAAGGTTTGGCATGCCATCTAAAACTTTGCCAAACTTCTATGAATGTGCAGCGGGGAGTATATTGACTGGCTGCATCACAGCCTGGTTTGGAAACACCAATGCCCTTGAATGGAAAATCCTACAAAAATTCGAGGATACGACCCAGTCCGTCACAAGTAAAGCCTTTGCACCATTGAGCACATTCACACGAGGCGCAGCATCCCTCATCAGGGACCCCCACCACCCAGGACATGCTCTCTTCTCACTGTTGCCATCAGGAGGAAGGTACAGGAGCCTCAGGACTCACAGCACCGGGTTCAGGAAACATCAGGCTCTTGAACCAAAAGGGATAAGTTCACTCAACTTTACTTGTCCCAACATTGAAATGTTCCCACAACCTATGGACTCACTTTCATCCCAAGTTCTTGATACTTAATACTTATTTGTTTATTGTTATCATTTCTTTCTTTCTGTTGTTTCACAGTTTGATGTCTTTCGCAGACTTTTTGAACACACAAGTTGGTGCACTCTTTCACTGATTCTGTTACGGTTATTATTGTCTGGATTTGGGTATGGCCACAAGAAAATGAATCTGGTGACAAATATGTACTTTGATAATAAATTTAGTTTGAACTTTGAAACCTGGACTGAATACAGAGCAGGTTGAGCTTAGCTCAGTGTAATTATGCATGTCGTGTAAATCAGGTGCAGTTTAGGTTACACACACACAGACACATGTAGTATGGATACTTGTGCAGAAGATGATAATCTTAGTTTGGGGTGCCAAGCATTCTCAGGTAACTCTTAGTTGAAAAGTGATTTAACCTGTAAGGGCATTTGAATACACTCCTCCCACTTCTCTCTCAATACTGCTAATTCTGACTTTCTATTCCCCACAGTAAAGTATTAGGAAAAGAATGAAGGCATTCCAGTCAACCCTTGTGCAAAAGTGAACCGTTAAAGGACATTCTCATCTCTGTTCCCTATAAGCATCAGCATTCAGACTTTCCTTTTGGTCCCTGAGAACGCTGAATACAAGAAAGCGACCAAAATCAAACAAGCAATGGGAATCGTGCTGAAGGACCTCGGCCTGAAACGTTGACTGTTTATTCATTTCTACAGATGCTGCCCGACCTGCTGAGCTCCCCCAGCATTTTGTGTGTGTTGCAAAATCAAACAGAAACACGTTCTGGTTCAAGGAGGTTTGGGTGTTAAGTATCAGGGTGGGAAGGGACTGGGACAGTGCAACCCTTGCATAAGCATCCTGGTTATTCCTAAGATCACACAAGTGTAGCTCAGTCGGAATTCAGTTGAATTTAGTTAATAAGGATAATGTTGTTGCCTGCCTCAATTAACAAATACTTTAAGAATGAGCTGCATTCATTTTATAGAACCATGACCCGGGCATTTTTTATTAAACATATCTAACTTGCTTATAGCAAGAGGGCATTATCTATCTGCACACTCATCCGACAGAGATCAATAATAACTTTTTTTTTACCCCTTTTCAAAAAATATGCCGGGTTAATTAGGTCATTGGCTGAAAATGATTAATTTCTGCTTGCACAAAGCTGGCTTGTGATCTGAGTCGCTGCTTAATTCAGAGAGCTATTCCAGCTGCTGTTAGGGTTGTGTGCATATATGTGATCCGGCAAGGGGAGAAGGAAGAGGCTGCTGACAGAAGGTTAATTGATGCTCAGTCTGAAGTTGCACATTTTCAAGTGTGGAACTGTGATACATCAACTTCTGACAGAGCCCTGACGTGAAGCTAAATGGTCAATAAGGCTTCTCTTCGAGTGCATCAATACTCACTAAAAACACACACTTACACAACAAAACTTCCAAGAGATTTTGGAAAAAAAAACTTTGCTCAAAGTTTTATCCACACTGATTCTTTGAAGTAAATATTCAACATCACTAGGAAGCCAATGGGTACTATAAAATCTGATCTCTCCTGTGTTATATTCGCTAAACACCTCTTGGCAGAAGGCCACATGGGGTTGATGCATTTAAATGCTGGTTTTATGGCTGCCAAGTGGTCACCTGATTCTGGTCCGAGCTGCTTTTTGCCAGCACAGTCCAATGGGAAATCCCCTGCAAGAACCCAGGGTCTTCACACAGCATAACAGGCAGTGTTTGAGGCTGGCTACACACACAGAATGGCTTTGACACGCAACAGCCTCACAAATCTTCCATCTCTCCAACATTTTCATCCATTTAGTGAAGGTCAGCAACACTTCAGAAGAACGGAGCGTTGCTTGATGAGTCATGCTTGGATGGCATAAAACTCGGAGAATTAAGGAACTCAGCGGAGAGATGGTCAGATATCCCCCCCAGGGGTGTTTCTTCATTCGGCACTGAAGTCTGGGATGAACTGGGAGGTGCAGGTCAGCTAGCTCAGGACTCTCGATGGGAACAAGGAGCTAGTTGTCTGAACAAACCAGCCAACTGTCTCTAAAAGATGGCACCTTCAAAAGTGTGTCACCCCCTGTGGACCGCACTGAAACTTGAGCCATAACTTCTGCGCTGATGGTTCCCCTGATGTGGTTCATGACAAGCACCAGGCAATGAGTCAACAAAGAGTCCATAAATGGCTCATCTCCACATGAATGTATACTGTAAATTTAGCTTCATAACATCTGCTGTAGAGTGTGGAGTTGAACTGTGCAATCAACTAAAATGATGGAGAACCTCATTTCAAGTAGGTATATATATTTTTTTAATTTAAGGACAAGCACACATCTTGAATATCCCTTGATACCCTAGTACTCTTGGAATGATTGCTACTCTAGCCTTCAAGATCACCTCTGTTTGAAACGTAATTCAGATATGTGTATGATGGCTTCCTTAGTTTATTGAAGCAAGTGATAGGATAGGAAAGTCATCCCATTCTTGCATGCCCACATCTTCAGCTACTTTACAGTCCTGTGCAAAAGACTTGGGTACCTGAACCCGGTCCGAGCTGTATTCCTCTATATAATTAGGCTGCCTCAGACTTGAGCCCAGAACTGCATTTGTAAAAGGTGGAGCAAAAGTCAAGTTTGGAAATCTGGCGGGAGCAAAGGATGCTGGGAATGGCGAGGCTGGAGCACCACGGGAGGGGTGTGGGGCAGGTGGCAGAGCAGTGCCAGGGTCTGGGGTGGGGGGGGGGCGGGTTGCAGACACACCCAGCCCTGAGACACCAGGCAAGGTCATTTGATTCCAAACAATTGGTTTATTGATCATTGCAGAGCGTCCCTCTGGTGCTTCCTGCTCCCTCCCCTCTCCTTTCCCCCTTTCCCAAACACGATTCCCCCCCTCCCTGCCCCCTTCCCACTCTCAGTCCACAATAGAGACCCATGTCAGAATCAGGTTCATCATCACTCACAAGTCATAATTTTTTTTTGTGGCAGCAGTACGGAGCAATACCTAAAATTACTCCAGTACTGTGCAAAAGTCTTAAGCACCTTTGCTATAGATACAGTATTTGCATAAGACCTTACAGAGTACTGTCTATTTCCCTGGAGTAAGTCACAAAGGAAATGTGTGGACACCCACTTAGCCTGTTAGTTTAGTTATATCCTGATGATTAAAAAGCTTGAGTAATCAAGGCAATTGGACATTGACTCTCACATGACCAGTCTAACACTGTGTAGTGCAGCCAAACAACTCCTGAAGTCTCACTACTCGAGAGCAGGTCAGAGCCAGTGGAAACCAATACTCCTCCACCAGAGAGCCTTGAAGTCTTCTTGCTGTGCAAGCTTTTGAGCATAAAGACAATCTACTAACATTTGAAAAACATTTAAATTATCAACATTGTATAAAAAGTAAATATATATATATAAAATCGCATTCAATTTAATATAAATAATATAATTTAATATAAATACAAATTTAAGAAAACACTTGTCCTCAATTCACTGTTTAGTGACTGAAAATATGCAAGTTGCAGATGCTGGTAACCTGAAATATCTTTTACCTGAAATGTCATCTCTGTTTTGCTTTCCACAGATGTTTCCTGACATGAGTATTTTCTGCATTTTCATCCTTTTAGTGAAGGTCAGCAATATCATCCAAATGAAAGGAACATTGCATAATATGTCACCCATGGCTGGAATAAAGCTCAGAAAATTACAGAATTCAATGGAGAGCTGTATTAGTTCCTCACTGAAGTCTGGAGTGAACATTGAGTTGTAGGTCAGCTAGTTCGTGACTCTCGATGGGAACAAGGAGCTAGCTGTCTGAATAATCTATCTAACTGTCTTTAGGAGATGGCACCTTCAAGAGTTCATCATTTCCTGTGCCGCCCTGCACTGGACTTGAGCTGATGGTTTCCCGGCTTGACTCTCCGCTGGTGCATGATGGGAACCAAGCAATGAGTTCATAAACCGACAGCTGAAGCAAGGAAAGGCAAAAGATTCTGTTGGATGGTTTTCTCACAGTTTGTAGCTACACAAAGTTGAAAAAATTTTAGAGTGTTAATTTCAATACTGCCTGTGATCAAGCCAATGACTTCTTCTTCCGAAGTTTTCACTGTGACACTCACAGTCTAAACCATCTTTACTTAAAGAGGAACAAAGAATAGGCAGTGTGGGTTGAGGAGAGCCAAGGCAATTTCAGCAACTACTTTTGCTCTTTCACTGGAGACGTGTTGGAGAGTGGTTGTGAGAGGATACGGGAATGTAATGGAAAATGTGGATTGCTGGACTGTCCTCGACACCCATGTAAATGCAGGGTCAGTTTCCCCAAGGTGTCAGCTCAAAAACAGGTGACATTCTGTGGGATGACCTTCCGCTGCGCCCCCAGGCCTGCATCGCTCTCCCCATGACAGCCGAGAGTGCGGTGGTTCTCAGTTCCCTCTCCACAGGATCATTGTCACAGCAAATTTCAGTCTCATCTTCCAACTTTTCAGCCCGTCTTTGTGCCACAGAGGTACAGTATTCACGGGAAGAATTCATCCACTTTGACTTCTGATTGGAGGAGCTGGCATATCAGGCACTGGAATGTTCCTGCTTTCTCTTTACCATTGGCTGCCTTTGTATAAATAATCTGCAGCTTTTCATGAATGAGGAAGGCCAGTGGTCTTGTAACAGCTGGATGGGCGATGCCAGAGAGTAGTGGTGGATAACTGTTTGTCAGGTTGGAGGCCAGTGACTGGTCGTATGCCTCATGGATCTGTACTGGGTCCAGTGCTGTTTGTCATATACATTAATGATCTGGATGATGGGGTGGTAAATTGGATTAGTAAGTATGCAGATGATACCAAGGTAGGTGGCATTGTGGATAATGAAGTAGGTTTTTAAAGTTTGCAGAGAGTATTCGGCCAGTTAGAAGAGTGGGCTGAACGATGGCAGATGGAGTTTAATGCTGATAAGTGTGAGGTGCTACATTTTTGTAGGAATAATCCAAATAGGATATACATGGTAAATGATAGGTCATTGAGGAATACAGTAGAATAGAATGATCTAGGAATAATGGTGAATTAAGTTCCCTGAAGGTGGAATCTCATGTGGATAGGGTGGTGAAGAAAGCTTTTGCTATGTTGGCCTTTATAAATCAGAGCATTGAATATAGGAGTGGGGATGTAATATTAAAATTGTACAAAATTGTAAGGCCGAATTTGGAGT
The DNA here is from genome assembly GCF_030144855.1 of Hypanus sabinus. NCBI lineage: Eukaryota > Metazoa > Chordata > Chondrichthyes > Myliobatiformes > Dasyatidae > Hypanus > Hypanus sabinus. The sequence goes on from NC_082718.1 coordinate 94,034,816, forward strand.
ATTGTGTACAGTTCTGGTCACTGAATTATAGGAAAGATGTCAATAAAATAGAGAGAGTATGGAGAAGATTTACTAGAATGTTACCTGGGTTTCAGCACCTAAGTTACAGAGAAAGATTGAACAAGTTAGGTCTGTATTCTTTGGAGCGTAGAAGGTTGGGGGAACTTGATAGAGGCATTTACAGTTATGAGGGGGGATAGATAGAGTTGATGTGGATAGGCTTTTTCCATTGAGAGTAGGGGAGATTCAAACAAGAGGACATGAGTTGAGAGTTAGGGGGCAAAAGTTTAAGGGTAACATGAGTGGGAATTTCTTTACTCAGAGAGTGGTAGCTGTGTGGAATGAGCTTCCAGTAGAAGTGGTAGAGGCAGGTTCGGTATTGTCATTTAAAGTAAAATTGGATAGGTATATGGACAGGAAAGGAATGGAGGGTTATGGGCTGAGCACAGGTAGTTGGGACTCGGAGAGAGTAAGCGTTCAGCACAGACTAGAAGGGCTGAGATGGCCTGTTTCCCTGCTGTAATTGTTATCTGCTTATATAGTGGGAAAGAAGCTGTCCTTGAGACTGGTGGGTGTGAGGTCCGGACAGAAGATACAAGAGCCTGAATACATCTACCATCAGGCTCAAGATCAGCTTCCATCACTGTTGTAAGACTAGCAAATAGTCCCTAGTGTGATAGGATTGACTCTTGACCTCACAATCTACCCCAACATGACCTTGCATCTTATCATCTACCTACACTGCATGTTTTGTCTGTAGTTGTAACACTTTGTACTGCATTCTGTTACTGTTTTCCCTTGCACTACCTCAATGCATTGAAATGATCTGGATGAATAGCATGCAAAACAAAATCTTTATGACTTGTACATGTGACAGTGACAAACAAATTTACACTCCCTCACTCATCGGGGTTGTGAGTCTCCTTCTGTCACCAAAGTCATCAGAAGGTATTCCTGAAGGTCAACTGAGGAACTCAGCAGGTCAGGCAGCATCTATGGAAAATAATAAACAGTGGACATTTTGGGCCGAGACCCTTCTTCGGGACTGAGAGGGAAATGCCTGAATAAAAAGGTGGGGAGAGGGGAAGGAGGATAGCTGGAAAGTGATGGGTGAAGCCAAGTGGGTAGGAAAGGACAAGGGCTGGAGAAGAAAAAAATCAGATTGGAGAGCAGAGGGAATCATTGGAGAAAGGGAAGGAGGAGGGGACCCAGGGGGAAGTAATAAGCAGGTGAGAAGAAGTCAAAGATCAGAGTGGGGAATAGAGGAAGGGGGGTGGTGTGGAGGAAGGAGAAATTGATATTCATGCCATCAGGTTGGAGGCTGCCCAGATGGAATGAGAGTAGACACTTCTCGGCACACGAGGAGGTCATGGACCAACACGTCGGAATGGGATTTAAAATGACTGGCCACTGGGAAGTCCCTCTTGTGGTGGATGGTGCGGAAGTGCTTGATGAAGTGGTCCCATAATTTACAACGGGTCTCGCCAATTGGCAGCACCGGACACAACAGGTGACACCAGCAGATTTGCAGGTGAAGTGCTGCCTCACCTGGAAGGATTGGTTGGGGCCCTGAATGGAGGTGAGGGAGGAGGTATATACACGGCTTGGAATTCCCAGAAAGCACCATCGATCTTCAGAGACTCTGATCTGCTATTGTAGATTTCAAAATCCCGTAATTTTGTACTGATCTGATTGGCCCTTACCATAAAATACAGCATCTTTAGTGTTCAGAAACATTATTAAATCTTACTTCTAGCATAAGTCTTCCCAATGTTAACTAGCTCTACGCCTGCTCATGAGGAATTATCCCTCTATGAAACTGGAACACTAGAGGGCGTAGCAGAGTGAAGTTCTGCACCCGACTCCAGACATTAGTTCACTGAATCGTTGGGTGTACCCCCTTCTCAATCTCAGTATTTCGATCCTCCAGAATGTACGCAGCTGGTGAACGTTGTTATTGTAGTATAGTGGGCTGCAGGCTGTGTCATTTTGGGGAATCTTACGTGTTTTATTCTATTGCTGGGAAAATAACCTAAATCAGGGGTTCTCAACCTGGGGTCCACAGACTCCTCCGTTAATGGTAGGCGTAGATGCCGTAAAAAGGTTGGGAACCTCTGAGCTAAATGAAGGTCATAATAACCTTAATTAAGGACACCTTTCAGTTGAATAAACACTGTGTCCCTATGACAGTCACTCTTTGGGGCAGCTCTAAGGGGAAATCTCTCTGTCTCCATTAAACGAATCCAGTCATTATTCCCTCATCCCATTGCTTACACCAAATACCAGAAACCTTTGAAAAATTAAGTGGAGCCACTCTGTTGCTAATAAAAATAAATCTTGTATGCCTTGCTATTAATAAATAAACCAGCACTCAATAGTAACAATATTAACAATATTTTTTGTGATATTCCACAGTTAACAGCTGTGGGAAGTGCAGTGTCTATTCCTACTGCATTATCATGAATAAAAGCCCCCATGTTTGCTTATGAATGTCCTACTTTACACTTTTTTAAATTATTGATCTTATATATTATCATAGAAATTGTCTCTGTGAAGATCACTGCCGCATTTAAATCCTCGCCGATTATTGAATGCTTAAGTGTCTTCCTAAACTTTGATCAAGTAGGCTGCAAATATAGTTGAAGTCTATTTCCTTTCTTTATTCGTGGCTGTTGAAAACACAATCAATGAGTCATGTTAACAAAACATATCCTTTATATGGCACACACAGACCGTGTGTACTGAGTACACCAAGCAACTCATAAAAAGGTGGATTTCTTGGATTTTAATTTCTAGTCTCGATTCCATCAAAGTCTGTCTGGCTATTTTTGCAATGGGATTTACTCTGGCTGCACACAGATCCTTAGTATATTACACCAGAATTCTTCTTTTGTTTTAACACATCATGCTTCACATTTTTTTTAACTGAATGAAAGGCTCATTAAGAAAATACACAATTCATACAGACTTTTGCGGAATTATTCAATTGTTAGGATTTCTTGGCTGAGGTGCACATTGCCTTCAACCTAAAATCACATTATTGGCCGAGGGATCTCTCTCAGCAACAATGATGTTCTCTTACAGTTCTAGCAGCCAATCTATATCTAAAGCTTGTACACTTCCTGTATTCAATTCGGTCAGGTTTGCAATTGCATTCAGTCAATAAAACCAGAACTGAGGGGAAAAGATCAGCATGAATCAAATCATGAAAAATGGCTTCTGAACCACCAAGAAGAATTTCTGAAAACCAGTACAAACTGAGAACAGTCAGGGGAACACAACGAAGTTTAAAGTAAAGGTTTTGCTTCACTCAAAATACTTGCAGAGGGTGGAATGTGACTCTTTTCCCTCAATAGTTCTAAAATTCCTAAAGTAAAAAAAAATATCAAAGATTGGCGCTGCCTTAATTACCTGAAAAAGAACTGAAGGATTGTCATTTGGATATTTTTAAAATTGTTTGATATTTATATGCCGAGCTGTTGCCCCAGTTGCTGAAAGTAGTCCCCACATTCCTGTAGGTTTGTGCTGCCTCCCTTCCCGTTCTCTAAGGAATGTCCTACTGGCCCAACCACACATTACATCTTCAACATGTCCTCCCCCATTACCCACATCACCCCACAGTTCAGCTGGGTTTTAAATTCTCTCTCGGTAAGATAAATATCCCTCACAACATGCTGCCAATTGCCATCAATTCCAATCCTTTCTGCCCATCACCTTCAGTCCCATCCACTCCTGAGACTGCCACCAAAGGAGCACCGCAGCACAAAATCTTTTCTCTCCCATTTACCTAACCCTGCCTATAATTAATAGAGGAAGAATTCACTCACACCTTATCTTGTTTCAAATAATGAGCAATTAACTACCCTGTCTCCCCAGTCCTTCAGATTACAATTACCTCCTCAAATTAAGACAGCTTCTTCTGCCTTAATAATGCTGAGGGGAAAAGGAGAGAAAAAAAATCAATACAGAAAATAAGGGAATATATAAATCAAAGCCATTCAGGTATGTATCACATTACTTTAAAAAAAGCATGATGTAAATAGATGTTGATCTTCATCAATCATAACAAATCACTGATGTGGATTCTGTGCCCTGCAGACGTTAATATAAAATAGCAATACCATAGGAGATCAGTGAGTTGAAAAATCACAAAATGACAAATAATGCATTAACTGCAATACTGAACTGAAAAATTGCTCCTTGCCACACCAGAGACCATGGCTGCACTTGGCTCCACTGATGATAGAAACCCCTCACCTTGTTTCTTAACACCTTAATCAAAAATATATTCTGCCAGTAAGTGCTGACAGTTATGCCTTAATTAAGCAACTAAAGGTTCAAGTAAATATTACAGATCTGTAACACGTAGTTTGTACATAGTATGAATATAAATAATTAGGCTTATACACTGTTTGAAGATATGTCCCTGACCTCGATTCCTGGTAAGGTACCTTAGTACACATACAAAGTATTCCCTCATGTTTTGCTTTCAAACTGATGGTGAACTTTCACTTAATTCATAAAGGGAACTGGTACTTTTCATGTTTAAACTGTTCCTTATTGCTTTTCTGCATCAATTTGTCCTCAAAGTTCTTATTAATAGCCCAATTCCCGGGATCATCTATATGACTCAACCCTGCTTCTTTCAAAACAAACAACGTAGCAGGTTGACAACTCTTACGACATGAACCTACTGATGTGCCTTTGCCGAACAAATTCACTGGTGGATGGCTGCGGACAGTGACACACGAAAAAATCGAGAAGCAGGTAAGCTTAGAAAGCTGACTGTCACTCTGGTGACCTACAGCTTTAATGAGCCACGTGTGAAGCCAACACTGACATCTCCCCGTAGTTGTGATGGAGTACAGCTGCCTGATCCATTTGTTTTATTAGCATTGCCAATCCTCCTCCTGGTTCATTTATTTTCATTATGCTGTGCTCACAGTAGTCTCTGGGCTGATGCAACCTTCCCTCGACTACATTCAAGTGCAGTTACCCTTAAAAACAAATGGAAGAAAGATATAGCTCAAAGACTCAATGTGAACCAGAAAGGGCTAAATTTTCAAGCTATCTTAAGCAACTTTTATTTACAATGTGTATAATATTTATAAATAAATTTTACATTCTAGTAATCTACAATGCATTCTAGGTATACCTTGTTAAAATATTTCACCTAAGTTATAAAGGTGGGTATGACTTATTACTACACCATAAATAATAACGTGAAGAACTGAAAGTCTAAATATAAACAAGACATAACATAAATTTTACACAGAGTTCAAGAATTGAGAATACAACTGAAGTCCAAAATTAACAAAATCATATAAAATGATTACATTTAGAGCTGGTCATTAAGACATTTGTGTTAAGAGCCAGCTCCCATGGACTACAGTCATAGTGTCATCCAATCAGAAGTGTTCTTCCACAGTCCTTCCCTTTCAGGAAGGAGTCGCTGAACAGGAGTGCTCATTTTTAACGTTCATTCAGTTTATTGTGCACCTTCCTCCGTTCCCTTTCCAGGTTAATCTGCCATGTATTCTTTCCATCAGCGTTTCTGAATTTGTGTTGGTACACTCGCACACATTCCTTTCCTGTTAGCCTCTTCTTTTTATTGTCTTTCCAAACGTCACCCCAATTCCTGCGAGTTTTGATTTTGCCAGATATCTATCATGATTTGTCTGCTGATTCGTCTGATACCTGCGTAGTCCTGTGCTTTGCTGCCGGTGTATTTCATTCTCACAAACTGGTCCCATTCATGACTGGATTTCCTGCACAATTACTCAAAACTGAAGGCATAAAGGTGAGCAAAGAATGAAAACAGACTGGATAACACAGTTACACTTTGTCATGTATTCTTTCCATGTAATTTCTCAGTTCGTGCGAGTCTCCCAAGCCCATGTCCTGGCATACCCACTTAATATCTTCCTCATTACCCAGAAGGACTGAATTGGTCGCGGGACATCCATCGTCTGGTGGAATCGTAGTAAATGTTGTAAACTTTACCCGTTTCCGCTTTGTGGTTGGGGAGTTCAGAGGTTCATCCTTGCGGTCCTTCCCGTCACTGGACAGGGCAGACCTATGCACCTGTCCTTGGATGTTCTTCTGGGTTCCTCCATTGAGCAGATGGTTGCTCTCTTCAAAACCTGCTACTCTGTCTATTACCGTAGTGTGTTCACAGAGCTGTTGTGGGGATAAATCAGCGGTGTTCTCCAGCAGCTCTGTCTCATTCCCCAACCAAACCCAGTCGTGGGAATGATTCATGGTTCCTTGGGCCTCCGAGGGAATTCGCTTGTGCCGGTACTTCAAAGCAAACATGACGCAGTTAATTAAAAAGACAAGAATAGCCAGGCAAAAAACACCCAGCAGAGCGTACATTCCGATCTCCAGGTCTGTCAGACCTCTTGGGGCCTGCACCAGATCACTTTCGTCCAGGCTTTCACTGTCCCCGGAGATCCTGGTGAGGTCATGCGAGGGGAAGTTGGCAGCATCCAGTGGAATGTTTTGGAGTTGGCTGCCGCCTTCGGAGAGCTGGTCGGTCCCACCTTGGTTCCTGTTGACGGAAGCTTTGGTGGTTGTGCTCACTTTCCTCATTGAGCTCTCCTCGCGGTCTGCAGTCGCGCTGCTGAAGTACCGTCCATTCTGCCCTGCCCGCTCCTGGTCTACGTTCTTCTGCCTCCGGTCGCTAGCTCGGTTTTCTAGCTCCCCATTCCCGCCGTAGTCGGCGCCACCACTCTTCGGACCCACGTTATTCTGACCGAATTTCACCTCGATGTTGCTATTTCCCACCGCCAGGATGCTCTTCCGCTTGGATTTCTGGCAGACCTCACAGATGACTAGCTCGACTTTCAGCAGGTTCCCTTGGCCCTCTCCCACCACAGTGATGACAGGCCATTGCAACTGCAAATCCTGGTACGTTGAGATGACGGACTCTTCCCTCGAAGTGACGGTGAGGGTATAGTCCTTGGGATCGTAAATATCCAGCGGAGTCAGACTGTTGTCACTGAAATGGATCCAACCACTGATTATTGCCTCCTGGATGAAAGAATAGAGACAAAATCACATTTCAGTTTTATTGACATTATGAGCAAAATCCTGAATTCAGAGGGCTGCCATTCTGAGGGTTAAGCCACGACTGCACACACACACTGGCGGATTGCTTGTTCAGCCTTCCCTCAACTTACAAAGGAGAACATCTCCCTGGACAACATTTCATTCAGTGAAATCTCAAAGTCTGGGCATCATTAGAAGTTTGGTAGAAAGCAATCCAAAGGAATACATTGCTCTGTTGGTGTTATGGTGAACAGGCACCCCATTGGGCATATTCTGGAATTATATAACCATATAACAATTGCAGCACGGAAACAGGCCATTTCGGCCCTTCTAGTCTGTGCCGAACGTTTACTCTGACCTATTCCCACCTACCTGCACTCAGCCCATAACCCTCCATTCCTTTCCTGTCCTTATACCTATCCAATTTTACTTTAAATGACAATATCGAACCTGCCTCTACCACTTCTACTGGAAGCTCGTTCCACACAGCTACCACTCTCTGAGTAAAGAAGTTCCCTCTCCTGTTACCCCTAAACTTTTGCACCTTAACTCTCAACTCGTGTCCTATTGTTTGAATCTCCCCTACTCTCAAAGGAAAAAACCTATCCACGTCAACTCTATCTATACCCCTCACAATTTTAAATACCTCTATCAAGTCCCCCCTCAACCTTCTACGCTCCAAAGAATAAAGACCTAACTTGTTCAACCTTTCTCTGTAACTTAAGTGCTGAAACCCAGGTAACATTCCAGTGAGTCTCCTCTGTACTCTCTCTATTTTGTTGACATCTTTCCTATAATTAGAGTATACAGAAAATATTAACTTCGGTAACCAATCTTTAGACCTGAATGTGGATTGTAGATTAAATTTAAAATGCAGCCCTGGACAATATTTTCCTGGAGCTGTGGTCAGCAGTTGAATTGAAAAGCCAGATGATGCTGATTAACATTCATCTTGGATGTGTGGAGTGTGGATGCGAAAATGGAAGTGGGAAAATTATATGTAATTCAAAGGAAGCATTGTAGATATATTGTAAATATAGAATTGTCTTTAGAGCTTTAGCATGTAAAATGACATGTCAGATTGTGTTGAACAAGCCTCTTTCTCCAGAGGGTGTCTCATTTTGTTGAATTAAAGGCTACTTTTACATCTACCTGCTGTAACTCGCTGGTGACTGTGTTCATGCTACAACAGTGTCACAACGAAAATTTATAAATCAAAGATCTGTAAGTTTCAGGATGCTCACATCGTTAAACATCCAGAGTTAATCTCTGGACGTAACTAGAGTGCAGATTTCTCTGGCAAAAAGAGGTGATGTTTACAACATGACTAGCAAATATACTTCTGTCAATGAGGTGCTTCTGATGGCATCTAGCATTATGAATAAGCGGAGTTTGCATTAAATAAAAGGAGGCTATTCATCCATTGAGCTTGTCCCACCTGTGTGATGCTGGCTGATCCAAGACCACCTCCACACACTTGCTTTCGCCCCATCCTTTTATATCTCTGGGTAAGGAATTCCATCAATTGTAGAATTGTAGATCCACAGCACAGATACAGGTCCTTTGGCCTACCTAGTCCACAGCGAACTAGTATCCTGCCTAGTCCTATTGACCTGCACCTAGGCCATAGCCTTCCATGCCCCTCCCATCCAAGTACTTATCCAAACTTCTCTTAAATGTTAAAATTTAACCTGCGTCCGCTATTTCCACTGGCAGCTCATTCCACATTCTCACCACTCTCTGAGTGAAGGAGTTCCCCCTTGTGTTCCCCTAATGACTCCTAGTTGTAGTCTCACCCAACTCTAGCTGAACAAAACCTGCTTACATTTACTTTATTAATATCGCTCATATACCTCTGTCCATTCTCCCCTCATTCTCCACGGCCCATGGAAGAAAGCCTTATCCTATTTGGCTCTTCCCTTTAACTCGGGTCCTCAATGCCTGGTGATATCCTTGTAAATTTACTCAGGACCCTTTCAATCTTATTGATCCTTCCTTGTATGTAGGTGATCAGAACTGCACACAATATTCCAGATTATGCCTCGCCAACACCTTTTACAACTTCAACATCATATCCCAGTTCCTGTACTCAGTACATTGATTTATGAAAGTTAATGTGCAAAAAGCTCTGTTTACCATAAGACGTAGGAGCAGAACCCATTCAGCCCATTGAGTCTGCTCCGCCATTCCATCATGGCTGATTTGTTATCCCTCTCAGCCCTATTCTTCTGCCTTCTCCACACACCCCTTGATGCCTTGACTAATCAAGAACTTACCAACCTCCACTTGAACTACACCCAATGACTTGTCCTTCACAGCCATCTGAGGCAATGAATTCCACAGATACTCCAACCTCTGGGTAAATAACTCCTCCTTATCTCTGTATTAAATTGATGTTCCTCTATTCTGAGGATATGCCCTCTGGTCTTAGACTCCTCCACTATAGGAAACATCTTCTTCACATTCCCTCTATCTGGACATTTCAATATTCCAGAGGTTTCAATGAGATACCCCCTCATTTTTCCAAACTCCGGTAAGTACAGGCCCAGAGCCATCAAATGCGCCTCATGCATTAACCCTTTCATTCCCAGAATTATTCTTGTGAACTTCCTGTGGATCCTCTCCAATACCAACATATCTTTTCTTAGATAAGGGGGCCAAAGCTGTTCACAATACAAGTGCATGGTTACACACTTCCTTACACAATATCTATATGTCACTTCTTTGCCCATTCGCCTAATAAGTCTTTTTGCAGTCTCCCTGCTTTTACCTGCCCCCCACCTATTTTTGTGTCATCTGCAAACTGAGCCACAAATCTATCTATCCTGTTATCCAAATGATTGACATACTGTATAGCATGACAAGAAGTGATTCCAAAGATCCCTGTGAAGAATCACTAGTCACCAGCCACCAAACAGAAAAGGTCCCCTTTGTTTGCACTCATTGTTGCCTGCCAGTCAGCCAATCTTTTATTCATATCTGGTATCTTTCCTTTAATACCATGGGCTCTTATCTTGCTCAACAGCCTCGTTTGCAGCACCTTGTCAAAGGCCTTCTGAAAATCAAAGTAAAAACCCTGTTTACAACCCTATCTGCTTTTAAATCTAAGATTTAAAGTTATTAGCCGGCACAACATCAATTATCATTTCTAGAAAAAGGTTTCAAATTTCAGTCTTTTTGAGAAAGAAAAATTTTACAGATTCTGAAAAATGATCTAGTGTTTTCCCACTATATATAAGACGAATAAATTCTTGTCGGGCTTCCAGCCAGGTCCAGGTATTGATCTGAACCAACGTTTCCATGACAAACTCTGCCATCTTCATTAGGGATGATGCCTGAGCTTGTCTAGTCTGGTGGTATTTATAATCCTGTTGTCCATCCCTCCTGATTGGTTAACCCTCATTCAATCAGGTTTCTGCTGCCCCACCTTGTTTGCAATTGAATTCCAGTCTTTACTTAGAGTGAGACCTTCGTCTTCATTAAAATTCTTTTCTTCTAGTTTTAGTTCAATGACTTCCTTCACCAGATGATCCCAAAAGCCACTGGCACAGCACAGTAGTTTTGTGCCATCGAAGTCAATCCTATGACAATCGTGAATGCAGTGTTCTGCTACCACTGATTTCCTCGGGTAATCCTAATGGATATGCCTCATGTTGCTTGATGCAGGTTTCCACCATGTATCCCATCTGGCTGATATATGCTGTTCCGCATTCACAGGGAACCCTTTAAAAAACGCCACCTACCCCGAGGCTCATGTCATCTTTGACCCACACCAGTTGTGATTTGAGCTTCCTTACAGGTTTGTGGATGGTATTAATCTGGTACTGCTTAAGGATTAATCCTTCCCGAAACTGCGGAAATGTAGGGGAGACAGGCGGTAGCGACGGATTCCTCATTGTTAGCCCCCTGCTTTTTCTGCTAGCACTTTTAAGGGCCCGGTTGATTTCCTTCACCTTGTAGCCATTCTGTAGGAATGACATGTGTAGTTGTCTTATTTCTTCCTGGAGACTCCTGTGAATGTGGGGCAGCGTATATTGATCGGACTGGACACACGGTGGAAACCTGTATCACGAAGCACAGGAAGTGCGTCCGTTTGGGTTACCCGGAAAAATTGGCCGAAGCAGGATGTTGCACTTGCAATGGCCATAGGATTGACTTCGATGGCACAAAACTACTATCCCATGCCAGTGGCTTTTGGGACCACCTGCTGAAGGAGGCCACTGAAGTAAAACTAGAGGAAAAGAATTTTAATAAAGACGAAGGTCTTGCTCTAAGTAAGAACTGCAATTCGACTGTAAGCAAGGTGGGACAGTGTAAGTCTGATGGGATGAGGACTAACCAATCAGGAGGGACAGACGACAGGGGTATAAATACCACCAGACTAGACATGCCCAAGCATCATCCCTGAAATGTTGGTTAAAATCAGTACCTGTACTCAGCTGGAAGTCCGAGAAGAGTTTATTCATCTCCAGATTTTGTAGGTCTGAAATAAAACTGGACACCTGTTATGTACTCTTTAACAGGTTCCACCTTTATTTTACTACTGAAAAGTCGGCTCTATATATTGGGTCTTTCTCCCCAAGGAGAAAAGCCAGTTCTCTTCATCTACTCAATCACATCTCCTTAACATTTGGAAAACTTCAATCATATTTCCATCTTGTCTTCTACATGTCAGGAAACTGCAAATTCAATTAGTTAAGCAGATTGCAAATTGCAGGCTATAAATCGCAAATTGCAATTGCCTAAGAATTAACATAATAACACTCCTAGTTTTCCAAGGACTTGGACTATTAATCCAGGGAATGTTAATTCAAATGTCACCATTAAAAATAGAATTTAGCTTAAAAGTTGTCTGTAATAACTGATCGTAGTGTAGATAATCGTAAAAAATGACGGTCTTACTTCCATTAATGAAGGAAGCTTGTGATCTTCACCTAATCCAGCTGAATTTTACTGTCCCACTGTAATGCATCTGACATTAATCTACCTCAGAAAGTTTACTAGTCTGCTGGAGAGAAAAATATAAATGGAACTGAACACTGCCACCTAGGAATTGGTACAGGATGTGATAAAATCACATATTGACCCTGAGAACTATTCCTCACTAACATCTGGAACTGAAGCTGCAGATGGGAGAACTTTTCTGTTACACCCTGAATTCTATTGATTCAGGTAAACTATGGATGAGAAAGCATTATGTAGTCTGGTATTTTCTTCTTGCTTGATCCATGGGAAGCTGATAAAAGGCAAAGTCATCCACCATTGTCCATTACGAGCATCCAGTGGACCAGGATTTTCTATGTTCAACAGGAAAAGGAGCCCAGAGAAGCACACTTTGTTGTGAATAATTAGGTGAATAATTGTGGTACTTGGAGCTCATTGGTCCACATTTCCAGCAATTTATGATGTAGGAGTATGCAAAGCTGAAGAACTCCTCATCCCCAACATCCGTTCAATATGCCCTGCGTCAGGAAAGTCTGGAGCAAGGCTTCAACTCTGGGTCTGTTAATTTCTTTTGCCCATATACTGAAAGGCTTGTTATTGGAAACAGAAACACAAGGGGACAGAATTTCTCACTCGCTTCTGTGGTGGGGATCTAGTGCTGTCAATCGCAGTTCCAAAGAGTTATCGAAATTTTGTATGAAGAAATTCATTCAACTCATTACAACTATCCTAAAATACCTTAGGGGCTAATGCTGTTTCCCAACCATAGGCCAATTCCTTTGCAGGTTTATCACTCTTGAAGTGACTGGGTATTTTGCAAAAGCAGTGAAGGTTTCTGCCTTCCTTGAAATGTTCCTCTGATAGAGTTGGAGCTGCTCCAAAAGGCAACATCTAGCATCAAACATCCCCAATGTGTGGGGCCACGCCACCTTGTCACAACTGCCTTCGAGCGAGAGGTACAGAAATCTGAAGTCCCTCATCACCAGGTTCAAGAACGGATACTGAATTTCAATCACTCAGTTCCTGGGCAAACCTGCACAACCCTAATTACTGCTTCACAACAGCAGCCCAATGGCCACTTTGCGCCACAGTAGATTTTGTTTCTGTTTTACTTGTGTTCTTCCATATAAAAACAGTGTCTAATTTTGTCTATTCTAGTGATTGTTGTGTATCTGATATCTCTGCTTGTGGTGCCACTGCAAGTAGGTTTTGCATTGCACATGTGCCAATAAACTCCACTTTGATTTTCATTTCACTGATCTTAACCATCTCCTGACACTTTGACCAAACAAACTAACATTAAAGAACAAAAGGAAAGTGCTTACCCTTACTGAGTGAAAAATTGATTGGTATCCAACATTTAAGAAATTGAAGACCCATTAGTTTACACTTCTTGTAAGAAGGTTTTTGAAATTAGTTCTCTTTATTTGCTGTGGAATTAGAGAGCAACTCAACCATGAACTTGGTGAATGATACAACACATTGAATAGCTTACTATCTCGTTTTGTAAATGTTGGAGGCCTGTCCGTCCGCGTGTGCATGTGTGTGTGTGTGTGAGCGTGTGGGTGGTTGGCTGATAGTGAGAAAAAGAGCTTGTTTTGCTGTTTTTGGCTTGTCACCGCTGTTGTTGTTGCGTTCGTTGTTCTGCTGAACATTGTGGGCATGCTATTTTGGCACAGGATTGAGCGATGACACTGGCAAGCTGCCCCCAGCACATCCCTAGGTTGTGTTTGGTTGTTAATGCAAAGCTCGGAAGAGTGAAGCAACAGAATTTTAACATTGTAAATCAGTGAGTTGTTTGTTATGTCTCCCCTCCTTTTCCTTTATTAGGAAGAGAGAGAGCCTGTGGTATGTCGAATACCGGGTGAATGAGTAGTCTTTGGGTACTGCAAGTCTGTGTCTTTATTGATGCTTTGCTGCACGCTGAGTGCTCGGTGGAAAGTGCTGATGCTTTTCTGCTGGTGGGGGAGGGGGGTTCGTTGTCCTGCTGCTGCTTGTGCATAGGCGGGGGAATGGGGGGAGCTTTTGTGGTTGTAATGTTTTAAATGTCATTCATTCTTTGGGGCATTCCTCTGTTTTTGTGGATGCCTGCAAAGAAAAAGAATTTCAGGATGTATATTGTATACATGTCTCTACCATTAAATGCACCATTTGAAAGCTATTGAAATGACACGTTTCACAAACAATAGAAAATCTGCAGATGCTGGAAATTTGAGCAACACACACACAAAATGCAGGAGGAACTCGGCAGGCCAGGCAGTGTCTATGGAGAAGAGTACAGCTGACGTTTCGGGCTGAAGGGTCCTGCTGAAGGGTCTCGGCCTGAAACAACAACTCTTCTCTTTGCATTTGAAAGTAAATGTGATAAATGAATCTGAAATCCAATTTACTTTGAACACGTCTGACTTTGAAATCCAGATAAATGCTTTAAATGTGATAGAACTGTTTTAGCAGTACTCTTACAAAGATATTTTCTTGATTGGTTCAGTTGCATATCCACAGTAGCCCCAGTCAAGCTAGCTACATTCACTAAGAATCGGCCTTGACTCTATTCTTTCCCAACTTTCATTCACAAGGTTTGGAAAATAATTCCTAAAAACGATTAAACTTTATTCTTTGACTTATTCATTTAAGATTGCTCTACCTAAAAAGTTGTATCATAATATGTGTGTTGCTTGTTCCATCACTATAATTATTTTTCTTATAATAAATTAAACTGCCAAGCTTCATCTGAACACCACATTGTCTGATTAATTTTCTACTTTGAGAGTTGTATACACCGGTCCCAAGTTCCTTGGTCCATAATAGATAGTCTTACTGTACCATGAGATCAGGGATGTGGCATATATAAAGTCAGAGGCTCCACAATTTTCTTTTTTCATATAACATTTTCTTTTATACGTTAATGCACAAGCTAATTTATTCCAAATCTCTGTAATTACAATATTTGACTCTCTGATGTGTGAGTTATTGGATTTTTAATCTCGATCATAAAGCCTTCAGAGCATAGACCACTTGCTGGTGTCTGCAACAAAGTAAATAAGATTTAGTTTTATTTCAGTGCATTTTCAAAACTGAATCCTGTAGCATCACTAATAAAGCACCATCTCAAGGAAATTATTGAAACCGGAACTTTTAATTAGGAGAGAAATCAGAATGCCAAGCAAAGTTAAAGAGAGACCAGAGTTATGTACTTCTCCAAGAGGATGAGATTTATTTTCATGGGCATCTAGGGGAGGTATGATCTCCCTGAAAACATGAATATGTAGAGCTTAATTGCTTCTTTCGATAGCACTGAAATTTGCTTGCAAGTAATATGACAGCTACAGCGTTTTTATGAACGCTTGGCCTTTATGGTATTAGCTTGAATCAGTGGTGGTGCTCTCACTTTGGCATTAGAAGGGCATATTTCCAAACCCCATTTCCAGACCTCCCCATAAGATCCATGCTCACAGGAGAACAAAGGGAATGTTGTTGCACTTGACTGCCAAGAGTGACTGCACTTCCAATTAATTTATTGATAATGAAATGTCCCCGTATTTACTGAGGACACTAAACATATTATATAAAACAACTTAAGCTATTTTATATTGGAGATTTAAATAAGCAGTGCTTAAAAAGAAGGTTCTGCACCTGCAAATGACAAATAGGGTAGCTTCAAATAGCTTGGAAGGACTTGTACCAATCCCTATAACGAGCTATGATGTATTGAAAAAACTCACGGTGATAGAGGCAGACAAAGTGTGTGAATGCAATGGCTTGCAGCTGAAGATTTTTTTAAGGGAATTGGCTGCAGAGGTGGTGCAGCCATTGACTGAAGTGTTCCAAAACTCACTGAAGTCCGGGAGGGTACGAGGAGATTGGAAAACCATATACAACTCAGTGGCCACTTTGTTGGGTACCTAATAAGGTGGCCACTGAATGTATTCCTGTATGTTCGAAGTCTTCTGCTGCTTGAGCCTGTCCACTTCAAGATTTGACATGTTCTGCAGTCGGACATGTTGTTCTGCACACCGCTGTTGTAATGCGTGGTTTTTGAGTTACTGTGGCCTTCCGATCAGCTTGAACCAGTCTGGCTGTTCTTCTCCGACCTCTCTCATTAACGAGGTATCTTTGCTCACTGAATCTTTCGCATCATCCTCTGTAAACTCTAGAGACTGTTATGCATGAAAATCCCAGGAGATCAGCAATTTCAGACCATCCTGTCTGGCTCCAACAATCATTCCATGGTCAAAGTCACTTAGATCACATTTCACCATTCTGGTCTGAACAACAACTGAGCCTTTTGATCATAACTGCGTGCTTTTATGCATCGAGTTGCTGTCACATGACTTACAGATTAGATACTTGCATTAATGAGCAGGTATACAGGGGTGCCTAATAAAGTGGCCAGCGGCTGTACACGCCTTAGTAGAGTGGACGTGGAGAGGATGTTTCCTATGCTGAGTGAGGTTAGAACCAAAGGACACAGCCTCAGAATAGAGGGGTGTCCTTTTAGAATGGAGATGAGGAGGAATTTCTATAGCCATGCAGTGGTGAATCTGTGGAATCAGAACTTGAGGCCAAGTTTTTGGGTATACTTAAGGTAGAGGTTGATAGATTCTTGATTAGTCAGAGCATCAAGAGATCAGGGGAGAAGGCAGGAGATTAGGGCTGAGAGGAAAAATGGATCAGCCATGATGAAATGGTGGAACAGACTTGATGGGCCAAATGGCCTAATTCTGTTCCTATATCTTATGGTCTTACATAGCTCCCTTGTTCAAGATGGTTGAAGAAGTTTGACATGAGTCCCCAAACCCTAAGGACTTTCTACAGTGGCATGATTGAGAGCTTCCTGACTGGCTGTATCACTGCCTGGTATGGGATCTGTACTTTCCTCAATCGCAGGACTCTGCAGAGAGTGGTGCGGACAGCTCAGCGCATCTGTAGATGTGAACTTTCCACTATTCAGGACATTTACAGAGACAGGTGTGTAAAAAGGACCCAAAGGATCACTGGGGACCCAAATCACTCCAACCACAAACTGTTTCAGCTGCTACCAGCCGGGAAACGGTACCACAGCATAAAAGCCAGGACCAACAGGCTCTGGGACAGGTTCTTCCACCAGGCCATCAGACTGATTAATTCATGCTGATATAATTGTATTTCTATGTTATATTGACTGCCCTGTTGTATATACTATTTATTTCAAATTATTATAAATTGCACATTCAGACGGAGATGTAAAGATTTTTTACTCCTCATCTATGTGAAGGATGTAAGAAATAAAGTCAATTCAGTTCAAAAGAATAGGGAAATGAAAGTCTAACTAGCTTAATACTATTGTTGACAGGATACTGAAGTCTATAATTAAAGAAGTAATAGCCAGTCAGTTAGAGAAGCTTAACACAATCAAACTAAGTCCACAAACTTTTTACTTTATGTTAGACAAGTTTGCTCGAGTCTCTTAAGGAGAACGTGTAGCGATACTGTATTCGGAAAGCTTTGATATCCCAGCACCAACTAGCTACAGGATGTGCAGAGACTTTGAAATTCTGAACTTTATTCCTTCAGTGAATTTGCACTTCTGATAAATGGCTGGATGGGTGTTTTGGTCTAGTATGCGGTGCTGCTACTTTAAAATGGTTCTTCAGACTCCAGGATATATGCTTTTCAAGACAGGACATTGTTATGCAGAAAAAAAGATTGTAGAGCAACTCAATTATCCAGTCCATGGAATCATAAATCCATCCGTCAATGATGAGTGTTATATATAAGAAATGATTCACCATAACCCCAGGTAATCTACTTGCTACAGCGGACCTGCAAACTGCTCCAGTAAATTCAATGGATTAATTATATTTATTCCATCCAGCAATTACTCCAGACATGATTACATTTCCATGTTGCTTTCACAAGTGAATTGTTGTTCTCAACTGGTTTAATCTCCTGTCAGAATGAAAACAGATAGTGAAATACATTTTAACCAGAGCTTGTTAGAATTGGACAGTACTCTAATTACATTGTACAGGATCCAGTCATTTCTACAACATGAAATATCTCTCCCGGCCTCAGATTACTGAGAGTCTGTGAAATAAGCAGGTTCTTCAGTGAAGAGAAAAGACAACCGCGAACCTGCAATGAAAACAAGGGACAGAAAGTAGATTGTAAAATCTCATGAAACTACGTATGAGGGGTGCCAGAGTGTGGGTGAAGGCATGCAGCAGCAGGAGGCAGGTTATCTTTGAAATGCTGGACGCTGTAAGGAAACTACATTGGGCCTTCTATTTTTGTATAATGGCTCTCTGGAGCTCAGGGTTCATCAGTAGCATGTACCTATTGAGTACGTAAATCATTCATACAGGCTTCTTGTTGACAAGAAGGAAGCACACCACTTTAATTGTTAATATTTCATAAATAGACTTAATTCATAATAAAAATATATACAAAGGAATAAACAGTGTGAAGAAGGTTCTGCATTCATGGTCATTGCATTCAGTAGTGTAAACCTAAAATGAAACACAAACAGCACGTCACCCCTCACGTGGCTCCCTGAGGTGTTGCCACTTTCATTGTACGAGGGGGTTTCCCCACCCATCCTTACCCCTCCATGTATGGGAGCAGGCTGTGGTCCTTCTCTGCAAAAGCTTGGCATTGGCTGGCCCGAGCTCTAACTTGTCCCTCGATGTGTAACCCTGCAACCTGGACTGAGCCAGTCGGCAGCATTCACTTACAAATACTTCACTTTGCTGCAAGACCAGCAAGTTTCGGACAGACCAACTGGTCTTTATCTTCACTGAGTTAGTAACCTTCCAGCAGCACTTGATGCCTGTCATGGTGTGTGCCCCAGGGGGCAGCCCATAGATCAGAGAGCCCTCTGGATATGCAATTGCTGGGGATAAACCTGAACAGGGACCCTTGGATCCTTCTCCACACCCTCTTTAGTAAATCCACGGTCTGTAAAGTGGTGGGTTACCATGTCTTCCACACCTCAGCGGTCCCAAGAGGGCAGGGTACCATCTACGCAGGAGGGCCCCTCACCTCCTGTCAAGTGAGATCTTCATGCTTGTTGATCAGATGTGTTCTGCCAGACAGTTTAGATCATTTACTCAGGGAGCAAACCCACAGAATCCATAAAGTCAATAATCTCTCAGTGTCTACAGTATATTCTGCATTGACCACTGCCTGATAAACTGAGGTCAAATATGTTTTCTTTGATGAACTCTCCCACAAAGTACAGGCAGGGCAGCAATGTCCAGGCCTATCTCACAGAACACCAGGGACAGGTAGAACTTGAGCATTACCTGGCTCTTGGGCTCAGTGTGCTTTTGGTCCACACTGACTGATACAGCCACACGTGGGATGATAGCAACGTTGGGTACACTATTGCTAAATTCTCAGGGACTTTGGCAACGTGACCATTGGACTGGCTCCATCTTCTTCAAACTATTTCAGCCTTGTAAACAAGGCTGCAAGAGTGCTTGATAAAGTATGGGATCCAAGTACAGATTGTGCAGATGGTGAGGAATTAATGCAACAACAGGGTGTATTCTCAGAGGTTTAAAATTGTGGTTCCTTATGTTTGCTGTTAAATGTTGCATCACTGAACTTCATTACTCTTATTACAGAAAAGCAAAGTATATGCAAATTAATAAGAAGGGAAGGAGTACATTTGTAATAGTCCAGAATTTGTAGTTGCATTGGGAATCAAAATTCAGGTGTTTTCCGTCAATACTTGGTGAAACCAACAATAACTTCTGGACGGTGTGTAGTGGCATCCGCACTAGACTTCGAGTCAAGCAGTCCTGGGTTCGAATCCAGCTGGCTCCTTGCATGCTTTCCATCCATGGTTGGTTGAGCGACAGGCTAGCAACTCAGCCTCGTAAAAAACTGACAAAAACGCTAAAGAAATGGCAAGGTTGCCGCCCGAAGTGCCACATGGCGTGGAGAGGAATAACACATACTGTAAGATGTCCATGGTCAGAAATCTTTTTGAAATCACCGATTTGACCAGGACTTCATGTACTTTTTACTCCATTCTCTTTGTTCAAACCACACTTAAACTTTAAGCCTTGTATGAGATGTAACTGTGATTAGTCTATCAAGCAATAATTAATCTTAAGAAGTTTCTGGGCATGAAAAGCTTTTTTTTTGTGCGGAGTCTAAATCTATGTGAAACTCCATACCTTTTTAATAGCAACTGTTTTTTTTTTAAAAGGCCGTATGAAATAGGAGCAGGAGCAGGCCGTCAAGCCTGCTCCGCCATTCAATGAGATCATGGCCAATCTGGTCATGGATTCCGCTCTGCCGACCTGCCCTTCCCCATCACCCTCGTTGCCCTGCTATGAAAAGATCTACCTAATTGTGCCTTGAAGTATATTTAATGAGGCAAAACCTCTGCTGCTTCCCTGGACAAAGGACTCCATAGATTCACTACTCTCCGGAGAAAGCAGTTTCTCCTAATCTCCATCCAAACCAAACCAAAGAGTTGACATTGACTGATGATGGTGATGATGGGATCTGCCTGTCGCGAAGGACAATAGGTGTGCAGTCTCCTCTGAGCTCCAAGCACCCACCCATTGCGGGTCAGCACCTTATTAGCCGGGGGTTCCCAGCTCGAGGTGGGCGGTAGCTGACCAGTGGGATGTGAAATCCCACCCACCATCGACAACAGCCCGTAGCGCCCATTTCCTATGCCAGTCGGCGAGGGCTTATCACTCATAGCTGCTGCCTCCCGTGTTGGTTCTGGCACTGCAAACAGCCCTGGGTGGAAGGTATGGAGATCTTCTCGGCCTCACTGGTGTAGTCTATAAGAAAGTGAAGCAATATGTTTGGCACTAGCTTGGCTGCAGGAAGCTGCCAGAAGGGTGTTCAGTGGCGTCCAGCCGCTTTAGGGGCTGCACTCTGGATTTCCTGTCTTGGTTCACTCCCGTGGCCTTCACCTCTCCCGAGACTGCCCACAAGGCTATTTACCCATAGCTGGGAATCTGGCTATTGACTACAGGAGAAGGAAAATAGAAGTCCACGAGCCAGTTCTCATCGGGGGTTTCAGAGATGGAGAGGCTCAGTGACTTGAATGTTCCCACATGATCATTTCAGAGGATCAGTCCTGGGTGTAGCACGTAAGTGCCAGTACCGAGAAGGCATGGCAGTGCCTCTACTTTCTTGTCAAGCTTCGGTCTGTCATCTAAAACTTTGACAAACTTCTACAGATGCACGGTGGAGAATATGCTGTCTGATTGCATCATAGCCTGGGATGGAAACACCAATGAACCTACAAAAAGAGTTGGATACAGCCTAGTCCATCACAGGTAAAGCACTCCCCACTATTGAGCACATCTACAAGGAGAGCTGTTGCAGGCTAGCAGCATCCGCCATCCTGGTCATGCTCTGTTATCGCTATTACTATCAGGAAAAAGGTACAGGAACCTCAGTTCCCACACCCCAGGTTCAGGAACAATTATTACCCTATCAGGCGCTTGAACCAGAGTGGGTAACTTTACTCACCTCAACACTGAACTGATTCTACAACCTATGGACACTTTCAAGTACTCTGCAACTTACGTACTCAATGTGTATTATTTATTTAATTATTATTATTTTGTTCTTTCTTTATTGGATTTGCACGATTTTTTGTCTTTTACACTTTGGTTGTTTGTTAACCTTTGTTGTGAGCAATTTTTCATCAATTCCATCGGGTTTCTTTGCTTTTACTGTGAAAACCCGCAAGAAACTGAATCTCAGGGTTGTATACAGTGATACATATGCAATTTGATAGTAAATTTACTTGACTTTGAAATCTATTCCCCCGACCTTGAAACTATGTCTCCTAGTTCTGGTCTCAGATTCCAGGAAACAACTTTCCTACCTCTATCTTATCTATCCCTTACAAAATTTTATATGTACTCATTTGACCCCTTCTCACTCTTCTTAATTCTGGCAATTATAGTCCGCTAATCTTGGGAATCAGGCGGTAATCTCTGGTGAACCTCCTCTACACTCTTTCCAAAGCTGGTATGTCTTTTCACAAGTAAGGAGACTGGAACTGCACACAGTAGCCCGGGCGTGGCCTCAATGCTACCACGCACAGTTGTATGATGTTCTCAAATTCAATCTGTTCAGCAATGAAAGCCAATATTCCATTTGCCTGCTTGATAACCTGTTGCACCTGCAAACCAACTTTTGTGATTCGTGCATAAGTCGCTCTGCACAACAGCATGTTGTAATCTTTCACCATTTAACTAATAATCCAATCTTCTAAATTTCCTTCCAAAGTGGATTATCTCACATTTACCAATGTTGTGCTCCATCTGCCAGATTGCTCCATCTATCTAGATTGCACTGCTGACATTTGGCATCCTCTGCACAATTTGCTTTTCCACTCAATTTACTGCCATCAGCAGACTTAGGTATGCTACACTGGGTCTTTTCTTCCAAATCATTAATATATGGTAAAAACGTGTGAGCCCAGTGAACTCCTGTGGCACTCCACTTTTTGCAACCACAGAAGTACCATTTTATCCCTACTCTCTGCTCTCTTCCACACTAATACATTAGCTCCAGATCCATGCATCCTTATGGATAAGTCTTTTATGTGGCACACTATTGAATGTCTTCTGGAAATCTAAGTATACAACATTCACTGCTCCCCTCTGTCCGCAGCATTCACTATACACTCAAAGAACTCCAGTAAGTTTGTCAAATAGGTCCTGCCCATCATGAATCCATGCCTTGCTATTTCTTTCTTAATGATAGCTTCCAGCATTACAGACATTAAGTTAACTGGCCTATAGTTACCTGCCTCTTGCCTACATCCTTTTTTAAACAGTGGCCTCATATTCACTGTCTTCCAATCTGCCGGGAATTGCTTAGAATCCAAATCATTTTGGTCAATTATCACCAACTCATCTATTACAACTTCCACCATTTCCTGATGCATCCCATCAGAACCAGGAGTGTTCTCTACCTTTAGGCCCACTAGCTTGCTCTTCACTATCACTTTAGTGACAGTGATTGTTTTAAGGTCTTCACATCCTATTGAATCCATAACATCTATATATTCCACATTAGACATGTCATCCATGGTGCAGACAATCAAAAAAACCGTCTCTCAAGGACTCAGTCATTTCCACATTATCCAATATTAATTCCCCCTTCTCACCTTCTGAGGGACCTATGTTGACCTTAGCCACCCCTTTGTGCTTTATATAATTATAGAAAATGTTACAATCTGTTTTTATCTTTTGTGTTGGTTTACTTACACAATCTATCTTCTCTTTCCTTATTGCTTGTTTTGTGGTACTTTGATCCTTTTTAACATTCTGGTTTCACACTACTCTTGGTGGCTTTTTTTATGCATGAGTTTTATTTGGATGCCTTTTTTCATTTCTTTAGTTACCCAAGGTTAACTTTGCCCACCCTTTCTGTCCTTACATTAACTTCTGTTGAATATATTTCTGTTGAGTACCATGAAAAATATCTTTAGAAGTCTTACATTGCATGTCTACTGTCCCAAAATATAGCTGCTTCCCAGTCAATGCTCGCCAGCTCCTCCTTCGTCCCACTACCGTGTCCATCATTTAGGCATAATACATTGGTTTTAGACTGAACTGTTACACCCTCTATTTGTATGAGAAATTCATTTGTACTGTGATCAGACATTCCAAGAGGATTCCTAACTATAAGATCATTAATTTTACCTGTCCTCTTGCACAGGACCAGACCTTAGCAGCAGTTTCCCTTGTCGGTTCACTAACGTGCTGTTCAAAATAGCTTTACAGGTTCATCATGTTCCATTTGCTGTTCCAGTCACAAGCGCACACCCCCCCTTTTCATCTCCTTCTCTGTAAAATGTATCAAAAATCAGCTTGCTGCCAAAGATTGTCGGTGTGATTGAATTTTTAACCTGCTCGGTGTCATTAGTGTGACGACTGCCAGAGGTGTCCTTCAGCTGAAGCTCATGTAGTTAATGTAGAAAAAGGAGGAAATCCATAACACAGGGGTTGCTTGCTCTCATAGAGAAGTTGGGTATAAGTGGATCATTTTACTGTCTACAAAACATAACCCATCAGAGCCTTGGACTGAGATCTGCTATCATTTTTAATGATGCACATTCCTTGTTGTTATTTCTTCCCTTATGGAAATTAAGGAAGAGAATATTAATAAGAAGAAAGTATTACGTAACATTGTACATGTGATCTGCCAGCACAGAAAATAGTTTCAATGTTAGCTTTAAACTAAACATCAAAAATTCATAGTGGCAGAAGCAATTACAGACACAAGAATATTAATCTTCAGCAGTTGCATCCCTTCATACTGCTCTGTTCACAAAGCTGCAGACATGTTTATAATACAGTAACAAGGGCCTTTAACATGGTCATCACACCAGCTGCCTGAGAAGATTAAACCTGAATTATCATTGCCTTGCAATGGTTATCATGTAATTCCAACATGGAGCAAGTGTGAGAAATAATGCTGCCATTTGCAAACTTGGCCTCAGTCCCATACTTGCTGGCTGCTACTTGCCTTCAGTGGCCACTTTATCAGGTACACCTGCTCATTAATGCAAGTATTTAGTCAGCCAATCATGTGGCAGCCACCTGATGCATAAAAACATGCAGACACTGTCCACGGGATCAGTTGTGTTCGGATCAAACATCAGAATGAGGAAGAAATGCGATCTAAGTGACTTTGACTATTAAATGATTGCTGGTGCCAGATGGGGTGGCTTGTGTACCTGACAGACTGCAGATATCCTGGAATTTTCACACACATCAGTTGCTACAGTTTACAGAAAATGCTGTGAGAAACAAAAACGAAACATCCAGTGAACAAGCGGTCAGTGGGCAAAAATGCCTGGTTAATGAGAGAGGTCAGAGAGGAATGGCCAGACTGGTTTAAGTTGATGAGCTACAACAGCAGAAAGATAATACAGAAATACACTCAGCGCCCTCTTTATTAGATACTCCTTGTACCTGATAAACAGCCACTGAGTACATAATTCTGTTCTCTGTGCTGGGCAGTCCAAGTTGTATCTCAAATTTGTTTCAAAATCTATCAATTTGTGGGACCAACAGCTTATCAAAAACACAAGACATTCTGCAGATGCTGGAAATCCAAACTAACACACACAAAATGCTGGAAAGACTCAGCGGGTCAGGCAGCATCTATGGAAATGAATAAACTGTCGATGTTTTGGGCTGGGACTCTTATTCAGAACTGGAGAGGAAGGAGTCAGGTGCCAGAATAAAAAGGCGGGGGGGGGAGGGGAAGGAAGCTGGAAGGTGATAGGCGAAGCTAGGTAGGTGGGAAAGGTAAAGGGCTGGAGATAAAGGAATCTGGTAGGAGAGGAGAGTGGACCATGGAAGAAAGGGAAGGAGAGGGAATGGGGGGAGGAGATAGGCAGGAGAGAAGAGGTAAGAGGCCAGAGTGGAAATAGAAGAAGAGGGGAGGGGGAGGAAATGGAAGGAGACATCTATATTAATGCCATCAGGTTGGAGGCAACCCAGATGGAATATACAGTGTTGCTCCTTCACCCTGAGGGTGGCCTCATCGTGGCACAAGAGGAGGCTGTGGATCGACGTGCTGGAATAGGAATGGGAATCAGAGGCCACTTCAGGAGCACCGGATACAAAAGGCGACCTCAGCAGCTTCACAGGATAAGTGTTGCCTCATCTGGAAGGCCTTTTTGGGACCTTGAATGGAGGTGAACGGGCAGGTGTAACACTTCGGCTACTCGTAAGGATGAGTGGGGAGGGAGACGGAAGATCGAAAGCAGCGAGCTGGCTGTGTGCCCGGAGACTCGAGTTCTTTGGGCATGGAGCTCGGACAAAGCGACGCAACGGACTTCTAACACAGATCAGAGAGTCATTTGTTATGTCTCCCCTCTCGCTGTAAAATGGAGACACCTCTTTCTCCCTTATTAGGGAGAGAGCGAGCCTGTGGTAAGTCAAATACTGGGTGAATGAGTAGTCTTTGGGCTACTGCAAGTCTGTGTCTTTATTGATGCTTTGCTGCATGTTTGAGTGCTCGGTGGTGGGTGCTGATGCTTTGTTTTGGTGGTGAGGGTGGGGGGGTCATTGCTTTGCTGCTGCTTGTGCATGGTAGGGGGGAGCTGGGGGGGGGTGGCTTTGGGATTCTAATGTCTGACAGTCATTCATTCTTTGAGGGAACTCCCGTTTTCATGGATGGTTGCGAAGAAAAAGTATTTCAGTAAGTATATTGTATACATTTCTCTGACATTAAATGTACCTTTGAACGGTTAGATGAGTAATTCACAGAGGGAGCAATCTTTCTGTGGTGGAGGGGGGACAGTAGAGATGTGTTTGCTGGTAGGATCCCTCTGGAGATGGTGGAAGTTGCAGAGAATGATGTGTTGGATGTGGAGGCTCACGGGGTGGTAGGTAAGGGCAAGAAGAACTGTATCACCATTAAGGAGGCGGGAAGATGAGCAGAGCATGGATTTCCGGGGATAGCTTACCAAGATGTTTTTTAAAAAGGTAGCTGCCCCATTATCCACCATGCCTAATCGAAACGTGTTTCAAGTTTCAAGATTCTAGTTACTTATCGCATGTACATTGAAACAAACTGCGAAATGCATCCTTTGTGTTAACGACCACACATACTCAAGAGGGTGCTGGATGTTGCCTGCAAATGTCCCAACACATTCCTGTGCCAGTTTAGCACTCCCAGCCCGGCAGAACACAGATCAAAACAGGACCACCAAAACAACAACAGCAAAAGCAAGCCCTGTTCCTTCCTCCCAAAGTCTTCTAACTCCAAGGCAGTGCATAATCTTCGGCCTCCAGCCTCCAGAGGACTTGGATTCAGACGCAGATATACCGACGTGGGCTTTGACTACCTTAGTGGACTTACAGAGATTTACAGACCGGGGCTCTAGTCACCAGGCCTCGACCTCTGGATGTCCAATTTGACCTGAGTCTCTATACTCAACATCGGCCTCACGACCCACCAATCACCGATTACCAGGCCTTGAACTCTGGATGTCCAATTTGACCTGAGTCTCTATTCTCAACATCGGCCTCACGACCCACCAATCACCGATTACCAGGCCTCGACCTCTGGATGTCCAATTTGACCTGAGTCTCTATTCTCAACATCGGCCTCACGACCCACCAATCACCGATTACCAGGCCTCGACCTCTGGATGTCCAATTTGACCTACGAGTCTCTATTCTCAACATCGGCCTCACGACCCACCAATCACCGATTACCAGGCCTTGAACTCTGGATGTCCAATTTGACCTGAGTCTCTATTCTCAACATCGGCCTCACGACCCACCAATCTCCGATTACCAGGCCTCGAACTCTGGAGTTGCTGATGACAGGACCCCAAACACTACACTTTGAACTCCATTCTCACCGATTCATGAACCCAAGGGGTCATGTTGATATTCGGATTGAATTAGGCCCACTGATGGGACATTTCACACTGTATGGAATGTAGTGCTCAGCGTTGCAGTGATGGGTTATCACCCTAAGATAGCCACCCACCTACCAGTAAGCTCATTTGCACCCAGGGGAGCATACTGAAATGCTACCAACGTGGCAGCATTGGAGGAAAATAGAAACAGTCAAATGGCACATTATGAACATGAGAAAATACACACATGCTGGAAATCCAGGTAAACACACACAAAACGCTGGAGCAAGTCTGCAGATCAGGCACAATCTATAGAAATTAACAAATAATCAAAGTATTGAGCTGAGACCCTTCATCAGGACTGGAAAGGAGGGAGGAAGATGCCAGAATAAAGAGGTAGTGGGAGGAGAAGGAGGTAGCTAGGAGAAGGGAAAAGGGCTGGAGAGGAAGGAATCTGATGGGAGAGGAGAGTGGACCAGAGGAGAAAGGGATCCAGGGGGAGGGGCTAGGCAGGTGAGAAAAGGGAAGAGGCCAGTGTGGAGAATAGAAGAAGAGGGGAGGGGGAGGGAATTTTTTTTAACTGGAAGGAGAAATTGATATTAGTGCCATTAGGTTGAAGACTACCCATATGGAATGTAAAGTGTTAATATAGAGGAAAATAACAGAATATAATGGCATGTTGTTTTCAAGTGCAAAGGTTCAGATCAGTGGCTCAGCAGAATCAGAATCAGGTTCATTACTACCGGCCTGTGTCGTGAAATTTGTTAACTTAGCGGCAGCAGTACAATTCAATTCATGATAATATAGAGAAAAAATAAGTAAATCAATTACAGTAAGTGTGCATATACATATATATATATATATATATATATATATATATATATATGTGTGTGTGTGTGTGTGTGTGTGTGTGTGTGTGTGTGTGTGTGTATGAGTGTGTATTAAATAGCTTAGTTAAAAGTAGTGCAAAAACAGAAATAATAAAAGTGAGGTAGTGTTCACGGGTTCAATGTCCATTTAGGAATCGGATGGCAGAGGAGAAGAAGCTGTTCCTGGATCGCTGAGTGTGTGCCTTCAGGCTTCTGTACCTCCTACCTGATGGTAACAGTGAGAAAAGGGTATGCCCCGGGTGATGGGGATTCTTAATGATGGACGCCGCTCCTTGAAGATGTCTTGGATACTACAGAGGCTTGTAGCCAAGATGGAGCTGACTTATACCAGACAGTGATGTAGCCTGTCAGAATGCTCTCTACAGTACTTTTCTAGAAGTTTTTGAGTGTTTTAGGTGACAAACCAAATTTCCTCAAACTCCTAAAGAAATATAGCCATTGTCTTTCCTTCTTCATAGCTGCATTGATATGTTGGGATCAGGTTAGATCCTCAAAGATCTTTAAATTCCCTCTCTCTTCACTTCTGATCCCTCTATGAGAATTGGTTCACGTTTTCTTGTCCTACTCTTCCTGAAGTCCACAATTGGCTCTTTGGTCTTACTGATGTTGAGTGCAAGGTTATTGCTATGACACCACTCAACCACCTGGTA
Source organism: Hypanus sabinus (assembly GCF_030144855.1). NCBI lineage: Eukaryota > Metazoa > Chordata > Chondrichthyes > Myliobatiformes > Dasyatidae > Hypanus > Hypanus sabinus. The sequence continues at coordinate 94,063,711 of NC_082718.1, forward strand.
TACCTCGCTCCTGTACGCCCTCTCGTCTCCACCTGAGATTCTGCCAACAATGGTCAGATCATCAGCAAATTTATAGATGACACTTGAGCTAGGCTCAGCCATGTGTATGGAGAAAACAGAGCACTGGGCTAAGTATACATTCCTGAGCTGTGCCACTGTTGATTGTTAGTGAGGAGGAGATGTCTTCTGACTGACTGCATTATGGCCTAGTATGGGAGCACAAAAGCCTTTGAGTGAAAAATCCTATAAAGGGTAGTGGATTCATCCCAGTGCATCATGGGTAATACCCTCCCAACCATTGAGCACATCTACATGAAGCGTTGCCATAGAAAAGCAGCATCCATCACCAAAGATCGTCACCAGCCAGGCCAGGCTCTTTTCTCACTGCTGCCATCAGGTACAAGGTATAGGAGCCTCAGGACTCACACCACCAAGTTCAAGAAGAGTTACTACTCCTCAACCATCAGGCTCTAGAACAAACGTGGATAACTACATTTATTTAAGGACTCTCGTATCTTGTTATTTCATGCTCATTACATATTGCTAGTTATTCATTATCTGCATTTGCACAGTAAGTTTACAGTTCCTGATGTTTAAAGTTTACAGATCCTGTTTACAGTTACTGTTCTATAGATTTGCTAAGTCTGCCCGCAGAAAAAGAACCTCAGGGTTGTATGTGGTGACATGTATTTACTCTGATAATGAATTTTACTTTGACCTTGAACTTACTGATTGCTACCATCATAAAGGAGGTACAGAAGCCTGAAGGCACACACTCAACAATTCAGGAATAGCTCCTTCCCATCTGCCATCAGAATTCTGAATGAAAATTGAACCCATGAACACTATGTAAATTTTTTTTCTCTTTTTGCCCTACTTATTTAATTTTATAGATATATAATTTACTATTTTTATTTTTCTGTAGTTCAATGTACAGCTGCCTCATAACAACAGATATCATGACCTATGCTGGTGATATTAAACCTGATTCCGATTCTGAATTCAACAAAGATCCCCAAGAACAGACAATAAATTCCCCTTAAACCTCCAGACGTATGATATCCACCAACAGATTGTATTGCCACACGTTTACAATGGCAAAATATTCCGACGTAGTTCCATATCCAAATAAAAAGGGTTTCACACCCAGATTTATGAGGAGGTTTTGGGACAGAGCAGGAGGAAGGCTTCAAGAAGTATTTTGGAAAAGAGGAGGAAGTGGTTTAAAGAGAATTTTTTCTGGGGCATGTGCAATAATTTAAATTTGTTGGGAGCCATGTTGAGTTTGCAGGTATTGAATATGTTTGCATATATGGAGATGTGCTTGACACAGGAAGTGACTATTAGGAGGTGCGATGAACCCTTGGGGTGCAAAACGGTGAGAATGCAGTTCGAGGCCTAGTATAGAGTGATTGGCGGTTCCTGGGGTCCATGCCGTGGATCGAGAACTGAAGGGCGAATTGGAAGTCTGGAAGTCAAGGCCCGTTGACCAGAGCCCAAGTGTGCAAGTCCACTGGGGAAGTTGGAGGCCCAATGTCTGCGAGTTCGAGTCCATTGGAGGCTGGAGGATGAAGAGTCTGTCCTGGGCTCGGAGTACTGCAAATGTATGGTACCTGGGCAGGTGAGAGGAACAGGGCTTGTTTTGTAGTTAATGTTTTGTTACTTGTTGTGTTCTGTGTTGTTCTGCCAAGGCTCACAGGCGTGCTATATTGGCACCAGAATGTAAGGCCACATTTGCAGGCTGCCCCCAGCACACCTTTGGGTGTGTTGACTATTGATGAAATAACGCATTCCATTGTAATAGGGACCAATGGTGGAGCAGTTAAGGTCATCGCTGTCCGAGAGGCTGGAATAATGTAAAAAAAGAGGTGCCAATGGGTTGTTGGAGTGAAGGTACAACAAGCCAAGGCCTTGGAGGTGTAGCAGAACTGAAAGCCCATTCATCCTCATCGATGTGCAGACGTGAAAAACTGGAATTCAAACCTCAGAGTCTGGATGCATCTTTCTTGGGCTTCATTGAAAATTAATGTTTTTTTTTGCTTTCTTCCTTTCAAATGAGCAAAGGACACATCTGCTGGCAAAGAGCTCCAGTTATTATTATTTGCTCGGATAATGATATTTGTTTATGGGGGAACAAGCTAAGCCTTTAATCAAATGCTACCATCATCAAACTTTTGACAATTATCTAAGATGGCAATAAAAGCAACTACTTGAACCAGACAGGCACCTTCAGCAGAGAAGAAAACACAGAACTGGTTTGTGTATGCTTAAACACTCCACCTGATCTTTTCTATCACATTTAAGACTAATGATACATTTAAGACTAATGATAAATGGTTAGCCTGCACAGGTGCAACTCCTGACAAAGCCCCAGCCTGAAAGTATGTGCTGACTGCTGCGTGCGTGCCTGCTTTAGTCCCTCTGATATTGATACCTTCACTTGTCACTGCAGTTTTTAATGAGCTCCTGCTGTAAATCCTAACGACTTTACCAATAAATCCATTCCACCTACTCCACACACCCTGGCAAACGCTTACAATTATTATCAACCAATGCAGAATGATCAATTCTGCCAGACAGTGGAGGTGAAGAGGGAGGAAGGGCGAGGTCTCAGCTCCATTTGCTCCTCTTCCTTTGGCAAGTCTTCTCTGGCTTCCCCTAGCGTCCACCATCACCTTCCCTCAACCCCCCTCCCCCCATGTTGAAACCATGAGACTGCCTCATACTTTCCTTGAACTGAGATGCTGAGCCAAGTGCTGGGGTGTTGCTTCCTACACAGGTCTCACCACTGTGCATTCACGTACCAAGCTGAGGGATCGCTGCCATACTGCAACCCCACCCCCCACCCCAGTTTTACACCAGGGACACCAGTAACAGTCATTATAATCAAAGACTCCACCCGCACTGGACATTCTCCTTCCTCCCGGTGGGCAAAACCTGAAATCACGTTCCCGCCACCAGGCTCGAGAACAGCTTCTATCCCACTAGAATATGACGACTGAACAGTCTCCCAGTTTGAAAAAATAGACCTTAAAACCTCACAAAGTACCTCTTTATGGTCTTGCGTCTCACTGTCTGCCTGCACTGCCCTTTCCCTACAACCGTAACACTTGATTCTGCGCTCTGATATTGTTTTACTGAAATAATCTCACTGTACCTTGGTAAATGTGATGGTATGAACCAATTTACCAATTTCTTTATCAAGCAGCTTGCTTGATTTGCTTTCTCTGAGTGTTTTAAATTAATTTCTGGCACTTTAAGTTATTTTATAACTGTAGAGCCACACAGAACAGAAATCAGGGCCTTCAGCCCAACTCATCTACACCGACCGGGTTGTCTAACTGCACTAGTTCTATTTACCTGCACTTGGTCCATATCCTTCTAAACATTTATTTATTTAGAGATACAACATGGTAAAAGGCCCTTGCAGCCAAATGAGCCCATGATGCCCATTTACATCCATGTGGCCTGCTTACTTACAAAACCGTACATCTTTAGAACGTGAGAGGGAACTGGAGCACCTGGAGGAAACCTATGCAGTCACGGGGAGAATGTACAGACTCTTCACAGAGAGCGGCGGGAATTGAACCCGGGTCGCTGGTGCTGTAAACCAGTGTGCTAACCACTAAGCTACTGTGCCAGCCATTTAATTTTACTTCAATTGATGCCAGCCATCAATTGAAACATATAATTTTTAATTCTTTAATTCCATTAGAACCATTTATAAATGGATCAGTCCAAATGCTATCAGGACATTCTGTGGGCAAAATCTCAGCCTCGAGCACCTGAAGCCTGATGAACTCTTTGTCTCATCAATCAATCAGAGTTGATGAGCCAGCCCCTGTACCCACAGGTAGTGCAGACAGCTGGGGACTGAAACTGGGCGGTGGGCCAGTTCCAGAGTTTTGTTCCATCTTCCTTCTTCCTGCCTAAGTGTCAACTCTTTGCTGGTCAGTGGGGGATATCGCTGCAGGAGGAGATGAAGACAATAAATATACATTTCAAACGAGAATTCATTGGGGATAGGTTTTTGTTGTTTTAATTGCCTCGGTAGCAAGGAATGTACGCTTTCTCTTTGCACTTTCTGCTTCTCGCAGCTTAAATGGAAAGGTCAGGGATACGATGTATTGAATAGCTAAGCACTAGTAAACTGCCATCGGTAACAACCCAAGATACCAATCTGTCATTACACGCTCCATTAAAATTACAAATACCACCTTATTGCTGGGGTTGTATCCACTTTAAAGTGCTTTAGTGGCTGTAAAGTGACTGAAAGAGAGTAAAAGAGCTCTTCACTCTCTCTACGGAAAAGTAAACTGTCCACTGATGATGTATGTCAGATCTTAAGCAAATGGGAATAAATTGAAACCTTCACACTCTCCTTAGCTTTTACTCATTCACATCTACCTCTGGCTGGACATACTGCTGCTGGTTTGATGGCCTCATTTTCGATCAGGCTTGAACTTCACAACAAAGTACCTACATGTTCACCCATCAAAGACTGGGGACCCTGTAAATGGCTCTTGATCTTCATTATGAACCTGATATAACTCTTCAGCTACTGGCAAGAATCAAATCTGAACTATGACTCTAGAACATTTGGAAGTTCTTGACAAAACAGGCCACTCAGCCCAACAAAATTTGCCAAATTCCTATGTGTTGAAATAACTATTGAGTTTAGATTTGTAAGTCTCCAAGGTACTACTCTCAAGTACACAACAAGGTAGTTTGTTCCATGTGTCCACAACTCATTGTGTAAAGAAATGCTTCCTGATGTTAGTTTGAAATCTCCCGTTAACCAGACTCCATCTATGACCAGTGTCCTTGTTGATGGTTTATTTTGAAGTAGCAGCTGCATTTACCTTACTTAAACCCTGAATGATGTTGAAGACTTCTATCATGTCTCCTCTCATTCTACGTGTACTTAGCCTAGAAAGATTTAATTCTTTCAATCTTCCTTCATACCCTACAGACCTGGAATGAGTCTCATCACTCACATCCCTCATCCCTCACAAAATATGGAGACCAACATTGTACACAGTACTCAAGGTGCGGCCTCACAAATGCATTATACAGCTTCAGGAGAACATCTCTAGACTTGAACTTCACTGAGTACATTATATAGCCCAATGTTCTAGTAGCCTTCCTGATCACTTCTATACATTATCTAGATGTTGATAGGGATGAGTCTACCTGGACACCCAAATCTTTCTCATAGAGTGCACTTTCTAACTCAAGACCCCCCACCAATGTATATCTATATATAATATTTCTACTTCCTGTATGTAATATTTTACATATACTTACATTAAATTCCATCTGCCATTTATCTGCCCACATTTTGAATTTGTTTAGATCTAATTGTATTGATTCTGCTACCTGAGTGTTGTCAGCCCATCCCCCAAATTTTGTGTCATCTGCAAACTTTACTAGTTTATTTGCTCTGTGTTTATCCAAGTCATTAACGTAAATCCAAAACAGCAGTGGCCCCAAACCGAACCCTGCGGAATCCCACTCTTAACATCTTCTACGTGTGAAAATGATCCTCTCACCATAATTTGTTGTTTTCTGTTCTTGGGCCAATTCTGCACCCATTCAGACATCTTCCCCTGAATCCCTACCTCCTATAATTTGATTTTTAACCTCTTGTAGGGTACCTTGTCAAAAGCTTTCTGAAAGTCCAAATATATTATATCAACCGCTCTATTGTTATCATAAATTTCAGTTGCCTCTTCATAGAACTCCAGCATATCAGTAAAACATGATTTCCTCATTCAGAACCCATGTTGGCTTTCTGCTAATATGCCTGTTCTTGGCATTTCCAACTCACTCTGTATTATTATTTCCATTATCTTACCTACAATACAGGTTATGCTTACTGGTCTATAGTCAGTGTGGACACCCTTCTTATATACCAGGACAACATTAGCCCATTTTCAGTCCTCAGGGGTTTCACCAATCTTCACTGACTTTTGAAAAGCACATGTTAGGGGTTTGTGACATATAATCCCAGACTTCTTTAAGTACCCTTGGATATATGCAGTCTGGCCCTGGAGATGGATTAACCTCCAGTCTTTTGAGCTGAAGCAGGGCTTAGAGCTAAGATCTCTAAGTCACTCAAAACAACCTTATTTTTCTCCACGCTCACTGGCATATTGCTAACATCTTCGCAGTTGGGTATTTTGGCAAAATATGAGTTAAACCTATCCGCTATGTCCTTCTCTGCATAATTTATCACCCCACTATTATTCTTAATACACTTAACTTACTCCTTGATTTTTCTTTTACTACTAAAGTTTTGAAAAAATCTCTTGGGGTCATTCTTTGCATTTGCGGCAATATCCTTCTCAACCTGCCTTTTGACCATCCAAATATCCCTCTGGACTATAGCTCTCATAATTTCATATGCCCCATGGTTAACATCATTACCATTTTTTCTGTATTCCTCATATAGCTGTCTTTTCTTCGATAATTTTTATGTATATATTTATTGATCCATGTAGTTGATCTATTGTTCTTATTGCTTCTCCTGATCTTGGGTATGAACATTTTCTGCACTATGTATTACCTCTTTAAATCAACCCCATTGTTCATCAACTGCCTCAAAGTCAAGAAGTCCCTTCCAGTTTACCTTCTGAAGACTTGCTGCATCTGCACAAACTTTGCTTTTCTGAAATTCAGTTTAATGGCTTTGGTCTTCAATTTAATGATTCTCCCTAATAACTTTGAGACTAACAATGTTATGATGAATTGTTCCTGAAGGCTCAAAAACCTGCAAACTCAAAGCTCTATCCTGATTGTTACAGAAGATCAAATCTACTCAGGCCTCCCTTCTTTTCGGTGTATTTATATACTGGGTCAGAAAACAATCATTCAATAACTCAATGAATTCACTCTCCTGTAATCTATTAGTCACTGGGTTCTCCCACTCAGTATTTGGGAAATTAAAGTCGCCCATAGCTATAATATCAGAACTTGCTTTTCTAATATTCTGATAGAGTTGTTTATTTTGCCTTTGCATAAACAGTTCACTAGTGCTGGAGGTAATTGAGGCATTTGGCGCGTTTTTGATGAAAAAGCAAACCGATAATTAGAGTGGTGGTGACATTGTAGGCGTAACAGGGCAGAACCAAGAGTCACTTCATGGTATAGCTACCGGTGGAGAAAGCGAATTGATCAGGGAATGCAAGTCTATAAAGTCCAGAGGAGGTCCAAACACACGTGACGCAATACTTGCTATTTGGTACATGGGGAGCAAAGTAGGAATAGTAGTATAAATAGTAGTTTACTTCTAAAAATTTGAATAAATACAATCACTTCATCTTCAGTATTTCTATCACCGTGAAGTATAATAATGCTGCCTTTGCAATGACAGCCTTGCCTCATGTTCGTATTGACGGAGAATTGCTCTCCTGGACAGTTCATATGTGAGAAATGTCAGCTCGGGAACAAGGCGGCTGCACTTGTGGAGGAGGTGGCTGACCTGTGGTGCTGTAGGGACTTGGCAGATGGTGTGCACTCCAAGAAAGCCACAGGCTGAGACTCCAGACGAAAAAGAAAGAGACAGGTGAGTGACCATGGGAAGGAGGTGTAGGGTAAGAGGTGCATACTGTCCGAGGCATCCAGAGTTGAAAGTGTCCAACCAATTTGAACATCTAGTGATTCCGACGACAACTTTGAAACCTCTAAGGTGGTAGGTAGGACCCCCACAGGACCCCCCTTAATCCTAAACCTAAAGCCCATAAAACGGAAAGAGTAAGGTACTCAATTATTGGGGGGGTGGGGGTTGAGGATCAGGATTATACTGACAAGGAGTCTCGTATGATCTACTGTCTACAGGAGCATAAGTAGGAGACCTCCCTGGATGAGTAGATAAGCTCCTGCCCAGGGCTGGAGTGGATCCAGTAGTCATTGTCCATTGGAACAAATGGCATAGGTAAGGGTAGGCGGTCAGTTCTGCAAGAGAAATATAAAGAGTTCGGTGGGAAGCTGAGGGACAGGGCTGACCAGGTGGTCTTCTCAGAAGTTCTGCCTGTGCCACGCGCCAGTCCAGGTAAGATGGTGGAGATTAGGAGATTTAACACGCAGCTCAGATCATGGGGTGTATGTTAGAGGGGCATAGGTTTATGTGACATTGGGGCACCTTTAGGGGCAGATGGAACCTGTAACGACAGGACAGGCTGCATTTGAACCGGAGGGTAACTAATATACAGGGCAGGCATATGCTCCTGTTAGTTGAAACTAGGGAATGGGGAGGGGGCAGGGAACTTAGAACATGCCAGGCTCAACTGTTTAAACACCTTAGCGGAGAATAACATATTAGGACATAAACTGATTATGGGCTTCAAAAAATATAAAAATGGGCTGGAATAGGATGAAGAACATCAGTAATAAACTAAGAATGGCCTGTGTAAATGCAAGAAGTATTAAGAACAAAAGAAATGTGCTGAAATTAAATGCAAGGGCGTATGAGTATGATATAATAGCAATTAACTGAAACCTGGCTGACCTCAAAGGACGGTGATGAATATAGTATTAAAGGATATTCTTTAATTAGGAAAGATAGGCAAGATGGTAAAGGTGGAGGAGCACCGATATACGTAAGAGAGAAGTTAAACATGAAGCTGCTTATCAAGACTTAGTGAAGATATCTGGGTGAGAATTGAAAACTATATAGATAAAGGAATAACACTGGGGTTAAGTTATAGATCCCCAAATGCTGATACTGATTTTAAGAAACAACCAGAACCACAGAACATTACAGCACTGAAACAGGCTTTTTGGCCCTTCTTGGCTGTGCCAAACCATTTTTCTGTCTAGTCCCACTGACCTGCACCTGGCCCATATCCCTCCAAACCCCTCTCATCCATGTACCTGTCCAAGTTTTTCTTAAATGTCAAAAGTGAGCCCGCATTCACCACTTCATCTGGCAGCTCATTCCACACTCCCACCACTCTCTGCGTGAAGAAGCCCCCCCATAATGTTCCCTTTAAACTTTTCCCCCTTCACCCTTAACCCATGACCTATGTTTTTTTTCTCCCCTAGCCTAAATGGAAAAAGCCTGCTTGCATTCACTCTATCTATACCCAACATAATTTTATACACCTCTATCAAATCACCCCTCATTCTCCTACGCTCCAGAGAATAACTCTATCAGCATATTAGGATAGCAAGTCCAGGTGCATGACTGAACCACAGTGACCCTGGGGGCTGACACTAGTTGCATAATGGATCAGAGACATGAACTCTGTGGGAGTTGACCCTCACTGTCTATGGGGAATTGAATAGCTTAACTCATTGGTAATAACAGGAGGTGGACTCTCTGATCTTTCTCTATTGATTCTACAATCTATGGACTCACTTTCAAGGACCGGTTCCTTAAGGTTGTTATAGTGGGTGGTGGTAATGGGGACATGCTCCCACTGCCTATTAAATGCCCCAAATAATGTGTGCCTCAAAGAGCCCGTGACAACCAAGTGCAGCTCCCGGCCTTCGCGTGTGGCTCAGTTACTAAGCCAGCGGACCCATTTCCACTGACAGGAAAAGGGGCAAAGGGGGGTTACTGGCATCTTAAAACCAGTCTATTCAGGTAGATGGGGCTTGTCAGTCACAGTTATTAGCTCACCCAGGAGAAGGGAAATGCTGATCTCAAGCCTCTCCTGCCTTACGGCTATCAGGAGTAAACCCCCAGGGAAAAATCTGGAGTTCGAGTCTCTAAGGAAGACCTACATTGAGTTCAATGCTGACTAGCAATTCCTGCGATGCTACTGGTGCCAAACAGTATCAGTCTGCACTGTTCCTTTGTGATTCATCACAGGCATAAAGAAGGAGAGCCTACTACATAGGCAACAGCTTTCTCTCGATATTGTACGGCCCAGGCAGGACACAACACCTGCCTGGTGTTGACTAATGGAGGCTTCACACTTTCAAGGACTCTACAACTCATCTTCTCAGTATTATTTATTTGCTCAGTTTGTCTTTTTTTGCATATTGCTTGTTTATCAGTCTTTGCATGTAGTCTTTCATTGATTCTATTGCATTTCTTTGTTTTACTGTGAATGTCTGCAAGAAAATGAATCAAGGTAATATATGTACATACAGTTTGTGCACTTTATAAGTTACTTTGAACTTTTGAACCCAAGGAGACCTCTGACTGAAACTTGAGCCTATTACAGAAACTTGACTATAGCAAACTCAGCAGCTCAGCATTCTGGGATACCGTTGCTACAAGCCCAGGAGTTGGAGACCAGAGAGAATTGCAATATTTAAAAGTACAAAGTTCAAAGTAAATTTTATTGTCAGGGTACATATACGTCACCACATATGACCCCCGATTTCTTTTCCCTGTGGGCATACTCAGCAAATGGAGAGAATATTACAATGAAAGATCAAGTACAGCGTAAAAGACAACAAACTCTGCGGGGAACATCACAACAGTACCTAGGGAAGATATTCCTGCAAGGAATTGCTAGTGAGACTATATGGGTAGAAGTTAGGAATAAGAAGGAGGTGATGACTGTGGTATGATTGTTACTATAGTCTCCATCCCAACAGTCAAGAGGAATTAGAGGAGCTAAAACATAGGGAGATTGCAGATGGTTGTAGGAGTAATATATTGGAGATAGTAGGTGATTTTTAACTTCCCTACTGACTAGTAATGACACAGGGCTAAGTGATTACATGGGTCAGGATTGTTAACAGTTTAGGGTCATTTTATCAAGCAATTTGTAGATGTCTCTTCTGGGGGAGGGCAACGCCTGACCTCCCTGTGGGTAGTGAGGCTTGGCAAGTTGTTTAAGTGTCAACTGGGTATCAAAGAACTAACAGTTTTAAGACCAGTGAACATAATTCTGTTAGTTGTGGAAAAAGATAGCACCCATCCAGAGATCAAACTGGGGCAAAGCCAAATTTGATGGCATTAATCAGGAAGTTACAAAGGTTGAGTGGGAGAGGCTGCTCAAAGTTTAAGGGTCACCTGGAAAGGAGAGGGAGAGGCTTTTAAAGGTGAGATAAGAGGCGATCAGGGCCACCATGTTTCCATTAGAACAAAAGATAAGGCTGGCAGGATTAGAAAACCCCTGGGTGATGAGGGACATTGAGGCAAAGATCAGGAAAAAGGAAGCAAAGCAACACACACAAACTGCTGGAGGAACTCCGCAGGTCAGGCAGCACCTATAGAGAGGAATAGATACTCGACGTTTCAGGCTGAGACCTTTCTTCAGGATAGGAAGCATGGGCAGCAGAGCTCAAGGAGTATAGGGGATTTAGAGGTACACTTAAGAAGGCAATAAGGAGGGCAAAAAGGGAAAATGAAATACTCTTGGCAGTTGAGGTAAATGAGAATCTTAAGAAATTTTGTAAGTATATTACATGCAAAAGAGTCTCTATGGAGAGAATAAGTCCCCTTAAAGTCAGTGTGGCTATCGATGTGTGGAGCCGTGGGAGATGGCTAAGGTTTTTGATAAACATTTCATCTCTAAAATGGAGAAGGTCAAAGAAGCCAAGAGGTTCAGGGAAGAGATCAGTGATATCCTGAATCATATCATATGTGAAAAAAGGTTTGAAGCACTGAAATTGTTTATCTCTCAATTTTCATCTCTCAACTCACAAAATGTGAGTTTGTTAAACATTGTTTTGATGGGCTGGCAATGTTCGTATCCTTTGACTGTAGCCCTTCATTCATTCAGGACTGAATGGCCTGCTATTTGCTTTGGCTTGCTCCTTCATTTCAATATTAGAGGCATGTCTCACAAATGTTGCTATTTATCCTTTCCATGTTTGAAGATTATTTCACTCTACAAGCAAATCTCCATGGCTAAGTTGACCATGATGATGCTTCAACAGGTCCTCTGTTAATTTTGCCTTTTTCCCACATTTCCAAACACACACTATGACTTAAACTGTTCCTCAGCCAGTGGCCTTGTACCTTCTAAGGCCTTTGTCAGTTGTGCTGCGGAACTGCCCATGAAACGCTCATGGGATTGAGAGTCTCTTGTGTATCTTCTAATGTCTAGCCCAAGTCCAACACTTTCCCTGCTGGCAAGATGGAACATTAATAGCTGAAACCATACCTTTCCATTCTATGAAGAACATGCCAACTCTTAGGTTTCTTAAGTTGATAATGGCCACACATTCAGTAATCTGTTGGATTGATTTATAAGCCTGGGTGGCCAATATTTATTCTCAGTGGCCACTTTATTATGCACATCTGTACTCTGCTTGTTAATGCAAATATTTAATCAGCCAATCATGTGGTGCAATACATAAAAGCATGCAGACATAGTCAAGAGGTTTAGTCGCCCAACAGAATGGGGGAGAAAAGTGATATAAGTGACTTTGATCATGGGATAGTCATTGGTGCCAGATGGGGTGGTTCGAGTATCTCAGAAACTGCTGATCTCCAGGGATTCTCAATGCACAATAGTCTCGAGTATACAGTGAGTGGTACGAAGGCAAAAAGAAAAATTCCAGTGAGTGGCAGTTCAGTGCCTTGTTCATGAGGGTTCAGAGGAGAATGGCCAAACTAGTTCAAGCTGACAGGTAGACGATAGTAACTCAAGTACCCACATATCACTACAGTGTGTGCAGAACAGCAACTCTGAAGCATGTTGAACTTTGAAGTGGATGGGTTACAGCAGCAGAAGACCATTAAAGTACGCTCAGCATGTATACTCACTGAGAGTATTCTCAATCGACATTAGAGAAACTGATGATCAATACATTAAGACAATGCTGTTTGTGGGACCTTGAGCTGGCTATGAACAATTTAACTGCCATAAGTTCCTGTGTTACAACAGCACCAATTCTTCAGTTGTACCCTGAAGACAGCATTCTGTTGTGGAAGGTACAACAAAAATGCAAGTCACCTTCTGCTTCTCAGTAAAATGAAGAAAAATCTTTAGCACAAATCCCTTATTTTTTATTATATTTAAAATCTTTATTAGTATTCACAGAAGAATCCTTCATAAGTGCCTCATCCAAATGCTTAAAGGCAGACTGCTGCATTATTGGTTATGTTTATGTGACGGGGCAAAGTAGATTGATTTTGGAACCAATTCAAGGTCAGGGATCTCAGTACACAAGAAATGTCTCAAAGTCTCAATAGCTGTGGATATGAGTAATAGCAGCAGCCAATTCTCCAATTTGTTTACTAAGTGGAGTGTGTTCCAAGTTAGTTTACAATTGAACCTGTCAACATCAGAAAATCGGATTCTGTGCGATTTTTAGTTTTGTGCATAATCAAGGCCAAAATGTAAACATGACCAGAAGACTAAAACCTGGAACTGTACTACTCTGACAGTTAAGCTTATGTATATGGTAAAATAATGGATACATCTGGAAATACTAACAAATGTTTTAGCAAAATTAAAAATATATGAGAACTGCATTAAACCATGTCACATCTAAGTGTTTCATTCCATTCTCTTTTTACGCTAACAGAACAAGAAGGAGATGGAATAAGGAAATGGAGACAATCTATTATTGCAAATTTAAATTATTGCTGCATCAAAGACTTCGGCTAAGTAGAATTGATTCTTTTCCTGCAGAATCTTTACATAGTAATGCACTCTAAGTTATTAGCTGCTGTTCTTGAAGGATTATTCGCAAGATTATTTTTCCCGCAATAGTCTATCTAAGCTACATTACGTACATGCAGCTGAACTCAACAGTGCTGCCAAAGTCAACTATTTTATTTCTCTTCCCATGGCTAACCATTGAAATTGATAATTTTGCCTGATTTATAGCTTACTGCCTGGAAACTGTGCACTATTTAAGCTTCTGGAGGTGGTTCTGACTTTAAATGATAGAGGAATAGCCTTGTCTTATATGGCTCCCATGAATATCATTTCCACTCCACTGACTTTAGTCGGGAGAGATATGTCATGGACAGCAGAATTTTTACCAGTTTACACTATTACCTAAATTAGTATATAAACCTTAACTAATCAGGAATGAAATAACATAACCATAAATAGCTCAACTGAGGCAGGATTCAACCTGCATCTAAAATAATTATAGAAGAGAAAAAAATATTCATGGTTGTCTAAGTTATCTAAAAAGTTACTTTAAATCTTTATTCAAATTGTAGTTTAATTTCAGAATGTATTAAATATTCTTTGGCCTTCACATAATAACATAGGAAAAATTGCAATATCTTCCAAAGTAAAAGGATTGAAAGCATGAAAGGATTATTATCTTAGTTGCTTTTCCCTTGCATCCACTTTTCTTGATCTACTTTAGGCGCCTCCATATTCGATTTTGGGCCATCGTCTTGCTGCATTATGAGGGGTATAGATCGGGTAAATACACAAGCAGCGTTCTTCCACTGAGGTTGGGTCAGACTCCAAGCAGAGGTCATGGGTTAAAGGCGAAAGGTGAAAGGTTTAAGGAGGACATGAGGGAAACTTCACTTGGGGAGTCGTGTGAGTGTGGAATGAGCTGCCAGCACAAGTGGTGCATGCGAGCTCGATTTCAACAATTAAGCAAAGTTTGGATAGGTAGGGGCAGGGAGAAGTATGGTCCCTGTGTAGATCGATGGGAGTAGGCAGTTTAAATGGTTTCCACATGGACTAGATGGGCCAAGGGCCTGTTTCTGTGCTGTACTTTTCTGACTCTATGACTCTTGTAAATCAGAGAGACAGGCATTCACCACTGACCTCAGAAATTTCAAAAAGACAGAGAGGATAACACACATTAGTTCATTTTCCCCCCACCTCTTCTGTGAGGTGATGGGTGTCCGCTGCCGGCAACCCTAGATAATGGAGAACGATTCAGGACCGTGCAAGGTTTCTGAAGGGCTGAGTTGACCAAAATGGTTTTAAAAGCCGGAGGGTTCAGAATAAATACCTGTTTTGGGGTGTGAAGCTGTTCCTTTGCTGTGGCGATCGCAGTGACGATACGATTGCTGCCTGCACTCAACTGGAAGGAGAGTGAGAGTCCCGCTACAACTTGAACTCCCAGATCCGTGACAGTCACCTTCTCCTCGATGACGGTGATTGTTCTCTCAGCCAGGATAGAATCAGAAAGGGGCGACAGCACCTTCCAGAGAAAAAGATTTCAAATTTAAAACATTCACGCTCACTGTCTATTGCACCTAACCAGACCTGCCAAAGCTCAAACACAAGATCAAATTCACGACTGATGTTCAGAACATTTATTTTGCTAATTTTACACAATTTTTAACAATTGTATTTACAAACACACTTGTGACATTTTTCAGCCTGTCAAAGACAAGCTGAAGGTTGACACAGCGTTGCTGCATTATGTGTGTACAGAACAAAGAACTTCAGTTCCCAGTGGAGGTTCACCCCAGGACTGGAAATTACATTGGTGAGCTGGTCACATGTGCTCAGTGTCAAGCTGCAGCCATTCTGTGAATAAAGCGTCCTAACATTAAACCCGAGCTGAGTTTGTCTTTATTAAGAGCAAACATAACAGACCCCAAAGAATTCTTTTAATTTACGAGGCCTACAGGTGACGCTCCTGAGCATAACACCAAAAATATCCCAACTTGTACAGAAAAATTGGACTCTTACCTCTTGGTAAGGCATAGGCACTCATGCAAGGAGTTGAATAAGCAGAAATGGTTTACAATTGTACCAAATACTAAGTGTGCACCTCTTTAAGGACTCATGACCAACTGTTCTGTGTACACACAGCTGAGAGAGGATGAACGTGTTTTGTAAGTTCTCAGTTTTAATAATGGACTTAGCTTATCAGCCATTCTTCTATGCCTACTTATTCCCAATTTATTGGACGCGATCTTGGATTGAAAAATGGTGCTAGCGCTCAGTTTCCCTTTTTAGGTGCTGAAATCAGAACAGTATTAAGCTTTGACACAGAGACAAGTCCAGAAGTGTTCAAGCCTGACTGCTGTTTTTAAATTTTTTTTAATTTAGGGATACAGCAGAGAATAAGTCCTTTCAGCCCCTTGAGCCGCACCACCCAGCAACACCCGACAACCCCCCCTCTTGATTTACCCCTAGCCTACCCACAGAAAAATTTACAATGGCCAATTAGCCTACTAACTGGTATGTCTTTGGACTGTGAGTGGAAACTGGAGCACCCAGATAAACCCATACATTACACAGGGGTGATGTACAGACTCCTTACAGATTATGTCAGAATTGAACTCTGACCTCCAAAGCCCTGAGCTTTGTGTCACGCTACCATGGCGCCTGCATCTGTGTGACAGATTAATAATCACTCAGGATGTCAATGTCATTGGGGACAGCACCACAATACCAAAAAAAAACTGGAAATGGCATGAAACAATCTTGAATCCTTGGGCAGGGTTCATTGAATAATGCTCCTTCATTTGATCAGTGCATGATTAAAACACTGCCCCATCTCCCATTCCTTCAAAGCACATTCGGATGCCATGACACTCTGCACTAGCTGGTAAAGATAACAGCTGGTAAAGATTACAGCTGGTAAACTGACTCCCCGCTGGAATGGATAAGGGACTCCTGGGGTAGACATGGTATGCACAACAAACAAGATTCACGTTTCTGTTAAAACTCTCTTCCACCCGTGAAGTCTAGAAATTGTTTAGCATCTCAACAGGTGGATGAGGTGTCTGCCTTGAGGATCTAGAGCTGATAAATTTTATGGCGTGTGCTCAGGGAGCCTGTTTTTGCTCATTCCATCACCATGAGCAGTGTGGAGGAATTCGGGAAAGTTGTTGTAGTGATCGGCAGGATGACGTGTTGCTCAGACGGGGGAAGGGTAATGGAAGTCAGGGCCCTGAGGCTCAGGCTGATGTTCCTGGTGGGGAGAGGATAGAGCTAGTGTTTCACTGCATGATGGGGAGAGTTGGCTCTGATTTGTCAGGCGAAGGGGGTAGGTAGCAACCATCGAAGAGACATTCCGGAAGGAATATGGAGCAACAACTGAGATGCTGGAGGAGTTCAAGGCATCAGGCAGCATTTTTGGAAGGAGATGGACAGTCAACCTTTTGGTGGAGACGCTTCATCTTGATGGAGAGCTGGAGAGGAGATAGTCTGTATAAAGAGACAAAAGAAAGGAGGCAGGAAAGAGCTGGAAAGCAACAAGTGGATCCAGGTGATGAGGGATGATAGACAAGTGGCAGCTCAGTAAGGAGACCCAAAGAGGAGGTTCCTGAAGGCAACTCTGGGACAGTGATTGTTATTCTATCATCCATAATATTTTCTGCATATTAGTAGAATCAGAATCTGGTTTACCATCAATGACATATGTATCCTATGACATTTGTTGTTTTTCTCTCAGCAGTACAGTACAAGATATAAAACGTACTACAAGTTACAATGAAATATCACAGAGATAAATAGTACAAAGCGGAATAGTGAGGTAATATTTATAAACCGTTCAGAAATCTGATGGCAGAGGGGAAGAATCTGTTTTTAAAAAGATGAGTGTGCATCTTTAGATTTCTGTACCTCCTCTCTGATGGTAGTAATGAGAAGTGGGCATGTCCTGGGCTGTGAGAATCCTTAATGATTGTCCCTGTTCCATCTCCTGGTCCTTTCCCATCATTTTATATACAATCTTTTCTAATAAATGACATTCATCGACACTTCTGGATAAGAATCTCTATGGCTCCTGTAGAAATGACATGAGTTCCCGGGGAGAGCGACACCTGAGTTGAACTTGTCCGATGCTGAATGCGTTGCATTTGCTGCTAGGAGACAGCGGTAGAATTTACAGTCAGGGAAGAAATCTACTCTGCAAGAAAATGGATGGAAACAGGAAAGACAAAAAAAAAAACTGAAAGAGGAATGGGATCAAAGTGGTGGAGCACACCTTCAAGCCAAACCAGGCAGAGAAGCTGCACATAGTCAGGAAAGTGTAATGGCAGTTCATGCTGGAAATCATCACCACCAAAGACTTAGATACTAGATTACCCATACCATCCCATGAAACTGTAGTCTAAAATGCCTGCCTTACCTTAACATGGAAGGAGACCACTTAGTTCACTGATCCATGCTGCCCCCCAGGAGAACAACCTTATCAGTCTCATTCTCCCTTTTCTTATTTTTCCTGTACATTCTCCCTCATACAAGTCAGTTATCTACCTTTCCGTCTTTTTGACATTAACCCACCTCAAGCCGATAATTTAGCCACCAATTAGGCAGGCCAGCAAATCCTTGGGGTAGGAGAGGAAACGTGGATGTTGAAGGACACCGCAAGATCACGGAGGGAATGTGCAGACCCCACATACACAGCACCCAAGTTCAACACTGAACCTGGCTTTCCGGTGGTATGAGGCAGCAACAACATTGGCAACTTCACCATGCAGTTAAATGAAAGTAACATTGGCGAAACCCAGCTCCTGTGCAGGAACTATTGGCGCAGATGTTCCCAAGCCAATTGGCATATTGTCCTGAATTTCAACATTTAAAGCACCATTCTAGCAATAGAACCTGCAGCTCATTGTTAACAACTCAAATGCCTTTCTTTCAATGTACTACCGCACAATTATCTACGCACTCCTCTCAAACTCTAAAGGAAACAATTGTGTATGCCCAGAATCTATTTTCCCCATAATATTAATTTCAAAGTTACAAGAATATTATAATAGTACAGAATATACTATTTTCTGAGTTTGTTTACAATAGATATTGGCTTTTAATAATTATTAATTAATCTGATTAAGGCTTGCAAGTTTTCTACAGATTGTTGCCGTGGTACTTCCGATGGTTTTGCCAATGTGGCACAACAGTCTGTCAGTTTTCAGCCGGGTTAATGACACTGACAATACTTGAGAGTGTGCTCACTGCGGAGTTTTCCAATGGCATGATGCTCGGTCAGTTGGTTGTCCTGGATTACGCCAAGGTATCTCCTCCAAGCTGTCAAAGCTCCAACAACATCTGGCATGCAAATTCTACTAGGAAACAAGATTGTGTTAGATTCAACCATTGGGAGAATTCTTTGTGCCACATTGGAGAGTCCTGCAAACTGTCAGAAGCAGCAGAACTCTTTCACTGCATATGCTTACATTCACAATACTCTATGTAACTGTGCTTACTCAAGTCCCAGACATCAAGCACAAATGTTGTTTGTGCTCGAGGCTGAAATTGGACAAACTCTGGATTTGAATTATTTTTCCTTATAATGCTAAGGAACTAATGGTGCAGATCACCTGTTTCCACGGTTTGTTGAAAGTATTCGAGATAACAGTCCTCTGCTGGGAGCTAGAGATCTCCTAATGGGTTCCTGAAACTTAGTGCTTGAATCCCTTTGATATTTCCAAATATTCAGTGCTTTCCCCTTTATAAGGCTAAACATGCAATAAAATAAAATAATTTTTTTAAAACTTTCTTGAATAATTAACAAGACATAACTCTTCCAGAAGCCAATGTCTCACATTCAGTTTGAATGGGGCATTCGTGCTTGCATGTTTAAGCAGACGGGCTTTTCGGTCTGAGAACCAGTAAAAGATTGAATTGATATATTGAACTCCATGAGGTGGCAGTGCAGAAGATGTCTGTCCAGATTTTAACTGATGCCATTGGAGAGTTATAGTAGTCCTCATTTATCTTTCATCCCTAGAAATGCCTTGTTTTATTCCTGTGGTATTTTCATGGTTTGAACAACAGCTGGATCTCCAGTTCTTTAAGGAATGGTCATTACCCTCCACACTGGCTTACAGTAAAAATATCTTCTCCTCCACCTTTAATATCTTCTTGAAAGCATATCTCTGATCATGCTTTTCCAATTTTCTGCCTTTTCATGGGGATTTAGGCCATTATTTCTTAGTGTTGACCTTCTGGTATAGATGCTGGCATGTGACCTGCTTCCTGAAACTTCGTAGTTCTGCTCACAGCTCAGGCCAGTCCAGTCATGTTCCAGATAACTTGGCCTGGTCAGAATCAGCAGTCCTTCAAGGACTGGAAGAAAATGGCAATCTGATTCCTGCACTTCCAGCCTCCATGGCAGGACTGGAGACCAGTGGAGGTCTTGGGCTGGTTCACTGTAGTTTGCTTCACCCGCTTGCCCAAAGTTCAGATCTGCTACAGTCTGAGCCCCAATACCCAGTGTCATTTGGGTCCACCATTTCAGCCCACAGACTGCTCCCGTTGAGTTGTCAAAGCAGTAGACCAGTGGTGCTCAACATCACCGAGATCAGATGCTCTGTGAAGCTTGTCAAACCCCACTTTGTACATGCAGGGAGCAAAGGCATGAATGATTTCCACTGAAAGGCAGTGCCCATTATTAAGGATCTCCAGCACCCAGGGCATGTCCTTTTCTCACTGTTACCATCAGGTAGGAGATACAGAAGCCTGAAGGCACACACGCAATGTTTCAGGAACAGCTTCTTCCCCTCTGCCATCCAATTCCTAAATGGACATTGAAGCTTTGGACACTACCTCACTTTTTTTAATATACAGTATTTCTATTTTGGTACATTATTAAAAAATCTATTCAATATATGTAATTGATTTACTTGTTTATTTATTATTATGTTTTTTTAATTTTTTATTATTATTATTTCTCTCTCTCTCTCTCTGCTAGATTATGTATTGCATTGAACTGCTGCTGCTAAATTAACAGATTTCATGTCACACGCCAGTGATAATAAGCCTGATTCTGATCTTAATATTATGCCTTACTTTATCTGTGCTACGAGACAATGCATGCACTTAAGTGAATATTGACACACTCCATCTACACCAGCCTTCAGATTTCAACCAGGCACGGAGAGGGAACTTTGCACACAGGGTGCAGTCATCTTTCATAGAGGGAGAAATTAAATACCTCTTTCATTCAAGGTACCCCACTTTAAAATCGCTATACGCATTCCTGATTAGCTAGAAGCCAGGTCTGAATTCTGGTTGGAAAGGGCTCTTTTGTGACTCTAAATGTCAATTGTCCATATATTCTATTGTTATACAAACATTATCAATTATTATTACCTACCCATCACTTTCACAGAGCAAGTGTTTACGTTAGTCTCAGGTGAGAGATTCAAAGATTAGCTTTATTTGTCACGTACATCGAAATGTGTTCTTTGCGTTAACGACCAACGCCATCCGAGGAGGTGCACGAGGGCAGCCCGCAAGTGTCACTAAGCTTCTGGCACCAACATAGCATGTCCACAACTTACTGACCCTGACCTGTACATCTTTGAAAGGTGCGAGCAATCTGGAGCACCCAGGGGAAACTCAGGTGGTCATGGGGAAAACATACAAATTCCCCTTGCAGGCAGTGGCAGGAATTGAACTGATGCCACTGGCACTGAAAACTTCTCTCTAATCCTCCCATGCTACCTGTTAACTGCTATTGTTTAATTTATGTCCAGATGCTTTTTGTCTGTACTGCCTGGCTGGGTTATGGCTCAGCTCAGACGGAGACTCTGTCTTGTTTCTATTGTGGCCAAGGAAGTTTCTCATTCTCTGAACAATTAATTTATGTCATGATTATTTTCAGAGGGCTCAAGCCATCCAGAATTGCACTGTTGCCACTTTTATATTCCTAAACTGTAGGTATAAATGGAGAACGTAATGGAAAGATCTAAAGGATGCAGCCTTTGATTTTTCATTCGCTCAAAAGAACAAAGTTGACATGGTTTTACAGTGTCGGAGCAGAACATTTATCAACCTCTGGAATGCAAGACCTTTATCATGTGAGATTCATTCTAATGGAGCATCATCCCTCTCATTTCACATGCATGTTAACAGTCCATTGTTGTGCCTTGGCATTGATGAGGCAATACAATTACTACCCACTCAAATTAACCATGGAGATGAAGAAAAAGTCTGGTCAGTAACTGGGGTTGGATTACACAGGTACAGTACAGCAGACCCTGATGGAGCTGTAGTTATAGCGCCCTGTCAGCCTTGGGAGGTGAAAGACTTAAGGCTGATTTATACTTTTGCGTCACATCTACGCCGTAGGTATCACGTACTATATGCTGTACCTACGCCATAGGGTGACGTGCACCTCTCCAGAAAAGTTACTCACACGTCGCGGCAACGCAGACCGCAGCAACTGTGATTGGTCCGCTTGGTAGCATCCCATTTCCTCCTATGCATTTCCGGTTGCTTCTTCTCTGCCATGTCTGTAGGCTGTGTGTACACCGATACGAAACGGATGAACCAAATCATCAAATCTACCTGTCGACATGCGAAAATGTTTGAAATGCATTTCCTCGTTCATGTCTCTCATGAGGAAACTCAACACAGTGGCATAGAAACCCCACTGCCAGCGAGCATTTTGGCACACACCAACACATGCTCGCAACGGCGTAGAGCGACGCAGAGGTGAAAATCAGGGTTACAATGTAGGCTCTACGCCGTTCTGAGCATTTATACCTGTGCGTTGGTGTGTCTGTATTGCTCTGCAATTCACTGCAAAAACGCTAGTTAGCAGTGGGCTTTCTGTTCCACTGTGTTGAGCTTCTTTGTGTACTTCAAACAATGGCGACTGAAACTGAGCACACCATGATGGAGATGGAGCTAACACATATTGAACAAGAGTTACTTTTACTGAAATTACTGCAACGCAGGAAAGGGAGACGACGTCGGAGGAGATGGTGTGTATGACCACTGAATGGATTAAGGCAGAAGGAGGGTGAACTTTCTGCGCTAAATTCGAAAATGGCGGAGAAGAAGAAGCAACCGGAAATGCGTAGGAGGAAATGCGGTGCTACCCAGTGGACCAATCGCAGTTGTTTTGGTCTGCGTTACCGTGACATGTAGTTGCATTTTTTGGGGAGGTACGCGTCAGGCTACAGCGTACCTACAGCGTAGATTCGACGCAGGGCCTTTACTCCACATTTTCTCTGGTGGTGAGCAAACGCTAAAACCAGGTGTAAAGCACTGGGAAAAGTTCCATTTCACTGTGGCAAACATGTGTGAAGAAAAAAAGTTAAAATGACTTCAAAGCCTTTCTCACAACCACTCGTGTGAATAGTAACCTGGTAATAAATAACAGTTCAGAAACTTATTTGCTGTCAGTGACATCAAACACACTATAGAGAAGTGTCAATTAATTTAAAAGGAATGAATTTCAGAGGGATGGGGGTTAGGCATAAATTTCCAGGGATCCCTTTCTCACCTCCACAGCATTAGTATTTTGGGCAGACCATAACTGATTAATTATGCATAGCGCGCAATATCTTACTTCTCCTCGATGTACCATCTTTCTTATAAAAGCATGAATAACGAATAACAATTTAATTACATTTCCATCATAAATGCACAGTAGGCAAATGAGTCAGAGGACATTTAATTACTGGATATAAGATAAGTGGGATGCTTATTGTTCATAGATACATTATTTATCAGGACCCTTTGTTCTCCATTTTTAAAACATTTTCCAGCATCAATGTGACCTGTTCTGTAACAGTTGCAATGTATACTTTGCAACTGTCACTAATAGTTCAAGTAAGATTCCTTAAGGATCTTTGTGGAGACATTGAATAGAATAATGCCTCTGGCCTTGACATTTATACTCGATCCCTCAGGGACAGATACTGTGCATTTCATGCAGCGCACAGACTGACTTTAAACTATTTCCCTTGCAGAACGGATCCATTAATATCAAACTAGTAATTAAAAGCCTCACTTTGAAATGTCAGGTTTCTCTGGTGTGTGAGGGTCTGGCCAATATGTCTGACAGTCTGTGACAACATGAGCATGGTCCCAAATTCCCTCTAGGTCTGGAAGGAGACAGGGTAATATTGTGTGGAAATCTCATTCAATGTCACTTGTTTTTATCTTTAAGGACAGAAGTGCTCTTGTGACCAGTGATTCTCAATGCCATCAGATGCATGTCATAAATCATCTTTAACACTGCACTACAGGGTAGCTCTCGGATAAACGCTCAGACTTGATGATTCAACTCGACGTCGATAAGTTATTAGCTTTTCTGACCAACATATACAATAGCCCTGAGAACAATATGCTTATATTATTCATCTCTGACAGGACTGAGATTAGAGTCACAGAGAAACACTGTGCAGAAAGAGACCCTTCGCTCCATCTAGTTTGTACTATCATCAGCCACCCATTCATCCTGGAGACAAGAGACTGCAGATGGTGGATTCAGGAGTAACAATCTGCTGGAGGAACAGCTTCTTCCCCTCCGCCATCAGATTTCTAAACAATGAAAACCACCTCAGTATTTTTGCACTACTTATTTAATCTATTTTTGTATCTACTTCTTTTATAATTTGTAGCGCTTTTATGCATTGCACTGTCGTGCTGCTGGAAATGAGCGAATTTTGTGATATACAGTAGGCCAGTGATATTAAAGCAGATCCTGATTCTGAACCCAGTGGGTCGAGCAGCGCCTGTGGGTGGGGGGAGGGGGGGGGGGAAGTCTGGACACTTCAGCTCGAAACCCTGTCCCTGCACTATAAGGGGAGAGGGGAAGTACCCAGTATAAAGAGCAGCGAGGGTGTGATGATGCAGGATTGGAGGTGATTGGTGAACTGAGGAGGGGTGAAGGAAGAGAGGCAGATCAAGCCAGGTAGGGCAGTGGAAGGAATGGTGCGAGACAGAGGTAGGGGGTGTGGTGAACTACATATACCTGTCTGGAAAAGCCCCTCTGCTGACCGCTCCTGTGGCTCCTCCCACAGACCCCAGTATAAAGGTGATTGGAGGCACTGCTCCTCCCTCAGTCTCCAGGATGTTGTGTGGTAATCTCTTGCAGCTAATAAAAGCCTATTGTTCACCTCCTGTCTCCGAGAGTTATTGATGATGCATTAGGGGGTTGATAGGTGGAAGCAATTTAACAAAAAAAGGCAACAGAACTAGATGTAGGGAGAGGAGGGTGATGGTGGAGTTATCTGGGAGACTGTTAAATTACTTAATCCTATATTAATCTCATTCTTTTACTCTCCCCACATTCTCAACTCTCTCAAGATTTTCCCACTCATCTATACACTAGGGCCAATTAACCCCACCCATCTTTGGGGGATAGGAGGAAAAGAGAATCTGAAAAATCAAGAACTATTGGTGCTACCACATCTCTACACCTGTCACCTGTGTAAAAGGAACTATCAAGCCCAGGGTGGTTTAACCATTCATCTCCCTTCGCCTTGTGATACTCTGGATCGATGTCAGGTGCTACGTTTGTAATGTAAGGTTGGAAGCCCTACTATTGCTTCCCCCTTTGGCTCCCCATGGCCGCTGGTTTTCATCTTAGCACCAAGATACGGGTTTCTTCTTAATTTGCTTAGCTTGAGCTCAAGCCCTTGATGGGCTGGCTCCAGTCAGGCTGCAAATAATTTGGAAAGAAGATATTATTAAGAAAAGGTGCCATTGTTATTTCCTGATTTTCATTCAAGATTGTTATTCAGTGCTTCTCTGAGTGCGAAGAGGGCTGGTTTGTTGCCAGCCTTTTGCTAATAGGGACATTTAAAAAGCTCTCAGATAGGCACGTGAATGGAAGAAAAATGGAGGGTTATGGGTTTTGTAGGGGGGAAGGGTTAGATTGATTGTGGAGTAGTTTATCTACATCTTGTGCAAACATCTTGGGTATATATATATATAGCTAGGGTGTGTAAGACTTCAGCACAATACTGCACTGTATTGCACTGTAGTGCAAAGAAAACAAATTTCATGATACATGTGTGTGATGATAAACCTGATTCTGATGTGGATTGAAAGTGGGAAGGGGGCAGGGAGAGGGGAATCATGGTTGGGAAAAGGGGAAGGGAGAGGGGAGGGAGCGGGAAGCACCAGAGAGACGTTCTGTAATGATCAATAAACCAGTTGTTCCTAATCAAACGACTTTGTCTTGTGTCTCAGGGATGGGTGTGTCCGCACTCCATGAACCTAACAATACTACCGCACTATTCCTTTTTTTTACTACTTATTTATTTTGTAATTTATGGTAATTTTATGTCATCACACAGTGCTGCTGCCACAAAACCAAAAGTCGTATCATATAAGACAGTGATAATAACTCTGATCTATTCTATTCTGTTTATAAATCAACATCTCACATTTTGTAGCCCTGTGAATTGGAACAGTTGTGGGTTCAATCCACACTCAGTGGCCACTCTATTAGATACACCTGTCCACCTGCTCGTTAATGCAAATATCTATTCAGCCAATCATGTGGCAGCAATTCAACGTATAAAAGCATGCAGACATGGTCAAGAGATTCAGTTGTCGTTCAGACCGAACAGCAGAATGGGGAAGAAATGTGATCTAAGTGATTTTGACCGTGGTATGATTGTTGGTGCCTGACAAGGTGGTTTGAGTATCTCAGAAACTGCTGATTTCCTGGGATTTTCATGCACAACAATCTCTAGAATTTACAGGGAATGATATGATATAAGATGTCCTTTGATTGAAAAAGAGCTCAGAGTAGAATGGCCAGACTGGTCGAAGCTGACAGGAAGGCGACATTCAGGTAACATACACTAGTGCCCACTTAATGGGCACTAACTAGGTGGGCACTAGTGTATGTTACCTGAATAACTAAACAGTTGTAAACAATTCTTCACTGATCACTAAACCAACACCAGGGAAAGGTGAAGGACGTTGACAATCCAGATTGGAGAATCCTGTGTATTCACCTTTCAGCAAGACTGTAACATTATATTTAACTTATGGACAGATATAAACATTTGGAATATATTATTTATTTATTGAGCCAGTGCAGAACAGGCCCTTCCATCTCTTTGAGCCACACTGCCCAGTAACCTCCAGTTTAACCCCAGCCTAATCACGGGACAACTTACAAGGACCAATTAACCTGCCAACTGGTAGGTGAATTTAAAATAGGAGCTTTGCTTCACGAGCACATCTTCTCACTGACTTCACGCTCCCCTATGTGATGGGCGTAGTGGTTTAGTGGTTTGCACCACGCTTTACAGTACCGGAAAACCGGCTTCATTTCCCGCTCCTGCCTGTAAGGAGGTTGTACCTTCTCACCCTGACTGCGTGAGTTTCCTCCGGGTGCTCCAGCTTCCTCCCACAGTCCGAAGATGCACCAGTTGGTAGGTTAATTGGGTGTTGTAAAATTGTCCCGTGATTAGGCTAGCGTTAAATTGGAGGATTGTTGAGCAGCATGGCTCGTAGGGCTGGAAGTGCCTATTCTGCCCTGCCTCAATAATTCAATAACTTACATCCTTTCTCTTATTGTGGCATTCGTTAGTCTTGCGAGACCATGGATTAGTGCCTGGAAAGTCTACTGGAGATAGATACTAAGAAATAGGATCTACAAGTATTTAGATAGACAGGGACTTACTAGGGAGAGTCAACGCGGCTTTGTGTGTGGTAGGTCATGGTTAACAAATCTATTAGAGTTTGTCGAGGAGGTTACAAGGAAAATAGATGAAGGGAAGGCAGTGGATGTTGTCTACATGGACTTTAGTAAGGCCTTGGACAAGGCTCCGCATGGGAGGTCAGTTAGGAAGATTATTTGCTAGGTATATATGGTGAGGTAGTAAATTGGATTGGATGTTGGCTTAGTGGGAGAAGCCAGAGAGTGGTAGTGGAGGATTGCTTCTCTGATTGGAGGCCTGTGACTAGTGGTGTGCCACAGGGATCGGTGCTGGGTCCATTGTTATTTGTCCTCTATATCAATGATCTGGATGATAATGTGGTAAATTGGATCAGCAAATTTGCTGATGATACAAAGATTGGAGATGTAGTGGACAGTGAGGAAGGTTTTCAAAGCTTGCAGAGGGATCTGGACCAGCTGGAAAAATGGGCTGAAAAATGGCAGATGGAGTTTAATGCAGACAAGTGTGAGGTATTGCACTTTGGAAGGACAAACCAAGGTAGAACATACAAGGTAAATGGTAGGGCACTGAGGAGTGCAGTCAAACAGAGGGATCTGGGAATACAGATGCAAAATTCCCTAAAAGTGGCGTCACAGGTAGATAGGGTAGTAAAGAGAGCTTATGGTACATTGACCTTTATAAATCAAAATATTGGGTAT
This sequence comes from Hypanus sabinus, assembly GCF_030144855.1. NCBI lineage: Eukaryota > Metazoa > Chordata > Chondrichthyes > Myliobatiformes > Dasyatidae > Hypanus > Hypanus sabinus. Next base: position 94,091,596 of record NC_082718.1, read on the forward strand.
AAGTGTTGGAATGTTATGGTGAGATAAGGCATTGGGGAGGCTGAATTTGGAGTATTGTGCACAGTTTTGAACACCAAATTGCAGGAAGGATATTAATAAGGTTGAAAGCATGTAGAGAAGGTTTACAAGGATGTTGCTGGGACTTGAGAAACTGAGTTACAGAGAAAGGTTGAATAGGTTAGGACTTTATTCACTGGAGCATAGAAGAATGAGGCGAGATTTGATAGAGGTGTATAAAATTATGATGGGTATAGATAGAGTGAATGCAAGCAGGCTTTTTCCACTGAGGCTAGGGGAGAAAAAAAAACAGAGGACATGGGTTAAGGGTGAAGGGGGAAAAGTTTAAGTGAACATTGGGGGGGGGCTTCTTCACACAGAGAGTGGTGGGAGTGTGGAATGAGCTGCCAGATGAAGAGGTGAATGCGGGCTCACTTTTAACATTTAAGAAGAACTTCGACAGGTACATGGATGAGAGGGGTATGGAGGGATATGGTTCAGGTGCAGGTCAGAGGGACTAGGCAGAAAAATGGTTCGGCACAGCCAAGAAGGGCCAAAAGGCCTGTTTCTGTGCTGTAATGTTCTATGGTTCTATAGAGTGTCCTCTCCAGGGTGCAGGCCTGGGCAGGGTTGTATGGAAGACTGGCAATTGCCCATGTTGCAAGTCTCCCCTCTCCACGACACCGATGCTGTCCAAGGAAAGGGCAAGGGCCGATATAGCTTGACACCAGTGTCGTCGCAGGAGTTGCCAGAGAGAGGTTGAAGGCAATGTCGGACTGCCTTAGGGACTCCAGCTCTGGATTTTTCCTCAGGGAAGCCTCGCAGTAGATCGGAACATCGCGACAGCTGTGTAACCTACCGCAAAAATAAGCGACAGTGCGGTCTGTACCATCGAAACAGTGAGCTGTTGGTCCCGCTCTCACTATGGCAGGAGTGATACCTCCCTCTCCCCTCCCTAGTTAGAGAGAGAGAGAGCCTGTGGCATGTCAAAGTTTTGGGGCGAACACTGCTCTTTTTGTTGGACTCCAGATCATGGTCTCTTGGGGAATTTGCTATTGCTTGGTGGAGGGATGATAATTTTGCTGAGGCAGGTGGGGGGGAGTGATGCTTTGCTGCGGCTTGTGTGTGTGGGGGGAGGCTTTGAGGTTCTAATGTTTTTTAGTCATTCATTCTTTGTTTTTTTTAAATTCTGTTTCATGGATGTCTGTGAAGAGTAAGAATTTCAGGCCGTATATTGTATACATTTTCTGCTGTTAAATGGAACCACCGAACCATCGAACTATTACCCCATCAGGCTTCTGAACCAGCATGGATAACTTCACTCATCTCAACTCTGAAATGATGCCACAACCTACAGACTCACTTTCAAGGAGTTTGTAACTAAAATACTAGAATCTGACAGGAGATAAAATGGCTAAAATGATCAGAAATTGCATTAGGCAGCTGATTCCCCAAAGTTTATTTGGCTGAATGTTATACAATCTTTTTGTCAATTCAAGCAAGTTGCTATTTAAATAAAAATGAAAAAGAAAGTGCATTTGAAACTAAAATATTTATTCAGTTACTGTAATCAAACTAAACTTTTTCCAGTTGCAGCATCAATCAGCAATTATCTTATTATTTTTCTCTGCAAGTTGTTATTTTTTAAACGACTGAAATCTCTCAGGAGCCAGTCAGTTAGGTGTCACCATAAAGTGGAATATTCTGAATACAATTCTGCTGTTTCTCGAAGACAAACTTGCTTGTATTAGAAGAAGCAAGCATTGGGGGGGGGGGGGGGGAGTCAGTATCAGTGCCAGGCTCCGCCACGTGCTACAATTATCACATCTACTTGATAGGTCTGCACCTACCTGAATCGTGGCCATTCCGAGTTCCTGCCCACTGAGGATTCTCCCGCCCTCTAGCTTCGCGACCCGCGGGTTGTCCATTTTCAGAAAGTCGGTCACCAGGTCCGTGATGTCGGCCTGCCAGTCATTTCCTAACATGTAGGCCAGCTGCCCACCAGGGTCCAAGGTTTCGGCTACGAACTGCGTAAGGACCCTCACCATGGCTCGCTGGTACTGAAGGGTACATCCTTTCCCTTTCTTCTCATCATCATCCTCATCATCACTGTCCCGTGTTGGCCTAGCCAAAACAAAAAGCATCGACAGTCTTTTCCTGATTTGAAGTCGCACAATGCACAACCCTGTAAATATTAAATAAGCAAAGCGGTATATATAGAACAGGGAAGGTGGGGTTCGTATGGAGTGGGGTTAGTGGATTTCAGCTTACTTGCCATAATTAAAAGGAAATATTTATTACAAAAATCACATTCTAACAATGTGTTCGACGAACTTTGATTAAATATGAGGTGACAACAGTGAGGACAGTTGAATATCTGACAGCATTCCCAGGTGTACTGTGTGATACAGCATCAAAGAATTACTGACAATGTTTCTGTGAGCAGCCATGGCAGCAAATTCAGAAGAATTCCTCTCAGTTGACTACAGTTTTAACATCAGCACGACACGCAGTGAACAGATTGGCAATTATGCTGAGAAAAATAATAACTGCAATTCCAGTTTTCGAACACAGAACAGTACAGCTCAGGAGCAGGCCATTCGGCCCACGGTGCTGTACTGCACCAGCTAAAAAGCAAACCAAAACGCCCAAACACTAATCCCACCTACCTGCACCATGCTCATATCCCTCCATGTGCCTATCCAAACCTTTCTTAAAAGCCTCTAATGCATTTGCCTCTTCCACCATACCAGGCAGCTCATTCCAGGCATCCACTATTCTCTGAGTAAAAAGCTTACCCCTCACATCCCCCTTGAACCTATCTCACCCTCACCTTCCATGCATGCCCACTGGTATTAGATACTTTAGCTCTGGGAAACAAATACTCTCTATCTATGCCTCTCATAATCTTATAAACCTCTCTCAGATCTCCCCTCAGCTTCTGCCTTTCCAGAGATACCATCCAGAGTTTACCCATCCTCTCATTATAGCACATGCCCTCTACACCAGGCAGCACCCTCTCCAAAGCCTCAATATCTTTCTTACAGTGGGGTGACCAGAACTACATGCAAAACTCCAGATGTGGCCTAACCAGGGTTTTAGTGCAAACATGTTCAGAGCAAGAGAGACAATATAGAGGATGCAGAAGATGCAGAAATTACTTAACTGCTGGTTTAACTTTCTTCTGTTATTGGATTTGGTTCGTATAGAATCTACGGGCTTGGTAGATAAGTTATAGTAAAAGCAAACTGAGATGGCAGAGAAGACCTTGTGTAGTTTGGTTTGCTTCATCAGCTGAGGTGTAATTTTAAAATAATCCTAAGCCTCCCAGTTAGGGTGTACATAAAGCTACCAGAAAAATACTGATGAAGGGTCTCAGCCTGAAACATCAACTCAGTCAGTCTAGATCGGGAGCAGCATCTCCAACACCATCACACTGAGCACGGGGGCCCCCCAGGGCTGTTCACTCTGAGTCCACTGCTGTTCACTCTGCTGACCCACGACTGTGCTGCAACACACAGCTCGAACCATATCATCAAGTTCGCCAATGATACGACCGTGGTGGGTCTCATCAGCACGAACGACGAGTCAGCTTACAGCGAGGAGGTGCAGCGGCTAACGGACTAGTGCAGAGTCAACAACCTGTCTCTGAGTGTGAACAAAAGAGGTGGTTGTTGGCTTCAGGAGGGTAGGGTGTGACCACTCCCCGCTAAACATTGACGGCTCCTCGGTCGAGATTGTAAAGAGCACCAGATTCCTTGGTGTTCTCCTGGCGGAGAATGTCACCTGGTCCCTCAACACCAGCTCCATAGCAAAGAAAGCCCAGCAGCATCTCTACATTCTGTGAAGGCTGAGGAAAGTCCATCTCCCACCCCCCATGCTCATCACGTTCTACAGGGATTGTATTGAGAGCATCCTGAGCAGCTGCATCACTAGCTGATTCAGAAATTGCACCATCTCAGATCGCAAGACCCTGCAACGGATAGTGAGGTCAGCTGAGAAGATCATCGGGGTTTCTCTTCCCGCCATTACGGACATTTACACTACACGCTGCATCTGCAAAGGAAACAGCATTATGAAGGACCCCACGCACCCCTCATACAAACTCTTCTCCCTCCTGCTGTCTGGGAAAAGGCACCGAAGCATTCGGGCTCTCACGACCAGACTATGTAACAGTTATCAAGCTATCAGATTGCTCAATACCCAGAGCCTGGACTGACACCTTACTGCCCTATTGTCTTATTCATTATTTATTGTAATGCCTGCACTGTTTTGTGCACTTTATGCAGTCCTGGGTAGGTCTGTAGTCTAGTGTCGTTTTTTTTCTGTGTTTTTTTTATGTAGTTCAGTCTAGTTTTTGTACTGTTTCATGTAACACCATGGTCCTGAAAAAACACTGTCTCGTTTTTACGGTGAAATGAACCAGCAGTTATGGTTGAAATGACAATAAAAAGGGACTTGACTTGACTCATTTTCCATAGATGTTGGCTGATCTGCTGAGCTCCTCCACCATTTTATGTGTTACTAAGGTAAGCTCTGATGTGTCATGAAAACACCAGTTAGCTACCGCTCCACTAAAGCACCTCCCCACAGAGCAATATCTTTCCTCTTTTCTACTAGTTACTCAACCGGGCTTCATGATCTCCTCCAGTTTACTACCTTATTGTTCAACGAAGGGCTGTTTCAAATCATTGGATGAGGTATCGAGTTTCAGGTCAAACCTGATTGAGCAATGCAAAGATAATCCATTTTGTTCAGTTTTTTGTTCAAATTTTCATCCCCCATGTCAATGCCATGCATTGGGTTTGAATCTTCAATACCAGGTTTAATTCAAATCATTGGTTGACAAAACTATTTCTATAATCCTAACAACAACACACACAAAATGCTGGTAGAACACAGCAGGCTAGGCAGCATCTATAGGGAGAAGCGATGTCAACGTTGTCAGGACTAACCGAAAGGAAAGATAGTAAGAGATTTGAAAGTAGAGGTGGGGAGGGGGAAATGTGAAATGATAGGAGTAGACCGGAGGGGGTGGGATGAAGGTAAGAGCTGAAAAGGTGATTGGCGGAAGTGATACAGAGCTGGAGAAGGGAAAGGATCATGGGACGGGAGGCCTCAGGAGAAAGAAAGGTGGGGGGAGCACCAGAGGGAGATGGAGATCAGGCAAACAACTAAATATGTCAGGGATGGGGTAAGAAGGGGAGGAGGGGCATTAATGGAAGTTAGAGAAGTCAATGTTCATGCCATCAGGTTGGAGGCTACCCAGCCGGTACATAAGGTGTTGTTCCCCCAACCTGAGTTTGGATTCATTTTGACAATAGAGGAGGCCATGGATAGACATATCAGAATGGGAATGGGACGTGGAATTAAAATGTGTGGCCACTGGGAGATCCTGCTTTTTCTGGCGGACCAAGCGTAGGTGTTCAGCGAAACGGTCTATAGATGCTGCCTAGCCTGCTCTGTTCTACCAGCATTTTGTGTGTGGTGTTGTTTGAAATTCCAGCATCTGCAGATTCCCTCATGTCTGTTCTATAATGCTAGCTGTTATTACTAACTGGGAGGTAGTATTTTTGCATAACAGGGGAATTAAGGGTTACAGGGAACTCCTGAGGGTTCAGCTCAGGGCAAAATTGTTACGGAAACAGCAATGAACAATCCTTCTACACTCGAGTGGGACGGTATTCCTGAGTCTCCACCCGGGACATGCATGACTGACTGAAGTGAAAACTGAGAGGAAGCTACTGACACGATGAAGGAAGCCCAGAACACCGCCAGAGATGGAGGACCTTCATAGCTGCTCCAAATGCTAGTGGCCTGTTTGTTTATTCCACTCTGACTTACCCAGCTACTTTCATCTGAAGACAATCCTGTGGATGAGGTAAACAGTTGGCTGCCATGACACACTGGTCCTGAATGACAATGAACAAGCGAGCAGCTACCAGGGAAGTTGCTCCAAGAGGATTCTCATTGCACGGACCCACACCAAAAATGGCAGTCCATGATGGAACATGTCACCACTATTTTACACATCATCGATCTTCCATTGTCAAAGCATCAAAATTCTATAACCTCTTACCAAACTGCACCTTTTCTACGTGACCAGCAAGAGCTCCTTACTGACTTTTAATGTGTGATAAGCAATGGACATTAAATACTGGATAGCCAATTCCACCCACATCCCATGTGTGAATGGAAGGGGAACCCTCTCCCTCCACCCCCACCCCCCACCGTGTTACAAGGAGATTGCGTTCTTAGAGAACAGTCCATTTTGGAGTTTTCTATAATGCCAAAGCACCTCATGAAACGTGAGTTGAAAAAGGAGAATTTGTGTTTACTATTTTTTCTTCATATGAATTCCGAGAGAGCACCTTTTATTCTGTATCTCAAATTTTCGTGAGATATTTGTGAACTCTGTAGGAAAAGTTTCCATCACTGGAATTCCTGATCACTTGTAAAATGAAATAATCTTCCTGCCTTTTATATGGAAATGATATTTAGCAAGTTTGAGAAACCAAAAGTCTCTCCCATCTGGAATATTGTTCAATGGCTCTTCAGGGCATTATACAGTATAATGCTAGAGGGACAGGGAATTTAATGTGATAATTAAAGGTCTGCTAACACTTACAGACTTTAACACCATATTCTGGAAAGATTATGGCAGCCCGAAATCCCTGTGCTAAATCATAGTGTTGCAACTTCTTTTTCGACTGAATGAAAGTCTCAATGCTAACCTTAATTGAACTGAACATGAAATGATATTAGTAGATATGTTGAACCAAACAAGCAATCTCACTGATATATTTGCAAAGTAAAATACTTCATTAATAAAATACCACATCTATTAATGGTAATATTAAATGCCCCTCTGCATTTTATGATACAATTGGACTCTCAAGCCAATTAAAGCACTGGCTATCCTCATATCTCAATCAACTTAGTTCCCAGTTTCAACATAAGGACAGAGAATACTTATCATCATTATCATCAGGTGCCCTGTTGTATGACGTGGGTGATCGTGGTCTTTGACCATGATTGTTCTTGGCAATTTTTTCTATAGAATTGGTTTGCCGTTGCCTTTTTCTAAGCACAGTCTTTACAAGACGGGTGACTCCAGACAGATATCAACACTCTTCAGAGAATGTCTGCCTGGTGCAGTTGTTGCACAACCAGGGCTTGTGATATGCTTGTAATACCATCCGCCACCTGTTCCCATGGCTTCACGTGACCCTGATCGAGGGGGAGAGGGGGCTATGCAGGTGCTTCACTTGGCTAGCGGAGGGAGGGAGTGCCTTACATCTACTTTGGTAGAGATATATCTCTACCCTGTCACCCGAAATGACTGACACAGAAGGAAAATAATAACCAACCCAAAATGTTTTATCAAATATTTGTGAAGAACATTTAGTAGACAGTAGTCCCTGCATGGCTAACCTCATAAAATAAGTGTTTGACAGTCCAGAAAAGGTTTTGTTTGGAGGTTAAATATTATAAACACATATTTATCTGTTTAGGATGTTGAATGCATGAGCTGTTTTCTGATTCTAAAATTGATAGGAAGGAATCAGTTCAAAAGGATATGTTGTGTGTTGAAGCCCTAGTGAGGAAGATGATGCATTGCCCTTCCAGATGTTGCTTATGGTGGCATTCAGCAAGCTGGTCCAATAAATTTGTGATGTACTTTTTGCCTAGAAAAGATTCAGGTAGCTACTTTTAACAGGTAGCTATAATAGCAAACTAGTAATTATTCTCCTTGGGAGGGAATAGGGAATATCATTGGTTCCGAGGCTGACAGGTGACAATGGGAGCTCAGAATCAAATTGACATATTGCCACGATAACTCCAAACTCAGAGGTGTGAACAACAGGATTCTCAAGGCAATTTTACAACCCAGTGCTTCAAAGGATAGATTACTCCCTTCTGGTCATAAAACAACAGCCTATCAATATCTTGCTAATAAGCTATGTTGTGCTTGCTAGTATCTTTATAAACATCAGCTTGGGCCAATCTTCCCTTTTATGTTTCGGTCATATATGAACTAATATGCAGCCTGAAGGAAATAGCGCGTGCAATTTTGTTTAAGAAAATGGAAATACTATAAATGCTGATTTGTCAGTAGCTTGATTTTAAAACTTAAACATGGTAATAATTATGTTACACATATGTTGCTGAAAAGAAATAAACTGTCATAACAATGGCATTTTTCCCCATGGGGATCAGTAATTCTTGTGAAGAAGCTGAGTTTCTGGGATATGCAAACAATTGCCAGCCTGAAGAAGTTTCCTCGTTACTTACAGGAGGTTTAAATATAAAAATATGTTTCACCTGGGGAATACATCACTAGAGTAAATACTTCTTCACCTTGGGATTATTGCTGAAGGCACTGTGTGATGCGATATATCAACACAAATGCATTTTTTTTCAATTACCATGTATATGCTGATGCTATTCAGCACTTCACTGTGTAAAGACATTCACTGACAAGATGAGAGTGTAGAACGAACACCCAGAATAAAACATAGCTTCAGCTGGAGTGGCAGGTAAATTGGAACACAACGTAATTCCTAAACAGTAACTGAACAACTGGTCAACTATGAACTTTTTGATGGTACCAAGTGTAAAAAAAATGTAAGGCAACACTGGGCCCATTGGCGGGGAGAGACGGTGTAAAACTCCCTGCCGTTCTGTGCACTGGGTCATAGGATCTTTAATACTGATTAAAGATCCTAGAGAGCCTATGAGGCGTTTGCAGCAGAATGGAGAATCCTACATGAAAGGCTAATTGCTGGTAAAATATTTTGTAATTAAATAGCTCCTTTTAAAACACGAGCTCCTGAATATTATGGAAAGAATACCACTTATTTCTTTCCGTTTTCACAAAGTTCGAAGTAGATTTGTTATCAAAGTACATATATATCAGCATATACAACACTGCGATGTGTTTTCTTGCGGGCATACTCAGTAAATCCAATACACACAATGGAATCAATGAAAGGCACACCCAACAGGGCAGATAAACAAGCACGGTGCAAAAGACAACAAGCTGTGCAAGTGCAAAAGAGAAAAGAAATAATAATAAACAAATAAGCTGTAAGTATTGAGAACACGAGACGAAGAGTCCTTGAAAGTGAGTCTCAAAGGTTGCAGAAACAGATCAATGATGGGGCAAGTGAAGTTGAATGAAGTTATCCCCACTGGTTCAAGAGCCTGATAGTTGAAGGGTAATAACTACTCCTGAATCTGGTAATGTGAGTCCTGAGGCTCCTGTACTTTCTTTCTGATGGCAGCAGCGAGAAGAGAGCATGAACTGGGTGGTGGGGGAGCCCCGATGATGGATTCTGCTTTCCTGTGGTGTCTCCACCTAGAGCATAAAGAAGGGCTTTACCCGTGATGGACTGGTTCGTATTCACTACTTTTTTTGTAGGATTTTCCATTCAAGGGCATTGGTGTTTCCATGCCAGACTGTGATGCAACTAGACAATACACCCTCCACCACACACCTACAGAAGTTTGTCAACATTTTAGACGTCATGCCGAATCTTCTCGAACTTCTAAGGAAGTAGAGGTGCTGACATGCTTCTTCGTAATTGCACTTACATGCTGGGCCCAGGACACAGCTCCCCTGAAATAATGACAATACTGAGGATTTCAAGTTGCTGACCCACTTTATCTCTGATTCCCCAATGTGGACTGGCTGATGGAGCTCCGGTTTCATCCTGGTGTCAATATTCACCTTTGTCTTGCTGATATTGAGTGAGACATTGTTGTTGTGACACCACGTAGCCAGTTTTCCAATCGCCCTCCTATACACTGATTGATCACCATCCTTCTGTTGGCCAAAGTGAAGGCAAGATGAAGTACAGGTTAAAACTGGCAGGTAACGAGACAAGGATATTGACATAAAATGTGAAGATGCAAATTTACAGGAGGGGAAGAATCAACACAAAATTATGTGGCACTGAAAGTCAGTTTGGAAGGTAACTATGTACAAAATGATGATTTATAAAAGCAAAATAATTCACGAATTGTTCAAATGAAATGCAACAGCAGAACAATGGCATCTGCAGGCAGCCGGCAAGAACCATGTTGGACGCCAGCCCAAAGTAAAAATGTCTACCGAGGTTCTTGAGGAATTCAACAGAGTCAAGCAGTGCTTGTGGAGGGAAGTGAACTGCAAGTGTTTCAGGCTGAGCTTCCTTATCTGAACCAATGTAGAGTCCTGACCCAAATACTGATGCCCATGTCCCTCCAGCATAGAAACATAAAGAAACATAGAAAACCTACAGCACAATACAGGCCCTTCAGCCCACAAAACTGCGCCGAACATGTCCCGACCTTAGAAATACCCAGGCTTTATCCATAGCCCTCTATTTTGCTAAGGTCCATGTAGCCATCCACGAGTCTATTAAAAGACCCTATTGTTTCTACCTCCACCACCGCCGCTGGCTGCTCATTCCACGCACTCGCCACTTTCTGTGTCGAAAACTTACGCCTGAATCTCCTCTGTACCTACTTCCAGCAGCTTAAAACTATGCCCTCTCGTTCTACCCATTTCAGCCCTGGAGATAAGCCTCTGACTATCCACACGATCAATCACTCTCATTATCTTGTACACCTCTATCAGGTCACCTCTCATCCTCCGCCGCTCCAAGGAGAAATGGCCAAGTTCACTCAACCTATTCTCATAAGGCATGCTCCCCAATCCAGGTAACATCCTTGTAAATCTCCTCTGCACCCTTTCTATGATTTCCATGTCCTTTCTGTAGTGAGGCGACCAGAACTGAGCACAGTACTCCAAGTGAGCTCTGACCAGCATCTTATATGGCTAAAACATTACCTCTTGGCTCTTAAACTCAATCCCATGATTGATGAAAGTCAATACACTGTATGCCTTCTTAACCACAGAGTCAACCTGCGTAGCAGCTTTGAGTGTCCTATGGACTCGGACCCCAAGATCCTTCTGATCCTCCTCCAGCATCTTGATTATTGCTCCAGATTACAGCAGCAGCAGTCTCTTGTGACTGCAGATATATCCAAATTGAGTAACACCAAAGAAATTATCATACGGTCATCAACATCATCCTTATGTGCCACCATGGTCTTGTGACCATGATTGTTCTTGGCAAATTTTTTGACAGAAGTGATTTACCATCACCCTCTTTTTCTGGGCAGTGTTTTTACAAGAAGATTGACCCCAGCCAATATCAATACTCTTCAGAGATTGTCTGCTTGGCATAAAAGGTCACATAATGAGGACTTGTGCTATGCACCGGTTGCTCATACGACCATCCACCACTTGCTCCATGGCATCACGTGACCCTGATCTGGGGGCTAAGCAGATGCTACACCTTGCCCCAGGGTGACCTGCAGGCTAGCGGAGGGAAGGAGCACCTTGCACCACCTTTGGTAGAGATGTACAGGGGCCCCACGTTTTTCGAACGTTCGCTTTACGACATCTTCCTGTTACGAAAGACCTACATTAGTACCTGTTTTCGCTAACCAAAGAGGATTTACACTTTACAAAAAAAAAGACGCCCACGTTATACGTGTGTTTATCCTGAGAAAGACTACCATGACCGTGAAGCCTTGTGCGGGCAGCTGTGTCCGCATGCATCTACGTGCGTATGCATGTACGTGCGCATGCATGTACGTACCGATTTTTTTTCTCCAAATTGATTTTGGCTCACTGTCTTCCCTATTCTGATAAGTGAAACTACACCATACATACAATATTAATACTTTATATAGGCTGTACATTTATCATATAATTCCTGCTTTTACTATATGTTTGTGTTATTTTGGGTATTATGTGTTAGTTGGTATGATTTGGTAGATTATTTTTTGGGTCTGGGAATGCTCAAATATTTTTCCCATATAAATTAATGGTAATTGCTTCTTCACTTTACGACATTTCGGCTTACAAACAGTTTCATAGGAATGCGCTACCTTTGAATAGCAGGGGGAACCTGTATCTCCACCTTGCCATCCTAATCATAAGATATTTGTATGATTAATACCGATACTCCTAGCACAGTGTTTTCAGAAGCATGATCATTTAGCCTTATTTAAAATTCAGATGATTCAAAGAACTAAGGAGCTCAAACCAAAAGCGAATCACTGGAAATAGCACCGTCACACTATCTCCCTGTGAGTGCACAGCTACTTCCCAGTTTTCCAGTATCCTTCAGTGAAGGTGCATTATTAAACTTGAATTGCTTGAAATTTTTGGACAACATTAATTGTCTGACCTTGGGTAATTATTCTTACAGGAAACAATTGCAACTCATCGCAATGTGGCATTTGCTTGTCTAGATGCAAGAGAGCAGTGAGAGCCACAACCTCTGACCCTCGTGGCTCGGAGCTATCAAGGGGCTAAAGCACCTTTACTCATTAGCTTTGCAACCTTACTCAAAATTTTGTCTGTGGAACTTAATTAGCAGGTAATAAAAATATTATTATAATGCATTTCACTTATTCACGTTGAAGTCTGCAGCCCATGGGCCTAATAAAGCATAATATGATTAACTGAACTGAGCTGGAACACACTTCATAACTCTCTGGATCTTCAGTTTTATTAAGAAGTATGGGCCTGTTTCTCAACCCTACGAGCTTTTTATATTTCACTTATGGCCAAATAAAAGTACTATTTCAATGCCAAAAATTACAAAGAAAATGGAACTTGAATGAGTGGCATCTCTTGAATGGTTATCAAATACAGATCTTTGAAAGGACATACAGTACTGTTCAAAAGCTTCAGCCACATATATATAGCTAGGGTACCAAAGACTGTATTTGTCAATGTAGAGCAGACAGAGAATTTGTAAATCTGGCAGGAGCAAAGGATTTTGGGAATGGTGAGGGTGGACTGCCACAGAAGGGGTATTGGATAGGTGACAGAGAAGGATTGCCGGGGGGTGGAGGGGTTGGTGTAGTGTGGGTGGAGATACACCCAGCCCTGAGGCACCAGGCAAGGTCACACAAATGGTTTATCGATCATTACAGAATGTCCCCCCGGTGCTTCCCGTTCCTTCCTCTCTCCCTTCCCCTTTTCCCAACCATGATTCCCCTAACCCTGTCCCCTTCTTACTCTCAGTCCACAGAAGAGGCCCATAGCAGAAACAGGTTTATGTTTTTTGCAGCAGTACAGTGCAATACATAAAATTACTATAGTACTGTGCAGAAGTCTTAGGCACTTCAGCTATATATATGTGCCCAAGACTTTTGCACGGTGCTGTAGACCTCCTTTTTGTAAATATGTTACTAAGATCAATGTACATATATACTTGATGCTGATTTGGTCATTGAACTAGTTTATTGTTCATTTACTTTTATTTTGAGTTGTTCATTGTAATTCCCCAATGGATTAGAAATGTCTTCCATGATGCAGGCATTCCTAAGAGGGAATAAAATATTTACAACTATCCGCAGAGATATGAATATCTTCCATTTAATATAAAATGTTGAAATAAATTATGAGAGATTTGACCCTGTGATGCACACATTCCAAAAGGGGAATTTACAATGATCTGTTGTGACAGCCTGATACATTGCTGGTGCTTAGGGCCGTGATGAAGGTCCTCGAACCACACAGATGTAGAAATCTTCTTTGCTGTTTCCATAACAAGTTCTTTTGACCAGTCATGGTTGTTAGCCCTGAGCTGATCTCCCGAACCTGGACCATCTCAGTCTGGCCTTTACCTCTTGACCTGTTTGGCACGAGTGACCCTATCAAGAGTCAAAGCACTAGGTCCAGGCTCCAGCCAACAAAGCTCTCCAGGTCACTGAGCTACACAAACCTCCAAACCCAATGACAGGGTTGTGGTCCTCTTGGAGGTACAATTATCTACAAGGATATAAATAACTTCCATTGTATAAAATACTGAAACCAATGAAACCAGTGTTTTTTTTTTTGGGGGGGGGAGCATTGATTGGTGTATTAATACCTCAGTAGACTGAAGGTAACATGGATTTAGGAGAAAAAGCCTTCCTTGACAAATTTTATCAATTTCTGAGGAAGGGTCATGCTTAGGAAAACTCAATGATATGGTCAACAGGGCCATGAAGGAGGAAATCTGTTAAAAAAGACTTTGGAAATTGCAAAATGGGTGAAGTATTCCCAGACCACCAACTTATGACATGAGTGTTCACTCCTGCTCCTGTGAGTTAGAAAACTATAGTTGCAGGTTTCCTGGGGCTCAGGAATCCCACAACGAATGGGAGGAGGGAGATGCTGGCTAAATATCTGTCAGAGCAGTAACACCACCAACCCTTACCTACTCCATCAAAAAGGTTTCTGGCCTCCCCCTGCCAATTATGGCATCATTCTCTCCAATCTTCCCACCCTAGAAACATCTCCAGCTCCACTTTTCTCACGGAGTACCAGGAATTGATTGAATAACATAATGTACCAAGGTTAACTGACCATTAAATTCAAGTTTATAATCTCAAAGGAAGGCATATCATTCATACCATCCAAACTCAAATTAATCCTTTAAGAAGGAATGAGAACTCTGATGAGACTGCTCTAGATCCCTCTAAAGTCACTTTATATTCTATATTAGGATGTAGAAGAAAGACATTCAGCTGATCTACCGCCATTCATTTTGCCAGCATTAGGGTCCACACGCCTGCAAGCCAAGGATCTCCAAGCACACGCGTCCTGCTACAGTGTGGTGGGGTTGTTTGTCACTACCATCCTATCAGACAGTTGCAGACCCCCATTATCCTTTGGCTGATTTTCGTTTGTCTTGTTATCTGTCCTGTTACGATTTTATCAACGACTTCCAATCTACTCCGCCTGGTTTTTGACGACTCTGCCAAAGGAAATTGATACTTCTTATGAACTGTATCTAGGTGTCTTCATCTGTTTGCACATATCATCAGCCTCCTCCATTCCAAAAAGAAAAAGAATAACACTCGCATATCCAATCGTTCCTCTTGGTTACAATTTTCCAGTCTTAACATGTAGACCTGCACTGTATGTTGTTTAGTGCAATGCAGTTTCCTACATGTGGTGACAAAAACTCTAGACTTCAGTTCTAATTTGCCTGGGTCTAATTTGTGTTGCGTACAGTTCCACATAATCTCCGTATTCTTTTCTCCTTCATGTCAGCTAGTAAGGAAAACATATATATATTTTAACCAGCTTATTGATCCACCCCGGTAATTTTAAGGAAAGGCGAACATTCTTCCAAAGTCCCTCTGCTCCTCCAAGCTACTCGATATCGGGAAAAGATCCAGTAATTTTATACAGCTGCAACATGACTTCCCGACGTTGATACCCGACAGCTCAACTCTTTGCCGCCCTTTCTACTTGTGTTGCCACTTCCTGGGAGTTATGGACTTGCACCTGGAGATCCCTCTGTACATCAACGCTCCCAAGGGTCCTGCGATTGACTGTATTTTTTTCCTCTTACATTTGACCTCCCAAAGCACAACACCTTGCACTTGTCCAAATTAATCTCTGCCAGCCATTCCTCTGCCAACATTTCCCGTTTCCCTGCTGGATGCTTTGACGAAGGATTACTAAATTACAAGGGGATTGAAACAGCCAAAGTGATCGTGAAAAACGTAAGGAAATGGAAGAAGTGGCATCAGTTTAATTCAGAGAATGCGAGGTAGACCATCTGAAGCAGAGCAATATGTTCATTCCATTAAGTTATTCTATGCAGATCTGTGAGAGATGGATGAAGCAGTGGGGAGTCAGGTGCATCATCTATCTTTAAAGGTCTTACTTGTGTGAGGTACTGAACAAGCTTGGTTCAATCCATCTTTAACTCACATCGACACTATGATGGCTATTTCGGCAAGAGCTGCCCCGAGTTAGTTTGAAACTTACTGAGGTGGAAATCAGAAAGGCGTTGCAAATGTGCCCAAGCGGCAGCAGCACATTTCATTTTTCATAGAAATAGGATTATATAACAGACAGGATTATATTACCGTGCTGCACAATCTGATTTATACCTCTTAGCAGGTATCCCAGCAGAGAGTTGGCTACAAAAAAAAGACAGATTTAAGAATCATGAAAACTAAATGGGGGTCAGTAAAACGCTCCGGGATGGATGAACGTGGAGCTTCGTGGCTTTTGGTTCTCTGATTCATGTAAAAACAATGAAAGGGGATTAATCGGGAGATATTGAGCACAACTTCACCCAAATCCAATGCTGATCTGGAGTGTTAGAAATTCCTTTGTGGAAGATAATCCTTATATTGTACTTGCCCATGGGCATTCTAAGGGATTTGCACCGGAGTCTTCTGTGATTAAGAGAGTTAAGGGAAGTTGGTGCCCTCTCCAGGGGATCTGGAGCCCTGTTAACAGGAGAAGTAAACAGGGCTTCTCTTTGAACAATCAGACAGAAGAATTCAATCACCTGAACTTGGATTTGTCAAGATTATTAAAACAGAACAGGGAATTCCATGCTAAAGCCTATTTAGAAACTGAAACAGAGGGAAGATGAGGAGGCAATAAAAGAAAAAAAAAACTGAAAAATACAGAAAAAGAAAATAGTTTAACATGTCTAAAATATCTAACGTCTGAAGGATTAAGACTTCATGCTTATTAATGTTAATTTTCAGCACCAAAGGGGTTGTTTGGTTGTAATTAAATTTACTGTACTGTTTAAACTTAACCTGAAATGAACAAGCATTATACTGGCAGAGTTATCATGGATTGGGCAGTAATGTTTAGGTGTCCCATGTACTTTAGTACTAAGACCCTGGATGAGATATTGGGAGCTTCTGGAGAAGCAAGACATCTTGGGAGGCAATATACGAATTTCACTTTGAACAGTGCAACATCACAGGAAGTTGATTTATATCAATAATGTTGATTTATTCTCCACTGGCCTCAATTGATACTTCTGCTGCAAAATCCGGTCCAAAGATCAGAATTATGCCTTTTCTAGAGACAATCACATTAACACAAGCGCACCTCAAGGATGTGTGCTTAGCCCACTGCTCTGCTCTCTCTGCACCTATGACTGTGAGGCTAGGCACAGCTCAGCTGCCATCTATAAATTTACTGACGACACAACTATTGTTGGCAGAATTTCAGATGGTGACGAGCAGACATACAAGAGTGAAATAGATCAGCTGGTTGAGTGGTGTCCAGCAACAGCTTTGCACTTATTGTCAGTAAGACCAAAGGATTGATCATGGACTTCAGAAAGGGTAAAATGAGGGAACACACATCAGTCCTCATCAAGGGATCAGAAGTGGAAAGGGTAAACCATTTCAAGTTTGTGGGTGTCAACATCTCTGAGGATCTATCCTGGGCCCAACATATTGATGCAGTTACAAAGAAGGCTCAATAGTAGCTTTCGTTCATTAGGAGTCTGAGGAGACTGGGTATGTCACCAAAGACACCCACAAATTTCTACAGATGTATCGTGGAAAGCACTCTAAATGGCTGCATCACCATCTGCTATAGGGAGGGGGCACTGCACAAGAACAAAATAAGCTGCAGAAAGGTGTGAACTTGGTCAGCTTCATCACAGACACCAGCCCCCCCCCCCCCCCCCGAGTATCCCAGATATCTTCAAAGAGCAATGCCTCAAAAAGGTGACATCCATCATTATGGACCCCTATCACCCAGACATGCCCTCTTCTCTACCATCAGGGAGGAGGTATGGGAGCCTGAAGGCACACACTCAACGATTCAAGAATGGCTTCTTCCCCTCTGCCATCAGATTTCTGAATGGACATTGAACCCATGAACACTACCTCACTGCATTTTTCTCTCATCTTTGCACCGCTTATTTAATTAAACCTTTTTAAATATATATTTTATATATCTTTTTACTGTAATTTACAGTTTGTATTGAAATACACTGCAGATGCATAACAACAAGTCTCGGCATACATGCCTGTGATATTAATCCTGATTCTGGTTCTGATTTCTGTCAGAAGAATCAGATTCATATTAATTTATTGAACCCATGTACATCGTGACACTCAGTGAAATGCACATTAGCGTTAACAGCCAGCACAACCTTAGGATGCGCTGGGTGCAGCCCACAAGTGCTGCCACAGATTCTGGCACCAACATAGCGTGCCCACGATGCTCAATGCTCAACATAAGTAAAGCTTCTTTCACTCCAGTCAGACTCACAACACCTGTCAAAGTTCTCAAGCATCTTTCAGCTAACTTGTTAAATGACTCATGAGCATGAGCATGCATGAGCATGTCATTTAAAACCGAGAACTGTTTAACTGTTCTGTCAGCCTGATGTTCTCCTTGAGAGAGCGACTCTCCTGCAATAGTCATTATGTGCATTTGTAATGAAGACAGTAACTGTATCGGAATCAGGCTCATTATCACTGACATATGTCATGAATTTTGTTGCCTTCTTACAGCAAGACATAAAGATCACTCTAAGTTACAATAAATAATAAAAAATAATCTTCATCATTATTATATCATATGAGGTGGGCAATCTGACCATGATTGTTCTTGACAAATTTTTCTACAGAAGTGGCTTGCTATTGCCTTCTTCTGTGCAGTGATAAATGGTTCAAAAATATAAATAAGGCAACATAAATAGACCAAGTGATGTGAGAAGCATGGCATTTGGTGCTGACCCTACACTTTCTAGCAAATCGCATCTTATAACAGGTGATACATAATATGTAAATAAAGTGTATGTAAAATAATTATTGTGATATTGTCATTTATGATAAAATATGATAAGAGGACATTTTAAGCACAGATGTAATAAAGGAAAATAAATATTTTTTAGAGCTACAAAAAAAAATCCTTGTTTTGTAGCTCTAGTTGCTGTCTGGAGAGCATTATGGCTACTAATTACAAGCATCACCTAATACGTAAAAGTTCACTGCACAGTGTATGAAAACTTGTCCTCAGTCCATTCCTCCTCACATTGTCAATCTAATCTATCGGCCAGAGAGTGACAGAAGAGGAATTCTCCACGACTCTGTGTTACGCATGCTCACAATACCTAAGATCATGTGTTTCTTCAGGAATATCCAGCAAATGGCTCATTACTCCCAGGAGCCAATGTAATTTAGCTTAATTGAGCAGAAACCAAACACACATAACAAGACTGGTGAGCAGCACATGGAAGCCCAGTGATTAACTCTGGTAGTGTTTAGCCATGACCTGCACCGACATTCTTTAAATGACAAAAAGCTGAAATAAAGGCAGATTTGAACAGCTAATCCTTCATACTGTGTGACAATATTAATTATCATTACTTGGTTGATGTTTTCTTTATATATAAAAGGAGGCCAAATATTTTGACATCACTTGGATGAACAACCTTGGAACAGTGACACTGACTTTTATTCTATTTTCATTCTATTAATTTTTCTTTTGAACCAAGGTCATTTCAGCTACATTGTTTTCATTCTACACAACAAGCAAATGTTAGGTCTGTATTAACATGCTTTTTCACAAGGGCAGCAGGTGGGAAAAGCATCACGGTTAAATGTACTAGTTCTCTCTGCCAAAGGATGAGTTCACAATACTTCAGAGCATGTGGTTCTTCAAGAATGTCAGGGCACAAGCACAACTTTTTCCAAAAGCAACACACACAAAATGCTGAAGGAACTCAGCAGGTCAGGCAGCATCCATGGGAAAGAGAAGATAGTTCACAATTTGCACCGAGACCCTTCATCAGGACTGGAAAAGGGGCAAAGTCAGAGCAAGAAGATGGGGAGAGGGGAAAAAGAAGTACAAGGTGGTAGGTGATAGGTGAATCAGGTGAGGGTAGGGGTTGTAGTAAAGAGCTGGGAAGTTGATTGTAGGACGAGATAAAAAGCGGGAGTTGGGGAATCTGCTCAGAGAGGACAGAGAACTATGGGAGAAGGGGAAGCAGGAGGTGCACCAGAGGGATGTGATGAACAGGGAAGGAGATAAACTGAGGTAAAGGAATGGTGAAGGAGAAGAGAGGAAGGCAATTTCTGGAAGTTTGAGAAAACAACATTCATGCCATCAGGTTGGATGCTATGCAGTCGGAATATAAGATGTTGCTCCTCCAATCAGAGCATGACTCATCATGGCAGTGGAAAAGGCCATGGGCTGATATTTGGAATAGGAATGGGAATCAAACCTTTTTCCTGCTTTGATTGCTGTCCCTTTTTCCTTCTGCAATCATCTCCTTCCCTCCAACTTCCATCCCAGCCCTACCTTACAGTATCTTTACCCTTACTTTCTGAAGCGAAAACCTGTTACATTTAAGAAACAAAAAAATATTCTCCTTTCTTCCTTACTTCCTTAAGAATTTGCGGAGATTCAGCATGATATCTAAAACTTTGACAAACTTCTGTAGGTGTGTAGTGGAGAGTATATTGACTGGCTGCATCACAGCCTGGATTGGAAACATCAATGCCCTTGAGTGGAAAATCCTGCAAAAATATAATGGATATTGCCCAGTGCATCATGGGTAGAGCCCTCCCCAACACTGAGCACCTCTATAAGGAGAGTTGCTGCAGGATGGAAAGCAGCATCCATCATCAGGGACCAACACTACCCAGGACATGCTCTGTTCTCACTGCTACCATCAGGAAAAAGGTACAGGAGCCTCAGGGCTCACACCACTATGTTCACGAACAGCTATTACCCCTCAACCATCAGGCTATTGAATCACAGTGGATAACTTCACTTACCCCATCATTGAAATGTTCCCACAACCAATGGACAAACTTTCAAGCACTTTTCATCTCATGTTCTCGATATTTATTGCTTATTTATTCATAAATAAATAAAATTATTACTTCTCCATTCTTTTTGTATTTGCACAGTTTGTTGTCTTTTTCATATCAGTTGAATGCCCATGTTGGTGTGGGCTTTCATTGATTCTATTATGGTTATTATTCTATTATGGATTTTTTGTGTATCCTACAAGAAAATGAATCTCGGAGGGGCAGAGCAAAATTAAGATGGCACCAGATCGTGACTCCTTTGCTTGCATCTTTGGAAACATCTCTATTTTTATCTTTGATATCTTTTTTTTTCCCTTTTCAGGCTCTGAAGAGCCTGACCTGGAGTTACACACTGACTTTGGTATGTTGCGGAAATGGGACCCACTCACAGGGCGTCACGGCCGGCCGCTTTTTTATATCCCAAGGATGCGGCCTGGAAGACTAGCGTGCCTTCAGGGATTTTCATGGCTCTGGAGATTCCAGGCTGGTGCCCCTGGCTGAGGTGTTGCAGGAGAACACAGAACAACGGGAGCACACTGCCGTAGTTAGTGTGTCCAGAGACCTGAGCCTTTCCGGGACCGACTCTTTGGGCACAGAGCTCAGAGAAAGCGACGCAACAGACTTTTAACGTTGTAAATCAGTGAGTTGCTTGTTATGTCTCCCCTCTCGCTGTGACACGGGGCACCTCTTTTTCCCTTATTAGGGAGAGAGCGAGCCAGTGGAATGTCAAATACCGGGTGAACGAGTAGTCTTTGGGGTTCTGCAAGTCTGTGTCTTTACTGATGCTTGCTGCACCCTTGAGTCCCGGTAGAGGGCGCCGTTGCTTTTTTGCTGGTGGGGGGGGGGGGGGTAATTGCTTTGCTGCTGTTTGTGCCTGGGAGGGGGGGAGCGGGGGGGGCTTTGGGGTTCTAATGTTTAACTGTCACTCATTCTTTGGGGCACTCCTCTGTTTTCGTGGATGTTTGAGAAGAAAAAGAATTTCTGGATGTACATTGTATACACTTCTCTGATATTACATGTACCTATTGAAACCTATTGGTTGTGTATAGTGACATATATTTACTTTGAACTTTATTGACTGTGTTTTTGTTTGTGTGGGAAATGACCAGGAAGGAAAGTGAGCATTCTGTCTGACTGTGAGTGGCAGGTCTCTTCCGATTTACGTTGATCAAAACAACTTTAACCAAGCACCCTTCTGGACAGCTTTCTCCTTTCTCACATTTGTACGTGTCCCCTCAGTCTGAAGTTACTGCTTGCTGCTCCTCGTTTCTCTCTGTCTTGAAACATAAACTACAGACTCTCAACAGGTCTGTAAGAGTGTTATCATCTTACACTTAATTTTCTGTCCCACTGTGTGGTAATGGCTAATTAACAACTCATTCACACTGGGAGCATAAAGGATTGCAAGAGTTAATAAATGTTTAGTCTCTTTTGTAATCATCAATTAAGGGTATTATCTAAAAATAATTGCTATTCTCTGTAAAGATTCAGACATAACTGTACACTGTCTAACTTAACAGAGCATTAAATAATATGATGATTAAATTAACTGCAAATTGCAATCTTTCCCCAATACATAACAGATTCAGAGGCAAATTAATTATATCACACCTGGAAGTTCTAGTTGCAAGAACATACCCCAAAGAAATGCAAAGGTATTTGTCTTCAGACCTGTTATAAACTCAACTTTCTTACTTCTGTGGTCACAACATTTAACTCTTGCAATCCTTTATGCTCCTGGTGTGAATGAGTTGTAATTAGCCATTACCACACGGTGGAACTGCTATAGCTAAATGTTCAGCCTGAACTAACCTTGAAAGATCTTCACATTTTGCTTGTTTCAGGGTTTCATCTAAAATCCTTTGTCTTGGTTAAGAAAGTGTGCTTACTTCCAGGTTCATATGAACTAGTGTTCAATGCATGAGAGGGACTCCGAGATTTCAGAGGTGAGAATCTGGAGTAACAAGCAACTTGGTCTCAGGCAGGGCTTTGATCCGGAACATGTTCAGTGTATCTCTGGGTTGACTTGCTTCAAGCTCTTTTCTGCATGTGTGGCCAATGAAGGGTGTAGGTTAATCAGAGCGAGGTAGATTATCACAAGACATGTCAGTCTTACGTATGCTTAAGAGAAACTAGCTTACTTGGTTGGTTCCCATAGAGTCTGATGGCTAATTGTTTCTGCTTACAATCCCCCTTAACCCTCACACCTACCATCTCGCCCCATGCCCCTTTCACCATCTGCTCTCACCATCTCTTGCAACTAAATATAATTATATCCTCCAACTACACGGCCATACACTACTGTCTCCTTCCAGTCTCTCAACCCTAGATCCCAATCTCCACTTTTCCAACATCTGAACCTCCTCCTCCCCTACAAGCCACTTCTGAACATGAGCACCTTCCAAAGCTCAAAGTATTACTATCAGGCCTTCAGCAACCACTCCGTGCAGGATTATTTGTGAATGAGAGTCCTATGTGCACACGAGGCAGGCTCTGTTTCCATGGGAAAATGAAGAAAAATGAAAGATGTCGAGGTCAGTTCTATAAGAACTCATCTATGAGTAAAGAGTACGCAAGACAGTCACTTGTAAATTCATTCCGAGGTCAGTGAGAAACCGCTTTTTAATGGCTAGAATGTAGATCTTTCATTTGGGGCCGATTGACAAAAATGCAATGTTAAGTATGTCAGGAAAAGTGCTGATGGGTGAGTTGAAAGTGGCTGGTGTAAAGCAGGAATACCAGTGTAGATCTACTGGGCAACCCCACCTGCGCCAATGGTGTACAGTCAATATATGTAACGTCATGTAGTGATCACAGGACAAGACACTACAGTGGAGCTGTTTATAGGCGCCTACCTTTTACTCGAGACGATGGGAACCCGCCAGCCTTTGATCTGACTGAGCTCCGTGTCGGACACTTCAATCTGAAGGGGAAGCCGAGGCACCCACACAGTGATTTCCAGCGGCGCGCTCAGGTGCTCGTAAGTGAAGTTGACGATGGCATTCACTTTGCCTCGCATCTCTTTCCCATTCACCAGGATGTAGTCACATCTGTCAGAAACCTGTGACAAAAGAAAGAAACCTAATCACTGGGGCACTGGAAGTGATCACCTTGCACAAAACAAGAGCTGAGAG
This sequence comes from Hypanus sabinus, assembly GCF_030144855.1. Lineage (NCBI taxonomy): Eukaryota > Metazoa > Chordata > Chondrichthyes > Myliobatiformes > Dasyatidae > Hypanus > Hypanus sabinus. Next base: position 94,115,388 of record NC_082718.1, read on the forward strand.
ATTTTACGCCCCAAGTCGACAACAATAGTAATACTTCTTAGTATGCTAATTTCATACCCAGGGAACTGTGAAACTGCCGTATCAATCTCATTAAGCAGAACAAAACTGATTTTCAGAATGGCATAGTTATAGAACAATAGAGCACAGATGCAGGTTCTTCAGTCCGATCATTTCATGCTGATCATTTGTCCCATATCTCTCTAAACCCCATCTCTCCATCGATTTATCCAAGTGTTTCCTAAATGAGCCTATTGTACCTGCCTCAACCACTTCCTCGTTACATATACTCACCACTCCCTGTGTGAAAAAAAATTGGCCCTCATTTGGTCTCATTTAAATCTTCCCCCTCTCACCCTAAACCTACGCCCCATAGTTTTGGACCTAGGGGAAAAGACTGTTACCATCCGCTTTGTCTGTGCCCCTCATAATTGTAAGCATTTCCATAAGGTTGCCCCCTCGTTCTCCTGCGTTCCAAGGAATAAAGTCCCGACCTGACCACCCTCTCTCTGTAACTCAGGCCCTCTCATCCTGGCAACATTCCCCTCAACATTCTCTGCACGCTTTCCAGATTAACCACTTCGTTCCTATCTTCCAAACCTGTACACAGTACCTCAAGTGTGGTTTTGTCTCTCTGTTCCATTATACCAGCTAGAGCCCTACCATATACAGTACAAGTCCCACATTGGCTTGAGCTTCCACACGACATAGGAGCAGAATTAGGCCATTCAGTCCATCAAGTCTGCTCCACCATTCCTTCATGGCTGAACTATTTTCCCTTTCAATACCATTCCTCCACCTTCACCCTATAACCTTTGGTGCACTTACTAATCGAAGATACCACCCACTGACTTGGCCTCCATAGCACTCCATTTCCACTGATTCACCAGCTTCTAGCTAAAGAAATTCCCAAACACAAGGAATTCTGCAGATGCTGGAAATCCAAAGCAACACACTCAAAATGCTGGAGGAACTCAGCAGGTCAGGCAGCATCTGTGGAAATGAATAGACAGTCGACGTTTTGCGCCAAGGCACTTCTTCAGGACTGGAAAGGATTGGGGGAGATGCCAGAATAAAAAGGTGGGGGAAGGATAGCTAGAATATGATTGGGGAAGCTATGTGGGTAGGAAAGATAAAGGGCTGGAGAAGCATGAATCTGTTCAAAGGGAAGAGTGGACCATAGGAGAAAGGGAAAAAGGAGGGGCAGCAGGGGATGGTGATTGACAGAAGAAGTAAACAGTCAGAGTGGGGAATAGAGGAAGAGGGGAGGGGAGGGAAAAGTTTTTATGTCAAAAAGAGAAATTGATCTCTTTTCTAAAGGGATTTCCTTGTATTCTGAGTCTATGCCCTCTGGTCCTAGTGCTTCCCCACTTTGAGAAACAGCCTCTCCATGTTCACTCTCTCTAGCCACACCCCCCCCCCCCACAGCAGAACAGTCCTGATGAAGGGTCTCAGGCCAAAACAGTGACTATGCAGCCCCCTCGATAGAAGCTGCCTGACACACTGAGCTTCTCCAGCACCCCGTGAATGTTACTCTGTACTGAAATTCATTTGGTGCTCCTTGGCCCACTTCCCTAGCTAATCAGGATCAACCCTGTGATCCAACAAGGATCTCTGTGTCACATCACAGTCTGTAGTATTGTTGTGAATCCACAGTTCAAATTTCAAAGTTCAAAGTAAATTTATTATCAAAGCATTAGAATCAATGAAAAATTGCACACAAACAGCCAGTGTGCAAAAGAAGACAAACAGTGCCAAAACAAATCATAATAATGAAAAAGTAGTAAGTAATAAATGTGTTGGCACATGGCCAAGCGGTTAAGGTGTTCATCTAGTTATCTGAAGGTCGCTAGTTCGAGCCTTGGCTGAGGCTGCGTGTGTGTCCTTGAGCAAGGCACTTAACCACACATTGCTCTGCGACGACACTGGTGCCAAGCTGTATGGGTCCTAATGCCCTTCCCTTCGACAACATTGCTGGCATGGAGAGCGGAGACTTGCAGCTTGGGCAACTGCCGGTCTTCCATACAAAAAACCTTGCCCAGGCTTGCACCCTGGAAACTTTCCAAGGTACAAATGGTCTATCGAGACTGACGGAGGCCTACATTTACAATAAATAATATGGTGAACATGAGTTGCAGAGTCCATAGACTCTTGTGTCTCTGTGAATCTGTACCTACCAGACCGGAACACCCAGAAACCATGTTCTACTTTTCATGTTCTACTCCAGCCCTTTCTGTTGTTGAAGGAGCTAAGCTCCAATTACGTACATTAGTGAAAGAGTTCTTTATAAACAAAAATAAACTAAAGATATTTCAAGGTTGTTGTTGAGTGAGGCTACCTTCATCAATGAAAGTTAATTTCTACAGATGTACTGTAGATTCTAACTCATTTCATTACTGTCTGGTATGGGGGGGGGGGGGATTGAATAATGCTGCAGAGGTTTGCAAATTTAGCCAACTCCATCATGGGTACTAGCCTCTGGAGTATCCAGGACATCTGCAAAAGGCAATGCCTCAAAAAGGAGGTATAGGTCATTACGTACCTCCCGTCACCCAGGACATTACCATTAGGGAAGAGGTGCAAGAGCCTGAAGACACACACTCAATGTTTAGGAACAGCTTCTTCCACTCCATCATCAGATTTCTGAATGATCAATGAAGCAATTCATGAGCACTTCCTCAGAATTTCTTTTGTCGTGTTGTTGCAACAATTATTTATTTAATGATATGCTTAATTGGGACAGAAGACTGTTGCTGAACAGCTTCTAAGCAGGATCGGTCGTGCAACGTGTTGCCTTTAGGCGGTCCTCGTGCTTAGAGCGAATAGCATCAGCTGTGTGTGATTGTCGTTAAAAAGCAATGATAGCCAAGATTCCCTGTGCTTATTTGCGACACTCTGCTGCTTAATTGTAACAGGAGACTGTTGCCAGTGTCAGTAAGTCACGTGCACTTGTGTAGCCATTAGACACTATACCATGCTGAGAGCTAACCAGTTTTAAAATGCATCCGTTGCACGTGTTTCTGTTCAAAAAGTAGTGATTGTTGACACGGACTGTTGGTGAGAAGTAAGTAGTAAGACAAATCAGAACTATTTTGCTCACGGTGGTTTCAAGCATAGAGACTTGAAGATGCCAGAGCCGGCCAGAAGTGAAAACAAAACGATTTCACTACTTCAACAAGTTGGGAACTGCAGAGAATTTGAAGATATCGGCAATCATCTTGAATGTTAGAATGAAAATGAAGATTTAGAGGATGTAATCTTCAAAGGCTTTCTATGAAGCAGTCCATTATCTGCATTGTGTCTGCACTGATTGTGTTCATTTATAGTCAATCAAGAACCCGGCAGCGTACACTAGAATGAATTCCCTCCGTTGACTATTAGGAACCAATACACAGTTACAAAAGTGTAGTAGCACTTGTAGTGTTCTAATTTGTTCTGTATTTTATTTAAATACATACTTTGTTACTCAGTTAAATGGAAATTTGTCTTTTTTATACCTTTTTCATTATTTTCATGAAATCTTGGCTAACTAGTGAAGCCACGTAACTGGGCCAAAGCATACTCATCTCAATGTGTCCCAGTTAACCGGAATCCACTGTATTACAGTGTATATATAAAATACATGCAGTAATTTATGTATTTCAGTACTGTTGCCGCAAAACAACAAGTCTCATGACATTTCCCAGTGATATTAAATCTAATTCTGTTTCTGCTTCTGAAAATACAGAAGGAACATCAAGCAGAGCACTGGAATCCTTGGGTATCTTTGACAAAAGCAAATTAGGCAGGAGGACCCACCTGCCTACACTACTGGCACCACATGACTGAGCTGAGGGAAAGCCCGTGACTCTCATATTGGCCTCATCAACCAGCTCAGAATTTGCAGAACTGGGGCGTAAACAAATCAGCCTCACCCTCAACAGACTGCCTGAGCAGGAAGATGAGTTTGTCTGTACCCAACACCTATCTGCACATTACAATTATTTAAATATTCAGATAAATACAGAAACAAAATAGCAATAATATCTTAACGCCTAATAACCATGTGTTAAGGTTGCTGGATGGGAAGATGACAAATGCTTCCTGAATTGGAAATTAGAATCATAGTCTTCTTTGAAAGACATTAACAGGAATGACAGTTGGATTAATTACAGTCCAGTTAATTACAGTCCAGTTCCACTTCCAATCACATAAACCTGCTTTGTTTTCTTAATCGGTTTATAGTAAACCTGCCCATCTTAGCTGATACTACTATAGCAAATGAAAAGTCAAAACACATATACAGTGTGATTCAAAATAAACCTTGACAGTACTGTGCAAAAATTACTCCAATGACATACAGTATGGTGCAGAAGTTTTAGGCACATCTACGTAGCTAGTGTGAGAGGGATTAAGGCTTATAAGAGACCTAAGGGGCAACTTCTTCATGTAGAGGGTGATGATTTTATGGAATGAGCTGCCATGGGAAATGGTTGAGGGAGGTACAAAAGTATAATTTTAAGAAGTACTTGGATATGGACATTGATGGGCAGGGCTTAAAGTAATATGGACCAAATGCAAGGAATTGGGACAAGCTTTCTGGGCACTATGGAAGGCATGGACTTGGGTCATTGTGCTTGTATCATGCTGCATTGCCTTATGACTGTCTATCCTAGTTTGCTATGGAGGTTGAATTACTGAATATATTCAAGGCCCAACTAGATAGATTTTTAACCAATCGAAGAGCCAAGGGTTTTGAAAAATAAGCAGGAATCCGAAGCTGAAACCAAGGTCACATCCGCCATGATCATATTGAGCAGCAGAGAAGGGTTGAGGGACCACATGCTCTACTCTTCATCCTCTTTCTTATCTTGTCATGCTTAAGGTAAGCAAGGAGTCAATCACCGAATGATTCCAAAGTAGACTGGCAACGTGGCCTTTCACAGTCACAACACAAGTCCAGTGATACCCGACAGCTAATCCAGTTTGTTCTGTCCTGACTATTGTAGTGCATCTTTGGGCAAAGCTCATCTCCTCAGTGTGTTTTAATACTGAAGAAGGTCAGATGTGTATGAACTTTGAATGTTACCTGCTTCACAGTTGAATGTAGAGTGAGTCAATTTCCAGGCAATACCATCAAATCATTTTACAATTTTTCCATAAGTAATCAAGGCCTGTTCCAACTTCTATCATTGTTTTCTAAAATACTGATTTATGATTTGAGGGCATTTTTCAACATTGAGGATTTTATTTCAGATGGAGTGTCTTGATCTTAATCATTAACTAACCATTCTCATTGCAGATGCTGCCTGACCTGCTGAATTCCTGTAGCGTCTTATTTATTCATTGTTCCATATACAAGAACCTTCAGTCTCTTGCACCTCCAAAGTATCCAACTCGGCATTTTGTTTTGAGATTCAGTGAGTGAGTTAGGAAGAATAAACCCAGTGTATTAGAACTGAGGGCTGCCAATGACGCACTGAGATTCAGCTTCAGACCCTAATAAGCATTGAGTAAGAAGGCCACTTAAACATTCGAACTGATATATGATTTTATAAAGATTTAGATCCAATAAATGTCAGTCAGCAGTACATGTATTGGAATGTATGTTCTTTCAATTTCACTGGAAGCATGTAGTCTTCTTACGGGAGCAGTTGACAGATTGTGTAACGTCTGAAGTAAAAGAAGGATGCACTGGAAGAAAGATCACATTTGTAACCAGGTGACTGTTGAATATTTTTTTTATTGTTATAGTGAACTTAGGCATTCACCCTGGTAATGCCATAATAGCTGCCTGTGCCTTTAAGGGAAAATGGTTAAGTCATTATGCACGTGCGGAGTAGAAAAAAAGTTGCAATGTTCTAGAACAAACATCGGGTACTGGACATATGGTGAGGAAAGGTGAATAATATTTGATAATATCCATGTAATTTCATTTATACTTGTTTGTAAATCTAGAATATCGGGAATTTGACATGTTTTGCACGTGGATACTTTAGATTTTCGCGAGTAAGGTATCAGCGCTGGATAGCGTGGTTGTGCAAAGTTCCTTATCGGTCGAGTCTTTCTAGTAATTTAGCTACAAAGCAATATATTGTAAAAGATGTTTAAAAGTTTACTTTTGTGTTACTTCATTGTTTCATTACCAAATGTGGATGTCACAGAGTAATGTGAATGTGTTAATCTTTGTTCATGTAACGTGAGTGAGGAGAAACCATTTCAGAGTCGAGCGTATATGTGTTTGGAAGTTAAGCATGCATGTGCCTAAGTGAGTATACAACTTAATGAAGATGAGATATATTTATTTATATTTTTGATGTTGTGTATAAGGTACATGACTGGTGGCATTCTAGAATTGCCACTCTATTGGTTTTGTATATTTTGTTTAATTTATTTTTACACTGCACAAGTAACTACTTGATACACAAGTGTTTTGACTGAAATTATGAGGAGATTGTAACAGGAACTGTGTTTTTTTAAATTCATTTTGTTGACATTATTTTGATACCCTCTTTTTGTACTAAAACATCTAAAGTAGATAAGGGAAATAAAGATCTATAAAAGTATTTGTTGTCCTGCGTGTGTATTTTTCCCAGGCTACAAAACATTGACAAAGAAGAATCGAGAAATATTTTTGTCTTGGAAAAAGTGCAGCTGGAAGTGAGTGCAGGGATAAGGACAGTGACAGATATTGGGAAGTGGTAGAATCCTCAAATTAGAACTCACAGTCCTAAAATTAGAGCTGTAGCGATCCTGCATTGGACTTAATGAATTAATGAACCATTACTTTGCTGAACTCTCCCCATATATCTAGGTGACAAACCGAGACCTTAGCAAATGGTGAAAATGAACCACGATTATTGTCTGCCGTCTGCTACGACCAATGCCATTTTTTTGTCTCAGAATGCAGCTCTTGCATTAATTGAGATGACAGATGTCCATAAGCCCGTCAATGTCTGTTTTCAGGTGTTTGTATTTTCTGCATGAAGGAAAGGGGGAGAGGACAGAATTACTGGAGTGCAAAGCATTTCTGATTACATTGCCTACTCTCCTGAGACAGCAGGAAGTAGAGACTGAGTCCATTAAACTGTGCCCACAAGTTTGCGATTTCTTGTGGCCTTGAGCTGAACAGTTGCCACACCAAGCTGTGATGCATTGGAATGGATACGTTCTATGGCGCACCTATAAAAAATCAATGAAGATGTGCCAAATTTCCTTACCCTTCTCAGGAAACAAGAGTATAACAACAGGATTTAATTACCATTTCTTTATTTGGGTTTCATGGCGGTAGTCAAAGAAAGGAAGAACTTTTCCTGTTGTGGGAGTGTTCCTGTTGTTCTCACGTTTTGCTAAAAGAGGTGGAAACTGTTTGAGATCTGGAGCTAAATAACTTCAGGGAGTCAAACATGCAACTCTGGACTCAGGAAAGATCAGGGAAGCCAGAGTGTGGGGAGACTGAAGGGGGTTGGGTCTAGAGGCAGTCAGACTAGCAAGGTTGTAAGGATGCAATAATCGGCAGAGAAATGGGAACTCAGACATCAGGGGCAAGGTGAGAACCTGGAGGCGGGAGCAAGGGTCAGGAATAGGAGGAAATGTAATGGTTGCATCGTCTGAGGGATTGAGAGATCAGAGGTGCCAAGGACAAGACTGGAAAGGTCCCAGGGAGATTCTGCCTGTGAAGCAAGAGTATGGATTCAGCAAGAAAAACATAAAATGTTGGAAACACTCAGCTGGTCAAGCAGGATCTGTAGAAAGTGAAGCAACTGCAACATTTAAAAAAACATTTGGACAGGTACATGGTCAGAAAAGTCTTTGAGCAATATAGGCCACATACAGGTAAACGGGACTGTTTTAGACAGGCACCTTGATCATCTTCCAGCTACACTGGACCCTTTACAGTTTGCCTACTGCTCAATCCGATCCTTTGATTATGTCCACACCCTTGGATCTCCACTCCATCCTGTCCCATCTAGAAAATGATGCCTGCATGCCAGGCTGTTGTTCACTGACTTCAGCTCAGCACTTAACATGATGATGCCTCAGAGGATGGTCGGTAAACTGTCCTCAATGGGACTCAAAACCCCTCACTGTAACTGGATCCTGGACTTCTTGATGGAAAGACACCAGTCAGCATAAGTTGGTGGAAAACTGCCTCAGGAGATAAAATAGATGGCTTTTGACCGCTAGATGTTCCAGGTTGGCTGAGCAGGGCTGTGACAGAACCACAATGTCTGTGCACCATGTTAAGTTAACTACAGAGCATACTCTACTTCCTCTGCCTTTTAAAAGACTGAGCTGTCCTAACTTTGCGGAGAATGGTCGCCCCATCAGGCTGCAGTACTGTATCCAGAAATTGACAGTGTGAGCCATGTTTCCATAAAGCAGAGTACACAGCAGTCTCCGATGTCTCTCTAGCACAGCAATCTTGCTTTGAGGTCTTCAATTATATTTTCTAGAGATTGTTTTGAAACAGTGGAAGACACTCAGAGCTCTCTTAACCATAACACTGATCAAGATAAAATGGATAGAAGTGATAAAGCCTTATCTTGACATCATTGAAATCATTACAGTGTTGATAGGAATTGCTACATATCTTCCACAGATATCCATGATGGAAAATTAGCAGAAATCCTTCCAAGCCTAATGTATATACCATTAAACACATGGCACAAGTAGCAGCAGGCAATCATTTAAGATATATAGAGGGGTTAATGGTAATAAATAGCAATTGAATTAAACCTGTCTCTCCCTTAGCATTGCATAAACAAAGGAGCTGGTTGTGGACTACAGGAGGAATGGAGACCGGCTAACCCCTATAGACATCAATGGATCTGGGGTTGAGAGGATGAACAGCTTGAAGTTCCTTGACATAAACACCGAGGATCTCATGTGGTCCGTACATTCTGACTGTGTAGTGAAAAGGGCACAACAGTGCCTCTTTCATTTCAGACAGTTGAGAAGTTTGGTATGACCCCCCAAATTCTAAAAAGTCCCTACAGGGGCACGTTTGAGAGCATCCTGACTGGCTAGATCACTGCCTGGTATGGGAACTGTACCTCCCTTAATCGCAGGACTCTGCAGAGAGTGGTGCGGACAGCCCAGCACATCTGTAGATGTGAACTTCCCACTATTCAGGACATTTGCAAAGGCAGGTGTGTAAAAAGGGCCTGAAGGATCATTGGAGACCCAAGTCACCCCAACAACAAACTGTTCCATCTGCTACCATCCAGGAAGCGGTACCACAGCCAGGGCCAACAGGCTCCGGGACAGCTTCTTATGCCAGGACATCAGACTGATGAACTCATGCTGATACAATTGTATTTTTGTGTTATATTCACTATCCTGTTGCACATATGATTTATTATAAATTGCAATAATTGCACATTGCATATTTGAACGGAGATGTAACTTAAAGATTTTTGCGCCTCTTGTATGTGAAGTATGTAAGTAATAAAGTTAATCCAAAATATTTCATTCTTTTTTTAAGTCTTCTCCCTCTAAAATACAGTTAATTCACATGAAGATTAAGGCAAACTACAGCATGACAGTATGGCAATGGGGAAAGGTCAGCTCTCACTAAATATGTATATAGAGTCTGAAAATTCATTCACTTGACTAAAGTGCAGTTGCCCAGGAGAACATGATTTAATGTGGTGCCTAACTTCCCACATTTATTATTAAGACAAGTAATATTGTGCACACAGTAGTGCTTTGTTGAGAATGATTTTTTAGAACATAGAAATTTTTAGAAACCAGCAAAGAACGATTTATAAGAGTGAAGAATATAAAATATTACCGTAAACTAACAAAATATATAAAAAGACAGATATTAGGAGTTCCTAGAGGTATATAAAAACAGATTTGCTTAAATAAATACCAGGTTCTTAGAGGATAAGACTGCAGAATGAATAAATGGAAATGGTCAAATTACTTCAGATTGGTTTTCATGGTAGAAAATCAGAGGATCATCAGGGAGTGGGGGTCAGAACTTTAAGTTCCTTCGTGTTATTATTTCAGAGGAGTGTCTAGGGCCCGGTAGGTGCAATTACAAAGAAAATACAACAACACACCTCTACTTCCTTAGAAGTTCGTGTAGATTTGGCATGACATCTAAAACTTTGACAAACTTCTATAGATGTGTAATGGGAATTATATTGACTGGCTGCATCACAGCCTGGCATGGAAGCGCCAATGCTCTTGAATGGAAAATCCTACAAAATCTAGTGGATATGGCCCTGTCCATCATAGGTAAAGTCCTCCCCATCACTGATCACATCTACACGAAGCTTTGTTGCAGGAAAGCAGCATCCATCATCAGGAACCTTCACCACCCAGATCATTTTCTCTTATCACTGACCTCATCAGAAAGAAGTTACAGGAGTCTCAGGACTAACACCACCAGTTTCAGGAATGGTTATTACCTCTCAACCATCAGGCTCTTGAACTAAAAGGGGTAACTTCACTCAACTTCACTTGCTTCATCATTGAAATGTTCCCTCAACAATGGACTCACTTTCACGGATTCTTTATCTCATGTTCTTGATATTTCTTGATAATTACTTTTTAATTATTATTTCTTTTTTGTATTTGCAAAGCTTATTGTCTCTTGCACCCTGGTTGAACACCCAAGTTGGTGTGGTCCTTCATTGATTCTGTTATGATTATTACTCTATTGTGGATTTATCGAGTATGCTCGCAAGAAAATGAATCTCAGGGTTATACATGGTGACATATCTGTACTTTGAACTTTTTAATCACAGATTAAATAAAGGAAGTGAGGAATTTTTAAAAAATCTGTGCCTCAGGAGAAGAAGTGTTGGGAGTTATGCTATTGTTCAAGAAAGCAGGGAAACATTAAAAAGTAAACATTACATTAGTTAGCCCAACATCTGACACTGGGAAAATGTAATCCATTGCTAAGGATGAAACAGCAAGGCATTAGTAAAACCAAAAGAATCAAGCAGAGTTGATGCAGTCTCAAAGAAGGTAAAACATGTTTGACAACTTTGTTAGAGTTCTTTGTGAATATAATGGATAAAAGTGGATAGTGGATAAAAGGAAAATAGTAGATGCAGTAGACATAAGGATATCACATAAAAGATTAAGGCACAAAAGAACAAAGAGAAATATCCACAAACAGAAGGTAGAGAGTCAGAATATACAGGTTGCCTTTGGATTAGCAGTCAGCGGCCATTGGGATTTGCGCTGGGACTCCAACTGTCTATAATCCACGTTAATGAAGAGGCCAAACACTGACTCCGATGGCCATTGATTCATATCTGGTTAAACATCACACACAAAATGCTGGTGGAACACAGCAGGCCAGGCAGCATCTATAAGGAGAAGCACTGTCGACGTTTCGGGCTGTGATCCTTCGTCAGGACTAACTGAAGGGAAAGATACTAAGAGATTTGAAAGTAGTGGGGGGGAGGGGGAAATGCGAAATGATAGGAGAAGACAGAAGGGGGTGGGATGAAGCTAAGAGCTGGAAAGGTGTTTGGCAAAAGGAATACAGAGCTGGAGAAGGGAAAGGATCATGGGACGGGAGGCCTCGGGAGAAAGAAAGGGGGAGGGAGGGAGATGAAGAACAGGCAGAGTGATGGGCAGAGAGAGAGAGAGAAAAAAACAAACAACTAAATATGTCAGGGATGGGATAAGAAGGGGAGTAGAGACATTAATGGAAGTTAGAGAAGTCAATGTTCATGCTATCAGGTTGGAGGCTACCCAGTCGGTATATAAGGTGTTGTTCCTCCAACCTGAGTATGGCTTCATCTTGATAGTAGAGGAGGCCAAACATCTTTTAAACATCTGGTTAAACATCTTTCTTTTGTATCATCAGCCAATTTAGCAAACTTACTGTAGTTAAATTTGTTGATGATACAAAAGACAGATGTTTTAACAAGCTATGAAGTGTGTAAGTGGGTGGGCAAGAAGTTGCCAGATGGAATACAATCCAGGTATCTGTGAGGTTAATCACTTTGGGAAGAAAATGAAAAAGCAAGTTATATTTACTTCAATAGAGTTAAACTTCAAAATGTTGTAGTACAAAGGAATCCAGGGGTCCTGGTACATGGGACACAAATGTTTGCATATGGGTACAGCTTCTCACACAGACATAGTAGGGCAGATGGAATATTGACTTGCAGTTTTAGTTATGGAGATTAAAGGGAAATGCAGGCACAGGCGAGACTGCACCTGCAGCACTGTGTGCAGGCTGGTCTCCATATTTCAGGGAGGATCTTCTGACACTGGTGTGTTGGAGAGTAGGCTCACTGGGATGATTCTTGGGAAGAAGAAACGGGCAAACGTGAAAAAGTTCGAGCAAGTTCAGCTTATCCTCATTGAAGCTGAGAAGAATGAGAGGTGGTCTTCTTGAAACATATATAATTGTGAGGGGGTTTAGCAGAGTGGATACGAAGAGGAATTTAGTAGAAGCAGGAGCACAGTGCCAGGAGGTCACTTGTTTGAGGACTTTATTATCTCAGGGGGATGTGAGTCTTTGGAGAAAAACCATTGAGCATATTCAAGGCAGAAATAGAGAGGCATTTAAAGTACAATGGAGGTGAGAGTTTCAGGGAAAAGCAGGAAATGTGGTATTTGATTGGCTGTGATCTCACTGAATGGCAACACAGGCTTGAGGGGCCAACTGACTTCCTCCTGTCTCTTTTCCACGTGTTTTTATCAAATCCTTTGCCACAAGCTCATTGCCAGACTTCCCACGATATCTGTGGATTGATGAGTAGCACTTCTGAGCTTTTACAGCAGTGATGTATTTTTTTTCCTGGATAGGATCAGACTGACAACCTGAAGCACTTCTCAAAGCCTTTCACATAAATATTGAAGTGGCAAGCACTCCTGAATAGTCATCACCGCTGTCATCTTGACTGCTCTCTGCAAATGAACTTCCCAAGGAGAGTGCAAACCTTCTGCAGCTTCCCAACTGATACACTGAGAAATCTCTCTACTGACCTTGAGCCGGGTTAGACTCCATCCACGCGCAGTCATTTCAGTGGAAAGAATCCAAGTGAGGTGGATAACAAAGTTCAAAGTAAATTTAATAATCAAAGTACGTACAATATATGTCACCACATACCAACCTGAGATTCATTTTCTTGCAGGCATTCACAGTAGATACAAAGAAACGCAATAAAATCAACGAAGAAAACTACAAACAAATGAAATGAGAGAAACAATCAATGTACAAAAGATGACAGACTGCAAATACAAAAAGGAAAGCAAATAAGAAAAATAATAGAGAACGTGAGTTGTAGAGTTCTTGAAAGTGAGTCCATAAATTGTGGAATCAGTTCAGCACCGAGGTGAGTGAAGTTATTCATGCCGGTTCAGGTGCTTGAGCATTCAGTTAATTTATATTTTTGTAATTAATTGAGCTTTCTAACATGTATATATTTATACGTACAGTACTGTTGGAAAGTCCTAGGCATACATATGTAGAGCTAGGGTTCAGTGATAATTATGTCTTTCCAGTTACCAAATGACACTTAATATTACTGAGCTAATACAAAGTTAGGCACTCTTACTTCTGTTTCTCTACCACCTTCCTATAGTACTTTGCAAAAGTCTTGGTCACCCTAGATATACATATATGTACATGTAAGCCTGACTTCTGCATGGTACTGTACAAGTGTGTTTCAGCTACTTTTAATCGCTTATGTTTCAATTTTTAACACTTAATAACTTCTTAAATGTTGCAACAGCACAATTATTTTTATTAATCCTTTTACATGGTTTTGCTTTTGAATGCTTGTCAGTGACACACTTAGGCCTTGAAAGTTATTCGATGAACTTGCCGATCAGTAAGCCTGGTGACGTGACTTAACTCGTTGTGAATCTTGCTCTTTTTGACAGGAACCAGCCCTGGGGCCAGCTTTTTGCTTCCAGTCAGAACCAGTATTGCAGTAGCAATCCTGACATTCCTGGAGAGAAATGCTTCATAAGGCACTGAAAGTTATTATAGTGAAAGACAAACTTGCTTATTTAGAGAGACACCACAGAAACTTTTTCTTTATCCACTCACCCTTCGTTCACTATAACATAGGGATCTTTTCTGTATGCAGTTGGTTGTATTAATACAGGCACAGCTACATTGGATAACATCTGAGATTAGGAAGAGATATTTTCTTCCACCTTTCAGAGGAGACAGATGAAGAATAGAAGATGAACCGCCTAGACTTGCTTGTTTACATGTATTAAATTCAGTTCATCTTGACAAACAGTATTCATTCTTATTTTATTTCAAAATGATTAACAGGAACTCACATTTATGGTTTGCAGGTGAAGACATCATCGACAATAAAGGAAAACCTTGGCATAAAAATAACCAAATGAGTGATTTTTCGTCAATAAACCATTAGTTTCATGGCCCTGTTATATGCCTTTGTCACATCTACTCTGAACCATATATTCTTGTGTCCACTAAATCATTCTGAGTGCTTTCAGATCAGTGCACAGATCTCTCCAGAATATGTACGAGATTCTATATATCAAACAGTATTTATTCTAGAGACTGTTAATGTATAAAAATATCATGGTATTGGATTTGGTATCAGAACGAACCTTTTCACTCCTGTAATGATGATGCACCATCAATAACTCACACTGAGACGTAGGCGAGATATCGGCTTTTATTGACTGGAAGAAGGAACCAGGAGTGAGTGTCTATCATACAAGGTCCTGGAGACTGAGGCCGATCTTCAGGCCGCAGGTCTCCTTTATACAGGGGCCTGTGGGAGGAGCCACAGGAGCAGTCAGCAGGGGCGTGTCCCGACAGGCACATAGTTCACCACAAATGAATACTCGTAAACAATTTGATCATGGAGTATTTCATTTTGAAATCTGATGGTGCATTCAGCCATTTTAATGTTGTTTGCAGCTATTGGCATAGAGTAGAATTAGTAGCAAAATATATGCCCTACATCGGTTTTAGAATGAAGCCCTATTTAGTGTTCTACCCCAGTACTTCTACGTCCATAGCTGGCGGAGCTAACATGAATCATAGGTCAGCTCAATGTCAATTCTATGACCAGCCAGTGTTGGTTTACTTCTGTATAGGAAGCTGCTTCTCTTGCTCAATGCTGCCAGAGTCCTGGGACTTGGGTGAGGTTCAGTCAGGATTGGACTCTGTACTTCACATTATGGCTTCTGGTCACTCCAATTTTGGGTGTTATCTTGTGCAATTTTGATCGGGGCAGATTGGCTCTGAGGCCTAAAGTTAACGAATGACACAGAGCTAGATTGAAGTGAATATGTCGGGACTGGTTCAATGATTTGTGATTTGGTGTTTTATATTCTGTTTTTTTTTTCCTAATTTTTTTGCCGTTTGCACAATTTGACCTCTTTTTTTGGTGCATTGGGGGTTTGATGCTTTTCTTTGAACATGTTCTAGGGTTTTCTTTCTTTTTCTCATGGTTGTCTGAGAGAAGACAGCACACAGGGTTGTAAGATGGAGAATTTTGTGCCAAAACCTCTCCAACTCCCTTATTCTATGATACAGATTCCCACCACTAAGATGTGGAGTTATAGAGACATACAGCATGGAAACAGGCCATTTGGCCCACCATTTCTTAATTGTCCAGTGGTCACCCATTGGTATTAATACTGTCTTCCAGGACTTGACTCACAGCATTCAAAGCCTGACCAATTCAAGAGCTCCTCTAAACACCTCTTAAATGCTGTCAGCAATCCTGCTTCTAACATTCACTCGCACAATACATTTCAGGTATTTACCATTCTCTGGATATAAAAGGTCTCCTTTAAATCTCTTCAAACGCTTAACCATTACTGTAAATCTACGTCCACCAGTTTTATTCACCATTGATAAGGGGAAAAGATTCTTGCAGTTGATCCTTCTTAATAACATATATCGCAATCATGTCCCTTCTTAACATCCTCCATTCCAGGGAAGGATCCTAGCCTCTCCAGTCTCCCATCATAATCAAAACATCCCATCCAAGGCAATATCCTGATGAATCTCCTTCACATCTTTTGTTTTGTGTGATAACCAGAACTGATTGCCATATTCCAGTTGAGCTTGGACCAACGTCTGATAAAGTTAGAGACATCCTCATTCCTGTCCCAACTAATGAAGGCCAGCATCTCGCATGGCTTTTTTCCTTACCGCAGTATGTATCTGTGCTGAATACCTTCAAAGATCTCAGGTCGTGCCTACCGAGATTCCTCCTGTTCCTCAACAGTCCTTCAGAACCTACTTTTCATGGTATATTTCATTAGTATTCTCAAAATGCATCACCTCACACTTACCCAGATTGAACTGCACCTGCCATTCCTAAGCCCATTTCACCAGCTCATCACTATCACCCTATAGTCTAACACTACCCTGCATGCTGCCTACAGCTACACTAATCTCTCGACCTGCTGACCATGCCACAGATATGTTAGCAACATCAAGGGTCCCAGCACAGATCCCTGTAGAGTACCACTAAATGCAGACTAATTTCAATCATAAAACATCCCTCTACCATCACCCTCTCTCTCCTATTACCAAGCCAGTTTTAGATCCAATTTGCTAACTTGCTCTGGATCCCATGGGCCTGAACAGTTCGGACCAATCTCCAGTTTCTGGACCTTGTTGAGCCTCACAGTACATCTACAGAACTGCCTTCGTCAATACACTTTGCAACTTCTTTAGAAAAATCGGTCAAGCTGCTTGAACAAGACCTGTCCCCTGACAAAGCCAAGCTAATCAGTTAATCAGCCCTATGTTATCACTAATCACCCCTGCCTTTCCAACTAACCATTAATCCATAAATATTTATGAGTTGAATCACACAGAAAAAGCAGCCCTATATAGATAACACATGTAGGATATAGTTTTGAAATGGAATATTACATGGCCAGCAGTTGGACTTAAGACCATAAAACAGAATTAGGTCTTTCAATCTATCGAAACCGATCTGCAACCTGATCACGGCTGACTTATTAATCTCCTCAAACCCATTTCCTAGCTTCTCCCCATAACACTTGGCATTATTACTAATCAGAAATCTATTCATCTCTATTTCAAATAGAGACAATGACTAGTCTCCACAACCATCTGTGGCAATGAATTCCACAGATTCACCATCCTCTGGCTAAAGAAATTCCTCCTCATCTCTGTTCTAAAGGGATGTACTTGAATTCTGAGGCTGTGCCCTCTTGTCCTAGACACACCCACTATTGAAAATGTCATCTCCACGTCCATCTATCTGGGCATTTTAATATTCAATAGGTTTCAATGTTATTCACCTCATGCTTTTAAATTCCAGTGAGGACAAGTTTAGAGTCATCAAATGCTCTTCATATCTTAACCCCTTCATTCCTGGGATGATTCCATTAACTTCCTCTGGACTGTCTTTAATGCCAGTACATCTTTTATTTGCATAAGGGCCCAAGACTGCTCACAATACTCCAAATGTGACTCGGCAATGCACCCAATGTCATACCTGCCAATTTCCAACTGCTCTACAAGATCATTCTCCTTATTCCCTATACTGCATGCATACAAACATATCACTTTCAGTTTTGTATTTGCTCCCCTTTTCGATTTTGTCCCTCTGTCACACTGCAACTCATCCCACTGACTACAATTTTGCCCCATCACCTGCCCACTCTTCCTGACAATATCACTATATACTGCCATTGCTCGTATAGCACTGCCCCATCATCAGCCTTATCAACCGGTTCCCATCCCGCTGCTCAATTAGTTTAAACTCACTGCAACAGCTCTAGCAAGCCTGCCCACAAGGATATTGCTCCCCCGCAGGTTCAGGTGTAACACGTCCCTTATGTACAGGTCATATCTTCCCGAGAACAAAGCTCAGTGATCCAGAAATCTGAAGCCCTGCCCCCTGCACCATTTTCTCAGCTCATCTGCCAAATTAACCTATTCCTACCTGGAGTAAGCAGAAGACCTCCACATACAGAGACAAATGCAATTGCTATCAGTCAGTTAGTATACTGTAAATACTTTGTTAAACCTGGCCCATAAGGTGAGCCGTAGCAGACCTGACTAATATTTCCGTCACATTAATCAGCCACAGTTACTAGTCCACACAAGATAGCGTTCTATTACTACATCAAGGATGTTGATGGGTCTTTAGAACAGCCCTTGAAATTAAATTTCAAAGTACAATTATGTCACCATATACAACACCGAGATTCATTTTCTTGCAGGCATCCATAGTAGAATAAAGAAATAGAGCAGAATCAATGAAAAACCACACAAGGCAAAGACTGACAACCAATCGGTGCCGAAGGAGCAAACCTATGCAAATACAATGAATAGATAGAGTGACAGAGAGATAAATAAATAAATACGTACTTATATACATACATACTACTGAGAACATCAGTTGTAGAGTCCTCGAAAGTGAGCCCATAGGTTGTGGAATCATTTCAGTGTTGAGGCGAGTGAAGTATTAGACCATAAGGCCTTAAGACATAGGAGCAGAACTAGGCCATCTGGCCCCTCGATTCTGCTCCACCATTCAGTCCACCATTTTTTCTCTTCCTCAGCCCCAGTTCCTGGCCTTCTCACCGTAGCCTTTGATGCCATATCCAATCAAGAACCTATCAATCTTTGCCTTAAATACATGCAATGACTTGGCCTCCACAGCTGCCTGTGGTAACAAATTCACCACCCTTTGGCTAAAGGAATTTCTCCGCACCCCTGTTTTGAAAGGGTGCCCCTCTATCCTGAGGCTGTGCCCTCTTGTCCTAGACTCTCCCACCATGGGAAAAATCCTTTCCACATCTACTCTGTCTAGGCCTTACAATATTCGAAAGGTTTCAATGAGATCCCCCCAAATCCTTCTGAATTTCAGTGAGTACAGACCCAGAGCCATCAAACGTTCCTGGCAGGTTCAGGAGCCTGACAGTTGAGAGGTAATAACTATTACTGAACCCAGTGGTGTGGCACCTACGGCTCCTATACCTCCTTCCTGATGGCTGCAGCACGTCCTGGATAACAGGTGCTCCAAACGAGCATTGATAATAAGCATGAGCAGTGAGAAAGAAATGAAGCAGCATTATGACATACACAATTAAGTATTAGATACTTTTCCAGAATGTCCCTCACTTGAAGCCTGGAAAGATTTTTAGAACAACTGTTCATCTCAGCAACTTGTTCATTTCAAATCAATCTAGAGTTTATTTCACAGGACAAACTCTCATTCATAACAGCTTAAATTTCATACTTCCATTCTTAATTTTAAAGTCTTAATGCTCTGTGAAGAGTAAGCCCTCATGAATACATTGATCCTCTGGGACATGTCTATTCCAAGTCTCTTCCTGCCCATTTCTAAAGAAAGCCAGTTTCATACTGCTTTACTGAAGGTCAATGCTATTGCTTTAAAATGATAGAAAATCAAGGAGCAAAGCCCAGTAAAAGCATTTTTGATTTTTTTTGTTTCCACTCTGGAATCTTGATCAGATATTTTACATCACTGAAATGAGCACATCAAATTACAACAGTCCCCTTGTATTGATTTTTTTTGTAAGGTTGCAGGTCAAGCTGTCATTGGAGTGGCCTTATCTGAGTTTGACCAGAACAATCTTGCTCCAGTATCAAAGATTAGCTTTATTTGTCACAGGTACATCAAAACATAGAGTGAAATGCATTGTTTGCATCAAATCGAAACAGCTGGGTTTGTCCGGGAGGATGGGGGGGGGGGCAGCCGCAAGTGTCGCTCTGCTTCCAACGGCAACGTAGCATGCCCACAGTTTAACAACCCTAAGCGTACCTGTTTGGAAAGGAGGACAAAACCGGAGAACCTGAAGGAAACCCACTTGACCATGGAGAGAACGCGAGAGTGTACAAAGTCCCAATAGAAAGCGCCAGGAATCAATCCCGATTGGTGATTGTTGTAAAGTGATTGCACTAACCACTATGCGAGCATGCTGCAATTCTATAGGGCCCTGGTGAGACTGCATTTGGAATACAGGTCTAGTCTCTGAGTTAAAGAAGGATACGCGGAGTGGGAATGCAGCGAAGATTCACCAGATTGATACCTAAGATCAAACACGAGGAAATCTGCAGATGCTGGAAATTCAAACAACGACACACACAAAATGCTGGTGGAACACAGCAGGCCAGGCAGCATCTGTAGGGAGAAGCACTGTCGACGTTTTGGGCCGAGACCCCTTGTCAGGACCTGAAACTCCGACAGCGCTTCTCCCTATAGATGCTGCCTGGCCTGCTGTGTTCTACCAGCATTTTGTGTGTGTTGCTGGTTGATACCTAAGATGGTTAGTTTGTTGTTTGAAGATAAGTTTAGGCTTTAGATAATTTTAAGCAGATAGGCTTATACCTTTCTAAGTTTCAATAGGTACATTTAATGTTAGAGAATTGTATACAATATACATCCTGAAATTCTTTTTCTTTGCAGGCATCCACAAAACAGAGGAATGCACCAAAAAATGAATGACAGTTAAATGTTAGAACCCCAAAGCATCCCCAGGCACAAGCAGCATCAAGATAATGGCACCCCCACCCCCACCCCCCCCCCACCATCTTCACCAGCATAAAAGCATCAGCGCCCTCTACTGGGCAATCAAGCATGCAGCAAAGCATTAATAAAAACACAGAACTGCAGCACCCCAAATACTACCCGTTCACCTGCTAATTCAAAATACCACAGGCTCTCTCTCTCCCTAATAAGGGGAAAGAGATGTCTCTGTTTCTCAGCGAGAGGGGAGACATAACCAACAACTCACTGATTCACACAATGTTAAAGGTCTGTCATGTCGCTTTTTCCGAGTTTAGAAGAAAAAGAGGTGACACTTTTGAAACAATTGAAAAGCTGATGGGGGTTGAATAGGCAGATAGGGAATGATGTTTCCCTCACTGCGTTGTCTAAGACCAAGGGTCAAACTCTCAAAATAAAGCTTTTGCCGCATGTGGCAGAGATGAGAAGATTTTTTAATGTCCAAAGGCCACCAAATCTTTGGAATTCTCTAGCCAATAAGCTCATGGGCTGTCATTTGTTGATTGTATTCAAAATAGATACTTTAAACATCTTTGTCCTCAATCAGCGGAGGCTGTGCCGGTGCAGCGAAGGCTTTGTTGCATTTAATCATCGATGTCTGAAATATGGGAAGTGGTTCATACTTTCCAGTGCACAGTGATGTAGCAGCGGACCAGGGTTTAGGAGGCCCTTTGTCTTATGAATGTTGAGTGTAAAACCCATTCTCTCAAACGCTTCCAGGAAATCATTGACCATGGCTTGGTTTTGGGGTATTTGTAAATGCATGCCATGTCTTCATACTGCAGGTTGATTAATGAAGTTTGGGAGATCTGACTGTCAAAAACATTTCATTTAGTTAAAGGAAGGGCTCTGCGGAAGCCATTGTGGCATCTACAGTGCTAAGGACATACCCTTGCATGTCTTATCATGGAGGAACAGCTCAGGACACAGTATCTACCAGGGTGAAGTCCAGTATATCCTGTTCCTCAGCCCATTACCTCCCACCATCTCCATGACAGACAATGTTTGTGGAGCGTTGGATGGCTCTGGGCCTGTACTTGCTGCAGTTCAGAAGAATGAGAAGGGGTGTCAATGAAACCTATTGAACATTGAAAGACCTAAATAGAGCATATATGGCCAGAACGTTTCCTATAATGGGGAAGTGTAGCACCAGAAGGCATGGCCTCAGAATACCAGGACATTCCTTTAGAACAGAGACTACTTCGGCCACAGGATAGTGAATCTGTGGAATTCGTTGCCACAGACTGCTGCGGAAGCCATGTCAATGGGTATATTTAAAGTGGAGGTTGATCGGTTTCTTAGACTGTCAGACCATAAGACATGGGAGCAGACTTAGGCCATTTGGCCCTTCAAATCCGCTCCACCATTCAATCATGGCTGATCCTTTTCCCCCCCTCCTCAACCCCTTTCCACGGCCTTCTCCCCATAACCTTTGATGCCATGTCAAACCAATCTCTGCCTTAAATACACCCAAAGACCTGGCCCCCACAGCTGCCTGTGGTAACAAACTCAACAAACTCACCACTCTTTCACGAAAGAAATTTCTCCACATCGCTATTTAAAGTGGATGCCCCTCTATCCTGAGGCTGTACCCTCTCGTCCTAGACTTCCCTACTGTGGAAAATATCCTTTTCACATCTACTCTGTCTAGGCCTTTCAACATTCAAAAGGTTTCAGTGAAAATCCCCCCCCCCCCCCATCCTCCTAAGTTCCAGTGAGTACAAACCCAGAGTCATCAAATGTTCCTTGTATGATAACCCTTTCATTCCCGCAATCATCCCTGTGAACCTCCTCTGGACCCTCCCCAATGCCAGCACATCTTTTCTTAGACGAGGAGCCCAAAACTGTTCACAATACTCAAGGTGAGGCCTCACCAGTGCTTTATAAAGTCTCAGCATCACATCCCCAGACCTCTTGAAATGAATGCTAACAGTTCTCGGTCAGTAAGGGCATCAAATTTTACGGGAGGATTGGGGTTGAGTGTGATAATAAATCAGCCATGATGAAATTGCAGGGCAGACTCGATGGGCCAAATGGACTAATTCTGCTCATATGTCTTATGATCTTATGGGCTAATTTAATGGAGCATTTGCTGACTGGAAATGTCACTAAGATTCCAGAGTTTTTGATGAAGCATATAGAATAGGTGCTGACAGAGTGGCACTTGCCTATGAATCATGGCTAGTCAAAGAATCTGTCCCAAAACCCTGGTTTAATTGTGTGTTTACATGGTGAAAACAATGTAATTCTTACATATTAGAGTATCCAATTGATGGATGACTCTTATGCAATCACAATTACAAATGGACTCAGTGAAGGCTAGAAAACTCTCTGAGGTTTATATTGAGAACGTAGCGCATTTCTGTTAACTAGACTATTAGAGCAAATTCATAGCCATCAATCTGACAAGCCAGACTGTCCCTTCAAAGGACTCTGAATGCTGATAAAGAGGGGCCAACAATAGATATGAAGACAATAACAAAGTATAACTGCTTTCCTGAGCCATAAGGAATGGGAAATAAAAACAACACACATGGGGAAAACAAAAGTAAGAGCTAGACCCACATTGATTTTCAAGGAAGCTTAAGAGGCACTGAAGACATCATCACTGACAATCTAAGTGTTTCATCTCCTAAACTGGCAGAAGTAATCTCTCTGTTTCATGTGTAATTCCCAGGATAAGAAGTATGGCATCTTTATCTAGAAGACTGTGAATGGCTTCACATCAAAGAATTTACTTGATTGTTTGCAATCATTTTGAAACATTTTAAGTCTGGCTCAAACTCCATAAAGTACCAGTGAATTCAGAAAAAATAAGTTTTCCCATGGAAAGATATTTCTGCATTGAATTACCACCAGGACTGGATCTTTGATTATTGCCTGCCCAAGGAAGCTAAAGAAAATATTAGGGGCAGCAGCTTTTGATAGGATGAATGTCCTCAAGGTATACTGGGAAGCTTCTCAAACTTCAACTTCTAAAATGCCAAACCTCACAGTGAATTTTAGAGTTTAGCAAGCACTAAAATTGTAAGGTGTGCAGCTCAGGTTTGCAACTAGCATCATCATAATAGCCCAGCAAATCGTGAATATTAATGACAATGAACAAAGTTATTATGAAAAGCGGTCATTTCAGATATAGTGAATCTGATCACCTGCAGATCTCTACATTTTAAGGTTCTCTCCAGACAGAAAAATAAAGAAATGGCACCTTGCTGGGGTTACGTCAGCTACAATAGCTGGAGTTGGAAAAGCAATGGAATCAGTTGATGGGAAGGATGAATTATCAGGTTGGGGGTGGCATGGTAGCCTAGTGGATAGCACAATGCTTTACAGTGCCAGTGACCCGAGTTCAATTCCTGACGCTGCTTATAAGGACTTTGTACGTTAACCCCATGTGCGACAAGAAACCTTGGCGAGAATGTTTAGACCCAGGTCCTAGAATATCTCAGGCTGAAATCAAGACACGATGTGAAACTGAATCCAGAACCGAATACTAAACCAGACACTAGACGCCAATCCAGGTAGAACTGAAGACTGAGCACTGAACCGCTGTTCAGGTGCTCCTAAAATATTGACATACTGGCACCAAAAAAATGGCTGCCAATTAGCAGGATGGTGCTGAATCCTTAAAGGGTCATGCCAACTTTCCATAGTCCGGACAGTTTGAGTGCCTAAACTACAGAAGCTGGTGTGGTTGGGTGCATATCATAACACTGTGACCTCATGCATTTCCTCTGGGTGCTCACAGTCCAAGGATGTACTGGTTGGTAGGTTAATTGGCCAGTGTAAATTGTTCCGTGATTAGGCAAGGGTTAAATTGGGGTTTGTTAGGCAGCACATTTCGAAGGGCTGGAAGGGTCAACTTCCTGCTGTATCTCAATCAATTAATCAATAGAATTCATTGGGCAGATTCAACACTTTTATGAAATTGAAGCTATATTTTAGGACTTTTGATAAATATTTGCTGATTTTGTCAGGGGTGCTGCGGGACAGAATATTAGACAAAATGGGAAGAACAGACAGACAGGCAGACATACTTTATTGATCCCGAGGGAAAATGGGTTTCGTTACAGCCATACCAACCAAGAATGGTGAAGAAATATAGCAATATAAAACCATAGATAATTAAATAATAATAAGTTAATCATGCCAAGTCGAAATAAGTCCAGGGCCAGCCTATTGGCTCAGGGTGTCGAACACACAAAGGAAGGAGTTGTAAAGTTTGATGGCCACAGGTAGGAATGACTTCCTATGACGCTCCATGTTACATCTCGGTGGAATGAGTCTCTGGCGTAAAGAATGAGCTACCAAATGAAGTGGTAGTGGCAGGTACAATTATAATGTTTAAACGACATATGAGTAGGTGTATGGACAGGAAAGGTTTACAGGGATAGGGGCCAAACACAGGCAGATAGGATAAGCATAGGCAGGCACTTTGCTTGTCATGTATATATTGGGATGATGGGCCGATTTCTATGCTGTACAATTCTATTAATCTGTCAATTTATGAATCTAAGGGACAAAGAGACAAGATAAGAATAGGAGGAGGCAGGCTGGTTAAGTGAGCATCGAAATGTTTAAGCCTAGAGCCATGGACAAGACTTATAATGACGGATGGTCTGAAACTGGGACAAAATTCTATAATGCTAGGGAAGCACATGCAAACCATCTTGGTGATGGAAAAATAATGTGGGGTTGGCTGAGTGGATCTTGAAGCTATCAACAGTTTCATTCCATAATGGAAGTAGGAAAGACTCTATAGCAAGGATGTGCATTCTTTTTACCTGTGTCAGCCGAAGGTGATGGGGGTAATTTAAATCTCATCAGTCCAGGAGGGAACTGGAGAGCTTCGGGCATAGTGTTGACAACAAAGGAGGATGATATCAATCAGATTGTAAAGCTGTTCTTTTTGTTGCATGTTGAATTAAAATTATCCAAGATGGCTTTGGTTTATCAGATTACCTAGGAAAAGTTTAGGTCCATTGGGAGAGTGAAAAATGGAAGACTTAATGGGAATTGTGAGTAGGTTGAAAATTACAGTGAATTTTTATAATGAGAAATTGTAATGCGATTGCCCTGAAATTTGATAAGAATGCAAAATAATTGCAGATACTGTGGAAATACAGTGTACGTTTCAATTCTACCTTATTTACTAACACGATGCTAAGCACAGCCTGAATTTGGGTTTATTATTGTGGAATGGCTCAGCTTACTTGTATCTTAAACAAAGTTTGACCAGTGCTTCTCACTTGAGGTGCTAGAGTACAAATCTATTCAATGCACTTGGATGGCAAATTTCTCAGCATCCCCATAGTGTAGTTGAATGGGTCTGCAGGTGAGCATCAAAAACCTTCTGAAATAGCAGCCTGCACTTTTGCATAGAACAGTACAGCACTGGTACAGGGCCTTTGGCCTCTACCACTGTGCCAAACTAATACGTTAATGATTGTCATTATTACCAGGCCCTGCTGCCTGCACATGGTCCTCATCCCTCTGTTCTCTGCATATTCATGAGCTTTACTAAAAGCCCCTTGAATGTCTCTGTTGTAACTGCCTCCACCTCCACTCCTGGCAGTGCAATCCCAACATCCACCACTGTGTAAAAAAATAACATCTTCTTTGAATTTACTCCCCCCACCTTAAATGGGTGTGCTGTTATGGTAGACTGTTCAACCTAAGAAAAGATACCAGTTATCGACTCTGTCTATGCCTCCCATTATCTTATTATCCTATCTCCCCTCAGCCTCCGCCACTCCAGGGAAAAGACCTCTAGTTTGTCAACTCCTCTTTGTAACATATATATTCTAATCCAGGCAGCATACCTATAAACCACTTTTGTATCCTCTTCAGAGCCTCAACAACCTTCCTATGATGGGGTGACCAGATCTGAATGCAATACTCTATGTCATGGGTTTCCAACCTTTTTTAATGCCAAAGATCTCTACCATTAATTGAGGGGTCCGTGGACCTCAGGTTGGGAACCCCTTCTCTAGATGCAGCCTAACCAGAGTTTAATGAAGTTGCAAAGTAACTTCATGACATTTGAATTTAGTGCCTTGACTAATTAGTGCAAGCACTTTCTTTACCACCTTATCAAATTTTGCAACCATTTTCTGGGAGCTATGAACGTGAACCAGAAGATCCATTTGTATCTCAGTGCCATTAAGGTTCCTGCCTTTAACTGTGTACTTTCCCTTTTCATTTTACCTCCCAAAGTGCAACACCTCCCACTTTGCCAGATTAGTTTCTACCTGCCATTTCTCCACCCATATCTGCAACTGATCTATATCCTACTGTGTCCTTTGGCAACCTTCTACACTCTACACAACATCTCATCCATTATGCTATCTACAAATATGCTCACTCATCCACATATGTTTTCATTCAAGTCATTTATATAGATTACAAAGTGTCCTCAGGATGCATCACTGAGGAACAGCACTAATTATGGGCCTCTAGCCCAAGAAAGACCCATCAACCACTACCCTCTGAGCAAGCAAATTCTGAATCCCTTGATTGGGATTCAATATATATTAATCTTCTGGATGAGCCCACCATGAGGGACCTTGTCTAATACCTGACTA
Source organism: Hypanus sabinus (assembly GCF_030144855.1). Classification (NCBI taxonomy): domain Eukaryota; kingdom Metazoa; phylum Chordata; class Chondrichthyes; order Myliobatiformes; family Dasyatidae; genus Hypanus; species Hypanus sabinus. Next base: position 94,142,452 of record NC_082718.1, read on the forward strand.
AAATCCACTGTTCAAACTTCATTGACCATCTTTGTCACCTCCGTAAAAACTCGATCAATTCAGTAAGACATGACTTGCCGAGCTGACTAACTAGAATACGTTTTTCCAAATGCTCATGAATCCTATCCCGAAGATTCCCATCTAATAGATTCCATATCACTCTCAGAGACTCATGGTCGATAACTTTCAAAATTATCTCTATTTCCCTTCTTGACTAAAGGCACAACATTAGCTACTCTCTAGTCCTTTGAGACCCCATCCATATCGAGAGGACATGAAGATCTTGCCCAAGGCCCCAGCAATCTTTGTGCCTCTCTCAATAACCTTACAATGACAAAGCTTCTCCTCAATTAATGCACTTATTGCAGTGATAGTCTCTTCAGTGACCCATGACTAAACGGGTTTATTTTTAATATTAAATGGGAAATATATATTGATCAAATCAGGCACTGACACCGTCCATATATATTATCTTTGTTCTTGTGAGTCAGAGGAAGTTTGTCCACTGACCAGCAATAATTAGAATGCTTACAATGGACTTGTAGGCATCATTTTGGTCTTTCTTTTGAAACACAGTTTAATTATCTTTTAAGCATCCCGATAGAATGGAACCAGTGTTCCTTCAGTAGCATCATCTTCAGTTTTGACTTCAAACTCGATGGTGCAAGAGGCAATTAGATGGCAATGTGATCTGACTGTGGTAACTTACCTTTGATCAGTTAGTAGACAGCTATTAATCCTCACCATCTCCCCTTCATCAGTAAAGGGTCATTAGTCACACACATCCTGTGACCTGCTCTATTTCCATCCCACTGAAATCACCCCTTACTCTTTGGTCACACAATATCATTCAGCAAAATTAATGAGGGCAGGAGAAGCAGGAGGAGCTGTGCATTAATTTAATGTCCTTCTACTGGTCTAATAAACATCATGTCTGCATGTAACTCTTATTCAAGATGCTTCACCCTGTAACCTGATTACCTCAATACCATAGTTCAAACCTCACACAGGACCACAACCTTGTCGTAGGGTTTGGAGGCTTGTACGCCTCACTGACCCGGAGAGCTCTGTTGGCTGGAATCAGGGCCTTGTGCTTTGATTCTTGGTGGGATCGCCCAAGCCAAACAGGTCAAGAGGCCAAACAGGCCAGACTAAGAGAGGTCCCCAGTCCTCCAGGTTCAGGGCTAACAATCCTGAATGGTCAAAAAAGTTTGTTCCGGAAACAGCATAAAAAGCTACCTTAAACACCCGCGGAGTAACAGGGACGTGATGATGATGACCATATTTCAAAATTCAAAATTAATGTACATATATACATCAGACACATTCCTGAGATTCATTTTCTTGCGAGCATACTCAAAAGATCCATAGTAGAATAACAACTATGATAGAATCAATGCAAGACAGCATCAACTTGGGCATTCAACTAGTGTGCAAAAGACAACAAACTATGCCAATACAAAAAGAAAGAAGCAATAATAATAAATAAATAAACAATAACTATTGAGAACATGAGATGAAGTGTCCTTGAAAGTAAGTCCAAAGGTTGTGGGGACATTTCAACGACGAGGCAAGTGAAGATGACACACATAAGTATGTCATAACTGATGAGGAGGAATTCACAAATGAACACTACCTTTTAAACAAAATAAATAGCAAGTAATATTGTGAGGTCTGAGTTTAGGTGATCTGAAGTCCAAGGCTGGTCAGTGTTTATGGGTCTGTTGCTTGGATGGTTGTCTGAGTAGAGTGATCACTGCTTCACCGTTTGTTTTCTCACAAACACTACTGGCTAATTAGCCTCTCATTGACCCCAGAATCTTCCATTTCACCGCTGCTTTCCACAGAAAATAGTCAGAGATCAATCAGTTTTCTGACTCGGAGTGAGTCAGGCTGAACACAATGAAATCAACCTGCAGGAAGATTTCCTCAAGGGGAAGAAAGAAGTAATATTCCTCCTTATTTAATATGACATTATCAGAAAAAATACTCCTTCCGTTATATAATAACAAATCCTCCTCGTGCTGAGTTATGTGGGGAAGGCCTACAGGTTTCCAGAACCTCCATAGTATTATCCAGTATGCAATGAAGATGATTAGAACCAGGAAAAGTCACTCTATAGAATCTTGATCAACTTACTACTTTGGTTTGAATTTTATAGTTTATTACAATGGCAATGTAATGTCTTTCTGCTTTGTGTATATCCCTTAAAGGACAACTATTATTACATGAACAATGAAGTTTGTGTCCCTAGCGAGAGCTCAGTGAAACTAATTTTCTTTGAAGACAAAAAGAAAACACTATATAAATGAATTATAAAAGATAACCTTGCTTTTTTTTACCTCTGGAGACAGAAAATGGAAATAAACCAAGAAAATCCCTCAATGGTGAATAAAGTATTAATATATATGTATTTTTTCAAGACAATAACACAACTTTGCAGGCAACCTTCCAAATTGAAAGAGAAACTCACACGAGCCAAATGTACCTGCAGTCAAAATAAATCACTTTGCTACGCAGAGAACCTTGAAGAAAATGACATTTACTTGCACTTTTAATTCAAATGACTCCAGTCTCAAGTACAGGGAAAAGCTGATGAATTACTAAGTGCTAATTTGCTAATTTTTTCATTACAGCAATGCATGATACAAAAATGTAGCAGGAACAAATTAAAATGGTAATATAGGACTAATGCATGGGAAAGATCAACGAACAAGACTTTTTGTCATATTTTATACTGCCTGAAAATATCTTTATGTAAACTATTTCTAATTTTCAGCTGGTTCAAAGTTATTAGGTCACACATAATTTAAAGCCATCTTGATTCAATTGCTGTTGGATTGGATCTCAAAACTTTGTTTTTCTGTTCAGTAAGGAAGTTTTCCTCCATTGATCTCCTCCTCCATCTATTTTCTACATCTCATTCAATGTCCTTGATCTATCAAGATGGCAACCTAACCACAAATAGCTTCGATAGTCAACAACTATAATAACTAGCCCAAAGAAAGGCTCAGTGCAGAATGGATACAAAGTTACCCCAAATAGAGGTTCTTCACATCCTATTGTCTAATGCAGGGGTTCCCAATCATTTATAATACCATGAACCAACACCATTAAGCAAGGGGTGCATGGACCCCAGGTTGGGAACCTCTGATCTAATGGAACCTTTCTTTCAAGTATAAAATCATGGTATTTTGAACCCTATTTCTTAATTTCACACTGAAAAGTTAATGTATTTCATGACATATGGTGATGATATTAAATCTGATTCTGATTCTAATATGTGTTTGTCAGAGCTACTGAAGAATGCAGAGTAGGAAGGCAAAAGAAAGAAACATTCTGCCCTCTTTAAGTGAAGTTTCCAATTAGCGAGTTTCAGACTGAAGGCTGAATCAGAATCAGATTTAATATCACCGGTACATGTTGTGAAGTTTGTTAACTTTACAGTATGTAATTAAGAAATGGTATGCCAGAGGGCTTGGTGCTGGGCCCATTGTTGTTTGCAATGGTAGCATAGTGGCTAGCACAACGCTTTACAGTACCAGCGACCCGGGTTCAATTTCCGCCGATGTTTGTGATGCCTTCGCCCCGTGACTGTGTGGGTTTCCTCCGGGTGCTTGGGTTTCCTCCACAGTCCAAATATGTACTGGTTGGTAGGTTAATTAGTCATTATAAATTGTCCCATAGCTATATCAGGGATTGGCACAGCAGGAAGGGTCGATTCCATGCTGTGTCTAAATAAATAAATTGGATGAGCATGCACAAAGCATACTAAAATAGGTGATACTGTAAACTATGAAGAACAGTATCATTAATTATAGGAGGAATCTTGATCAGCTAGGTAAGTGGGCTGAGGAATGGCAAATGATGTTTAATCTAAGTAAATGTAAGGTGTTGTATTTTGGGAAGTCAAACCAGAGTAGGATGGAATGGTAGGACCTTGGGGAGTGTTGTAGAACCAAGCGACCTAAGACAAATACATAATAAAGTACCTAGTTCTCTGAAAATGGAGTCACACGTAGAAATGGTGATGGAGTAGACTTTTGGCAAGGTGATCTTCAGTAACTGAATAAAGGAATCGAGACAGAGTGTTGTGCTGGCACGGAACATTGGTGAGGCCACAGCAAGATTGCTGTGTATAGTTTTGGTTACCCATGAAGCTGGGAAAAGTGCGAAGAATATTTGAAGAGTGTTTCCAGCACTTGAGACCTGAGTAATGGGGATAGGTTGAGCAGGTTAGGCCTTTATTCCTCAGAACCTGCGAGGCTGAGGCTGACCTTATCGAGGCACATAACATTATGAGGAGCAGCGATAGGGCACAGGTACTCATGCTTTTTTTTTAACATGGAAAGGGAATAAAAAACTAAAGGGGATAAGTTTGGCGAGAGGGGGAAAGGTTTAGAAAGGACCTGAGGGACGATTTCTTTACGCAGAGAGCTATGTGTATATGTAATGAGCTGCTATGGAAAGTGGTTGAGGCAGGAATAATAACAATAAAAGGCATTTGGATAATGGATGTTGTTTTGTTCTAATTGTGTTTTCTTGTAAAAAATGTGCATAATTTATGTTTAATTTATGCTTTTCTTGTGAATGCTGTTTATACGATGCTATGTGTCTGTACAAATAAGGCTTTCATTGCACAAGATCTGCACGCTGATTTTTTGAATGCTAAAATCTATTATATTGTCCTGGTCACAATATTGTCATATTGTGCATCTGATGAAAAAATAGACTGCAATACACACAATGCTGGAGGAACTCAGCAGGCCAGGCAGCATCTATGGAAAACAGTAAGCAGTCGATGTTTTGGGCTGAGACCCTTCATCAGTCCTGATAAATGTTCCTAACCCAAAATGTGACTGTATACTCTTTTCTGTAGTTGCTGCCTGGCCTGCTGAGTTCCTCCAGAATTTGTATTGCATCTGCAGACTTTCTTGTGCTTGTAATAAAATTGACTTTGACTTTGACAATGACAGTGCCGTTGAGTGGTTTGTTAGGAAGGTAATGCATTTCTTCCACCAATTTGCTTGGCTTCCAGATATTCCTAACATGGAGATTGGAGGTTCTCAATGCCACTCCTCTCCATTTTGACCAATCACAGATCAGGGATTTCCACAAAGCAGTGAAGATGTTACATTTTCTCCCCAGGAGGAGTTGAGAATATGCATAAAACATTTTCTCTGTACTTCGTGTGAGGAAGTTCTGTTTTGGGATCTTAGCTCAGGTATAGAGACAACGTTGACCTTCTCTCCCAACTCCCCAACAGACTGTACTGCCTCTGTTGATGCTAAGCTGCAAAGCTCTCTCAAACAAATTTCCTATTAGCATAGATTTTTGATCACCTTTCTCGCTACTGGTGCAAGGATTGATAGAGCTGCCATTTATGTGAAGGGGTGAGGCAAATGAGTGTGCACTTACACAAAGCACTGCTGGCAATGATTAGGTTTGCTTGTCTTCTGAAAGAAAAAAGTGTTCCTTTCTCTAATTTCACAGAATTTACAGTAGAAATTGAATCTTTACAATCATCCTGCTGTGCCATGCCGTATAATAACAATAGACAATAGATGCAGAAGTAGACCATTCGGCCCTTCTAGCCTGCACCGCCATTCTGAGATCATGGCTGATCATCTACTATCAATACCCGGTTCCTGCCTTGTCCCCATATCCCCATATCCATATATAACGTAGGTGATCATGGTCTTCCACCTGTCCATGACCATTATTGTTCTTGGCAAATATTTCTACAGAAGTGTTTTTACCATTGCCTTCTTCTGGGCAGTGTCTTTACAAGATGGGTGACCCCAGCCATTATCAATACTCCAGAGATTGTCTATCAGGTGTCAATGGTCGCATGGCCAGGACTTGTGATATGCACCAGCTGCTCGTACGATCATCCACCAACTGCTCCCATGGCTTCATGTGACCCTGATCAGGTGGGGGGGGGGGGTTAAGTAGGTGCTACACCTTGTCCAAAGGTGACCTGTGGGCTATCAGAGGGAAGGAACGCCTTATACCTCCTTTGGCAGAGACATATCTCTACCCTACCTCCTGACACTGAATAACCAACAAAAAACACATTGCAGGTGAAAAACGGTGACAGAAATTGAAAACAAATCAGAAAAAGAAAATCTGCAGATGCTGGAAATCCTGCCGAAGGGAGTCAGCCCAAAACGTCGACTGTACTCTTATCCATCGTTCCTGCCTGGCCTGCTGAGTTCCTCCAGCATTTTGTGTGTGTTGCTTGGACAGAAATTGAAGATCAAAAATGCTGAACATCTTAAATTAAGAAAAGACAAATAATGGAATTATTCAGCAGGTCAGTCAGCGTCTGTGAAGGGAGAAACAAAATTAAGATTTCAGATAATTAACCCTAAATATTAACCTGCTTCTCTTTCCACATGCATTGGTGAGAGGGAGACTAAATAAACTGGTTTATTTTCCAACAGTAGAACATAGATGAATCCATTTATTTGGGTAAGGGTTTTCCCCTCTAATTTCTACGATGAGTGATAGTGGGTTTGACAGCCAAACAGTATCCTTTATGCTGTCTTAATATTTAAAAGGAAATTAGTTGTGCACATTATTCTGATTAATTTTACAAGCAGCCAGCCACACAGTTGGAATGATGTCAGTAATGAGTATGTTGCTGGCCTCTGGGCTGTCATTTGAAAATGCCTTCAATAAGCATGAAGTAAAGTTGTTTTGAACACAAAAGCCCATCACAGCTAAAGTCAACAGCCTTGGCATCATTTTAGCATACACTTCACATTTAATGCCAGAGCTAAAACAACAAAGAGGCGGCAATTTTCAGTTGATGAATGAGACAGCACAATTAATGATGTTGCTTAAGTAGACAGGGTTTCATTTTCTGTTAATGTTACACAAGCCAGACTATCCACTGGGGATTGTTATTTGCTTATTCAACAGATTCACCCAACAATAAAGCAACTCATTCAAATTTAAAATGGTGCAAGACTTCTTTGCTTCCATTAGTGGGGGAATATTAGAGTGGGAGAAAGTGAGCTGAGAAGGACGTTAAACCTGCCATGAACAATTCTCTGTCATTTCTTTCAAAATAATCTTTGGGAACAGAGACAAAATGGTGACATTTATTAGTAATGCTGCAATATGCAATTGGAACGCTGGTATGGTCAGGATAAGAGACTGGTATCATTGGTTAGCCTGTTTCCAGAACTCCTCTCTTACTAATACACTTTGACCATTACTATTTTTATCATTTTTTTTTTGTTTCATTACAAGAAATTCAGTAAATACTTGTTCATTATTTCTTGTTTCAGATTATTGGCTTATACACGCATACAATCTGCTGTTGGACACTCAGCTGGAGGCTGGCTGTCTTGTTGGACATATAGAACATAGAGCAGTACAACACAGTGCAGGTCCTATGGTCCACAATGTTGTGCCAAACCTTAAACCCTGCCTCCCATACATCCCCCCCCCCACCTTAAATTCCTCCATGTACCTGTCTTAGTAGTCACTAGTGTATCTGCCTCCACCACAGACTCAGGCAGTGCATTCCATGCACCAACCACTCTCTGAGTGAAAAACTTTCCTTTAATATCCCCCTTGAACTTCCCACCCCTTACCTTAAAGCCATGTCCTCATGTAATGAGCAGAGGTGCCCTGGGGAAGAGGTGCTGGCTGTCCACTCTATCTATTCCGCTTAATATCTTGTACACCTCTATCATGTCTCCTCTCATCCTCCTTCTCCCCAAAGAGTAAAGCCCTAGCTCCCTTAATCTCTGACCATAATCCATACTCTCTAAACCAGGCAGCATCCTGGTAAATCTCCTCTGTACCCTTTCCATTTTTTTAAACTACCTGAGAGATGCCTCCCATGGCAAACAAAGGAGGTACTTGCATCCTGGAGGTGGTGAAAACTACGTGGAGCTCTCCGGAAAGGTTAAATTTGAACTTGCTCCTATGAATCCATGCACCAATGCAGGGAAATTCCTTGGAGCTGTTCTTTGAGTTTCTTGGAGCTAATTTCTTACTGGCATTATTCAGTCAGATGTGCAATGGAATTGCATTAGAATGTACAGCACAGGTTGGGGCAATTAATGACTAGAATACAGGCATTACAACCCAGCCCGCCGAGTGAACTGAGAGCATTCTCAGAGATCTAAGGCATATTGGCACAGGTAAAAAAAAGTCACAAATTTAAAGCTTATTAAAAATTCAAGATTCAATCTTGGTCAGGGACTGTTACTGTTGCTGTTTTTTTTGCTGCGGGGAGGGGAGGAGTTTTGGTGTCTTCATATTTTAAACACTTAAACCCCCTCCAGTTCGCCTATCAGCCCCAGACTAGGAGTTGAGGATGCCATCGTCTACCTGCTGAACCGTGTCTACGCCCACCTGGACAAGCCGGCGAGCACTGTGAGGGTCATGTTTTTTGACTTCTCTAGTGCGTCCAACACCATCCACCCTGCTCTGCTGGGTGAGAAGCTGACGGTGATGCAGGTGGATGCTTCCCTGGTGTCATGGATTATTGATTACCTGACTGGCAGACCACAGAACATGCACTTGCAACACTGTGTGTCAGACAGAATGGTCAGCAGCACTGGGGCTCCACAGGGGACTGTCTTGTCTCCCTTTCCCTTCACCATCTACACCTCGGACTTCAACTACAACACAGAGTCTTGCCACCTTCAGAAGTTTTCTGATGACTCTGCCATAGTTGGATGCATCAGCAAGGGAGATGAGGCTGAGTACAGGGCTTCGGTGGGAAACGTTGTCACATGGTGCGAGTAGAATCATCTACAGCTTAATGTGAAAAAGACTAAGAAGCTGGTGGTGGACCTGAGGAGGGCTAAGGCACCAGTGACCCCTGTTTCCATCCAAGGGGTCAGTGTGAACATGGTGGCTGTCTACAAGAAGGGTCAGAGCCGTCTCTATTTCCTGAGGAGACTGAGGTCCTTTAACATCTGCCAGACGATGCTGAGGATGCTCTACGAGGCTGTGGTGGTCAGTGCTAACATGTTTGCTATTGTGTGCTGGGGCAGCAGGCTGAGGGTAGCAGACACCAACAGAATCAACAAACTCATTCGTAAGGCCAGTGATGTTGTGGGGGTGGAACTAGACTCTCTGATGGTGGTGTCTGAAATGAGGATGCTGTCCAAGTTGCATGCCATCTTGGACAATGACTCCCATCCACTCCATAATGTACTGGATGGACACAGGAGTACATTCCGCCAGAGACTCATTCCACCGAGATGTAACACTGAGTGTTATAGGAAGTCATTCCTACCTGTGGCCATCAAACTTTACAACTCCTCCCTCGGAGTGTCAGACACCCTGAGCCAATAGACTGGTCCTGGACTTATTTCCACTTGGCATGATTAACTTATTATTATTATTTAATTATTAATGGTTTTATATTGCTATATTTCTACACTATTGTTGGTTGGTGCGGCTGTAACAAAACCCAATTTCCCTCGGGATAAATAAAGTATGTCTGTCTGTCTTATTTCTTTCCTTTTTCATGCTGGGCTGTGGTGTGGAGGAGGAGCTAATGTCTTTTCTCTCATCAACACCCATATTTCATGGCTATCTGGAGAAGACAAATATCAGAGTTGTATTGTACGTGCGTACTGTGACAATAAAATGCACCTTTGAAAGTACATTTATCATCAAGGTATGTATGCAGTATACAACCCTGAGATCTGATTTCCCACAGACTGTCATGAAACAAAGAAAACCATTGGAACCCATTCAAGGAAAACATCAAACCCTGTTGTTCAAATGGTAAAAAAAGAGCAAAAAATACAAGATATAAAACATCAAACCACAGTGTCATGGAAGGAGTCTGGGCACATTCAATTCAGTTCAATCTAGTGCTGTGTCAGTGCAAAGCTGAAGAAAAATCATTTAAAATATTTAACATGTAAAATAATTTGGAAAAAGACAGAATACAAGCATTACATTTTTAAAGGGAGTCTGGAAACTCACTCAAATAAATGATGTATGCCTGCCAAGGTGGCTCGAAATCTGATGGGCCAGGGGCAAAGTGTTTGCAACCCCTTGGGCTCAGCAAGTTACAAACTGCCTCAGGACTCAATGGTGAGTTTGAGAGAAGAACAAAGATTAGGTGAGCAAAGACTTCCCATACTTTTATTCAGCAGCCTCCAGGTGTGGAAGGGCTAACACATTCTCTACAGAACCACAGCACAGTACCAAAGCGGTCACACTCAGTATGTTTCCACACTGGATTGGCTTGGTCTGATCAACCGGAACAAAGGGCATAATGCCCCAGTGAGAAAGGTGGAGGCTAAGGTGAGGTTTCAAAGTTCTATCATTGTACAGGTTAGAGCAGTGAGAATGCAATTCAAGGCAGGGGCGTGCTCCTCTTGTAGGGTATGCAAAGTCAGGGAGACTGGAGGTCACCCTATCCATTACACTTGTAAAGGTTGAACACATTAATGGGGCTCTATTACAGGCCAGCCAATAGTAACCAGGAATTAGAGGAGTAAACTTTGCTCCTATATCTTATGGTCTTACAGGCTAAATTTGTAGAGAGATAGAGACTTTTGCAAGAAAAATATGATTGTGATAATAGGTGATTTTAACATTCCATATGTTGACTGAGAATCTCAAGCTGTGGGATAAAGTTTGTCAAATGTGTTCAGAAAAGTTTCATTTATCGGTATGTAGAGGACTCAACTAGAGAGGGTGCAATATTGGATTTTCAATAAGACAGGACAGATGACAAAAGTGTGTGTAGGGGAACACTTTGGATCTAGTGATTATTATTCCATTAGTTTCAAAATAAGTCTGGTCCTTGGGAAAATGCCAATTTTGATGGCACCAGTAAAGATGTGACAGGCGAGGACTGGGAGAGTTTGTTTCCTTGCAAAGGGATGCTTGATAAGCGGGAGGCCTTCAAAAATGAATCACTGAGAGCACAGAATTTGTACGCTCCTGTTAGAATAAAATACAGGTTTATGGAACCTTGGTTTTCAGGGGATATTTTGGCCCTGGTTAGGAAGAAGGAGGTGTATATCTGGTGTAGACAGTTAGCATCAAATGATGCACTTGAGGCATATAAGAAATGCGAGAGAATACTTCAGAGAGAAATCAGGAGAGATGAAAGAGGAAATGAGTTTGCTCTGGCAGACAAGGTGAAAGAGAATTCCAAGTACTTACATGGATATCTTAAGAGAAAAAGGATAGCAAGAGACAAAATTGATCCTATTGAAGAGCAGTATAGTCACCTATGCATGGAGTTGAAAGAGATGGAGGAGATCTGAAATGGATTTTTTGCATCTGTATTTACTCAGGAGATGGACACAGGGTCTATAGAACTGACATCAGTGAGGTATGGATAATATGTGAACTACAGAGCAGGAGGTGCAAATCAGGCAAATCAGGATGAATAAACTCCAAGGCCTTCCCTTTAACCTTGTGGGACCCTGTGGGAAATTGCGGGGGCCCTGGCAGAGATGTTTAAAATGTTCTTAGCCATGGGAAGCTCAAACAATCAACCAGGAAATAACAGGCTGGTGAGCCTATAGTCAGTTGTGGATAAATGATGGGAAGGTATTCTAAGGGGCAGGAAATGTAATTATTTGGATACACATGGTCTGCCTAAATATGGTTTTGTGCATGGCTGGGTGTGTCTAACAAATCTTATAGTTTTTTGAGGAGGTTACAAGGAAGGCATGAGTTAGTGAGGAAGCTGAATGAAAGCCTGTAGACATCGTCTACATAGACTTTAGTAAAGTATTGATTTAGTGGTGGAAGACAGAGAGTGGTAGAAGATGGTTGCCTCTCTAACTGAAGGAATCAGTTGGACCCATTGCTGTTTATCTATATTAATGATTCAGATGATAGTGTAGTAATCTGTATCAGTAATTTGTGGATGACACTAAGATTCACGACATAGTGGACAGCAAAGAAAGCTTTGGAAGTTTGTAGTGTGATCTGGGTCAGATGGAAAAATGGGCTGGAAAACGGCAGATAGAATTCAATGCATAGAAGTGTGAGAAGTTGCACATCAGAGTAATAAACAAGGGGAGAACCTACAGTGAAAGCTAGGCCACTGAAATGTTTGGTTGGGCAAAGGGATCAGGGAAAACAGATCCATAATTCCTTGAAGGTGGCAGTACAGGTTGATATGGTCATAAAGAGAGCTTTTGGAACCAAATATTGAGTATGGGAGTTGAGGTATTTTGTGAAGTTGGCTAAGATGTTGGTGAGGCTTAATTTGGAGAACTCTGTGGTCACCTACCTACAGGAAGTATGTCAACAAGCTTGAAAAAGTGCAGAGAAAAAATTACATATAAAAATTTTAAACATATTTAATTATGAAAGGGATAGATAAGATAGAGGTAGGAAAGTTGTTTGCACTGATAGGTGAGACTAGAACTAGGGGACATAACCTCAAGATTTGGGGGAGTATATTTCAGATTCAGATACAGATTCAGTTTATTGTCATTTATAACCACAAATACAATGCAGTTAATAAATGAGACAACGTTCTCCAGAATGATATCACGAAAAAAGCACAAAACAGACCACAGAAGAAAAACCACATAACGTTTGGTAATCCCCAATCCAGAGTTCGGAGAGGCTGCTGCGTATCAATATCGCGCTACCGTCTTAGCGCGTTCCCCGGAAAGGAACTACAAACCCATCAGACAAACCTAAAGCTACAAGACCTACACAAAACCACATAGTTACATATAGTTATAGTTAACATATAGTTTCAATGGTGCAGACAAAACCATAACTGATAAAAGACTAACTGACAAAGACCACATAGTTTCAACAGTGCAAAGCAATACCATAATCTGATAAAGAGCAGTCCATGGCACGGTTTTAAAAAGATAGTCTCATTTAGGATGGGGATGAAGAGGAACTGCTTTTCCCAGAGAATGGTGGATCTGTGGTGTTCCCTGCCCAATGAAGCAGTGGAGGCTACCTCACTAAGTATATTTAAGACATGGTTGGATAGATTTTTGCATAGTAGAGGAATTAAGGGCTATGGGGAAAAGGCAGGTAGGTGGAGATGAGTCCATGGCCAGATCAGCCATGATCTTGTTGAGTGGCAGAGCAGGCTCAACAGGCCAGATGGCCTACTCCTGCTCCTATTGTTTATGTTCTTACAAGAATGTTGCCAGGGCTTCCGATCTGAGCTAGAGGGAAAATTTGAATAGGTTAGAACCTTATTCCCTGGATTGTAGGAGAATGAGTGGAGATCTTATTGAGCAGGGGCTTCCAACCTTTTTTATGTCATGTACTTCTTCCATTAACCGAGGGGTCCATGGACCCCAGGTTGGGAGCCCTTGTTATAGACGTATACAAAATTATGAGATTTAGAGATAGAGCTAATACATGCAGGCTTTTTTCCCCAAGGTTAGGTGAGCCTAGAACTAGAGTTCAGAGGTTGGGAGTGAAATATTTCTGAGGGAGGAATTCTTCTCTCAGGGGGTAGTGCAAGTGTGGGATGAGGTGTCAGCAAAGCTGGCGGATGGCAGGTTCAATTGCAACACTTGAGAGATTGAAATAGCTATGTAGATAAGAGAGGTATGGAGGGCTATGATAGATTTGTGGGTAGATGGGTCTAGGCAAGGACTAAATGGGCCGAGAGGCTGCTTTTGTACTTTAGTGCTCTATGAATCTATTTTAATGCACAAAATACTCAGGTGACGAGAGGCATCTTCCACCACCCCTCCATCTCTTCTCTGTTTTTGTCACAGCTGACAGCCACAGGAAGGCTGAACCTCTCAGCTCCCTTGTATACAACCTGCAGCTGCTATGTGACTTCAGGGATGCATAGCGACGGTTCGTTACTGCGAAGAACCAGAAGACATTGCACTTTGCAACCTAAATGCTTTCAGCATCCAAAACAAAATGGGTTTAATGCAAAGTAGAACAATTGCAGGCAAATGCCTTTATATTGTTCTGAGATTATCGTGTCATTTTTATGGTAAACTGTTTGTGGAATAAATTACATTAGAGACTAAAAGGAGGATTTTGGAAGAGAATCAGCAGCAAGCTTTATTATTTGCAGCCATGCCACTTAACATTACTGACAAAAAAAAACAAATAATTATTTGCCAAGCAGCTGTATACTTGAATGAGAATGTATGGGGATAATTCAAATAATCCTATTTTCTTATTTTTGGACGATTCAGTATTTTTATCTTTTAAAAATAATTTATTCTCAAGGAAGGAGCCCCTTACCATGCAGGCTTTGGTCTGCAAGCCTTCTTAGCAATTAATGACATATTGATGTTGTAGATGCACGGACCAGAAGAACAGAACTGTTTTTTTAAATGATTATGAAAGTAAAATCAACTGAAGATGTCAGCGCAAGGTGCCATCACTGGGAAAGTTGAAATGTGCACATTTCACAACGGAAATCGTGCGCCAAAGCCACAGAAGTATGGAACACGTCAACAATTCTCAAAAGATGCATTTTTTCCCCCTCCCCATAAATAGGCAATAAATTGCAAGCAAAATAAATATCTACATCCAGGCCCCCAAGACCAAATAAATCAAACGATGAAACTGCGGAACTTGAGGAAGATTTATGTAAAGATACATAAGGCAGAAAGCTCAGATGATTTGAAATGTTCAGTTGAACGCTTTTAAGTTACATAGCCCAGGTACTAAGAGTGGGTCTTGGAGTTTTAATCAAGAGTTCAATCTTGCAATGAACTAACCAATTGGTTTTCAGCAATTGAATTGAAGTTTCCCTGAGAAATGAGTTTAAAAAACTGCCAATCAGTCAAATGATACAGGATTTGGATCATATCTCAAAATGTTGAAGGACTTGGACTGGTCATTTTAGATGGCAGAGGACCAAACCATGGTGTACTAGCTTGGCTGTGCACACTCCAAGATAGGCCAATAATGAATTTGCGCATGTCCCTGGATCTCAGCCATCTTTGCACTTGACCAAATAGGACTCCATAGGTAAGTGAGAGAGACATCTTTGTTACCTAGAGGACATCCAGAAGGGAATGTAGTACAATCCTTAAAAACTTAAAGAAGGAGTGAAGCAACAAGCTATTTGGTCAAATCCAAACTTACTACAGCCTCCAAGAAAATAACAGCCAGCCTTCACTAGGGATGCAGGTGAAGAATCACCAGTGAACTTGGGCATGTACTCCATTAAAGTACCAGTTGAAATGAACACCAACCATTGCACTGCTATTTTAAGGTTGAGAAGTACTGGTCTCATATTGAACTTGTTATTGCCTTGTCCTGATATAAAGACTCTGTTTTATCTATCACACAATTAAAAGCTCTATTAAATGCAATTATGCACTGTTCTATTTGAAATTTGAGTGCTTTCGAAAAGAAAGACTTCCAGTTATATTGTATCACTTAGAGTCTTTCAGATGTGTCAAAGAGTTTTATGGCTAATTAAGTACTTTTGAGGAGCCAACATTGCTATTCTAGACTAACTGTTATAATAAAAGAATCATTCTTCCAAGCCTTACCATTAGTCACCTGTGCAATATTCAGGAGGAACTTTAATAATAAGTTGCTTGTGCTTGTTAATGCTGTCTAACACATTTATTAATCAATTTATTTACCAATTATCTTTGATCACTTACTCTGGAGGAAAATGGTGGGGAGGGCGTTAGCCATACTGGACTATTTATGCCAATCTATTGTGCTATCTAAAGTAGTTTTGAGAGCCTGAAATATGTAAACAGGCACGACTATTAGGAATCTTCTACACAGCATTGCCATTTCACTCTTCAAAATGGACCCTGATATTTTACTACATAAATCTTTAATTTAATGTCCTACCAAATCATCTGTTTACTTACAATTTTTAGTCCACATGCAAAACCTTATTGAATCCTCATTCACAATCCAAATGCCAAATACTTCATTTCCTCAGTTTTAAGTAGTGTGTTTCTGTGTTTGATCAAGGTGAGGAAACTTGTGCCAAATTACTGTAAAATATAAAAGTTTGCCTCTAGACGAATTATACCGTCACTACCGTATCAAAAGGAACTGCCCAATTCCACACATAAAATTGAATATCAAAACATAGGACATTTGTTACAGGCGGTTATGATCATGACACAAAAGGACAATTTTACCAAGTTGGCATGAGTACAAGAGCTGTTATTAATCTTGCATAAAGTACACCACTAAATCTAATCAATATGTTAATACCCACTCTGTAATATGTGTTAAATCAAATGACTCCAGGTAGACAGTGTTAGTTGTCTTTGGCAGTAAAATATGTTGAAATATCTCAGTATGAGTACAAAATGGATTTTCTATAGTTCAAAGTAAATCTATTATGAAAGTACATATATGTCACCATATACAATCCTGAGATTAGTTTTCTTTTAGGCATACTCAATATATCTATAGAATAATAATGCTAACGGAATCAATGAAATACAACCCTAACTTGGGCACTCAACCAGCGTGCAAAAGACACATGTTGAAATACAAATCTTTTTAAAACGTTGAATTGCAACATGAAAATAAATCTACAATCTGCATATTGCATTTAATGTAAGAAGCTATAACTATGCTCCATAGGACTACAATCAAGCAAAAATCGATGTCGGTCCATGAGAGGCAAAATGTCTAGAAAGATGTAGATCTTAGTGAGTGTTCTTGAAAGGCACAATTAAAACGGAAGGGTGGGGTAGTCACAAGACCTGAACATAAGGTCTCAGCAGCTGAAGGTATAGATGCCAGTAATAGAATAATCAATTTGGCGATTCTCAGGAAACCAGAACTGGAGAACCAGACATGTCCAGTCAGTCATCAATTTCATCACAGCAGGAGGGAAGGGCACAGAACTTTCTTTGTCTAAGGCCAGCACATGCACCCAGGAGGATACATAGACAGCAGGCCACAGAGCCTAGGAGGACTGTAGCGTTGACCAATCACTGTTAGATGCACTACACCTAGTCAATACACTGTTGAATAGCAACAGGACACATAGCTGCCCCCTCATATCCCCATCAACTACCTCCACCACACTAAATCTCCTGCTGCCCACCTACACTGGGGGCTGTTTACAAAGACACAATTAACCTGCCAAACAGAGAACAAGCAACCTATACATAAACAGTAACCATATAACCATATAACAATTACAGCCCAGAAACAGGCCATCTCGGCCCTTCTAGTCCTTGCTGAACACTTACTCTCACCTAGTCCCACCGACCTGCACTCAGCCCATAACCCTCCATTCCTTTCCTGTCCATATACCTATCCAATTTTTTTTTTAAATGACAATATCGAACCTGCCTCTACCACTTCTACTGGAAGCTCATTCCACACAACTACCACTCTCTGAGTAAAGAAATTCCCTCTCGTGTTACCCCTAAACTTTTGCCCCCTAATTCTCAACTCATGTCCTCTTGTTTGAATCTCCCCTACTCTCAATGGAAAAAGCCTATCCATGTCAACTCTATCCCCCTCATAATTTTAAATACCTCTATCAAGTTCCCCGTCAACCTTCTACGGTCCAAAGAATAAAGATCTAACTTGTTCAACCTTTCTCTGTAACTTAAGTGCTGAAACCCAGGTAACATTCTAATAAATCTCCTCTGTATTCTCTCTATTTTGTTGACATCTTTCCTATAATTCGGCGACCAGAACTGTACACAGTACTCCAAATTTGGCCTCACCAATACCTTGTACAATTTTAACATTACATCCCAACTCCTATACTCAATGCTCTGATTTATAAAGGCCAACATACCAAAAGCTTTCTTCACCACCCTATCCACATGAGATTCCACCTTCAGGGAACTATGCACCATTATTCCTAGATCAAGTCAGGATCGAAACTGGTTGTCTGAAACTATGAGATAACAATTCTAATTGCCATGTCACTATGCAGTCTATTTTATCTTTAAGCAAGAATTTACTGTTTTCTCTGTGTAATCTATGCCTGTTACACACTGAAATCTTGATTGGACAGGAGAGTCATGTGCCTCCATCATCCTTACAGTATCACCATGTGTGGCAGCAGCTTATGCATTCAACATATAAATAATAAAATATATTGTCTTCCAAATGGGGCCCAAGCTTTATGGATATAAATGAAGATTACACAATGCCCAAAACTCAACTAAATGTTGGGTCGATGAATACACCAAGGTTGCAAGGCCATCTGCTCCAGTTTTAGACTGTTGCCAGGAAAAAAGTAAAAGTTGCTGGCTTGGGAGTTGGTGTCAGGGAACAAAGACACTATATTTGCTCCTTTCAGTGTTCAGTTGTAAGAGGTTCCTGCTCAACTAGTATGTTAATAATTAATTTAAATAATGATTCTCCTAGGTGATTAGAACAGAGCTAAAATGGTGTTTTATCAGGATGAGATTCCAGTTTGCTTGTTTTATAGGGAAAGTAAATTTTCAAATCAGAAATCTCCAGTGTCTTTTAGAGATGCAATGACATTTTCCCCTACATTTAAAACTGATTTGCTTGACTGCTTAAAAAAAAAGACCAAGACCCTTTATCGGGACTGAAAAGGAAGGGGCAAGAAGGCAGATTAAGAAGATGGAGGAGGAAGGGCTCCTCCTTCCCTTCCCCCTCCTTCTTGTTCTGGCTTTTCCCCCTTCTTTTCCTGTCCTGATGAAACGTTGACTCTTTATTCCTCTCCAAAGGTGCTGCCTGACCTGCTGAGTTCCTTCAGCATTTTGTGTGAGTTGCTCTGGACATCTGAAGAATCTCTGGTATTTGTGGTTAAGGGGAGTAGTATTACTGGAACACTTCAATATCAAATACTTCATTAGGCTGGCCTGTAGATAATGAAGACTGAGGTGAACTGAGTATGGACTCTTTTGAGTTCTGTGTTTTTGCTATTTCTTTCCTGTTGCCATTTGAGCGATTTGTTTTTTATGTGGGCAGTGGGGCTTGATGTTTTGTTTTTGAACAGGTTCCATGGTTTACCTTGTTTTGTGGCTGTCTGTGGGGAAGACAAATATCAGGGTTGCATACCGCATACATACTTCGATAATAACTTTGAAACCTTTGACATTATTGCCCTCCAGTGATACAGCTGCCAGAAGAGGGAGAAAGTGTAGGTTCAATAGTACAGATGAACAAATAAGGTGAAATTATGGTTGGTTTATAGAAACTAGTAAATTTTTTTTAAGAGTTATTACTCAAAGTTGAGGGTTCAGTAACCTCATCATTCCTTATCTTGTTTTGTTTGAAGTAGTGTTATGGGTGATGATTATTTTCACATGTAAAGAACACAGGGAATTTCTACTCCAGTGTGACCTTCAGCATCTGAATGTCAGCACCCTCTTGCACAGTGCCAGCAGTGGCCAACTTTAAAAGTCCTCCTGTTTCATGGCTCAGGGTCTCAGCTACTTCAAAATGGTCATTGCTTCGCAGAATGAGAACAAGGTGGGAGGGGTACACCTCCTTTGAGAGCGGCTAATCAGAAGAGGAGTTCTGTCTTCAATGGGGTGAGTTTCTTCTCCCAGAAGGAGCTCATCCAGCATTTCAACAGCTCTGCTCTGGAATTAATGAATGCCTTATGACCCTTTGGCTTACTGTAACAGAAAACAACACAAGACGAGCATCAGTGCATACCCCCTACCCTGGAAGCTATAACATAGGTAACGGAGCAGCAACAGTCATCATTTGTGGGGGACCACTTTGTCGAGCACCTGCACTCCGTCCGTCACAATAGACAGGACCTCCCGGTTGCCACCCACTTCAACTCTGCCTCTCATTCCCATCTAGATATGTCCATACATGGCCTCCTCTACTGCCACGATGAGGCCAAACTCAGGTTGGAGGAGCAACACCTCATCTACCGTCTGGGTAGCCTCCAGCCTGGTGGTATGAACATTGAATTCTCCAATTTCTGGTAATTCCCTCCCCCTATCCCTTCCCCTATCCCAGGTCCCTCTCTGCCTCTCTCCCCTTTCAGCTTTCTGCTTCTTTATCTCTACAGTTCTTTCATGCTTATCCCCTCCCCCTCCCCCCTTTATCTTTCCTCTGATTGGTTTTCCACCTGGCACCTCTAGGCCCTACCCCCTCCCCTATCTCTATTACTGGGCTTCGGCCCTTTCTTCCCCCCCCCCCACTCCTGATGAAGGGTCTCGGCCCGAAACGTTGGCTACTCTTTTCTCACGGATGCTGCCTGACCTGCTGAGTTCTTCCAGCGTTGTGTACGTAGTTATCATATATGACTTTTTTTTAATCTCAGCGAAGCCTTTGATCCAGCAGCCAAGTGGGACTATGGAGCTTTCTGCTCAAATTCTATTGCATTCAGAAATTCAGTTCTATTTTTTCATGTTGGCGCACAAACTGTGAAACTGATCGATGATTCTACCACCAAGTCAGGGAACGTGGCGAATGCTGAAGACACTTGTGCTTGTGTGCAGTCAGAGGCAAGCTCTGGGTTACCTGTTAAGTTTGTGGATAGCACCGTCGTGGGCTGCACCCCAAGTAATATTGAGTCAGCGTCAGGAAGGAGACAGACTGGAGATAGGGCTGGACATTGGCTTCAGGAAGTGGGGGGGTGTGTGGTGCACATGCTTCAGCCGACATCAATGATGCTAAAGTTGATATGGATAAGAGCATCAAGTTCCTGGGAGTGAGCACCAGGAGTGCCTGTCCTGGTCCAACCACGAGAAAGCTCACCATAACCTCTACTTCTTCAGGAGGCTAAGCAAACTTGGCATGTTCCCTTTAACCCTCACCGATTTTTATCAGCGCACCATGGAAAGCATCACATGCAAGTGCGTTATGGCTTGATACGCCAACTGCTCTGCCCATGACCACAAGAAACTCTAGACGGTTGTGGACACATGCCAGTACATCCCCTCTGTGGGCTGTGTCTATACTTCTTGCCATCTCAGTAAAGCAGCCAGCAATATCAAAGACACCACTTATCCCAGAATCTCTTTCTTGTCCCATTGGGCAGAAGATACAAAGGCCACCAGGATCAAGGACAGCTTCTACCCTGCTGTATTTTCCTTCTGTTTCTAGATTGTAAACTGATGACACTTTCAATGTGAGCATCATAGTCTGAACAAACACTGGAGTCTCGGTGGTGTCTTTAAGAAATTTGGCAAGCTCACAGCTTTGCCAAATTTCAAATGTTCATACTACCATTTCTAAATCCCGCTAGCATTCAAGAACATTTAAGAGAGGTTGAAGAATGGAGCAACTTATTTTTGTGATTCTAACATCAAAACTGAAGTAAAATTAATAACCAGCTGCAAAATAATGAGAAATAATACAAAGATTCAAAGTACATTTGTTATCAAAGAATGTATAAATTATACAGCTTGAGATTTGACTGCTTGCAGGCAGCCGCAAAGCAAGACACCCGAAGAATGCAATTTAAAAAAAGACCGAAAAGCACTGGCCAGAGAAAGAAAAAGATTTCAAACACTGTCACGCAAATAATAATAGGAGCAAGCAACAGTGTCTTGAACCAGACTGGGTCCTTAGATCTATTCCCCTGAGCAGCTGGAGTAGGCCCAAGCCTCTGTCTCAGCAGCTTATAGCCAGAACAGTTTACTGCTGAGAGATGAATGAGTACAAATGATTAAACTGATTAAAATGATTAAGCCAATATGTTTTTAATAGAAGGAAGTTGCTTTGAATGATTTCAAGCCCCCTGGCCCTGAGCATCTTATTTTCACCATGGATTCCTACCTACATCCATGACACGTCACACGCCCTTGATCTTTTCAATGGTTTCACATTCCCTGACCCCGAGCACCTTACTTTCACCAAAGATGTCCAGCACCTACACACCTCCATCCACCACCAGGAAGGTCTCAAAGCTCTCTGTTTCTTTCTGGACACCAGTCCCAGCCAGTTCCCCTCCACCACCACTCTCCTTCTATCAGGACTTGTCCTCACTCTCAATAGTTTCTGCTTTGCAACAAACAAACCTTTTGCTTTGCTTCAAACAAAAGGTGTAGCCATGGGTACTTGCATGGGTCCCAGCTATAACTGCCTTTCTGTCAGCTAAGTGGAACAGTCTATGTTCCAAGCCTACACTGGTGTCACTCCCCCACTTACCCTATGCTACATCGATGAGTGCATTGGTGCTGCTTCCTGTACCCATGCCGAGCTCTTCGATTTTATCAACTTTGCATTCAACTTCCATCCTGCATTATAATTTACCTGGTCCATTTCCAATACCTCCCTCCCCTTTCTCGATCTCTCTCTGGAGACAGCTTATCCACTGCTGTCTATTACAAACTTACTGACTCTCACAGCTAGCTGGACTATACCTCTCCCCACCCTGTTTCTTGTAAAAATGCCATCCCCTCTCTCAATTCCTCCATTTCAACCACATCTGCTTTCAGGAAGAGGTTTTTTCATTCTAGAACAAAGGAGATGTCCTTCATCGAAGAAAGGGGCTTCCCTTCCTTAGCATCAACGCTGCCCTCAACCGCATCTCTTCCATTTCGTGCATGTGTTCCCTCACCCCATCCTCCTGCTACCCTACCATGGATAGAGTTCCTATTATCCTCACCTACCACACCATCAACTTCCAGCTCCAGTACATAATACTCTGAAACTTCTGTTATCTCCAGTGGGATCCCACCACCAAGCACATCGTTCCCTCCCCACGACCCCACTTTCTGCTTACTGCAGGGATCGCTACCTGCGCAACTCCCTTGTCCATTTATACCTCCCCACTGATCTCCCTCCTGGCACTTATCTTTGCAAGCGGAACAAGTGCTACACCTGCCCCTACACTTCCTCCCTCACTACCATTCAGGGCCCCAAACAGTCCCTCCAGGTGAGGCAAAACTTCCCCTGTGAGTCTGTTGGTGTCATCTATTGCATCCAGTGCTCCTGGTGTGGCCTCTTGTATATTGTTGAGATCCAGAGTAGATTGGGACCTATGCTCTGTCTGCTAGAAAAAGCTGGATCTCGTAGTGGCCACCTATTTTAATTCCACTTTCCATTCCCAATCTGACACGTCTATCCATGGTCTCCTCTACCGTCATGATGAGGCCACACTCCAGAATGGAGGAGCCATACCTTATATTCCATCTGTGTAGGATCCAACTTGATGGCATGAATATTGAGATCTTGAACTTTTGGTAATGCCCCCTCTCCACACCTTCATCATTCCCCATTCGCATTTCCCTCCCTCACCTTATCCCCTTGCCTACACATCACCTCCTCTGATGCTCCTCCCCCTTTTTCTTTCTTCCACAGCCTTCTGTCCTCTCCTATTAGATCCCCCTTTCTCTAGTCCTATATCTCTTTCACCAATCAAATTCCCAGCTGTTTACTTCACCCATCCCTCTCCCAGTTTCACCTGCAACCTTGTGTTTCTTCCTCCCCTCCCCTGACATCTCCAGTCCTGCTATAGCATCTCGCCCCAAAACATCGACGGTACTCTTTTCCATAAATGCAGCCTGGTCTACTGAGTTCTTCCGGCATTTTGTGTGTCTCGCTTTCCCCTTTGTTCCCATCACAACAGTCTGAAAGTTCCCATTGAGACCTGAGAGCATGCACCAGTCTACCAAATCCAACAGTTCTGGAATTGTGTTATAGGACCTATTGGATTATTTGGAACTGCTGACATTTATCAGCACGATCCAGTCCATTCTGTGCAGAAGACTCATGTCCACTAGGGAGTTAATATCTTATTAAATTATTTTTAACAAGTCATTAGCCATTATTTCATCTGGCTGGGTATGACACCTCCCCTGTGCCGTCACTGCCATGCCCTCAAAATGGTCCTTCAACATCCTCTAAAATTCAAGCCTTCTGCTCATCTTGTATAAAGTAGCAAAATAAAAATGTCATTTTTACTAAATGAACAAAGTCATCTTTACAGACCATACATTTCCAATGAAATTTGCAAAGAATCTAACTCTTAACATTGTTGCATCTTTTTAGAATGTGTTTTCTTTTAGAGCAGTTGTCTGTAATTGTGGAAAAAGTGCAGTGCAGATGGCAGGCAACTTAAACATGTTGTTTCTTGCTCTGCTTAAAACTCCAGGCCACCTGGCAACCATAGACACTCTGACGATGTTTGCTTCCTCAGTAAGGCTTGAAAGCCAGTGATGCACATTGTGTCAGCTCTAATTACCCTGCTTGCAGAACTACAACCTGACAGCTGGTGATTGCAAGAGGTACATTGATATTAAAATTTCCCAGCAGCTTTATGGCAGGCAGTAAAAACATGAGACTCTGCTTGTTAACAGATAACTGGCTGGGAGATCCAAGTAACAGGCCAATTATAATTGTCTTCAAGCTTGAGTATCCATTAGGGATAAACCCGTAAATACTGAATGGTGGAGTCAGAGGGTGATAGGCTTGGGTAATCAATAAATAGGTTAGCGATCACCAATTATTTTTCCTCACTGTGCCTTGTGGTGCATTGGGTGGCAGCCTTTGTTTTTTTTTAATGAGTTGCTCGCTCAATGCTCATCCCAGCTTTTTTTGCTGGGATGAGCATCTTCTGCAGCATCTTTTGCAGGAGAGGGTTTAACCTCTTCTTACTGAATTTTTCTGGCTGTCTAGACTCATATTCTAATATAGAGGATATCACAATACGTCAATAACTGGCCTAGTACTTGGACGGTACCTAACTACCAAGATACCATGGCCAGAGTTTTGGGTATGATGGAAAACAACCTGTTTTTGATACAGAAATGTGAGTCTTCCTCACGGGTAATTTAAATGCAAATAATTAAGTCAATCTGGAATTAAAATCTAGTATCAATAACACTGCTCAAGAAACGACCCGAGTTGTAAAATTCATCTGGTTCACGGCTGACAATTAGTGCACAGGAAGGAAATCTGCCTCCCATAATCAGCTGTAATGTTACCAAGGTAGTTGACTCTCAAATACTTCCTCATTTCTGGGGCAATTAAGGATGAACAATTAATGCCAGAATTATCAGCTTTGACCACATCCTACAAGTATGGTACAAAGTCGAAAAGTTATGAATTGACTGTACATCTTTTAACCGAAACATTCCTGTCAAGTCACACATCTAAGTAGCTCATGGAAACTCACTGATAAATATGTATTTCTCACAGTATCATATCTTACTTGACAACCTGCAGAGTTCTAAACACTCCTTTCTGTGTTTGAAAATGCCTTCAGCTTCAAATATTAGTTTGTATGCAGATTACTCCCATATCCTGGCCATAATGGTGTTCGTTAAGTTGCTTAAAGTGGTATCATGTGAGTAAATTACATCTAAATTGATGGTGTTTCAAACTGGTGATTACTTGACACACTGAGCTGATTCTTCAGATAATCCTGCTCATTCCAATGAGCACTTCCTGCACTTGAAGCAGCTCTTCAGTTACAGTGCAAACTTTGGATTCTTTCAATTCAAAGCTTACTGAAATTCAGCCTGCTCTGTGCTTTGCTGAACTGGCGGGTAGCACCTCCCATTCTCTGTTATAGTACAAAGCAGAATCTTACCCACTGGTGAACAAAACACTATTTTAGACTCAATTTCAGATACTGGAAGTTTCCACTAGTAATTCAAAGAGACCAAAGCTTTTCCCACAAAATGCACCTGTTGCCCTATTTGCCTTCTGCCTCAGCTTCCTTATTTCATTCTATTTTCAAGTCTCTTCACACAGCACACATTTGGATTTCTACTGGGCAGTCTGGCTCTAAAATGGCTGTCATCCTTCTCATATCACAGTCACGCCAAGACTCTGATGCAGTTGCCAAGGCAACTGCCCACTGGTTCAGCTTGCCTATGAGCCAGTGTCCCCTCTGAGAGGACCACAGCCTTGTCGTAGGGTTTGTTGGCTTCTCTGCCTCAATGACCCGGGGAGCTATGTAGGCTGGAGTCAGGGCCTTGTGCGTTGACTCTTGGATCATGTCAAACAGGTGAAAGGGTAAAGGCCAGACTGAGTGTGGTCCAGTGGTCCTCCAGGTCTTGAGGTTCAGCTCAGTAGGCTAGCAACCCTGACTGGGCAAAAAGTGAAGTTGTTACTGTAATGAAGAATCCTTCTATAGTTGTGTGCGACCAAAGATAGAGAGAGATGGAGGACCTTAATTGCTGCCCTAAACACCAGCAGCATAACAGCAGTAAGTAAGGCTTTTACATACACAAAAGACTCCTTCGTTTACCCTTGGAATCTGGAACTCACCAGAAAAAGTCACAACCTGTGACTGCCCAATTTGTGGCAAACGCTGCACTGCCCACAAGAAGCAACCGAAGTTCAAATGATCTGAACTAGGGAAGAGGATGTGCAGGGCAGAATTAACACAAAATCAATCAAGTAATTTCAGGCCTGCATTTAGAGAGGAGTTCCCGTTTGTCGATTCACCACAAGGTCCTTTGGCAAACGGAACCCGGGAATAGTTAAAACGTAATTATGGCGGTGGCTGCATTCTCACCGACAGTGTGTAACCGAAAGCAGAAAAGCAGGACCCACTGAGTGGCAGCTGGAGCAACATCTGTTGATGTGTATTTGATACTTAAGTAATGTTTGAGTAAATTTGTATGTGTATAATATTATATATATGCAAGAGATTGAAGACAGCAGTGGTATGGCAGTGGACGTCAGTCTAGATTGCAAACTCTTTGACATCAGGAGGCTCCACACCACTACCAAACTCCGTAGAGAGTGGGTCCTGGAGCTGCGGTATACAGCCGACTGTGCTCTTATGGCCCATACTCCGGATATCTTCAGACTGTCCTTGCTGTGGCAGTGAGAGCGTACAGCAGGATGGGGCTGACTGTCAATACCAGAAAGACAGAAGTGGTTTGCCGATGGAGTACTAGTGTCCCACCCACCCTACCCGCCTTCACTGTTGGTGATGAAAAGCTGTCAGTAATGCCATCTTTCAAATATCTGGGGAGCATTCTCTCTAAGGATAGCGGCATTGACAACGACATTCAGAGCCGCATTAAACAGGCCTTAGCTGTCTTTGGGAGATTTTGGCGTAGAGCCTTTTAGGACAGGACTTTTCGTCCCTCCACAAAGGTCGCTGTACACCAAGCGGTCTGTGCCACCATCCTCCTTTATAGCTATGAAGCTGGGTAACCTACAGCCGTCACATCAAGCCCTTGGAGCTGCCTTCAGAGCATCCTGGGAATTACCTGGTGTGAGCAGGTGCCTCACACTGAAATACTTGTAAAGACCAACTGCACAAGTATTGAGGCTACGATCACCCAGCGTCAGCTGCCATGGCTGGGGCACATGATACGGATACCCTCATGTCGGCTACCCCACAGAGTGTTATATGGCCAGTTACATCGTGGTCAACGCTCATCTGGAGGGCCGAAGAAACGCTATAAGGATCAGATGAAGAATGCTTTAAGGAAGTGCAAGATCAGACCTGAGGACCTGGAGGATGTTGCTGCTGACCGTAACACTTGGCGACAGCTGTGTAGGGATGGGGTTCGTATCCTGGAGATGGAAAGAACAACCTGAAGACAGCAGAAGAGAGCCAGGAGAAATGCAGCCATGGTTGCCATCACTACCACCACTACCACATAACATGTCCAACCTGCAACAGAGCTCGTGAGTCCAGGATAGGACTGTATAGTCATCAAAGATCTCACCGTTAAAGGAGTGGATATCATCATCAGATTTCAATGGACATCCGAAAATACATGCAAGATTACTCAAACATACCTAAATAAATTCATTGTGTGAATGTGATATATATATCACATATATCACAGATATATATATATGTAAAATATTAAGGTTGATTAAGCATTTTTGTTCATTTAAATAATTCAATACAGGTTACAAGTACAAATATGTGAATTGCATATGTCATCACTGTACCATGTGATACATGCACACTGTGCCTAAAGTAAACATAAAATTCGAGCGCATATCAGACTCCCACGTCACTCCTGCTGGGTTTTTCTCAGAGAAACTGGGGAATCAATTCCCCAGTCCTCAGCAGGTCAGACTTGGTCGAGGATGGGAGACCCATTTGTGGTGAACTACATATACCTGTCTGGACACGCCCCCCCGCCCC
This sequence comes from Hypanus sabinus, assembly GCF_030144855.1. Taxonomy (NCBI): domain Eukaryota; kingdom Metazoa; phylum Chordata; class Chondrichthyes; order Myliobatiformes; family Dasyatidae; genus Hypanus; species Hypanus sabinus. Next base: position 94,170,389 of record NC_082718.1, read on the forward strand.
CTGCTGACTGCTCCTGTGGCTCCTCCCACAGATCCCGGTATGAAGGCGATTGGAGGCACAGACCCTTCCTCAGTCTCCAGGATGTTGTGTGATGGTCACTTGCTGCTTGTGCTTTCTTCCAGCCAATAAAATCCTACCTTAACCCATGTCTCAGAGTTATTGATGAGGCATTACAATTGTCTTCCATGATGTTTCCAGGAAGGAGGCAAAGAGGGAGATGGTAATTTTCTTCTAAAATGATTTTAGTTTAATGGTTCTAATTACTTAGAAATGTTTTGTCAGTTTTTAAGTATCCTTATTCATTAAGAAATGAAATACCTCAGAGCTTTGACAGGCCAAAACTCCGCTTTCTGCCAAAGTTTATCGGGAAGTCTGGGCGGCAGGGCCTCAAAGCAAAGCCATTGGGATTGATCCTCTACATTTGAAAGAGTGGACCAATAGAGACAGGAACACAATAAAGCCAAAGCTTGCATTGATTAAATTTAGCTGCCTGTTACATTTTTCAAGATTTATGATAACAACCTGTTAAAACCCTGAAGGCTGTTTCTTTCAAATGAAGAAGAGTTTTTTTTTTGTTCAAACAGGTGGCAAATAACAAAAGTTGATCATTTCAATGTTCCATTTTGAAAAATTGTGCTGAGAGTTTTGTTCCTCCCAATCTGATTGAATCGGTTCATAGAGGAGCACTTTAGTAATCTTCCTATGAATACAATTCTCTTCACAATTTCCAATTTGAGTGCTGATATGTAATTTGTTTGAAGTTATTTGTTTATAAAAGCACCGATTGTTCTTGACCCTCCTCCCTAACGGAATCACTCAGTCAGCGTGAATACATCCTCCTGCGGCAGTGAAGAATAATTTCTACTACGGCAACCTCGATAAGATTAGAGTCTCACAGTGGTTTGATAGGCAAAAATAGGTTACAGCAGATTACAAATACCATTAAATACATTCGACAAATGTGCTTTCACCTCCAATCATTCCCAAGCCTCATCTCTTGAATGACTTTTTGTTAACATTGAAATCCATTCAGAAAGCTTTCTCAGGTTAGGAACTTAAGCTGTCGTAACTACAGGTTGTATGCAGTGCCAAATGAGCAAAAGTAGATTGTGTGTAAATGCAATTTTTCTGACTGAACAGGCTTCAAAAACTGAGCCACCAACAAACAAGTCCATGAATTTCCAAAGTAGTACATACTCAGCAGCAATTATTCTGATTTCAGAAGAAGTGGGAGTTGAGCTGGTGGTGTGGGACAATGGAGTACGGTGGTCTGTACCAGACTCGAGGACAGTTGAAGCCTGGACAATTTGAACAACTGCACCTCTTATCCTTAAGTTTAGACAGATTCTTCACCGTCTGGACATGGGGACGGGAGGCAGGAATTTATACAGCCTAAAGCTTATTGCCGGAGATCGGTGATGGGATAAAGCAAAGATTATCATCATCGAAGCAAGGTTTGGACGGGTGGTTTGCAGATTCCATAAGAACTATACATATTTCCACAATGACCTGAACGAGTTTAGCCAATCTTTAACTTGCCCTTGCCTCATAATGTCCCAATTCCTGCTCCCAGTAGGAACGGGGAATGAATCAATACTTCTCCACGCAAGTCTCTGACTAACACTAAAGTGAGTCCCACTGATACCACATGTGTCTATATCGGACTGGCACATGACTCCACCGCCATCCTTCTCGAAAGGCCAGCTGAACTCTAGATTTCATTCAAAACCCAGTCTACCACAAAGCTAAAATCAAATTTATCATCATCTGCTCATGACAGCCCAGATCAAAGATGTTCAGCCTAGTACCAAAGAGGACAACCAGAAGCGATGGATGAACTGGGAGATCCACTACCGAGGTCTAGGACTGCAACACTCAAGTCAATTAACCCAGATCTTCACAGGAAGTCAAGGAATGACCCCTGTAAAGCTGTCACTGGTGCAATACCCGTCAAAAACTGAGTCACAGAACAGCTGTCTGTTGTGGCAAGGCTTACTTGCTATAACAGGCTACAAACCTAAGTCAAACAACATTGCTAAAAACTACAACACAAGCATAATGTGCATTGTATAGGCATTTTGAACAAAAGGAGATTGGATTGTCACCACCCACCTGGACACCTGAATATCCAATCACCATCCAGGACAAAAGGTCAGTCTTCTCGAGAGTGAACCTGTGGAAAGTATCTGGCCTGGATGGTGTTCTTACTTCCTCTGTAGATCGGCTACTGTGGTTATTTGTTGACATTCTTTTAACCACTCCCAGTTTTACTGCAGGTGTCCACCTTTTTGTAAAACTCCTAAGAAAAACAAGGAAAAACACCTAATGGCTTCTGCCTGGTGGCCCTGTTATCCACCATAATGAAAGACTGGTCATGGCATTCAGTAACAACAGCCTCCCAGCCAACCTTGACCCACAGCAATCTGCCTACCGCCAAAGCAGGTACCATCTCCCTGGTTATCTCTGGAGCATGCGGACAGTAACAGCACCTGCGTCAGACTATAGTTTAAAAACTAATATTCCATCTTCAGTATTATAACTCTAAGTAAGTTCATCACCAATCTAGACCTGGCACACGACACCTGACTTTGCGACTGTATCCTCAACTTCCTGACCACAAGCGGCATCAGTAAGGATAGGCAGCAGCATCTCAGTGCTGCTGTCCCACAAGGCTGCAACCGTAGTCCCTACTCTAGTTCCTGTACACTCATGACTGCAGGTCCAGATTTTACTCGAACCCCATCTCCAACAAGGGATCCCAACCTGGGGCCCATGGACTGCACAGATAATGGTAAGGCTCCATGGCATAAAAAAGATAGCGAACCACTGATCTACAAGTTTGCAGCTGACACCACCATAATGGGCCATATCTCAAATAACAATGAGTTGGCACACAGGAAGATCAGAATCGGATTTATCATCACTAACACTAGTTATGAAAATTGTTGTTCTGTGACAGCAGTACAGTGAAAGGCATAAAAAACTTATAGGTTACAATTAAAATAACTAGCACAAAAGAGGAGTAGTGAGATGGTATTCACGAACTTCAGAAATCTGACGTCATAGGGCAAGGAGCTGATCCTGGAACATTGAGTGTGCCTCCTCCCTGATGTAGTAAGAAAAAGAGGCTATCTAGAGCAGGGTTTCTCAACTGGGGTTCTGTGAAAGGCCGTGTTTAAAAATAAATAAACTTTTTTTTTTTGGCTTTGCGCTCACAGTGGTGGGCAGTGACTGGGCAACCCCGTTAGCAATCTCATTAGAGGTCTCTCAGACCAGTGTGGCGGTAGGACCATGCTTGTCGGTTAAGTCCATTCTCAGTTTTTGATATGAGATGGGGAAGGCCGTTGATAATTGGTGAGCACTGTATTGCACAGAGGGGAGGGCGGCAGGCTGATGAGTGTGAAGTAAGTTTTCCGAGCATTGAACTTGGCTATGATGTCAGCCTCTCCTTCCTGATAAGATTTACTGGCCTGCCCTTGGATAAATTCTGGATTTCCATGAAAGACAAGTATCCTGCCATTCTTAGGAAAGCAATGAAGCTTCTGCTGCAGTTTTCAACTTCTTACATGTGAGAGCAAGCTTTTTTATGTTTAACAAGCATCAAGAGTAAGTAGAGAATTTGTCTCATTTCAGTTGAAGTTGAAATCCATGTGTGCTTATCTCAAGTTCGACTCAGAATTGAGTATTTTGTGCAGCAAGGAACAAGCATAGATCTCACATGCTAGGCCTATACTTGAGCCTGATCATGTCACTCAGTAGGAAAACGTTTTTTTCAAAGTCTTGTATGAAATTGTGTCTTAGGCTATATTTTTAATCATATGGCTTTGACTTTTGGTTTTTAGTAACTACTACTCAACATTGTCAATAAATTTTCATGTTGTAAATAGCATTAATCAAAATCAATTTACAAGCTCTATTTAAATTGAACATACTGAGCATACCTTTAGAAAAACTAAATCCCATTTTGGCTTAAGTCAGTTATTTAACAGAAATTTATTAAGTTTGCCTTATGAGTTTTTAACATTTATGAAAGGGAAAGAGAGATGTTAATTTTAAAAAAAGGTAGGCTAAGCTTAGCTGCTTATCTTTTTTTCTAAAAATTCATTCTCCACTCAAAAGAGCATTGACAATTATTTTTGGATTGTTATATCTACAACTTACTGATCACGCTAACATACCATGAGCGGTAGATGTAATAATTTTTACACAGGGCCTCCCTGAGACCTGAAAATTATTTCAAGGGTTCATCCAGGGCGAAAAGATTGAGAAAGGCTGTCCCAAGTGGTGAGTGTCCTTAATGATGCATGTCACCTTCATGAGACACCACCTCTCAATGATGTCCTCGATGGTGGGTAGGCTTGTACCTCTGATGGAGTCGAATGATCCTATAATCCTCTGCAGTCTCTTTCAATCCTGTGCATCAGTGCCTCCATCCCAATTGTGATGCCTCCACCAGTACACCTACAGAAATTTGCTAGTTTTGGTGACATACCAAATCTCTTCAAACTCATAATGAAGTACAGCCATCAGCGTGTCTTCTTCGTGGCTGTGCAATATGTTGGACCCAGGATGGATCCTCTGAGATGCTGATGCCCAGGAATTTGAAGCTGCTCTCCCTTTCCACTGCTGACTCCTCATGAGAACTGACTTCCCCTCCTGAAGCCCACAATCAATTCCTTAGTCTTGTTGATGTTGAGTTGCAACACCACTCGACCGGCTGATCTATCTCACTCTTGTACTCAGCCCCATCATCATCTGAATTTATAGGTGGCTGTTGAACTGTGCCTACCTACACAGCCAGGAGTGTAGAGAGAGTGGAGCAGCGAGCTAACCTCTTCTCCTTCCTGCCATTGGGCCGAGGATACAAAAGCCTGAAATCATCTACCACCAACTTCAAGGACAGCTTCGATCCTGCGATTATAAGACCAGTGAATGACCCCCCAGTACAATAAAATGAACTCTTAGTCTCACAATATACCCCATTATATCGTTGCACCTTGTTGTATACCTTCACTGCACTTCGTTTGTAGACAAAACACTTGATTATGCACTCTGATATTGTATTAATTGTACTACCACAAAACATTGTTGGAACTAAATGATCTGTATGAACAATATGCAAGATAAATGGTTCACTATGTTTCAGTACATCTGACAATAATGTACTGATAGTGGTACCTTCTTACCACTAGGCCAATGATACATCCACAGATCAGCCCAGACCTTGGTGTCCAGTTCGTATGAGCTCTGAGCATTTAGACCATACATGCTCTCTTACCTACTGCCCTTTATACCTCTGGTGTTTTGTGCAGCAGCGAAGGCTCTCCAACTCTTTTTGTCCATAGTCACACACAGATATAGAAGCATTCTTTATTACTGCTTCTGTAACGTATTTTTACCAGTCAGGGTTGTCAGTCCTGAGCTGACTCCTGAACCTGGAGGACTGGTGGCCCACTCTTAGTCTGGCCTCTACCCTTTGATTGGTTGGCATCAGTGACCCTACCAAGTATCAAAGCACAAGGCCCTGACTCCAGCCAACATAGCTCTCGGGATCATTGAGACACATAAGCCTCCAAACCCTATGAAAATGTTGTGGTCCTCTTGGAGGTTTGAAATCTGGTATCGGAGGTCATCAGGTTACAGGGTGGATGAGCATTACATGCAAGCATTAACACTTGTTAGACCAGTAGAGTAACATTAAATTAATACACAACTCCACTCTTAATTTGACCTCTACTCTTTGACCTGTTTGGGTAATCCTACCAAGACCCAAAGCAGAAGCCCCAGACTCCAGCCAACAAAGGGTCATTGAGGCACGCAAGCCTCCAAACCCAATGGCAAGGCTGTGTCCTCCTGGAGGAACCATGCTCTCTACTCTGATAAAAATAGCGGGAATATAGTGTGTATTGGGTATAGGACAGAAGAAACTGGCATAAAGAGAATTGTGTTCCCTCTAGAACTTCTAGGTAAGCAAAGACTTTCCCAGAAGACAAATAAACCATCTGTACTTCTTGCAACTCTGACTACTGGTTGACGTATGCAATCAACTTCATTGGGAAAAAAACATTCCTCCCGGTGGTGACAGTAACTGCCTTCAAATTGGTTAAGCAACACGCATCATACATAATGAATGGTTTACTGTTTCTTACAGCATATATACATTTTCAGCAGAGGATTCACATCTTTCTCTTCTTTTCAAGCCTAGTTACACAAAGGCATATTCTGTTTGGTTAGTGCACTGCAATAGAGAGCTGACTTAATACATCCTGCAGAACTGAAGATCGCAGTTCATTTATATTCACTACACCTCTTTGCTCCTGTAAAAAGCAGACACTCATTACTGAATATAAACAAATACTTTCTTCATGGAAATAATTCTTGCTGAGTTAATAAAATGGTCGATTAATAGCAATTTGTATTCACCTCACAAACATTACACTATGTGAACATGATGTAAGCAGAATAATTGCGCAGCACTCTACATGCTGGACTTGTACATCTGCTGATGGCTCCTGAGCATTTTCATAAAAGTGTGGAATTACATGTGGAAGGCATCAAAGAAGCCAATAGCGTGAAAACTGGAATTTGCTTGCTATACAAGATTATTTATTCCACGTCGCTAGATCTTATAAGTCATAAAAAGTATGTGCAAATAGTGACTATGGTGTTCTGGAGCAGGGCCTAATTCTTCCACTCACTGACTGGTTCCCTCAACCCAAACTCCAAACTCGGGAGGCTGACCTTACTGCTCAAGGTGGTCCTGGAGCTGAGTAGCAGGTCCTTAAACTGCAATAGGGCCTTTGCCTACAGATCCATAAGACCATAAAATGTAGGAGTAGAATTAGGCCATTTTGCCTGTCACGTCTACCATTCTGTCATGGCTGGATTACTATCTCTCTCATCCCCATCTGCCTTGTCCCTGTAACTGTTGATGCCCTGATTAATGAAGAGCTTATCAACTTCCATCTGAAATCTACTCAATGATGTGACCTGCACAGCCATTTGTGGCAAAGAATTCCACGAGTTCATCACCTTCTGGCCGAAGAAAATTTTCCTCATCTCGGTTCTAAGTGGATGTCCCTCTATTCTGAGACTGTGCCTCTGGTCCTAGACTCTCCAACTATAGGAGACATCCTCTCCACATCTACCTAGGCCTTTCAATAATGGCCCTTCATACTTCTAAAACTTCAGCAAGCTCAGACCCAGAGCCATCAAACACTTGTCAAATGTAAATCATTTCTGGGATCATTCTCTTGAACCTTCTCTGGATCCTCTCCAAAACCAGCACACCTTTTCTTAAATAAAGGGCTCAAAACTCCAAGTGAAGCCTCACCAGTGCCTTATAAAGCCTCAGCATTACATCCTCGCTTTTTGTAACCTAGTCCACTCAAAGTGAATGCTAGCATTGCATTTGCCTTCCTTACCACCAACTCAACCTGCAAGTTGACAGTTCAGGAATACTGCACAAGAACTCCCAACTCCCTTTGCACCTCCGAGTTTTGAATTTCCTCCACATTTAGAAAACTCTTCGTGTCCTTGTTCCTTCTACCAAAACGCACGATCATACACTTCCCTGCACTATATTCCATTTGCCACTTCTCTGCCCAGTCTTGAAGCAGGTGGGTACCTAGGACTGCTGAAGTGAGGGGTAAAGATCTCTGCAAACACTCCTGTCAGTTGATCAGCACTGTTTGTTAACTCTTGGCCGGGTATTTCATCTGGGCTGGATGCTTTCCATGGGCTCATCCTCCTGAAAGTTGCTCACATGTCAGTCACAGAGACAGAAATCACTGGATCATTATGTGCTGTGGGAGTCTGTCATGGTTTCACCATGTTTTAACAGTCAAGATAATTTTGCCACGAGCCCCCACGGCCTTTGCACCTGTATTTGTTCATTGTTCTCTTACCTAAAGACATTAAGCCCCAGTGCTTTCTGTTTAATCTCATCGTTTATTTTGACTGGCACTGGTTTTCAGACTGCTGGACTTACTTAAAGTGGACTCCCAATTAGTGCAGATTGTGGGGTCCTTGTGTCTTGAGAATGATTCGTCTCACAGCATCACTCGGTCAAGTCACCAATATTCGGCTGGAATTCAAATAAATAAACTCTTGTTTCTGTCTCTAATGGGAGTCTGTCATTCCTCCACACCTGGGTTCAGTCACACCTGTCATCACACACCATCTACCTTATTCAAATAGAACACCTCTCGTCCTGGCTTCATCACCTTTTTCAATTCTGGCCCCCTGTTGCACTCTACCTCATCACACTGACTGCAATTTTGCCCTCTAACCTGTCTGTCCTTCCTCACAGTCTCACTGCACACTGCATCTAGTCGCATACCAACGGTCCCATCATCAGCCCTATCACTCTGGGTCCCATCCCCTGCCAAAGGTTTATGCTGTCCTGGAGGAGGGGCCTGAACAAGCCACACCCTGGAAACTCCTCAGGAGTCATTATCAAATGGTAAATCACTGCCTTCAGCTTTGCCATCTGTCAAAGGTGTCAAGGCTCGTAAGTATTCTGAAGCATCTCTGATGTTCAGACGCTTTCTAAAATTGAAATTAAATATGTAAATCAAAATTAAAGTAAGAATACCAAACCAACACTTTACAGCAACTAAATAATTCAAAACATTAAACAAGTGGTAAATGATTAACTTATTCTTCCCCTTGTTCTCCACAGCCCCGCAGTCTACGGTTAAAGGAACAGAACTGTGGATCACACACTTGAGGATCCTCCAATAGTTCTACGTGGAATTGTTTGCTTACCTCAGGAAGATCTAGACCTTGATGCAAAAGCCATAAGCCACAACAATGCAAAATACGGTGAATGTCAGGAAACAAATCGGTCCAACTCGTGGCTGGGAGAACAATGGCAAGCAGTCAGGGACACAACAAATAAACCAGACCACAGCAGTACAACCAGAGCTGATAATGAAATGCATTTTAAAAGAAAGGAGCTGTCAGATCCGACCAGGATTTTGCCTTATAACAACAGATTCTGCTTTTTGAGAACTATCAGCATGGCAAAGAATCTTGTATTGCAAATCATATATATTGAGAATGAACAGTTTGCAGGATTACAGGAAGGAGAATGACACTGACGGGATTGCCCCACAGGCCAAAGTCCACCTTTAATGCTGTTTGAAGCTGATGGTAACACGAGTCCTTAAGCAAGTTGACTAAATGCAGGTAAATCATTGGGGAAGCACACACTGTGATGTGCGTCCATCCAGTTTGTAGAATATTTTCTCAGTGTTATCATTATGCACATGCCCAAAGCAAAGTGCAAAATAGTTCTGCAGTCTTTGCTTGCATTGATAAGGAAATTAAATTCTGGAGTACGAGTCAAAGGACATTGAAATCATCCGGTCTTGCATTAATTTCTCATCTCATCATGCAATGCAGGCTCTAGCCCATGTTCTACATCACCTTCAGTTTGGGCTTAAAGCTGCCGTTTCATCCAGGAGGATGTCTTCTGCTGGATGACAGAGCTAGCAATAGCCGACTACACTTCATTCACATGTTATGGGACATACTATACCAGTTCACATCCTCTATTATGAAGTGCTCCAGGCACTGAAATCATTATTTCAATCTGAAGAAGGTGTGTTCATAAACATCATTATAGTTTGTGTTTGCTGGTTGTGCATTGTGTCAGCACCCTTTCTCAATCATGAGTCTACAGCATTCTGTAAATATACTTTGATAATAAATGTAGTTTGAACATGCATAGTTTATCAGTGTAGGCTCCCGACTTGCTGTGGACTCTTGGATGAGAAGGACCACTGACACAATGCACAACCAACAAACCCCAGTGAGCACGACCGATAATGATGCTCGCGAGCACAGCTTCACATTTCGATGCAACACACACAAAATGCTGGAGGAACTCAGAAGATCAGGCAGCATCTATGGAAATGAAGAAACAGTTGATGTTACAGGCCAAGACCCTTCATCTGGACTGGAAAGGAAGGGAGAAGACACCAGAATAAAACGGCAGTTTCAATGCCTGGAGCACTTCATAATAGATTATACGAGCTGGTATACTATGTTCCATAACAAGAATAGTCAGCTGTTTGGTGGACAGAAGGGAATCAGTTTGACTCCATCTTTCCACTGTAGGAACACAGAACCACCACTACATTTTTCCTGAGCCTAGTGCTACTTACATCAGTAAGTAAGATGGATTAAGACCAAGATGAACACAATTGCATTTGTTTGGCAGGACTGAACTGTCTGCTGTGGCCAGGAGCAGTGAATTAAGATAATCAATTAACATTGGAACTCATTGATCACATTTTCCATCAAGAACATGGGAAAAGACCCAAGTATTTAATATAGATGGGTAAAATCCATGACAGTTTGTGTTGTCACTTTTTAAAAAAATTAATTTTAAGATCTACCTTAATTAGAATTATTGGCCCAAAGTTTATTAACAATACCAAATCTATAAACAATCACCAGGTAACAAACAAACTCTGTTTTTACAAATGTTCATAAAGAGATTTTGATCTTGTCACAAAATATACAAAGAACACCAGGTATGATAACCATTTCTGCATGGTTTTGTAATGATTGCCACCAAAACACAGAAGGCTGATAAGATAGAACTATTACTAAAAGTTGGAGACAAGTTCTGTCTCAACCTTCTCAGACAAAGGAATATGCTTAATACGTCTTAATACGCTCGGCAGAGGATGGTGCTTGGAGAAGCTGTGCCGGAGGGGATGGTCGGAGGCTCGGGGGTTCGATGGACTTGGAGTCCACTGCAGTCAGGTCACTTTTGGTGTGTGCTGCGTCTCCGAGGCTGGGTTCGATGGAGCTTTCATTGTGCGCTGCGTGTGCAAGGCTGAGTCAGGCGGCGCCGTATTAGTCCATAGCGGGGGTATTCCCTTCTGCCACCGGCATAGGATGGTGAGTCTATCGGGACCCTGAGGACTTGTGGAAACTGTGTGGTGGTTTCTTTCGAACTTATAGTCTTTTAACATCTTTGGACTATTTTTACTGTGCCCATGGTCTATTTTTTTTTAATCAATTATGCTATTGTTTGCACTGTTGTAACTATGTGGTTTTGTGCAGGTCTTGTAGCTTTTGTCTTTGCTCTTGTTTTGTCTGGTGGGTTTGGAACTCCTTTCCGGGGAATGTGCTAAGATGATAGCGCGATATCGATACGCAGCAGCCTCTCCAGACTTTGGATTGGGGATTGCCAAACATTACGTGGATTTTCTGGTGTAGTCTGTTTTGTCATGTGCTTTTGTGATATCTTTCTGGAGGAACGTTGTCTCATTTTTTAACTGCATTGCATTTGTGGTTTCTAAATGACAATAAACTGAATCTGAATCTGAATCACCCAGTTGCAGCATTGAAACTGTCTCCAGTGCTTAATATTTCACCAGTAAAGCAATGCAAGCTTCGGCTATTGTTTGCTTGTTACAATGACAACAGACACAAAAATGTCATGCAAGGAGGATAGCAAGTAGAGAGTTTTCCCATATTGGAGGAAAGTTTTAATGGAAGAGACAGAGGTGAAACTCAATGAGCAGATCCTAATCAACTTTTTCTTAAAGGTCTGGCTACAACCTTTCCAATGGCCTTGTTAATCCAAAAAGAGGTTTTTTAAAATCTTTCTCACAGCACATTAACTTAAAGTAGCTGTAAGGTTTGTCATTACTTGGTAATAAAATGAACAAACATTAAAATTCTTCTAGGACCTTTTAAAGTTTCATAGTGACTGATCTGGAAAGTCTTTTTGAAACCAATGTTAGTCTAAATATTTTTAAAAGAAACCATGGCTTTTAAAGTAAAACATCTATGTAAGATCTTCCCCATATATTATTAATTTAAGAAAAAATAATTCAAAGCTGTCAAGATCATTATAAAATATCTTTAAATTTTGAGTATTTGTGTGCTTTCAAGAAGGTTTGAAAGATTTCTAAGCATGTTTAAACACTCCTTAATTCCATTGGCAGTCTAGGTGGAACTTGTTGATGTATCTTACCTGCCTGTCATATTGATTCTAATTTTGTAGGACGATCTATTTCTTGCAAGGATGTAATGTTGAGCCTTGTAAGGCACTGGTGAGGTTTCAGTGGGAGAACTGTGTGCAATTTTGGGCCCCTTGTCTTAGAAAGGATGTGCTGAAACTGGGGAGGGATCAAAGGCGGTTCACAAAATGAAAATCTTCTGATGGCTCTGGGCCTGTTTTCACTGGAATTTAGGAGATTGAGGGGTGGCCTAATTGACCCCTATCAAATGGTGAAAGGCTTTGACTGAGTGGATATGTAGAGGATGTTTCCCAAAGTGGGAATGGCTAAGATCAGAAAACAGAGCTTCAAAATAGAGGGGTGTCCTTTTAGAATGGAGATGAAGTAAAATTTCTTTAGCCAGAGAGTGGTGAATCTTTGGAATTCATTGCCACAGGCAGTTGTGGAGGCCAAGTCTTTATGTATGTTTAAGGCAGAGGTTGATAGATTCTTGATTGGTCAGGGCATGAAGGGATACGGGGAGAAGGCAGGGGATTGAGGCTGAGAGGAACATTAGATCAGCCATGATGAAATGGTGGAGCAGACTCGATGGGCCAAATGGCCTAATTCTGCTCCTGTATCTTATGGTCTTGAGGTCTTATGATCATCCCTTCCCCTCCCCCTCAATTCAGTTGAATCACGCAAAGGGCAGCCATTTTGTTTTGGCTGAGTTTTTCAGTCAGATTGAAGCCCATTTACACAATCCTGTGTTATTTTTCTTTTGTTTAAACCATCAAAGTCATTTTCTTTTCACTCTTATTCAATTGTATGTGTGAGTGCTGCCCAAATAAAGCACCCAGAGCTTGTTCGCTATACCCTGGCTCCCGTGTTCAGGTGAGAGAAGATTGGTTTACAGCTGAAATGTGTATTTGCTACCTCACAGACAAGGAAAGCAGTACAGTAAAAAGCCAGGAATGCAGCTTTGAACAGCATACAGACAGCTGACGGCAGTGAATAACAAGAGTTAGAGATGAGGGGTATGAAAAGCACACAACGCCACATGAAAGACAAAGCCCACCAGACAGAGCGTCTGACAACCGCTCTCATCGCAGTTCATGGCAATCGTGCAGATCATTGATTGGCGCTACCACCGCACGAGCCACAATGTGGGCAGAGGCTGCCCGAGCACACGCTGCCTTTGCAGAGAGGGAGATTGTCACTGAGACAGATAAAGCTCAGCTGGAGTCTCATCTGGAAGCCCAGCATCTTCCAAACGAGGCTGCAGTGGCTATTGGGCAGAGATATTGGAAGCAGCGGCACAGAAAGGCAGCGAGGAGCTTTACTGTAAGATTAAAACCACCCAGCAACAATTCAGGGCTGACATGAGCATGTGAGTGATTATGTCAGGGACCAAGCCAAGTGTCTTAGCCAGCGATCTGAATCTGCCTGCCACGCACAACACAGGATCAAAAATCACAGCACTCCATTCAATTTACCTCTCACACTAAGCCTAACCATTTGGAAAAAGACAGCAATCAGCACACTGTAGCCAATAGTCACCATCCAGTGAGTTGCTTATGACAAAACTCAGAAATACTTAATCCTTCACATACTGTATCTCATGCAAATCTTTCATACCTGTCCAGCACCAAATGAGAAATCCCCCTACAGCACTGGTACCCAGTCTGGGGTCCAGAGACCCCTTGATCAATAGTATTGGCCCATGACATTAAAAACAAAGTTTTGGAATCCCTGCCCTATGGTTACAACAGAGGAGATAATGCCAAGATTTGACAGTAATGATCCACATTGACAGCCAAGGTTTACATGCCTCGGTACAAAGGTAGTTTCCCAGTGGGCCTTCTACAGTCTTCAGTCATGATGGATATGGCAAAGTATCTGGCACAAAAAGAGCTGTGAGCACTGGTCTATCACACTTTGATGATTGTCTAAAAAGTTAAAGAGCATGGAAATAATCTTTAATTAATATAATCAAAAATCTTGATTCTGCTGCTGGTGAGGAATTGGACTTGCTGTCAAGCTGACTTGGTAGGGAATCCTCTGACTAGTTTAGATGCTTTAGAGCAGTTCATATAAGTGATTCAGCTTCAGCTTTACGCATGTTTTGGGACAAGCTCGGTGAACGTTGGAGGACACCAGAGGTAATATAAAGTGCACGTTTCAAGAAGCTTGATGGCTTGAAGCTTTCTCTTCACCATCTACATCTTGGACTTCACAGAGTCCACTGCACAGAGTCTTGCCATCTTCAGAAGTTTTCTGATGACTCTGTCATACTTGGATGCATCAGCAAGGGAGATGAGGCTGAGTACAGGGCTATAGTGGGAAACTTTGTCACATGGTGTGAGCAGAATCATCTGCAGCTTAACGTGGAAAAGACTAAGGAGCTGGTGGTGGACCTGAGGAGGGCGAAGGCACCGGTGACCCCTGTTTCCATCCAAGGGGTCAGTGTGGACATGGTGGAGGATTACAAATACCTGGGGATATGAATTGACAATAAACTGGACTGGTCAAAGAACACTGAGGCTGTCTACAAGAAGGGTCAGAGCCGTCCCTACTTCCTGAGGAGACTGAGCTCCTTTAACATCTGCCAGACGATGCTGAGGATGTTCTACGAGTCTGTGGTGGCCAGTGCTATCATGTTTGCTGTTGTGTGCTGGGGCAGCAGGCTGAGGGTAGCAGACACCAACAGAATCAACAAACTCATTCGTAAGGCCAGTGATGTTGTTGGGGTGGAACTGGACTCTCTGACGGTGGTGTCTGAAAAGAGGATGCTGTCCAAGTTGCATGCCATCTTGGACAATGTCTCCCATCCACTCCATAATGTACTGGTTAGGCACAGGAGTACATTCAGCCAGAGACTCATTCCACCGAGATGCAACACTGAGCGTCATAGGAAGTCATTCCTACCTGTGGCCATCAAACTTTACAACTCCTCCCTCGGAGTCTCAGACACCCTGAGCCAATAGGCTGGTCCTGGACTTATTTCCACTTGACTTAATTTACTTATTATTATTTAATTATTTATGGTTCTATATTGCTATATTTCTACACTATTCTCGGTTGGTGCGACTATAACGAAACCCAATTTCCCTCGGGATCAATAAAGTATGTCTGTCTGTCTGTTTCCAAAGATTTCAAATAAGGATAAGCAAGGATTTCTCAAGGTTCAACGTATAGGAGTACAGAGTCACATGTTTCTGCCCCACCCCACTTTTCTTTCTTGACCGATCTTGTCTGCTGTCAAGCTAAAGTAAGAAATGACCCTAGGTTTGTCCTTCCCAGCCACAACTCCTATTGGAGTGACAAGCCTTCTCTTCCGAAGCACAGGAACATTAGGACTACATTGTCAGTCCATCAGACCAATGTCTCCCGACCTGCAGCTCAGTATGGAACTGTACTTAAAGACGACCCAGCAAAACATTGCCCTGTCGATAATAAACCTCTCCCGTAGTGAAAGTGCCATGGCTTCAGTTTAAATACCACTGTGGAACAAAAGGCTTACTAAGAAGAGCAAGGGATGTGCTTCAGGTGCTGTTTTTTTTTAATCATCACATCTCGCATGTAACTGCTTGGCCACGTTAATGGTTTGGGGACATTAATGCGTTTGTGTGATGAATGCAGAGACGACACCCTGATCCTCCTCTGTTTCAGATCACACACCAGAGCACAGCTGGGAGGAAGAGGCAGAACCTTTGCCCTCTGTGAAGTCTTCACGCACAGCGGTTTGCAAAAGCAGTCTAGCCACTAAATCCTGCCCAAGGTATGTTTAGTTAAGTTGTATCATAATGGGCGATGAGAGAATGCTTCCAGGGTGTACGTTATGCTCAATGACCAGAGCAACAGATCATTAACAAGGTTAGAGTTCCTTGATCTGTTTCGCATCCATGGTGATTCATCATCGTACATCTTGAAGCCCTGTGCTGGTGTAATGGAGAGATCAAGTAGAAGAGAGACAAGTATCGGATGGTGGCACTACTCTTCCAGGTACAACACCAACAACATTCCAGACAATTGCAAAATAATACCAACTCCTGAGGCTGCCGTCTATCATACGCATGTCAAGTGCTTTGTTGAATCGTTCCCTCCTCTAGACAATAAGGCCCAAATCTTGCTTCTGCTTCAGAGCATGTAGGTCAGGGAACCTATCAACTGTCCTGGTAATGCACTCTTCTCACAGAAGCTGCACCTGGGATGAGTCCTTGTTGGTAATAAGAGTTTAGGGAACGTCCACAATCCTAATGTTCACAGCTTTAAGACAAAACATTCTGGAAAATGGGAGACCTTCACTGTTTAGCCCTTGCACAAACCAGGATAGCCTTATAGAAATGGTAAGCTCCAGTTCATGGCTTTCACATGGACTCTGTAGTGTCAACAGAACATTCCAGAATAACCGATCTCCGGAGGTAGATGTAATACTGGACCTGAGCAGAGAAATGGATTAGCTAAGCACAGGTTCTCCCGCCAATGCCCAATTGCTAGGCAAAACTGCAGGGCCTATCCAGGGTGTGGTGGAAACTCTCCAAAGACTGATGAACTGGTCCCAGAAATGAAAAGACATCTGGTTAGCTGGCAAGAAGTAAGAGGTGTGCAGACAAGCAACCGTGTGATCAGATAGCAGTGAATGGGGAGAGTGTCAACACAGAGTATTGTGTAGAGTTGGTGGTTCCCATTGACCCAGCAGCTGTACAAGAAGGGTCTTGGCTCAAAATATCAACTGCTTGTTCATTCCATAGATGCCTCCTGACCTGCTGACTTCCTCCTGCATTTTGTGTATTTGGCAGAATAAAATGCAATGAAGGGGCCCTTCATAAAGGTGCAGAGGTATATGAACAGCCAAGACTGCACTGGGACTTCAACTCACCACGTGTGGGTAGTACAGGATCAGAACATCGAGGAGAAACTTGGACTCTATGCTGATGCACACAGGATCATCACAACAGAAGCAAAGGTGATTATCAACACAAGGCCGTTGGGTTCCAATTCCTGCAGATGCAGATTCACCTTTGGTTCTTACTCTCGCAATGCTTCTCGCACAGAAACATGATGCATCACCTGCAACTGGAAACTTCACAGAAAAGGACCTCTAAAAACAGAAATGGGACACGAGAAGTGCAGAATTTAGCTTTTCAATTCTGGAGGCAGTGGGAACAGGAATAGCTGCAGATGCTGCACGTTCACCACAAATGGCAAGAGTCATGCTCTAACGTTGAAAAAGGCAATGTTGTGCTTCTAAAGGATGGCAGAGTAGCCCAAAATGACAGGCCCATGGTGTTAACACACACATTTCCAGATGAAGATGGGAGAGTTCGCAAAGTAGAGCTCAAGGTGACCAATCAAGGGTCAAGCAATGCATTCTTCAGGCCCGTGTATGAGATTGTTCTTCTAAAAGAACACAACAGAAACTTTGTAATCTGTTCTATTAACTGTTTGTGTCATCTTTATAGATGACAGGTGGGAAACGTTCAGGCTTTTATTATGAAATATAGCCCTGCCGACTTTAATTCTGATAGCGCTGCTGCCTTTACATTTGAAATTTAGTTAGACCATGTGAGGATGGCAGCCATTTTGGTTTGGCGAAGATTTTCAGTCAGACTGACACACACACAATCCTGCGTTGTCTTTCTTTTGGTTTGCAGCATCAATATCATTGTCTCTTTACTCTAACTCAACTGTATGTAGGCATGTTGCCCAAGTAACACACCCAGAGCTTGATGCTACATCCCAACTCCCATGTTCAGCTGAGTGGTGAATTGTGGACTTCATACTTCGCACATGAGGACTGCAGTATACCACATCTTTTAGTTGTCATAAGGTACCATTCTGAGTAACTTAACTTCAGATAACCAAATGTAACACCAAAAAGCTCTACCCTGGTTATGCTAGTGTATTGCAGTTAGCTTATTTTAGTTGGAAAAATCTAAAATATTTTAAACCTATCTTTTAGTATCCTTGTAGTTTCAAACTCAAGAAGCTCTTTGACAGCCCACAAGTTCAATGACACGGAAACTCATTCTGGCAATTAATTTTATTAACAGGCGTAATCAGCCATTGTGAGTGGGATATCTTTTAAGAGTGTTCTTTAAATCAGCATGAAAATTTTTCAGAAATTAATCTGTATTGGGCATGATCACTGCTTAAAATTTCTGGATCATCTCCACTGGTTTGGCTAGCTTTGGATGAAAGTTACAAGGGGAGAGGTAAACAGTGTTTGCCCTCGTAACTGCTCCCAACAGTTGTCTTTTCCGAAAAGGCTGTGTACTTTCTTGAATCCAGCATAATACACTCACTCCTGAAAGTGCAGTGTCCTTGTCTCTGGGGGAAAGCTGACTAAGATTACGTGAACAAAAGTCTCCACTCCATTCACCAGTACAGCTTTCAGCTATTTGTGCTTCACTATTTTGATCTCCCTTGCAACCATCTCAAAAACTGAATTCCTTGGATCTAAGAAACATCCACCACAACTCTGATTCACACATCCCTCTCTCTAGAACGATACAGGGTAAAGCCATTCTGCCATCCTCAACACCCACAAGCCGGTTTTGATAATCTTACAAAGGGATAGCCTCTTAGAAAGTGCCCTTCGTGAATCTTTGTGAGTTGTTAATCTACACAGCAATTCTTTTGCTGCTGAATTTCATATCTGGTGTTATACCAATCTTCTGTGATGATTTATATTTATGTCAATGCACAATTCTATTACACACCTACTCCTGTATTCTCAATTTCCGGTATTATTCTTTTTGTGGTTAAGTAATAAAATTTCTTTATAAATCCCAATACCTAATCTGTGGCCTGTCACCTCACATTTATGATCTATAACAAAAATGTGCATTAATGCTTATTCTTATGACAGTTCACAAAGCTGGCATATTGATTGTATCCAGAAATTATGCATCTGTATTCTTAAAACCTTCTGTACTCAACTCTGATTCACTGAGCAGGAACCTAGTTATAAGATTAAGAATTAAGGCCTAAAAGCTCTGAGTTTAATATATGTTTTAGAGGTGATGTGATGGGTGCATTGGGATAATCAGATTACGTCTAGACTGTGGCAAAGTTTGTCTATGAAAACAGCAGATGCCTAAAAGCACTGTAGATGGAGTTTATCAGCCACTAATTTGTTTTTCGAGTAGCTTGAAAATCTGCTCTTAGCCCTTTTGCAGAGGGAAGAAATTAAACAATTGCAATCAGTTTCTTAAGACAGTTCTCACATTTAAGGGTGGCAAATCTGTTAATCGGTATATTGTGCTTCAGTGGAAAGCAGTTTGCTGAGCCTTTCTCAGCAGTTTTTAAAATTCCTATTACCTTTATGGAGATGATATTCAAAAAACAACTTGCAACATTGTCCCTGTATAACAACATAAACAGGTTTACAAATATCTACCCATGTATCTGAAAACAATATCCAAGGGACCCTTTGCCAAGTTCTTTCAGTCTTAAGTAGCCCCCTCAGTACAGATGCCATACACTTGATTAGCATTACTGGGTCTTTCAAAGAGCTTGTTCAGCAACTGAATTACAGAATCAGTTTTTGTTTCTCCATTGTACATTAAGCAAATAAGGTGATTGAGGAGTATAAGAAGTGCAAGAAAATACTTAAGAAAGAAAGCAGGAGGGCTAATTGAAGACATGAGGTTGCTTTGGCAGTCAGGGTGAAGGATAATCCTAAGAGCTTCTACAGGTCTGTTAAGAGCAAAAGGATAGTAAGGGCCAAAAGGCCTGTTTCTGTGCTGTAACGTTCTATGTACATTCAATCGCAAATTCATTAAGTGATGGCTATAAGATGCTGGGCGGCTAAGATTTTGGGTTAAATTATTTTGTGGAGTACTCAATTCTAGTACTGAGGTGGTGAAGACAATTGTAGAGCATCATCGTCCTGCTACTTTAGTTCCAGCTGATCAAATGATGCATTTATTTTCGCGTTCCGAACAAACATGAAGTCTGGTTTGTTATCTTACAGAAGAAGCAAAATTACTAACTCTAATCAGCCATATTTATGAATTCAGTTTGTCTCAAGTGTCCTATCTACTCTTTAGGAGCTAAAGGATAAAACACAGGGATGGAGCATGTTCCATGCCTCAGGGCACCTACATGGTAAAACTTTCCTCTCACTGCAGAAGGGAAATTTATTTAGAAACATAGAAAACCTATAGCACAATACAGGCCCTTCGGCCCACAAAGTTGTGCCAAACATGTCCTTACCTTAGAAATTACTAGGCTTACCTATAGCCCTCTATTTTTCTAAACTCCATGTACCTATCCAAAAGTTTCTTAAAACATTCTATCACATTCGCCTCCACCACCGTTGCCGGCAGCCCATTCCACGTACTCATCACTCTCTGAGTAAAAAACTTACCCCGATATCTCCTCTGCATCTACTCCCCAGCACCGTAAACCTGTGTCCTCTTGTGGCAACCATTTCAGCCCTGGGAAAAAGCCTCTGACTATCCACACGATCAATGCCTCTCATCATCTTATACACCTCTATCAGGTCACCTCTCATCCTCCGTTGCTCCAAGGAGAAAAGGCCATGTTCACTCAACCTGTTTTCATAAGATATACTCCCCAATCTAGGCAGCATCCTCGTAAATCTCTTCTGCACCGTTTCTATGGCTTCCACATCCTTTCTGTAGTGAGGCGACCAGCACTGAGCACAGTAATCCAAGCAGGGTCTGACCAGGGTCCTATATAGCTGCAACATTATCTCTCGGCTCCTAAATTCAGTTCCACGATTGATGAAGGCCAATACACCGTATGCCTTCTTAACCACAGAGTTAAACTGTGCAGCAGCTTTGAGCTTCCTATGGACTCAGACCCCAAGATCCCTCTGATTCCCCACACTGCCAAGCATCTTACATAACATCTTACTCTATTCTGCCATCATAATTGACCTGCCAAATTGAACCACTTCACATTTATCTGGGTTGAACTCCATCTGCCACTTCTCAGCACAGTTTTGCATCCTATCAGTGTCCTGCTGTAACCTCTGACCACCCTCTACAGTATCCACAACACCTCCAACCTTTGTGTCATCAGCAGACTTACTAACCCATCCCTCCACTTCCTCATCCAGGTGATTTATAAAAATCACGAAGAGTAAGAGTCGCAGAACAGATCCCTGAGCCACACCACTGGTGACCGACCTCCATGCAGAATATGACCTGTCTACAACCACTCTTTGCCTTCTGTGGGCAAGCCAGTTCTGGATCCACAAAGCAATGTCCTCTTGGATCCCATGCCTCCTTTCTTTCTCAATAAGCCTTGCGTGGAGTACCTTATCAAATGCCTTGCTGAAATCCCAATACACTACATCTACTGCTCTTCCTTCATCAATGTGTTTAGTCACATCCTCAACAAATTCAATCAGGCTCGTAAGGCACAACCTGACCTTGACAAAGCCATGCTGACTATTCCTAATCATATCATACCTCTCCAAATGTTCATAAATCCTGCTTCTCAGGATCTTCTCCATCAACTTACCAACCACTGATGTAAGACGCACTGGTCTATAATGTCCTGGGCTATCTCTACTCCTTTTCTTGAATAAAGGAACAACATCCGCAACCCTCATCCTCCGGTACCTCTCCTGTCCCCATTGATGATGCAAAGATCATTGCCAGATGTTCAACAATCTTTCTCTCACCTCCCACAGTAGCCTGGGGTACTTCTCGTCCAGTCCTGGTGACTTATCCAACTTGATGCTTTCCAAAAGCTCCAGCACATCCTCTTTCTTAATATCTACATGCTCAAGCTTTTCAATCTGCTGCAAGTCAGCACCACAATCACCAAGATCCTTTTCCATAGTGAATACTGAAGTAAAGTATTCATTACGTACCTCTGCTATTTCCTCCGATTCCATACACACTTTCCCACTGTCACACTTGATAGGTCCTATTCTTTCACGTCTCATCCTCTTGCTCTTCACGTACTTGTAGAATGCCTTGGGGTTTTCCTTTATTCTGCTCACCAAGGCCTTCTCACGGCCCTTTGTGGTTCTTCTAATTTCCTTTTTAAGCTCCTTCCTGTAAGCCTTATAAACTTCTAAATCTCTAGAAGTAAATATGTTTATGCTTAAAATCTAATTAAACTAAGAGTTTGCCTTGGTTATTGGTATTTAATAGATAAGTAATAGTTGAGTAATATTGTAAATGTATTGCTTGATTAAATATTCTTTGTTTCAATTATTAATTATGGGTTATATGTAAAAGTACGTGAATGGCATATGTCATCATGCCATCATGTCATACATACACATCTCACTAAAGTTAAAAAACAAAACTGGGAAACGCATTCCTGGCTCCTAGGTTTTTCTTTCAATTAGATTTGGAATTACAAAGCATAACAGTGGCAGCAGGGTATTTTTAAACTAGCTCAAGATGACTACCTACCTATTGCAGTGCAGCGAGATGTTCAAGTAGAAAAAAAGCACAGCAGGACATTCAAGTTTTAAAAAAGCAGCGCACCACTTAGCTCTTCGGAAGGGAGAGAGAGATCATGATCAAGTTTTTAAAAGGGCAGAAAACAGACAAATTCACAGGTTCATAAACAGTGAGTACCAGGTAATGATAATCATAAATAAAAAAGTAAAAATGGCTGGCTACATTGGAAAGATAGATACAATTGATTGCATAAGAGGTAAATGGATATGTATACTGAGTGAATTAAGCAGTATTTTAAAGAAAATAGAACAGCCGATGATAAATGAGTGCCAGTTTTGCTGAGTTATATAAGCAATATCAAAAGGAAGGGGATTCTATTACAGTGTATGTGGCTGAATTGAAGAGGTTGTCTGAGCATTGTCAGTTCAGTTCAGAGACAGGCTTCACGATGCACTGAGAGATCATTTAGTTTGTGGAATCTTATAAAACATTCAAAAATGGCTCCTTACATTTAAAAGAGTAGTTGAAATTGCTGTATCGATGGAAACAGCAGGCTGAAGGAATTGAGTTGCAGTCAGGAATGAAAGTGAATGTGAACAAAATTGCAACATCTAAATGGAAGCCTGTTGTGGCAGGGGCTTACATACACCAGACCAATGTAGGTTTAAAGCTGAAACCTGCAGAAAATGCAACAAAGTAGGACACATACAGAGAGCATGTTGGGCACACAAAGATAAATAGACTGCACAGAGAAGAGACAAAGATAAAAAGTCCAGCCGCAGCTTCAAAAAGAGCACTAAACTGCATGCTGTTGATGAAAAATCTGATAATGATGAGAGTAACACAGGACTGAGTAGCCTTGAGATTTAAAATGTGAAAACTAACAATACACCAGCAATATGGCTCACATCAGAAGTGAACGCCAGATTAAATAAAATGGAATTGAACACTGGCTTAGCTGTTTAAGTCACATCACAAAAAGAATTTGAACGGCATTCTAAAGATAGTGAACTGAAGACTGAACGACGTAATTGCTACTGGAAAAGATGACAAGGAACATCTCCAAAATCTCACGACAGTGTTAACAAGATTATAAGTTTATGGGCTTGTTCACGCAACAAGTGTGAATTCTTTTAACCAGGCACCACTTACTGTGGTCACATCACTGATGCACAAGAATTACGCAAACGTGCTGAGAAAATTCAAGCCGTGACTGATGCCCCCAAAAGAAAAGAATATGTCACAGTTGTGGTCCATTTTTGGATTTGCCAATTACTACAACAGGTTCCTGACAAACTTGGCTCCTGTGCTCCACCCTTGAACTCGTTACTGCAAATGGGGAAGAAATGGGAATGGGCAAAGCAGTGTGAGGTAGCTTTCGAAAAGGTAAAGGAAATAGTGACATCATACACTGTACTGACACATTATGATCCATATTGTCCAGTAAAGCTTGCTCCTGAGGCCTTATAGGTCATATCACATGTGAATGCCCTATAGTCTCTGCACCACATTCCCTTACCGCTGCAGAGGAAAATTATGCACAAATTGACAGTGAAGCCTTCAGCCTGGTTTGGGGTGTCAATCAGTAGTTCACTGGGAGAGAGTTTACCCTCATTACTGATCATCAATCACTGGTGACCATTTTCAATCCTCAGAAGTGAGTTCCTCAAACAGCAACAGTACAAATCCAGACATGGGAACTGTTTCTTGGAGGACATAGTTACAAGATTGAATTCAAGAGGACAACTAACCATGAAAGTGCCACTGTAGCTTCTCGGAGAAAGGAGACCAAAAGGTGACCGGAGATGTCAGAACCACTTCCTGCTGTCCCATGGTCAACTCCTCAACCTCCACAGAGGAGGCCCCAGAAACTGAGAGTGTTTCACAGCCACAAGTCTCACCTGCTCGGGAGAGTGACCCCCCCCCCCCCCACCTTGTCAGGAAGGACATTATCCCACAAGAAATCCTACACAATGATTAAATCTTTCGGCCTGAATGTCACAATTTAAAATTTATTCAGCTGTGGATATCTGTATTACATAATATAATGTGTATATAATTCAGATGCATTCTACATTAAGTTGGAATATTTAGCTAAGCAGGAGGAGAGTTGTGTATTTAATATTTTGGTAATATTTCAGTAATATTGTAAATATATTGTTTGATTTAGCATTCTTTCTTCAGATAATTAATTATGGGTGTATGTAAAAGTATATGAATGGCATAAACGAGGAAATCTGCAGATGCTAGAAATTCAAACAACACACACAAAATGCTGGTGGAACACAGCAGGCCAGGCAGCATCTATAGGGAGAAGCACTGTTGACGTTTTGGGCCGAGACCCTGACGAAGGGTCTTATAGATGTGTGTGTGTGTTGTTTGAATGGCATATGTCATCATGCCACCACGTCATATGTGCGTGTCTCGCTAAAATAAAACACAAGCCTAAGATACTTATTCCTGGCTCGTTGTTTATCTTTCAATTAGCTTCATATTCTGGAGTTACAAAACATAACAGTTATGGCATAGCAGCATGAATTTTATTTGCAGATCTCACTGGCTCGTGCATAATGTCATGTCATTGGAAGCATATATCAGGATATTAGTGAAGATGTTTTTGATTAGAAGATGGGGCTTGTTTGATTGTTGTTTTCAGGTTGTCCTTGAGAAGAAGCACTGTATACCGAATGCATCTTCCCCTTTTGGCCTGTGCATTTTTGTTTCTGCTGTAGAAGGAATTAAAGTTGCTGGAATACTTTTACCCTTATTTTCAGCAATGATGTCCATGGATTGGTGAGACAAGTTCCCAGAGTACTAGTGATCGGGCTGCATCACACCAGAAATACATTAATATTGCTGACCAGATTAGAGGCAACATAGTCAATGCCAAGGAGCATGGGGACACAAATTACCTTAGTCTCAACCAGACCCAGATTCCCATTTTAAGAGTAGTATCTCGGGTTTAATTTTTGCAGCTAGGAAATTCCAGAAATCACTTTATATGACAGTGTTTTCTTGAATTCAGTTGCTATTAATAACACTTATTATTTAATATCACTTATTTTCCATGCAGTTTCTAATTTAAAATTATTATTGTTCTTGTACGTTACACTGCTATCTTTCTAGAGGAACATCCCATACTTGTTCTCCCTGTGGGGAGTATTTTTAATTAATTGGGAAGTTAGTAGAAGCAGTTGTATGACCATCAATGCTGAACAGGGCATGCCCTATGAAGGCAACATGTAACAGCATTGATTTTTGTAATGATGAGATAACTAAGCTTTGCATCATCACAGGCAAGGGGAAATTATGTTAACAAAAAGCGTTTATTCATCAGCTGGATAGAAGTATACATAGAATATATAATCGACAAGGGCACACAACTTTGAACTGTCGTAGTTGTATTATTACATAAATAGTCAATGGGAAAAAAAATCAATTTGTAGGTTATAATTTGGAGACTGGATTCATGCGCAGTTAGTGTTTCCTTTCAAAACAATAAGCAAGTACTGTTTCAACAGTGCCATAAAATGATACCGCTGGACCTTTTTTTTGCATAGTGTTGCAGTGATTATACTTGGAGAGAGAATACACGAATTCAATTGAATTGACTTTATTTCTTACATCCTTCACATACATGAGGAGTAAAAATCTTTATGTCGCATCTCCGATTGAGTGTGCAATGTGCAATCATAGTAATTTGTACTAAATAGTATATACAGCAGGACACTCAATATAGCATAGAAATACAACAGTATCAGTGTGAATTAATCATTCTGATGGCCTGGTGGAAGAAGACATCCCTGTTGGTCCTGGCTTTAATGCTGAGGTACCGTTTCCCGGATGGTAGCAGCTGGAACAGTTTGTGGTTGGGTGACTCAGGTCCCCAATAATCCTTTGGGCCCTTTTTATGCACCTGTCTCTGTAAATGACCTGAACAGAGGGAAATTTCAGGACCATGGGAGTGTATTTCTTGCTTTTATCCTTGCTTTGTTGCATTTGGTGATTGCTCTGCATTTTTACATATGATTTAACAAGCACAGATGTTCCATTACACCCAGAAATGGAGAAGTAGCGTGAAGGCAGATATGCAAGCCATACTGGACTGAGCTGGGGTGCAGTGAATCTGGAATAAACATTGCCGGATGCTCATTGGAGGAATCTATTCAGAGTGGTCCAATGGACTCGCTCATTTCAGGCATTTTCAAAGGAGGTGACTGGGAATACAGAAGACAAGGTAAAGAGAGCTCAGGAAGGAGGGTAGAAGGACGGATATTGTTGTGACATAGTCATGAAGTGTGATTATCATACAATTGCAGAAGCTGGGATCTGGAAAGATAAGGCGAGTGACTGAGATAAAGACATCTTCTGTCTTTATCTACAGCAATGGTGGGCGCGACGGTTCCAACCCGAAAAGAGGACGTGCTCCATGGCCAAAATATTGGAGGCTTAAGTGACTGGCTTCTGAAAAACACAGCAAGACCAAATTTCTAGTCTGCAACTTCTGACATCTTTATTATATTGCTATCCTGACAAATGGTACTTATTTGTACCTGTTGCAACGAGGGTTATTGCTAGGTATCAGCTCTAACGTCAAAAGAAGAATTACACATAATGAAAGAGACGCACATTTAATACAAAGCACGGCTCCGTACCCTGTGATCAAACCATCTACCGCTGGCATGAGCAAATCTCAGCTGATGAAATAGGACTCCTGGATGAACCAGCTTGAAAAAATATTTACCATCCAAGTAGGGGTTGGAATGATGTTAAAGTTGAAAATTACCCCATTTATAAAAACAATTACTCTTGACACAGAATTCTGCGCTATTTGCTGTATATAGAGCTGGAATACAGAGACTTTCAGCTTGTGACATTGAATATTTTTCATTATCTCTGCGGCAGAAACTTGCCCTAGATCGGCTCAGGGTAGATGGGTTCTTCCAGTCAAACTTGTTCCACATGCCTTCTTAATTATTCACTGTGAATGCCACAGAACTTCTAAGCACAGCACGAGGGGCAAATTATAGATGGTTGGTACCTCTTGATTTAAAAATAAATATCATATTATATGGTGATTTTCTGCGCCATCCAGCCCCAAGAATGCTGATCAGGAAAGCGAACAGTGGATTCTCCTTGCTACTAAGCCATAAAATGAGTGTAACATTCAAAAACTGAATTCTCCTTGAGCACGAGCCTGAAACACTCAGAGTAAACCAAACGTAATCAGAAGAAGTGGCTGACTTGCTGGAGAGAGAATCCAAGAACGGGCACATCCAGCGCTATAAAGGACCCACAGAACAGTGGAAACATTTCGATTGAAGCTGAGATGCATATTTGCACAACATTCTGTGGATGAATTTCACAGCGATTTCTACAGCCACTCACCACCCCCCGAGCCAATTCACCTCAGTTTTATCCGTTTCTCTACAATCTCCCCTAAAACGTTAAAGCTGGGTTGTTAAAAAACATGTTTAGTGGATGGTGCATGCATGTTGGCACATAAAGTGCCAAGAAACTAAACAGGGACCTAGGATAGAACCAATGAGGACCCACACTAAATATTCATATGACATTTTCATCAATACTATTTTTATCTTCATAAGGTACTCGTAGAGGAGACACTTTGCAACAATTAATTGCAGTAGAATTAACTGAACATTTATAGACTTAAACTAGTGAGAAATACATTGGAAACAAAAAGGCCAATGGTGCAATGTGCGGCTGAAAGTCATTCATAATGATAGCAACATTAATTACATTTATTCTATCTGTGGCCCCAGTTGTTTTGCCAGTAGGAAAGTGCCTACATCAGTAAAAAAGAAAAACAGATGCAACAAATTGAATGACTCCTTGGAATTAAGAGTGACACTCAGAGGCCACTTTATTAGGTACAGGATTGGAACCCACTGTGGGTCTTCCACTTTTGTAGCTTCAAGTTTTGATGTGTTGTGCATTCAGAGGTGCTCTTCTGCACACCACTGTTGTACAGTCACTTAAGATCACGTTTCTTCCTCATTCTGATGCTTGGGTCTGAACAGCAGAGCCACTTGACTGTGCCTGCATGCTTTTATGCAGTACATTGCTGCCACGTGATTGGCTGATTAGATATTTGCATAAGGTGGCCAGTGTGGTAACAGCCAAAAGGGTCGAGGGAATGCTGGTGATGGTGGTGTGGCTGATGGGGGAGAGAATGTGGTGGTGGATTACAAGTCGACCTAAAATAACATCTGTGTGCGGGGCAGGGCATCTGGGGAAACGGCATGAAAGCACTCCTTGCAGAGACAAATGTACATACTGAGGAAGAAGGAAACATAGCAAGAAAAGTAAGAAACAAGTTCAAAAATAAATCTTGCACTAAGTATAAAATTGGCCAGTATCTCCGATAGCGGAAGCACTTTATCGCCTCTTCAGTGATCCTGAACTTCAACCTCAGTCGTAATTATTCAAAGTCAGTTGTCACAGTGGGTGAGGCCCTTTGCAGACATCTAAAGGGAGCAATTTGTTTCAGTACTCTTTGGAGATACCGACAAGTTGAAAAGTTGTCAGCAGGAAGAAAGAAATTGGGGAGTCATTGAAAGGGGTATGTGTTCTGCAGGCTATCAGTTCAACTAGACCAATCTAAGTCACAGGCAGTTAATTTAGTCTTTATCAGCGGTCTCTGCCAAACAGGAAGTGCTCTCAGTAATGAGATTATTTTTCAGATATAACCAAGCTAGAATCTGCAATCGATCATTTCAAATTACCGTCCTCTCTTGGCGTCTATTAAATTGGAAGATAGTTTGCATTCCCCGACGCAGTTTACTGCTTACTGTTACACTCTGGGCATTCAAGGCCTCAGGTGTCTCATAGCTTTGGAGTGCCTGACTCGGCAATTGTTCCAGTAATTAGCCTTACTACAGGAACCAGACAACTGACAGGACCATAACAAGCTGGTAAACGCCAGATAATGCTGGGGATAAGTGCTCAGCAATTTTTCAGTCCCACTGGGCGAGATGCCTTGCAAGGCTAAATACTGACATTTCTTTAAACTGATGAAAGGAGACGAGTTTGGGCAGCAAATAAAATTAGCCCAGGTGTAAGGGGGTATCTTGGGAATGTTTCAGAGAAGCTGATGTTGACAAAAGTAATAAAATTGAAAGCTACTCCAAGAGTAACCTTATGAAGAAATAAGAGTATCAGGCTTTTTTCTACACATGTAAATGTCTATATTTATAGTCAGTGGAGAGATGAACTATTGCATTATTTCTTGTAATTTTCCAAGCCCAATGGACTGCAGTGTGGAAACATATTACCAGCTTACTTGAAAATGTACAAAGCTTCAGTTAATAGAACCCACTAGACCTTAAATTGTGATAAAATGCAAGTCAGGATTTTTGGTATGGATGGATAGGCACGTCATCACTTCTTTAATTGGGCAGTTTAAAAAAAGTAATGAAAGAAGTTCGAAGTATTTATATCAAAGCATAAATACTATATACAACCTTGAGATCTGTCTCCTTCCAGGCAGCCACAAAGAAACCTAATAGATCCATTTGAAAAAGACCGTCAAGCAAGAAGTGTGCAGAGAGAAGAGAACAAATTGTGCAAACAATAAAAGTAAGCAAGTAACATTCAGAACCGAAGCAGGAAAGTGAGTCCGGAGTCACAAAGCCACTGCAGCTGATCCAGGAGCCTGTTCGTTGACCTCAGCTCAGCGCAGAGATGAGGAAATCTCGCCAAGCAGCGAGCTGAACACCAGCCTGCCCCTCACCTCCAGCCCTGACTCCACGACCTTTTATTCATTCAGTCCGTGGTCAGTACTTTGATTGAAATGAGCATTTCGTTTTATATATTCTGACCACTTTGAACATGACGGGTGTTTTCCGAAATGTCTCACTACCACATCCCAACAGCAATTACGGATGAGCAATGCATGCTGGCTTTGTTGGCAATGTTCATATTCAGTACAGGAGTACTAAGGAATTGCCTGAAACAAATCACTAATAAAGGGGAAGAGGGCAGTGGAGTACCACAGACAAAAGCTATTTAAGAATATATTCTCAAGCGATGACAACTGTGCTCAGATTGGTAACAACAGGCTACGTTTTAAAAATATAAATCTTATGTCAATGTTGTAAGACATAGTAAATACCTATATCTATGTCCTTGATAGCTAATTACAACAAAATGCTAAACGTGTTCAAAGTAATCTATTATGGAATTACAAAGTACATATAGCCAGCTAGTGGTGTAGTGGCATCCACACTGGACTTAAGAGGCAAGCGGTCCCAGGTTCGAATCTGGCCAGGTCCTTGCACGCTTTCCATTCTGGGTTGAGAGTTCAGCTCAGCCTCGTAAGAAACAGACAAACGCTAAAGAAAATGCACGAATGCCACGCAATGTGCCCAACAATGCGCGAGAAGGAACTCGACAACAAAGTACAAAGTAAATTTATTTTCAAAGCACATAATCTACAATCCTGAGATTTGATTACTTGCAGGCATACACAGTAAGTCCAAGAAACACAATTGAATCAATGAGAGACCCCACCCAACAGGATGGACAAACATTGAGTGGGCAAAGGACAACAAAGGAGAAAAATAATCATAAATAAATAAGCGATATATATTGAAAAGTCCTTGAAAGCAAGGACAGTTCAGAGTTCAGGGAACAGTTCAGAGAAGAAGCAAGTGAAGTTATCCCCTTGGGCTGAGGGGTAATAGCTCTTCCTGAAGCTGGTGACGTGGGTCCGGAAGCTCCTGTACCACCTTCCCGATGGCAGCAGTGAGATGAGAGCATGGCTTGTGTGGTGGGGATCCTTAATGATGGATGTTACTTTCCTGTAACAAACTTCCTTTCCACCACACATCTATAGAAGTTTGTTAAAGTTTTACATTACATGCTGAATCTTCGCAAACTTCTAAGGAAGTATAGGTGCTGCCATGCTTTCTTTTTAATAACACTTATGTGCTGGAGCAAGGACAGATCCTCTGAAATGATAGCACAGAGAAATTTAAAGTCACTGACCATCTCCACTTCCGATCCCCGATGAGGACTGGCTCATGGACCTCCGGTTTCCTTCTCCTGAAATCGATAATCAGCTCCTTGGTCTTGCTGACATTGAGTGAGAGATAGCTGCTGTGGCTTTTCAATCTCCCTCCTATTTGCTGCGGGGCGTCAGCAGACTTGGCATGGCATTAGAGCTGTGCTTAGCCTCAGAAGAGGCTGTGGTGCATCTGTGCTGATGGAGATTGTAGAGGAGATATTGTTGCCAATCACCATTTGAGATTCATTTTCTTGCAGGCATTCACAGTAGAACAAAGAAAAGCAACAGAATCATTGAAACACTACATACAAAGACTGAGAAATAATCAACGTACAAAAGAAGACAGTCTGTTCAAATACAAAATATTTGTAAACAAATAAATAAATATCAAGACCTTCAAGGTCCAGTTGAAATTAATTACATTTGACAACTGCCAGACTCTGCTGAAGGGACTGCACAAAATATTTTCTGCAGAACAGTGACTTGATTTGGTTCTTATAAATTTTAAAACTTATTAACTGCATTGAATTTTGGAATGGCCAAAACATAGGCAAGGACAGCGTTCAGATGCAATTTACCGAGACAACTTTAGATATGAGATGCTTTAGTTATGAGCCACAAACAGAAAAACGATGAAATCTTTCATTTGGACAAAGACTATTAAGTGAGTTCTGACATATATCCAGTAACTTTGTTTTGATTTTATTAGGTAAATCAGAGGGTATAAACAGATCATTTCTACAAGGATAGGGATAGAGGGTTGAAGAAGTGGCTCTTAAAGCAGAGGTTTGTTTGGGAATGGTATACCTCACTAGTAACAGCAGTCGAAACAGAATTCACAAGTTATAGAATCAGAGAATGTTACAGTACAGAAGAGGCAATCATTCTGTCCTGGCTCTTTAGCAGAGCTATTCAACTAGCTTCACTCCATTTTTTTCCGATAGGCCTGTAAATATTTTCCTTTCACGTATTTTGTATTCTTATTTGAACAATACTCTTAAACCTTGTACCCATGCCTTTCAACAACAACACACACAAAATGCTGATGGAACACAGCGGGCTAGGCAGCATCTATAGGGAGAAGCGATGTAGACGTTTCGGGCCGAGACCCTTCGTCAGGACTAACCGAAAGGAAAGATAGTAAGAGATTTGAAAGTAGAGGGGGGAGGGGGAAATGTGAAATGATAGGAGTAGAGCGGAGGGGGTGGGATGAAGCTAAGAGCTGGAAAGGTGATTGGTGAAAGTGATACAGAGCTGGAGAAGGGAAAGGATCATGGGACGGGAGGCCTCGGGAGAAAGAAAGGGGGAGGGGCACCAGAGGGAGATGGAGAACAGGCAAACAACTAAATATGTCAGGGATGGGGTAAGAAGGGGAGGAGGGGCATGAACGGAAGTTAGAGAAGTCAATGTTCATGCCATCAGGTTGGAGGCTACCCAGCCGGTATATAAGGTGTTGTTCCTCCAACCTGAGTTTGAATTCATTTTGACAATAGAGGAGGCCATGGATAGACATATCAGGATGGGAATGGGACGTGGAATTAAAATGTGTGGCCACTGGGAGATCCTGCTTTTCAGGCATTGTTCAGAATACATGGCTGTGTAACAGATGCTTCATTCACACTTTCTCTATTTCTATCACCAATCACCTTAATACCGCCTTGTCCTCTGGCTCTACCTGCCCATGGAAATAGTTTCTTCTTATTTACTCGATCTACAACATGCCGGATTTTGAACATTTTTATCTTAACGAACCCTGCTTTGAGAACAATCCCCCAAGTCCTCATTCCAACTATCATTGAAGTGAATTTGGAATGATTTCTATCTAATAATTTCTAGGTGAAAGCCCACAGAGAGATGGAGGATACATAGGCCTTTCAGAGCGAGGGGCCTTTTTCGATGTTGAAAATCCATAATGGAGACACATGGTCATCCAAAAAGGAACTGCTTCATTAAGTAACTTTGCTCCTTCAAAAGTGTGCCAAATGAAGACAGAATTGAATAAACACCTATGATACGTAAGAGCAAGTTATTACAATCTTTTTTGTCGGTTCTGCGGATTCAAGTATGACTTGTGCCTTTGGGTTCTCAGTTAACTGGTGAAGACATGGTGAGATGGGCAGAAGGTTAGTCGGAGGGTAGTTTGTGGGACTGTGTATACTGGGTTTCTATGCACTCCAGGTGCAAGGCTTTGAGGTGCCCAATACGTTTCCTGATGCTTCCTCTGCTCTTTGAGCAGCTTTTGGCCAGGGATTACCAGAAGTCCGTCAGGACTGGCGGAAAAAAAGAGGAGAAAGTGGGGGCAAGGGGAGGAAGAATCACAAAGTGATAGGTGAAACTGGGAATGGGGGGGAGGGGTGAAGTAAAGAGCTGGGAAGTTGAATGATGAAAGCGAGGCGGGGCTGGAGAAGGGGGGATCTGCTAGGAGAGGACAGAAGAAAGAAAAAGAGGATGAGCCCCAGAGGGAGGGAGGTGATAGGCTGGTAAGGAGATAAGGTGACAGGGAAAGGGAAATGGAAATGGGGAATGGTGATCTCCCTCCTGGTGCTTAACCTCGCAAGTGGAACAAGTGTTACACCGGTCCCTACACCTCCTCCCTCACCACCATTCAGGGCCCCAAACAGTCCTTCCAGGTGAGGCAACACTTCACCTGTGAGTCTGTTGAGGTCATCTACCGTATCCGGTTCTCCCAGAGTGGCCTCCTGTATATCGGTCAGATCCAACGCAGATTGGGAGACCGCTTCGCCAAGCACCTACGCTGCGTCTGCTAGAACAAGCGGGATCTTCCAGCGGCTACCCATTTCAATTCCACTTTCCATTCCCATTCCGACACGTCGGTCCTATCACCTCCCTCCCACTGGTGCTCCTCCCCCTTTTCTTTTTCCCATGCCCTTTTCTCCTCCTATCATATCTCCCCTTCTCCAGCTGTGTATCTGTTTCATCAATCAGTTTCTCAGCTCCTTACTTCACCCCTCCTCCCTCCCGGTTTTACCTATCACCTTGTGGCGAATACCTCTAGACATCGACCTCTGTCTACTACCACTCTCTGCCTTCTGTAAGCAAGCCAGTTCTGAATCCATGCAGCCAAGCTTCCCTGAATCCCTTGTCTCCCTACTTTCTGAATGAGTCTACTATAGGGAACCTTGTCAAATGCCTTACTAAAGTCCATACCCACCACATCCACTGCTTCATCAATTTGTTTTGTCACTTCTTCAAAAAATAGTCAGTCAGACTTGTGAGGCATGAACTGTTCCTCACAAAGCCACTATCCCTATACCGACTATGCTTCTCTAAACGCTCCTAAACCCTGTCTCTAAGAATCCTCTCCAACAGTTTGTCCACCACTCACTGGTCTATAACACCCAGGGTTACCCCATCACATTTCTTGAATAATATGTGCGACCTTCCAATCTTCTGGAATCACTCCAGAGACAAGTCGGTTCACAAAGATCAACAGACGTCTGATACGGATTGGAATGAAATTAACAAACCATTACAAAAACTTGCACAAGTTGTAGTAAAAACACAAGTATGCGTATACGTACTGTTGGTGTACAAGTGTAAGCATGCATATGTCCATGCGTTCGTTCCTGTGGTGGGATGGAGGTGAAAGCTCATGATTATTCTTTTCTCTGTGGCCACAACAAAAACCTGAGTCTATCTTCTTAATAAGTTTGCTGAGGTTACTAACTCCAGCAATGTGTTTACAACATTATAAATAATATTGCCTGTTATACTGCAGGAAATGCATTATCCAATCAGCATTTGCAAATATTATCAAATCAGTGCATTTCAGTAATATGTTTCTGTTAGCAAAACAAATATACCATTCAAAATTCATGCCAAACTCATATTTGAGTAATAAGGAACCTCCATTATCCAATTAACCTAGATTCCAAATGCAAACTAAATTGTATTCCTATAATTGACTTAATAGCTTCTCACATTAGTTAAAAGAGATAAAAAGATTAGGATTAGATTTCAGTTCACAGCAGGAATGTCCAGCGTCACCCCAGTTGGCTTCGGGTTTACATTGTTCCACAGCAGACGTAGACTCACTGAAGAAGGATTGATAATGAAACAACTGCAGATGAATCACAAAAGGTTTGTGCACATAAGTGCACAAAATATACAGACTTTCAAAATGCAGAATAACTGGCCAAAAGGCCAATTATTTTCTCCTGATGTGCAAAGAGTGTGAGGAGGCAATGTGCGGAGCAGTTAAACTACAAGGGGGAAATCAGTGTACAAGTTATGATATTTCTTATTGAGAGATCTCAAGGTTTTGTATTCCTCTACCAATGTTATTGCATTTATGAGGTGAATTTGAAAATATCTAAACCTTCCACTGTCAACCACAGTGGTAACCGTGACACAGCCCACAATTGGTTAAGATCGGATATTCCCAACTTGGAGTTAATGGACCTCTTGTTTAATGGTATTGGGCCATGGCATAAAAAAAGGTTGGGAGCCCTGGTTTAGATCATTTCAAGATCGGCAGCAAAGTAACAATAAAGCTGCGATACCATGGTCTGCAGTAACAATCACCACCCAATGTATACACTTTATTAGGGATGATGTTGTTAATATTCTGAATGAAAATAATTCCAGATATAATTTTTGATATAATTTTCTCTTGTCTTGTTTATTGCCCTAACACAGGATTAGTCTTAGGATTAGTTCTTTAATGCTGGCCCCTCCAAACTCAAATTATGTCCTGGCTGATCTTAATTTCATCCAATCACTTCAGTTAGTCTTAAAAGCAATCCATCTTAGCTTTGACTATTTAAATTTTTCTAACCTCATCAACATAAAGGCAGTTTTCTCAAATGCCCTTTTTGTGCAGGAATCCTTCCAACATCTCCTGCAGACACACAGAGCTCGATAAGTCTGCTTTTATCAATTACTGTGGAGGGCAAACAAGTATTTATCATATCTCCAAATAATTCCATGTCACCATAAAAATGATCCTGGAGTTACTGATTCTGAACAGCACAAGTGGTCATTGGACTCTTTTAGTCTAAAGAAGCATCCAAATATGTTGGATGTAGTACAGTACGAGGTAGAAGAAACAGGTCCTAGTACAACCCATTCAGATCTTTCCGCAGGCAATAAAATCAATTTACCTCAACCAACTCATCCCATGAATCATTGCATAATTAAGATTTGACTGCCCTTCATTTCTATTAATAGGCTGAGATCCTGGCCTCCTCAGTTATTACTGGCTAAAACATTGGCATTAATTAGTGCAAAAGCTATTTACAAATTTCACAGCCACTGATGAATAGCATATCTAATTTAAACATGACCTCAGTGCATTAATAGTTTAGTGTCATGATACGTGTGTGACATTACTAATCTTGTTTTACTTTGGATCAGCGTTGAATCCCATGGGAAAAGCCAGGATTAACTTAGCTGCAGTGAAGCAATCCTAGAAATGCACTGGGATGCTGAAAGGACAGGCTGCTTCTAAAATGCCTGGATGTCTTTCAAGGCCAATTCAATGCTCTGGGCTGGGCTCGAGCAGTGAATAACAAGACTGGTGCCCATTAAAATGCTTGGCCAGTCTTAGATCTAACTCATGTATTGAAAGATTTTGTACAGAGTCACTACAGATGTTTCTACAAAATAGGACCATTCCTTACAACTATCTTTCATAATTTTATTGGAGCTACTGAAGGACACAGGTCTGAATAGAATTAACCATATTTTCTTACCCAGTAATAATCAGTGCATACGTCAACAAGACCGACAATGCAATGAATCAAAGTAAGCCGCGTTCATTCCTGCCGAAAGGTCTCGGCTCCAAACGTCGACTGTACTTCTTCTGATAGATGCTGCCTGGCCTGCTGCGTTCCAGCATTTTGTGTGTGTTGCATTCATTTATCTGTACTTTAAACTGAAGATGGTCTCATCTACAGTTTCTCTAGGGCAGGGGTTCCCAACCTTTCTTGGAGCCCATGGATCCCAATTTGGGAACCTCTGATCTAGGGGTCTCCTGACATGTCTTCCTCTTCCCAGCATGGTTGTGAACTTCTCTCTCAAACCCTCTTTTCCAAGTTTTAGAGATTCAGCAGAAATATAGTTCGCTTCAAACTCCTTTCTTCTTTACGGTTTATATATGTTCCTTTCAACTTCTTGCTCGATGTGAGATGGAGTCGTGGACACATCCATCAAAGACAGACCCTTGGCAGTAGAGTGTTTTGAAGTGCTCCTTGTAGCAACCGCTGTCTGTCTCTCTTTATCCTGGTGTAACATCCTTGCTGTCTAAAGATCGGGGGTGGCAGCAAAGAGTCAAATGAGGTTGTTAACGGCCGAAATGGAGAAGGGTTCTGAGTGAACAGCAGTTGAATGTGGGTCAGTTGGTCCTAAGGGCCGGGTGAACATTGTTCCAAAAGGACGGGAAATGGTCTCTGTTTCCCGCAGCTGACTGAATGTTGTAAAGAAGCAATCATCACTACCAGTGAGTTGTTGAGTCTCCTGCCCTCTTTCCACCCACCATCTGTTTAGTAGCTCAGAAGTTTCTTGTTAGTGTTCACCTTCAGGGACTTTCTTTTCCCTCTCCTCTAAATTGCGGCAGCATTTCTAATCCAAGAACACCACTGATGAGTTAACTCCTGGATCGCATGGTCATACTCAATAAAAGCTTTCTTGAAGAGAAGCCAAATGTTTCGACAAGAGTTACAGTTCCTGTATCAGATGAAGGGATAATCTAACAAGTTCCTAGATTATTAAGATGTTTCATAATCATTTCAGATCCCCAAGTGCACAAATGATCATTAGATGCTTCTGGTCTAGTTGAAGAAGTATCCTAATATGCCAGATTTATGGGTGAGGCAGACAGAAGTAACTGGTCCAGTTATATACTGTGTGATCACATTCTGTAGGGTAAAAAATCAATTTACCTCAACAAACTCATCCTAACATTCATTATACAAATAAAGATTTAACTGTCCTTCATTTCTATTAATAGGCTGAGATCCTGGCCTCCTCATTTATTACTGGCTAAAACATTGGCACTGATTTATGCAAAAGCCATTTACAAATTTCACAGCTTCAGAGGAATAGGATATCTAATTAAAACATGACTCCAGTGCATTAATGGATTAGTGCCACAATACGCGTGTAACATTTTACCTTTGTTTTATTTAGGCCCAGTGTTGAGTCCTATGGGAAAAACCCGGATTATCTTATCTGTTGTGAAGCAATCCTAAAAGTGCATAGCCAGGAGTCTGGCTCAGAAAGTGTTGATTGTGATAACGTAGGGATCATTTTCTGTATCTCATGAGGTGCCTTTTCAGCAAAGGCAGATATTGATAACGGAGTTCATCATCACTCCAATTAAACTAGCACAGTCTTGGACCATCTGAGGAAAACAGTGCTCCTAGGCCACAAATCCATCAGGCAGTGGAGATTCCTGCTCTCCTGTTTGCTCCACTGATTAAGGTACAGCAGAAACCTCAAAGCCCTGGGGAGTATTGTGCTTGCACTGTAGTTCAAATTCACTGGAAGACTAAGCAAACACCTCCATGGCCTCTCAAGACCAATGTCCCGAGCATCCAAATGCACCCAGCCAGCTCGATGTGCAAGGCATTATCATCTGCATGGTTGCAAACCTGACGTTCAACACAATCGCTTCACTTTTTGCCTATCACGAGACGGCAAGAAGGGCAGAGGATGAGGGTAAATGTTGCTTGGCCCGAACCTCACACACTTTAACTTCCATCGGTTATTCTAACCCTGCAGGCCTGTTTCCCTACTGCACCGCTGTGATCCCAGCTCTCTGAAAAGAGAGACGAGAAAGCTGCAGAGGAGGAAGGTTGGACAGAACAAAGGGACTACCTGTGACAGAGTGAGGCAGATGTCAAATGGGTTAATTGGGGGCTGCTATTTGTCAAACTGTGTGCCTATCTGATTATTTGTTCTCTGTCTCGGCTGGCCGGCCGGTCAGTCTGCCTGTCTCTCATGTCACAACAGGTCAAGACTATGTCAATAAAAGCATATATTTTATGTTCAGCTACACGGGTAGGATGAATACAGAGAGACACAGCTTCTTCCTGGGGCTGAGGCTGGGAAATGGGCATATTTTGCAGTAGTCTCACTTTGTTCCATAGCTCTCGTTTTTACCGCTTTTGTGTTGTTCTGCTGAACATTGCGGGTGCGCGCCGTTGTTACTGGAACATTGTTGGCGGCTCTTTTGGGCTGCCTCCCAGCACACCCTTCGCTGCGTAGGTTGTTAAACCAAACTATGCACTTCACTGTACGTCTTGATGCCAAGCTGATGAATAAATGAATCTAAATCTGACTACGCTTCGTGGTCTGTGTTGTGTTGCCCATAGCGGAGCGATGAGGCATACCGGGCAGGTCAGGCCGAGCAAAGGAGAATCTGCATGTTCCTCTGTTACATCACTGGAACAATTTGAACAGTCAACAGAAATAAAATCTCTGCTAGAGAGAGAGATTAGGGATGTGACATTGGAGTTTGCAAGTTCAAAGTTTTCCCACAACATACTGTGAGTTGTAACATTCTACTACACAGAAACATAAGTTACTGAAAACATGCCAGCATAACCTTGGTGGGTTTTTTTGGAGCCATGGATAGTGGTGGATGTGTATTGGACCTCAGCCAAAGAAGTTCAATTGCTGTTTTTATAAATTTCACCTGATTTGACCTCATTTTCAAGCTGCGGACTGCATAGGCACTTGTAAGTGTAGTGTCCACTTTCTGCCAGTGGGCCGGGAGCAGAACATTTAAGCACGAGAGACGATGAGCAGTCAGGATTCTAATCATTTGTGCTTTTGATATGAGTTAGAGTCATAAAGAACTACAGCACAGGGAAGGGACCTTTGGCCCATCCAGTCTGTGTTGAACTCTTAATCTGCTTGGTTCTATCAACCCACCCGCAAACCCTTCCCATCCATTTACTTCTCCAAACCTCTCTTAAATGTTGCATCCACCTCTTCCACACTTGTTTCACACTTGCACTACCGTCTGATGAAACAAGTTTGCCCTCCCTAAGTATTTCATCTTTCACACTTAACCCATGCCCTCTAGTTCCAGTCTAACCCAACCTCAGTGCAAAGAGCCAACTTGTATTTACCCTATCAATGCTCCTCATAAGTCTGTATATTTCTATCAAATCTCACCTTATTCTCTTACACACCAGGGAATAAAGTCCTAACCTATTCAACCTCTGTCCATAGCTCAGGATCTCCAATCCCAGCCACATCCTTTTAGACTTTGTCCGTACTCCTTCAAACTTTTTGATATCTTTCCTGTAGGTAAGTAACTAGAACAATACCCCAAATTTGGCCTCACCAACCCCCTAAACACTTCAACCTAACCCTGCACTCAATACCCTGATTTACTAAGGCTAAAGTGCCAAAAGCTCTCTTTAGGACACTGTCAGGAAGAGATTGCGCTGTTTCTCAGCTTTGAGAGAAGGGATTGGAAGGCAATGATATGGAGGTATCATATAGACTTGACAACCTGGTGAATGTAATGGCCTTTGAGGTCTTTCTGAGTGGATGAACTATGATGGGTTGAACAGCTTTCTTTACTTAGGATTATCATGATTAGATAGTTAAAGTTGATTTTCAACTATGAACTAACTGGCTCGAAACTAAAGGCATGAAGCATTTCGAGTTGGATGCATACATACTCCTATTAAACAAATTTAGGAAATGAAAACATGTTGGAAAATATACACTCAGTGGCCATTTTATTAAATACATCTGCTTGCTAATACAAGTATCTAATCAGCCAATCATGTGGCAGTAACTCAATGCATAAAAGCATGCAGACGTGGTCAAGGGGTTCAGTTGCTGTTTAGGCTAAACATCAGAATGGGGAAGAAATGTGATCTAAGTGACTTGGACTGTTAGTAACAGACAGGGTGATTTGACTATCTCAGAAACTGCTGATGTCCTGGGTTTTTCACGCACAACAGCCTCTTGAGTTTACAGAGAATGGTGTGACCAACAAAAAAAAATCCAGTGAGCGGCAGTTCTGTGGTCAGAAACAACTTGTTTCACTGAAAAGGTCAGAGGAGAACGGCCAGACTGGTCAGGAAAACGACAGTAACTCAAACAACACACACAAAATGCTGGTGTAACATAACAGGCCAGGGAACATCTATAGGGAGAAGCACTGTTGATGTTTCAGGCCGAGACCCTTTGTCAGGACTGCAGGTTTCCTCGTAGTAACTCAGTAACCATGTTTTATAACAGTGGTGTGCAGACGAGCACCTCTGAATGCACAACGTGTTAACCAGAAAGTAGACAGGGTACAGGAGTAGAGACCACAAACGTACATTCAGTGGCCACTTTATTAAGTACAGGAGGTCGCTAATAAAATGGCCACTGAGTGCATATCGGATTATAATCTGCATGAGGTTAAACTTAAAAGAAGGGGCTTTCAGAATGTGATAAGATAGAAAAATAACCCATTTCAGATGCTAACTAATCTTTTGCATATTTTTGTTTGTTCTGATTTATATTTCAGATCTGTAATAATCTATTAAATCCCTTGACCACATTCCACACCCCAGCCAGATCTATCTCTTGACTCCAATTGCTTAATGCTCTTTGTTTGTTTATTTATTTACAGGGACACAGTGTAGAAGAAGTTCTTCCGGTCTTTCGAGCCACGCCATCCAGTAACCCCCAATTTAACACTTGCCTAATCATGGGACAATTTACAATGACCAATTAACCTAGTAACCAGTATGTCTTTGGACTGTGGGAGGAAACCCAAGTGGTCACGGGGAGAACGAGCAAACTCCTTACAGACAGGGGTGGGAATTGAACCCGGGTCACCTGTACTGTAAAGCGTTGTGCTAACCACTACAGTACCGTGCCGCCCTTGAGTGAACTATTCAGCTCCTAAAATGATCCTTCAAAGAAAGAAGCAAGCCCGATTCTTCAGTGTACATCAATTTCAAATATACATGCTCAGAAATTCTTGCCTCATCATCTCAGAACATTCAACAAATGGTGTTCACCCATTGTAAAGGAAAATTCTGCACACACTCTGTAGGTAAGTTGGACGAGAAAGAGAAGAGAATTTAGAGA
This sequence comes from Hypanus sabinus, assembly GCF_030144855.1. Classification (NCBI taxonomy): domain Eukaryota; kingdom Metazoa; phylum Chordata; class Chondrichthyes; order Myliobatiformes; family Dasyatidae; genus Hypanus; species Hypanus sabinus. The sequence goes on from NC_082718.1 coordinate 94,212,853, forward strand.
AGGATACAATGCATAGGTCTCTTTCAGTGGGAATGAAAACACATTGGAATTCCTTTATATATCATCACCAGTATCAGAAAAGCTTTCACAAGGAACATTTTTATTGTCTCTTTGCCCCTTTCAAGCTGAATTAGAATTGTATTTTCCACACGACAGAAGCTGTCAGCATTGATCCCCACTTGTAACATGTAGCTCAAGTCATCGAGAAGCTACTGTCTCGAATCCCCAAGGAACTGCCACAATTTCCAGAAATACAATTTGCACGATTTAGGTCACTTTTAATTAATTAAACTGTGCTAACACATGACAATAACCAGAACAGCATATTAATCATCTGATACCATGAACAGCAGCCATGTAATTTATTCACACATACAAATGAAAGTGTTTAGTGATTAAACGAATATTTTGAGCAGTAATTTTGCCACTGCCTATGCAGTTAAAGATTATTAAAGATTCAGCCTCAAGGATGTGCAGGTCATTTGCTGATACTCCATTAACTCTGCACGGGATCCATATTATCTAGCTTCTTGTTATAGGTCATGCAAAGTCTTATTAAAAACAAAACACAAACTCAACCTGACCCTCTGCTGTGGACTGGATTCAATCTAATCACACCTCATGGTGACCAGACATCACCAAAGCACAATACTTCCAAACCAACAGGGTACAGAGTTGATAAAGCAGGAGATGGCTGGATCCCCACAGTGATGCTAGAATGCTTTTAATCTTTTTCAAGGATACTCCTTTGAATTTCTCCACCTTAACTCAGGCAATGCTGCAATGTTTTTCACCTTTTCCATATACCAGATGCAAGATCATTTGTAATTTGGATAAGGAATACAACATCTTCAAATGCAGTGCAGTTGGTATGCATCAGCTCAGGGAGACCAAACTCTCTGCAATGTCTGGATTGGTCAAACAGTCATAAGGTAAGCCCGCTCTTCACTTCAGTTACTTCTGGTCACCGAGAACCTGGTGCTGAGGAAGCTGTATGGCTTAGAGAATGGCTGCCACTACACAAGGGGAGGAGAGGTTTCAGTGGCAGCGTTTCAGAGAAGGATCCCAAACCCCAAGACTTGATGGAACAAGAGAAGTAACAGCATGTGGTAGTGTTTACTAGGCTAAGCCACTATAAACAAGCTGTTGGAGGTATGAAAGTAGAGGGTTTGTTAGTGAATTATCATTTGAAATCAATATTGATATTGTTGTACTGGCCTTAGAATGACTATCATGTAACGTGACTAAAAATTTTGCAACAGCAACTTACAGTCAGACCTCCTTATCCGCAGGGGATTGGTTCCAGGACCCCCCACGGATACCAAAACAAACGCGGATGCGCAAGTTGGTGGACTTTAGGACCCGGTGGAGCTCAGGACCCGCCGCCCGCAGTGTTTCTGTTCCGGAAAACAATCACGTTTGAAAGTAAAGTGGAAATAATAAAGCAATCAGAAAGAGGTGAAACACCATTGGTCATAGGAAAAACGTTAGGCTACAGTTGGTCAATGATCGGAACAATTTTAAAGGGTAAAGTGAGAATAATAGAGCATGTGAAGGCCCTGCCCCGATGAAAGCAACAATTATTACCAAGCAATACAGTGGTTTAATTATTGAAATACATATGTTTCTTAAGTGTTTTATGAAAGGTAAAATATATACTATATTCTAAGACAAACATTTGACTAACTGACGCTAAATAATACCAGATTTACCTGTTCCGACTTAGAGAACTTCCGTTTTTTAAATTCCTAATCCACGGTAACCTATGCACATCCTCCCATATACTTTAAATCATTTCTAGATTACTTATAACACCTAATACAATGTAAATGCTATGTAAATAGTTGTTATACTGTATTGTTTAGGGAAGAATGACAAAAAAAAGTCTGTACATGCTCAAACAACAGGTGCTGGAGAGAGAACTTCTGGGTTTTCCCGATCCGCGGTTGGTTGAACTCGCGCAAGCGGAATAAGGAGGGCCGACTGTATTTGTTTAATCTGTTGTGAGAGGCTGGACAAGCCTGTGTTGTTTGCTTTAGAATGATGGAGGCGGAGGGGAGATCTGATAGAGGTTTATAAGATTATGAGAGGATTAGTCAGAGTAGGTAGGGAGTAACTTTTTTCCCCAGGGTAGAAATGTCTAAAACCAGAGGGCATGCTTTGAAGATGAGAGGGGGTAGATTCAAAGGGGGATGTGAGGGATAAGTTTTACACTCAGAGTGGTGGATGCCTGGAATGTGCTGCCTGGGTGTGGCGGCAGAGGCAAAGGCTTTTAAGAGCCGTTTAGATGGGCACATGGATGTGAGGAAGATGGAGGAAATGGACGTTGTGGAGGTAGAAGGGATTAGTTTTGTGGGGTTCTTTGGGTTATTTTTTTAGTTGGTTTGGAACTACAAGGGCCTGTTCCTGTGCTGTATTGTTCTACGCTTACCTACGCTGCACCTACTCTGCAGCTGCAAAACCAGATTACACGTTTTGCTTTTCTCTTGACTACTTAGGAATAGCAGGATCTGACCAGATGGTGTATACACAGAAGCTTTTCACTGTATCTTAGTACATGTGACAATAATAAACATCAATGCATCTCAGTGCTCTTGCGATCAGCTCCTTAAAGTGGCCCATCTAACATAAAAGTCTTTTATGTTTAAAAAATTCTGGCGTCTTCCCCCTTCCTTTCCAGCCCAGAAGAAGGATCCCAGCCCACAACATCGACTGTTTATTGATTTCCACAGATGCTGCCTGACCTGCTGAGTTCCTCCAGCAGTTTGTGTGTGCTGCTTTGGATTTCCAGCACCTGCAGAATTTCTCAAGTTGATAAAAATCTTTACATCTAACTATACGCATAACATGTATTCATATGTATCCATCACCTGTAAGTTGTACAATGACACTCTGGCGTGACTCCAGACCCTTGAGACATTTTTATCTTCTCATCTCTGCTTCTATTTGCATAACAAACAGTAGGAGGTCATAAACATGAGAAAGTCTGCAGATGCTGGAAGTGCGAAGCAACACGCTCAACATGCTGGAGGAACCCAGCAGGACGGGCAGCTTCTATGGAAATGAGTAAGCAGTTGATGCTTTGGGCCCAGACTCTCCTTCAGGACTGGCAAGGAAGGGGAAAGATGGCAGAATAAAGAGATGGGCGAGGGATAGGGGAAGGAGGATAGCTAGAAGGTGATAGGTGAACCCGGGTGGTAGGAAAGGTAAGTGGCAGGAAAGGAAGGAATCTGATAGGAGAAGACAGTGGACCATTGGAGAAAGGGAAGGAGGAGGGGACATGGGGGGAGGTGATAAGAGGGAAGAGGCCAGAGTGGGGAATAGAAGAAGGGGGAGGGGAGGGATTTTATTTCAACCAGAAAGAGAAATGGAAAAAGTAGGAGGTGCTTCCATAAAACATACTCTCTGGTGGGTGGGTCAGTGTTTCAGGCCATAAATGCACAATCACTGGTAAAATATTTATAAGGGAGATGATGAGAAAGAAAATTGAAGGAGGCCTTCAAATTATCACTTGGAAAGGCATAGAATAATCCGATCAGTCAACATGGCTAAATCTAAAGCAGAATCAGCTTGTTTGAAAAACTTGAAGCGATAACAAAGAGTAAGTGGGGGCAGGGAAGTAGATGAGATTTTCACAGATTCTAGTAAAGCCTTTGACAAGGTGCCACATGATTGACTTGTTCAAAAGGCTGGGTCTCATGTGATGCAGGGCCGGTTGGCAAAATTGGTTTGACTAACAGGGGACAGAGGTGATGACTGCGGAGTATTTTTAGCAGTTGTATACCTGTGACTAGTGGTGTCTGCAAGGGTCAGTCGTTGGGACCTTTGTCATTTGTAATGTACAATGGTAGTTGAATCATACAGGAGGAGATAAGATCAGTAAGTTTACAGACGACACAAAGACTGCTGGAGTTGTTGAGAGAGTGGAATGTGGTCTTAGGCTACATAAAGCTTGTGATTTTTTAATAAGATGGGTTGAAAATGACAGATGGAGCTTAATCCAGACAAATGTGAGGTGAAGCATTTTGGAAGCACTAATGAGGCCCGAACACACATCATGAATAGTAGGGACTTAGAATAGCAGAGTACTGAAGTCAGAGCAACCAAGTAATACAAGTCCATAGATCCTCGAAGGTGGCATCACAGGTAGACAACATGATTAGGAAGCGCACAAGGAACAGACATTTTAGTTGAGTCATTGAATAAAGAATTAGGATGATTATGCCTCAAATCTATAAAACCTCGGTCAGACCTCAGCTGGAGTACTGCACAGATTTCTGGTCGACATGCTCCAGGATTGAAGACGGTGCAGAAGAGATTCATCAGGATGCTGTCTGGCATGGGGCAGTTCCAACAGGGGGAGAGGAGTGGTAGGAGAAGCCAAGTCCCTTCCCCCAGGATGAAGGAGGCAAAGAGGGGACATGATTGAGGTACTTGGATAGGGTAGAGTACAGGATATATTTCCTCATGTCATAGATTGATAAAGGTAGCTAAATAAAATTAGTTAAGCTAGCTTATCTAGATACACAGTACTGTGCAAAACTCTTAGGCACATACATATAGCTAAGACTTTTGTACAGTAATGTATTTGTCAACATGGAGCAGACAGCAAGTTTGTAACGGATGTTGGGAATGGTAAGGGTGGATCGCCGTGGGAGGGGTATGGGGCAGGTGGCAGAGGAATGCTGCGGCAGGGGGTGGTGCAGATGCAGACACACTCAGCCCTGAGACACCAGGCAAGCTCATTTGATTCCAAACAACTGGTTTACTGATCATTACAGAATATCTCTCTGGTGCTTCCCACTTCCTCCTCTCTCGCTTCCCGTGTTCCAAACCACGATTCCCCTCTCCCTGCCCCCTTCCCACTCTCAGTCCACAATGGTGACCCATATCAGAATCAGGTTTATCATCTCTCACACATGTGGCAGCAGTACAGTGCAATGCGTAAAATAACTACAATACTGTGTAAAAGTCTTGGGCACTCTAGCTATACATATGTGCCCAAGACTTTTGCACAGGACTGTATAAAGCCAGCTAAACAGAGATAGATGAAAATTTAGGGCAAGGGGATACATCTTCATCGATGAGTGTGAGGACCGGAATGTACTGCCTGAAGAAGTGGCTGAAGCTGGGTCACTGACAACATTTAAGTCTCTGGTTGATCACTTCAATCACTTGTGGGGACAGCAGGCTCAGAACCATCTGGTTAATCTGGAGAAGTGGCCACCGGTTGAGGTAGGCAAGTTGGGGTGAACAGCCTGTTTCCACGCTGAACGGTTTTACAATCACATTTACTCAAGTAATCGGAATCCCTCACTGAAAAGCTGGTGACTGCTGATTCAGCAAGTCCTGTTAAAAGGGAGTTAGAGCTGGTTGTTGTGTTTGAGACACATTTGGAGATATGGTCAAGCTGGAGATGTTGGAATGAGCAAGGTAGTTCCGTCAAAGAATTGGTATAGGCATGATAGGCCAGATGAATTACTTCTATGCTATATGTCTCTGAATTTATGTACATCAGCTAACCATTGTTGGTAGAATCTCAGATGGAGACGAGAGGGCGTACAGGAGTGAGATATACCAACTAGTGGAGAGGTGCCACAGCAACAACCTGGCACTCAACATCAGTAAGACAAAAGAGCTGATTGTGGACTTCAGGAAGGGTAAGACGAAGGAACACATACCACTCTTCATAGAGGGATCAGAAGTGGAGAGAGTGAGCAGTTTCAAGTTCCTGGGTGTCAAGATCTCTAAGGACCTAACCTGGTCCCAACACATCGATGCAGCTATAAAGAAGGCAAGACAGTGGCTATACTTCATTAGGGATTTGAAGTGATTTGGTTTGTCAACAAAAACACTCAAAAACTTCTATAGATGTACCGTGAAGAACATTCTGACAGGCTGCATCACCGTCCGGTATGGGGGGTGGGGGGGGGGGGGGAAGTCTACCACACAGAACCGATGGAAGCTGCCGAAGGTCATAAATTTAGTTGGCTCCATCTTAGGAACTGGCCTACAAAGTACCCAGGACATCTTCAAGGACTGGTGTCTCAGAAAGGCAGCGTCCATTATTAAGGACCTCCAGCACCCAGGGCATGCCCTTTTCTCACTGTTATCATCAAGTAGGTACAGAAGCCTCAAGGCACACACTCAGAGATTCAGGAACAGCTTCTTCCCCTCTGCCATCCAATTCCTAAATGGACATTGAAGCTTTGGACACTACCTCACTTTTTTTAATATACAGTATTTCTATTTTGGTACATTATTAAAAAATCTATTCAATATATGTAATTGATTTACTTGTTTATTTATTATTATGTTTTTTTTAATTTTTTATTATTATTATCTCTCTCTCTCTCTCTCTCTCTCTCTGCTAGATTATGTATTGCATTGAACTGCTGCTGCTAAGGTAACAAATTTCACAACACATGCCGGTGATAATAAACCCGATTCTGATTCCGATCACTAATGATCCTGAAAGCCTCACAGACTTGCAGCTGCTGTGGATTGGAGATACCCAACAGTTTCCTGAAGGCACAGATTTTTTGCAGGCCCAATAATGAAAGGGCAGAGGAATGCCTTTCAGTGGGCAGATCAGGATTGCTGCAGTGATCTTGAGGTGGCTATTACAGATGTGTTTAATATCGACAACTCTGTTCTTTGTGTAAACGCAGGACCAGAGGGCCAAATGTCTTTCCCAGCGATGCCTCGTCACCACCAGAGCCTTTTCATTTGGAAAAACCGCAGTCTTATCTATCATGCTTTTGTTGTTTTGCCAAAGAGGAAGTGATGCAATCTCTTTCTCTAGCAAACATCCATCATCTGCTTGTTAGTTCTGTATACTGTTGACAGACCCAGGTCTCCTGTGGCTGGAATATGCCAGAGAAGTATTGAGTGCTGTGGTAACCTTGGCAGTCAATCTTTGGAATCTGGCTGGAGAACAATACAACCAGTAGACAGAGTCATTCTACTTCGCATTATGAACTTGCCCTTATAAAAATCGTAATATGACTGTCATTTCAAATTCTACTTGCTGGGGGATATACCTTCAATGCATGGCATGCATGGATTTTTCTTCTAACTCCTGAGGCACACAGTACAGAAGCATTGCAGGATTGAAATAAATAACTCATTCAGAAAGGGTTGATGAACGGAGCTCAGCCTAAAATATTCTCTTCCCACGCTGTGGTCTGACCTGCTGAGTATTTCCATCATTTTCTGTATTCAATTTACAGTAGGTTTCCAGCATCTGCAGCTTACTTGATTATCAGAGTAGCAGTCGTCTCTTGTGAGCTTCGAGATCAAAGAGTAAATGTCTTAGAGACACAAGAATTGTTTGCAGCTGAAGAACACACATAAACAGCTGGAGGAACTCAGCAGGGCAGGTGGCATCAATGGAAGAACATGAACAGTTGACGTTTCGAGCAGAAATTAAAAGAGGGCGGAGGGAAGAAGCTGGCAGATGAAATGTGAAATCAGGTGAGAGGTAGGTGGAGGGACGGAGGTGGGAATGTAGTGGGCAGCTGGGAGGTGACAGGTGGAGCAGGCAAATGGCTATGATAGGCACATAGGATGGAGGGAAGATGGATGGATATGGGCCAGGTGTAGGGAGGAGGGATTTATGTTAGGGTGCTTTTGATTTGCTTTTTAGCTGGATTAGCACAGCATTATGGGCTGAATGGCCTGTTCTTGTACTGTAGTGTTCCATGTTCTATGATAGGAGAGAACAGTGGGTCATGGAATAAAGGGAAGGAGGTGGGGAGGCAGAGGGAGTTGATGGGCAGGGAAGGGGAAGTAGAAGGGGTAATGGAGCCAAAGGGATAAGGAAAAGTGGGAGCCAGAAGCCAGAGAAATCAAAGTTAATGCCATCAGGATGGAATAAGAGGTGTTATTTCTTTAATCTCACCGTAACTTGGCAGCGGAGGAGGCCCTGGATAGACATGTCAGTGTGGGAATGGTAAGCGGAATTAAAATGGCTACCACCCCCCCCCCCCCCCCCGGAAGAACCTAGCTGCTCAGAGTGAAGATGCTCAACAAAGCAAACCCACACCCCCTACTTGCATCGGGTCTCAAGATGTAAAGGAAGCCCCTGGGAGCACCGGATATAATAACTGATTCAGATGTGACGTGCTGCCTCACCTGGAAGAACTATTCAGGTCCCCAAATGATGGTAAGGGGGAAGGTGTTGATGCTTTACAAGTCTGTTTCATATTGGAACATCATGGCTGGTCAGCTCTGCCCTCTCAATATGGACCAATTCAGAACTAAAGCCTCATCCCCAATCCATCATTAATGGATGTGAAAATAGATCTGATTTTAAGCAGGAGCAGCAAGGTGAGAAATATACCCAGTAATCAAAAGAACAAAACACTTGCTACAATACTGAGCTCCATGTGCAATATGAGAGTGTGTTTTGATGAGAATGCTTCCCACTTACAAAGCAATTGATAGCTTGCTACCGTTAGTAAATGAGAATATAACTTTGCCTAAATACTGTATCTGTCATCAGTAAGCTGATGACAAGTATTTAGGCAAGCCTTTTTCCGTTCACTTCGAGTTCATTGTTCACCAATGCCAATAACACTCATGCACCTCTCCCTGCAAATCCTTGTCAAAAACCAATTTCACGAAACTTCCAAATCACAGGAAGGTTAACGCTAATGTTATTTTTACGGACCGTCATCACATGAAACTTCTGGTAACAAAGAACTAAAAAACAGACTTCCCTAAGTAACTTCCCTGAGTAAAATAAAATTACTACACTTCTGCAAAGTTCTTAAAAGAATAATGAATTGGTGTTTGAAAACGGGTTTGGGGCAATTGCATGTGTATTTAGAAGTTGCTTAGCGGCCTAAGCATGTAGTTAATTAACAAGCTTCTGGAAAACTATTTTTAGCTGGAGGTATCAAGCCCACATCGGCAAGTCATTTTCAATGCATATAGACCATTAAGGGCTTTTGATGTGATCCACTTTTGTTCAGTGACAGTAATTTACTTTATTGATGTAATGCTGACGGCATAAAAATAATTGCCTTAACCTATCTTAACTAGTTGGTTGAAGTCTCCAAAACCTGTTAAAAATATGTACCTTTCAAGGTTAAAGTTGACAGGGCTTACATCAGCCTCTAAATAGTTCTACTTTGAGGTTGGTGAAACTCCTGTGAAATATCAGCACATTATTAATTGTAACTTATGAAGTGGATAGATAAATATGACAAAGTCTAGCTGTGATGTCACCTCCTCAGCACATAGAAAGCGTCTAAACATTATTTTTCTTTCTACCACTTGTGTTCAAAATGCCTGAAAGGTAATGGCCACACGGGCAATTAACAATCTTCCTTCACTGCTCCTACAATCAAAGATGCAACCATGTAGTTTTATGAATAGAGATAAAGACCTTAAAGATGGAGGGATCTGAAACAGAATCATGTTTAATACCACTGGCATTTGTCATGAAATTTGCAGTCTTTGCGGCAACAAAACAATGCAATACATAATTTTTTAAAGATTGTTGAATGACAGTATATATAAAACAGTTATATTAAGTTAGTGGAAAATAGCAAATAACAGGTATTGAATTAGTGTTTGTGGGTTCAATATCCATTTAGAAATTGAATGGTTGAAGGAAAGAAGTTGTCCCTGAATTGTTGAGTACGTGCCTTCAGGCTCCTCCTGTACCTCCTCCCTGATGGTATAGAGAACAAGGCATGACCTAGGTGATGGGAATCCTTAATGATGGACTCCGCCTTTTGCTACTTGAAGATGTCCTTGACACTATAGAGGCTAGTGCCCAGGATGAAGCTGACTAAGTTTACAGCTCTCTGCAGTTTATGTTAATCCTATGCAGTGGCAACCCCCTCCTCATAGCAGACAACGATGCAGCCAATTAGAATGCTCTCCATGGTACATCTATAGAAATTTATGAGTATTTTTTTAATCTCAAGTTGTTTTTCCAAACTGTCTGGGTTATTCTGTGCTGCAATCTTCAAATCAAGACGTTTCAAGTCAAACAAAACCTGTGCATAGTTTTACACCAAACTACGTAATAGAAAGGACAGAAAAACCTTGAAACCCTTTAAGCCTCAATGCTGAGATAAAAATGTAAAAAAAAGGTTAATAATGTTTTCAAAGCTCTGTTATGCAAAGCTGACTACTGAGTCACATCCAAATACAGGCCAAAGATTTTCCATCGCTTGAAATTAGAATGCAGGGAGAAACATCTCACTCTTAAGCTCCCTCAGCCAGTGATTAATTATATAAACATCAAAACCACACAGATCGGAGCAAAGGCAAAAATTGCACCCTGCGGTGTTGGATTGTCAAACGACAACAGAAGAACAACAAAGTAATGTCAGCATACCTTCAGCACATTTTGATCTGATGATTTACACGCCACAAACTCGGACACATCAGTTACAGTGCTGTCTTCCTCCACCACAATGACTTTCACAGGAACTGCCACTGTTTTGCCAGTTAGAATTGCCGTGTTGAGGATTTCAGTACTCTGAAAATGAAATAGTTCTGGTTAATATTTTTGAGGTAAACTAAGAACCTGTTATATTGCTTCAAAAGCATCAGTTATTCCACTGAAGAGAGTGACCAAGTGTTGATTGCTTTTGTAATACTGTTTCTGCCTCTGGTGTGCAAATGGTATATCAAACCAGGACCTGATATTGCAGTGTTCAGCAAGTTTGGAAAATTAGCTTGCAGATGTTTCATCGCCATTTGAAGTGACATCCTCAGTGGCAGTTGTTGGTGTTTCTCTCTAGGAGTGCTCACATTTATAGAGGCTTCTATTCACTAGCCTCGATCCTGACTGTCTGTCCCCTCAGTTGACCTTTGAATTTGAAGGGGTAGCCAATCAGGACCAAGGCAGGCGAATGGGGTCCGATATAAACGCGAGCATTCTCGGAGAGAATCAGCAACAACTGTGCACTGAGCATGTCCCCTCGACTGGCATTGAAACGTCTACAAGCTCTTTGCCAAGCTTGGTGAATACTGCAACATCAATCGCCTCAAGCCAAGCTACCAATATTCACCACCATCCTAAACCAGAAGTTTTCACATTGCTACCAACTACACATGAAATGTGTCTTCGGCATTGCATGCACATTATACACATATAATCTGGCCATTTGCCTGGTGAATTATTAAAGGAAATCCACTCTCTGGTCCCCAGGTCTACACTTCAATGAAAGAAATTCTCATAACCAGTGTCAAAACACCGATACGAGACTAGAGTGTCATCTACCACTTTTGATAGGTCCTGGGAAGCTATCAGCATATTCAATATGGTGAGCGAAATAAAATAAGGTTGGAGGTCTTCTCAAACTATGGTGAACGTTATTGTTTGCTGTTTATCCTTTGGCTTCTGTTCATTCAAACAAGATCCTGCCTATATCTCCCAGAGAATAATCACAGAACTCTATAAAGTTGCAGAGATCCATCAGCAAACCATACAAAGGCATAATCTAGAATTTTCACTTTCCTGTTAATGGCAGCTTGCTGTGTGCAAATTGGCTATTGTAATTCCTACACTACAACAGTAGGCATACTTCATAGGCTGGGGAGCACTTTGGAATGCCATAAGGATATGAGGGATTAGGTAGAAATGCAAGTTTTTTTTTTCATTTTAATTCATGCCATCACATTCAGCTGCAGTTAAACGATGGTGCAACCTGCTGCCAGGAGGAATCTATTTTGATCACATTTCTACTCCAGAATTGACGGGCTAAGCGAGGATGGACGATAAATGGAGCTCTGCCAATATTCATCTCGGGAACGTACAAATAAATGACTTGCCTCTCTGGGAACCCAGCCAAATGATAAAGTGCATTTGCACCATGTTCCTGCACGCTGTGTGAGAGAATTCATAGGTGGCCAGCTGGAAGCAACAGAACAATTCTAATTCTTTCCATGGATGTCTGGAAGCATCCAAACACCAGACTTTGAAGCAACAGGTGTGCGGGGATTGTAATTTTAGGGTAACATGTAAAACTAGCTAAGGGAGTCTTAAAATTTGCTCACTGTCTCTTCAAAACGAGGGGAAAAAATACAAAGATCAGGTGTACTTTTTTTCTCCTTCTTACGGACTTCTCTGGCATCGAGGATGACCAACTATTGTTTCAAGAGCCCAATACTGGGAAGGGGAGGCTGTTCCACCAACGGGGCTGAAGAGACAGGCAGGTAGGATAATTGGTTTCTGAAGAGGATTCTGTGTGCTCCCAATGGCCGTGATGTTCTCAACCCCATCCTGCACGCTTGCTCTCCACTTTGAGTGGATGGGGGCCTGGGATTTCCAAGAGAAATGTTGAGGCCTCCGTCAGCCAGGGTCGAGCATGGATGTTATGTCCTCGCTGTTTAGATACGCGAGCCTGGGCAGCGCAATATGCAGAGCAAGCTCCCCCACTCCACACAGCTGGTGAACCCAAAGGAACGGCAGAGACTGATAAAGTTGTGCACCAGCAGCGACACAGGAGTTGCTAGTCAGCATTGAACTCAGCGTAGGACTGCCTTAGGGACTCCAGGCTTTTCCTTGGGGTTTAGTAAAGAAGCCTTCTCCGTGAGCGGGTACAGTCGCAAGACAGCAGAGGTTTGAGATCCGAGTTTTCCTTCTCCTAGTTGAAGCAAATTATTTTAAGGCACCAGTAACGTGCCTTTGCCCTTTCTTCTGTCAGTAAAAATGGTTCCACCATGCTTAGTAGCTAAGCCACATGTGAAGGCCAGGAGCTGGACTTGGTTGTCAGAGGCTATTTGAGGCACATGCCATTGGGAGCACTTAATAGGTAGTGGGAGCTTGTCCCCATTACCATCCCCAGCTATAATAACCTTAATGAACCCAAGAGAAATATGGAGGCTATATTTATTCAAGGAGGCTTTCAGCATATCCATGAATCTTTTCCTCTGTCAGTTTGGTAATCTTCTCCCATAATAAGACTTAAAATTGAGTCTTAAACTTAGCATTTTAAATTAGGCATGATTATGTTAGGTGTACGAATGCTGTGGCTCACCTAAATGCATCTGAGTGTAAATAAGGCAATAGAACCAATGTTCACGATTCGATTACTAACTCAGAGGGGTTAGGATAAAGTTACTCCATCCTAGCCAGATGCTTCAGAATAGCTGCTGGCACAGGAGAGCCACCAAATAGTTCTGCTTCTTAAGTCTGAAGCTTGATGTTATTTTGTCTTACGTCCTTGGCTACCTATCAAAGATACAACACATATTGATACAAAGGTACCTATCTGGGAAAGCCTTGTGGTATTATCTCCATTGTCATTATATAGGAAGCTCATAAAGGAAAATATACAACAAAATATCCTTCACGAAGCCAGCCAGAAAATTGTCTGTGGTTTATGATGGATCAACAAAGCAGCTGAAAAATGTGCTGGTTAGGAGGCACTCAGGTCCGGTTTTAGAGAGCAAGTTATACTTCAATCAAATCAGAGCTGCCTTGCACACACAGAAATTAAACAATGAGAATCCTGTTCATATTCTTCTGATACCCTGCCGTACTTAGATTAGTCTTGGGCACTCAGGGCATGTTGGTGTAAAGGTTCAACATGCCATTGGCAGCCTTGGATCACATGTTGGATCAGCAATCATGCTTGACTGCAGCAATTTATCACGTGAGGAGGCAGATTCTGAAGTGTGGGAGCACAGCAGCATTAGAGAGCATGTTCTTCTTGTAGCTGACAAGATATCTGCATTATGCTGGGAATTGGTTCATGTTACAAGCAAATATTTCCATTTTGCATGTATGTCTTTTGCAATGACACTGAAACAAAATGATGGACAGTTCACCTGCAGGGTTACAGACTGGTGAATATAATTATTAAATGATTTTTTATATTACTTTTGCTCTGTCTTGGAAATTAGAAGCTCATAAAAAAGATGAACTTTCATGGGTGCAGCAAGTCCTAGTGACCATTCTTCTGTGTAAAAAAGCACGCAAAGCCGCCTGAGCCCGATGCTGTTGTTATCCCGAAGTCCACACATTTTGCAGGAACCACCAGTACAGATCGAGGGCGAAGCCAGTATTTACGCTTGATCGAGTGTGCTTTAGCCCACGGTGTAATTCCCAGCACTGCTCTAAACAGTATTAACTGCACACTATTGAGCATTGGCAGTGGTAAGGCCGCCATCCATAGAAAACAAACGCTGAGTCAAGGACATAGTCTCATAAAAATTTACATGAGCCAATTAACATTCATAAAGACATGGTACTGAAGATGAAGAATTCCCAAGACTAACTGTCTTCTATTCTAGTGTTTCAAAGGAGATAGTTTTTTTTTAAACTTTTTTTTTATTGGGTTTTCAAATAATTACAGAAATAAAAGAAAATATATGAAAAAATATATATATACCCTTCCCCCCTCCCCTTAACCCCTCCCCCCTAACATCCCCCAACAATAATTCTCCAATGGTCTCTTATTCTGAGAAGAACACATTCAAACTGGAAAACTTGTACTAGTCATTTACTTTGAATGGATTGCAAAGAAAATCAACATATTTTGAGCAATCAAAATTCAAAGTAAATTTTAATATCCAAGTACATACCTGTTACCATATACAACCCAGAGATTTATTTTCCTGTGATGTATACTCAACAAATCTATAGAATAGTGACTATAACAGAATCATTGAATGAACACGTAAGTACGGCTTTCAACCAGGGTGCAGAAGACAACAGGCTGCGCAAATGCAAAATGAACAAACAAGAATATCAATAAATAAGCAAAAAAAACTAGACGATGAGATGAAGAGTCCTTGGTTGTATGTCCATTGTACATCCATTTCAATGATGGGACAAGTGAAGTTATCCCTTCTGTTCAAGAGCCTGATGTTTGAGAGGTAGTAACTGTTCCTAAACCTGGTGGTGTGAGTCCTGAGGCTCTTCTACCTTATTCCTGATGGAGCAGTGAGAGGAGAGCATGGCCTGGGTGGTGAGGGTCCTTGATGATGGATGCTACTTTCCTGCGACACTTCTCCATGTAGCTGTGCTCAATGGTGGTGAGGTCTTTACCCATGATGGACTGGGCTGTATCCACTATTTGTAAGCTTTTCCATACACAGCCTTGATGTTTCCATACCAGCATGTCATACACTCTCCACCACACATCCATAGAAGTTTGTTAAAGTTTTAGATTACATGCTGAATCTTCGCAAACTTCTAAGGAAGTACAGGCATTGCCATGCCTTCTTCGCAATTGCACTTACACTTTGGGCCCAGGACGCATCCTCCAAAATAATAACACCGATGAAAATTAATTGATATCAACCATCAGAAAGTACTGTAGGCCATAATGAAGTAAAGATCAACTGCAGATCTGGGTTGGGTTAGGGCAGGAAATATCTGACAAAATAAGATAGTACAGTAGCGTAGCAGTTAGTGCAATCACTTTGCAGTACTAGCGATCACCAACGGGAGGCAGGGAGGAGTTTGCTTCCTGCCACTGCCTGTAAGGAGTTTTTATGCTATCCCTGTGACTGTGTGCTCCAATAAAGGTGTACTGTTACAATTAGCAAGGTGTGGGCATGCTATGTAGGCACTGGAAGTGTGGCATCACTTGCGGGCTGTCCCAATACATTTCTTGCTGATTTGATTTGCCATAAAAAATATGCATTTCACTGCATGATTAGATGCTTTGATGCACGTGACAAATTAATGGAATCCTTCTAGCTTTCCTTCCAAACTCCATTTGACTGAATTTTTTGAAGAGGTGTCAAAATTAGTGTGGGAATTGTCCGTGAATGTTATTTACATGGAGATCCTGGAGCCATTTGATTAATCCCAGAAAGTCTCAGCTCACGGCAAATTATTGATCAGATTAGAAAATTAGGCTGAGCAGACAGAACTTGAAGTAAGGACAAGAAATAGAAGAAAGAGTAGGCCATTTGCCTCTTCATATCTGCTCTTACATTCCACACCCACTTTCCTATATTAACCCCCATTAATCAAGGGGGTCCTGCTGGAATCCATACATGGCCAATAAGAAATATCAGTATGAAGAATCTCACACCCAAATTGTAACTTGCTTCTATTTCGATAAATGCTGCCTCAACTCCGGTCAAAGTCAAAGTTCATTTATATTTAGAGTTATGTTTACTATATACAACCTTGAGATCTCTCTCTTTACTGGCAGCCACAAAACAAATGGAGTCCATTAAAAAAAATGAAGACTGTTAAACACCCAAGGTGCATAGAGCAAAAGCTAAACCTTGCGGACAACAAAAGCAAGCAAACACGAAAGTGATTCCAGAGCCACAAAGCCAGTTGTCACTGCAGCCGATTCAGGAGCCCATTAGTCACAGGCCACAGCCTCTGTTCAGTGCAGAGACGAGTAAACCTCATGGAGCAGTGAGCTGAGCCAGCTTGACCCTTCACCTCTGACCCTGACACCCTGACCCTTTAAATCTGTCCTGGCGCTTAAGTTGTCCAGACCTCGGTTCGGCCCTCACTCTTGGGCCCAGGCCCAAGCCTCGATGACTTGGCTTTACTCGCCTCAGTTTTGACGCTTCAATTAGGCTTCTGTAACGGCCAAACATTGGCTCATTCACCACTCTCGGGTTTGGCTCATACCGTCCCAATTCAGCCTGTGCATGCATGTTCAAGCCATCCTGCACCTTCAAGTCTTAAGTACATACCACAAGAAAGCTTGGTCATACAGGCTGAACTCTGAAAGGGAGGTCCCAGGCTGTTGATTGCGGTGGTTGTTTACCAGAAAGAGTGTGATTAGTAATTTTGTTTGCTACAGTCAAGTAGTTGCTCTGCTTCACCAGTGCCATCTTAAACTGTTGTCGCGTAAGACTAATGAAACCGAACAAGTATCTGCAGCCATTCACACAATACGCTGGAGAAACTCAGCAGGCCAGGCAGCATCCATGAAAAAGAGTACATAGCCGACATTTTAGGGCCAAGGCCCTTCATCAGAACATTTGAATGCACTGTTTGTGGAAGGATTCAGATACGAAGAGATATTAATAGATATTGGATATAGGTTGGCCTGAAAAAGGATAGAAGGAAGTTTCTAAATGCTGGAAAGCGACAGCAGTGGAAGCTGAAAGAGATATTAATGATTCATGTAGATAGATCAACAAAATGTCAAGGGCAAGCACAGAATATAATCAAACATTCTAATGGAATGCAAACCTTTACACCTTGATGGCTGGGAACAATGCATTTGAAGCCCAGTTTGACCTGGAGCACTGAATGTGTACCACAGCACCATTGAACAGGGGGCTCTGTTAAAATTGTTTGAAGAGGTGACACAGGGATATCTGCTTTCTCGTTCACCCTTCCACAAAATATGGGTGAGATGTCTCCGACTACATTAACCAACCTTGCACTAAATGTCGCAATTTGTGTGGAAGAGGGTTAGCAAGTTCGGCCAACACATACACAAATTGCCGGTGGATCTCAGCTGGTCAGACAGTATCTGCGGAAGGGAAGTCAACTTTTTGGGCCGAGACCCTTCATCGGGACCGGAAAGGAAGGGGGAAAGAAGCCAGATAAGAAGTTAGTGGGGGTGGGGTGGAAGGAATAAAAGCTTGCAGGTGATAGGTGAACTCAGATGGGGGGGGGGGGTAGAGTCAAAGTGAGAAGCTAGAAAACGATAGGTGGAAAAGGTAAAGGGCTAAAGAAGAAGGAATCTGATAGGAGAAGAGAGTGGACCATAGGAGAAAGGGGAGGAGTAGGGGCACCAGAGGGAGGTGATGGGCAGGTGAGGAGCTGAAGGGGTGAGGGAGAGCCAGAATGGCCACAGATTAGGTCACATAACCTTCAGAGAAAACAAGTTCATTTATTACTCGATGATCTATCACATTGTCGTCTTATGCATTGACACTTAAGAGCTCAGCTGAAGCCCTCAACATTGTAAATGCAATTTGTTAATGAAGGGGAGAATCTAAGGCCTGTGTAAGCTCAATATTTTATTTGGTTTGGGAGTTGATAGAAAATTTCAGCATTTCACCCTTGAGAGTAAACAATAGGAACATCAATAAGGATAAATTAAAATATTCAGTAAGTCATTGACACTAGCTCAGAACAGTAACGAAACAGTTGTGGAATCAGAGTCTGCCAGGATTCAATCAGTACTCTTGGAACTAAGCCTCTTTATGGAACTATAGGCTACAATGTAGGATTTCAGTGCTCTTGCTGAAACTTCTAAGTTATAGGATCACTGAATGGATTCAAACAGGTTATTTTTTTAAAGTGAAAGTAACTTTCATTTATTTTATTCATTTGGCCACGGTGAACATTCCAAGGCGACTAACAGACAATAAAGTTCAAATGAAGTCTAAAGCAGGGAAAAAGATGTGGCTAATTTATGGACAAGATCTGACAAAGAGAAATTAGGCTGTTTTAACAATGATGCTTGAGAAATACTAACAAAGAACCAAATGGCCCCTTGAGGCAGCATCACCGTTCAGTAAGATAATGGCAGACCTGATCCTGACCTTCATTGTACTTTACAATTTGTTTCCTGTAACTCTTGATTCCCCTATAGACCAAAACACCTGTCTCCCTCAACCTTGGATCTGTCCAGTAATTGCCAGTTCGGCAGCTCTCTGGGGTAGAAGATTCTGAAAATTCACGCCGCTCTGAGAGAAGAAACCCCACCTGATCTCCACCTCAGGCACGTGATGCTTTATTCTAAAGTTCTGCAATTTCCCACAAGGAGGGAAATGCACCTTCTCAGCATTCTAACAACTTCCACCAGAAGTCAATCCTTCATTTTTGGATGAAACATCACCAGCCTGAAATATTAAGTCAAAACTTTTTAAACTTTTTAGAAGCTATTTATTAATGCTTTTTGGGAGGGTGATTTTAGATGCATATCATATTTATACTGAGTTAAATACTGTATGTAATTAGTTTTGCTACAATAAGTGTATGGGACACTGGAAAAATGTTGAATTTCCCCTTGGGGATGAATAAAATATCTATCTATCTATCTATCTATCTATCTATCTAAATCAGAATGAGAATATGGTTTATTATCACTGATATATGTTGCAAAGTGTTCTTTGGTGCCAGTAGGACAGAAAAATTACCATAAGTTACAATAAATAAATTGTGTAAAAGAGTAGTGAGGTAGACAGACCATTCAGAAATCTGATGATGGAGGGGCAGAAGCTGTTCGTAAAACATTGAATGTGGGTCTTCAGGCTCCTGTGCCTCCTCCCTAAAGGAAGTAATGAGAAATGGGCATGTCCTGGATGGTGAGGGTCCTTAATGACAGATGATAAATTCTTCAGGCACTGCCTTTTGATGATGTCCTCACTGGCAGGGTGGACTGTCCACATAATGGAGCTGGCTGAGACTACAGCCCTCTGTGGCTTCTTTCGATCCTGCAGTGATGCAATCATCAAGTGTCCTAAAACCCCCAATGAAGTGTACCACTGGCATGCCCTCTTCATGATTTCATCTTCGTGTTGGGACGAGGACAGACCCTCTGAGATGCTGAGCTGCTCATTCTTTCCACCACTGATTCCTCGATGAGATCTGGTTCATGTTCTTCAGACTTCCCTTTCCTGAAGTCCACACTCAACTCCTCAGTCTGACTGACACTGAGTACCAGGATGTTGTTGTGCTTTCAGCCAATCAGTTGATCTATCTCATTGCTGCACACCTCCTGGTCACCATCTGAGATTTTGACTTCCACAGTGGTGTCATTGGTGAACTTAGACATAAATGGTCAGCTTTATTTGTCACATGTACATCGAGTGAAATTGACCAACACAGTTTGAGGATGTGCTGGAGGTCACCCACAAGTGTTACCACACTTCTGACACCAATATGGCATACTCTCTGCTTACTACCCCTAATCCATACATCTTTGGAATGTGAGAGGAAATTGGAGTTGAGAAGGAAACCCATCTGATCATGCTGAGGCCTTACAAACTCCTGATAAATTGTGGCGGGAATTGAATCCCATGAATGTTTCCCCATTCTTCTTTACAAAACTGCTCAAGCTTTGTTAGATTGCATGGTAGTCGTGAGTGAACAGCCCTTTTCAAATCCAGCCACAAATTCTCAATGGGATTGAGGTCTGGACTCTGACTCATTAAGCTTTACTCCAGGGTTTCCCTGTATTTTGTTGCATTCATTTTACCCTCTACCTTCAAAAGCCTTCCAGGGCCTGTTGTAGTGAAACATCCTCACAGCATGATGCAGCCACCACCATGCTTCATGGTAGGGATAGTGTGTTTTTGATGATGTGTGGAGTTTACTCTGATGGCCAGTAAGCTCAATTTTGGTTTCATGAGACCACAGAACCTTCTTCCAGCTGAGTCTCCCATAGGCCTTCTGGCAAATTCTAGCCGGGATTTCGTGTGAGTTTTTTTCAACAGTGGCTTTCTCTTTGCCACTCTCCATAAAGCTGCAATTGGTGAAACACCAGGACAACAGCTGTTGTATGTGCAGTATCTCCCATCTCAGCTACTGAAGCTTGCAACTCTTCTAGAGTTGTCATAGGTCTCTTGGTGGCCTCCCTCAATAGTATCCTTCTTGCACGTTACTCAGTTTTTGAGGACGGCCTGCTCTCAGTAGATTTACAGCTGTGCCATATTCTTTCCATTTCTTGCTTGATTGACTTAACTGTACTCCAAGGGAAATTCAGTGACTTGGAAACTTTCTTGTATTCATCTCCTGATCTGTGCTTTTCAATAACCTTTTGGGGAGTTGCTCGGAGTGTACTTGTGTCTTCATGGTGTAGTTTTTGCCAGGATACTGACATCCCAACAGTTGGACCTTACAGATACAGGTGTATTTTTACGACAATCAAGCAGGCTTTTGTGAATGCAAGCAGGCTTTTTCCACTGAGGCTAGGGGAGAAAAAAACCAGAGGACTTGGGTTAAGGGTGAAGGGGGAAACATTTAAAGGGAACATTAGGGGCAGCTTCTTCACACAGAGAGCGGTGGGAGTGTGGTATGAGCTGCCAAATTAAGTGGTAAATGTGGGCTCTCTTTAAACATTTAAGGACAGGTACACGGATGAGAGGGGTATGGAGGGATATGGTCCAGGTGCAGGTCAGTGGGACTAGGCAGAAAAATGGTTCGGCACAGCCAAGAAGGGCCAAAAGGCCTGTTTCTGTGCTGTAATGTTCCATGGTTCTAATCAGAACCATAGAAACACCTTGACTGCACACAGTGATCTCCATTTAACTAATTATGTAAATTCTAAAACCAATAGGCTGCACCAGTGATGATTTGGTGCATCATATTAGAGGGGATGAATACTTATACAATCAACTATTTTGTGTTTCCTATTTGTAATTAATTTAGATGACTTTGGAGAGATCTGTTTTCACTTTGACACATGAGTCTTTTTCTCTTGATCAACATAAAAAAATGCCAAATTAAATCCACTATGATTCAATGTTGTAAAGCAATAAAACATGAAAACTTTCAACATGAATACTTTTTATAGGCGCGGTATATACTTACTGTAATTCACAGTTCTTTCCCCTAATATTATCATGTTTCGCATTGTACTGCTGACACAAAGTTAACAGATTTCCTTACATATCCTTGCGATACTAAACCAGATTCTGATCCTGATCAAAGCATACAGTAAAATGTCTCATTTGTGTCAAGTCAAATCAGCGAGGTTTGTGCTGGGCAGCCCGCGAGTATTGCGATATTTCTGGCACCAGCACTGCATGACCACAACTTGCTAACCCCAACCAGTATGTCTTGCAAATGTGAAAGGAAACCCACATGGTCACGGGGAGAATGTACAAACTCCTTACAAACAGCAGATGGAATCGAATCTCAATTTTACAGCTAGCGCTGAAAAGTGATGTGCTAACCGCTGCACTACCATGCAGGTTAAAAGAAATCTTGAGCTAGTTGAATCATACCAAGGTTCTGAGATTTGTATGTTACAAGGGTTTTTAAAGGACAGGTGATTGCTGGAGAATTTTTGAAGAGTCTGATGTGGTACACAGGGAAATATCCAGGGACATTATTTTGTATGAAAGTCTATGAAATATTTCATAAAGTCCTTCAAAAGGGATTTCGCTGGCCGGTGGAGTAGTGTCATCAGCACCGGACTTCAAGGCGAATGGTCCCAGGTTCGAATCCAGCTGGCTCCTTGCACATTTTCCATCGGTGCTGGGTTGAGCATCGAGCTAGCAACTCGGTCACGTAAAAAACAGACAAATTCTACAAAAAAGGCAAAAATGCCGCCCGATGCACCACAAGGCACGAAAGGAAAAAGGAAGGATTCAAAAGAGACTACAGCAAAATTCGAAGTTCTGAGGATTTAAGGCAAATTATTGAGTCGATTGAGAAATTCATTGAGTTACAAGAGGTGGATGGTTACAATAATATGGCAAATTGGCCTTATCGATTCTTCTAGTTACAAGTTCAAAAGTACTTAAGGCAGGATTGTCAAACATGATTCTTCTATCACATGTCTATATTGACTCTCTTTTATTGTTTTCTAAGCTTAGATAAATTAAGTGAATCAGCAAATTGTGGCAACTAGCTTTCACGCAGTCTGAATGTGACATTGACTCGTAATATTCAATGAAGGATATAACTATGTACTTTTCAAAGGTGAAAGCTAAGGAGTAGAGAAGATCCAAAGAGACTATGCTCATGGGTCATTAAGCTGCAATGAAGAGGTACTGAATGTATTAATGAAAGGCCCAGAGTTTGACCTTTGACATGAAATTAGATAACATTTCAATCTGCAGAAGGCAGAACACTCTTCTATAAGTGGAAAAGTTATTGTAAATTTAAAACAGATTTTTTTTAGTAAATTAAGGAATTTTTTTGGACATGAGACAAATCTGGGTAGATGAAATCAAATCGACCATGAGCTTACTGAATCTAGAACAAACTTGACAAACCAACTGCTAGCTTTCAAATTATTTTGGAATAGGTACATCATGCTATCTATGCCAGGGAAATAGGTTGTTTAAAACTATGATTTTCAGCAGTAGTTTAGAGGGCTGGGAAAAAGCCTGAAGCACTTCTGGATTAGACTGACCTCTCAACTGTGTGTCATCCAAGTCTATTCCCTGTACTGCTTATTCAAAACATGTCATTAAAAATTGGTGAAGGAAGGAGCTTGAATGCTAACACAGTAATATTTTTGCTTAATGACAAGTGGGAGACAGTCTGCTCTCATTTGTAATTAGCAGCCTTCCCAGAAATAGCATGCAGCACTTTCTCGCAATTTTTGGTGGTGAATTGTTAATCGCCCTTTGGGACAGGCATGATGTCCAGATCTTGCTGAACGCAGCCATTAGTTACCTCTGTATCCTAGAACGGTACACAGAATTGAATGTGATGCAGTCATGAAGGAAATGTTCCCATTCCTGGCCTTAAGACGAAGAGAGGGTTCTTCACAAAGCAGGTAAAGATTTATGGACTCGGGACATAGTCTCAACAAACTGCTGCACTCCCGCACACTGAAGTGAGTGAGTTCCAAAGAGTATGGCTGCTTTCTTTGCAAGACACAGGGTTGCTCAATGCTGCTTTGACTTTAAGTGCACCCATTTTCACCTTACTTCCTGAATCCAGCTCCTTTCACCGTGTTTGGGTATGGTCTGAAACGTTGGAGACTTTCAATGACTCCGAAGGAAGTTAAGACTAAACACCCGGCTGCCTTGTTAAGATGGTACTATTGATTCTACCACTGCTTCAGCAGGAATTTGAGATATATCTGCTCACTATAGGATGAGGTATGTCGTGGTAGGGGAGGTAATAACTGTCAAAAAATGAAAAATGGAATCCTGGCCACCAGATGAGAACCTTACATGATCATAAGATATAGGAGCAGAATTAGATCATTCAGTCATTATCCCTAACAATCCCATTCTCCATAACTTTTGACACCTTTATAAATCAAAGACCTATTAACCTCTGCTTTATGCCCAATGACTTGGCTGCCACAGCTGTTTTGTCATGGTGAAAGCTAACTTTAAACCCGCCTTAATATTGTGTGGTATAGGATGAGCAGGGTCAAGGGATTGATCCCTTTTCCGTTATCTATATTGTTCTTGTGAATTTCCCCTGACTGATCAATTAAGTGAAATCTATTACAATAAGAGTTCTAGAAACATGAAGTACTGGAAAAACTCAGCAGGTCTGCTGGAAGCCCAGGGCAGTGTTGCTCCTGCAGGTCTGTTTCCTCTGGACAATCCCGATTTCGAGTAAGTGGCAGAGCCCATCCCAAACTTGCAGCTAGATCTTTCAGATCCCAAGGAGAGTTGATTTTAAATGCATGCCGGGATATAAAGAGAAGAGTCTCATATAACTATTACAATAGGAATATCTCACCATGAATGTGTTACCTATATGTTGTGGAGTAACTGAGGGCTAGAACAGCTAGGCTGAAACATCAGGGCTCTGACTAGGTGGTACTAAACTGGACAGTCTCTGTCGATAGAAAGAGAAACCAATGTCCTGGTAAAAAACATGGTATTTTTTTCTCCATGCTCTGACCACCACATATCACACTTCAGAAGATCATAAGGCATACGAGTAGGTCATTTGGCCCATCATTTCCGCTCTGCCATTTCATTATAGCTGATCTATTTCCCTCCCAATTCTCTTACTTTCTCTCCATAACCTTTCACACCCTGACTATTCAAGAACCTAGCAACCCCTGCATTAAATGCTCCCTGTTACCTACCCTCTCCAGTCACCAGAGGCAACAAAATCAACAAAGATTCACCATCCTCTGGGAAAAGAAATTCCTCCTCATCTCTTTCTAAATGGATGTCCCTCTATTTTGAAGCTGTGCCCTTTGGTCCTTGACTCCCCCACCAAAGGAATCATTCTCTTCACATCCACTCTAGGCCTTTCAACAGTCGATAGGATTCAATGAGATCCCACCCCCCCTTCTAAATTCCTGCGCACTTCAAAAATTCATCAGAGGGTTTTTTGAAGCCATTACACATAACAAGCAGGATTGATGCAGATTCAGTTACAATGTTTAAAAGACATTTCTACAGGTAGTTTGATAAAAATGGAGTAGAGAGTTCTGGGTCTATCACAGCATTGTTGACAAGGACGAGTTGTGGCAAAGGGCTCAATTCTGCTCCGTCCAACTCTGTGACACTATAAATGAGCGCTGACTAGCAATGTGTGTTTATATGAAAAGGTCCAACATTAATGGTGACTTCAAAAGGGCTGATGGTATCGAAGGTAATATTGAGGATTGACTAGGTAACAGTAAAGCAGAGGGTCGAGTTAACATGTGGATTGTCACAGGGATCAGTGCTGATCCTCTGTAGTTTTACAATTTATGTGTAAAGGGGGTTTCTTCTTTTTTCTTTGTTACTGTGTATGTAATCAAAAGGGCTGCTTTGTTTTGTTAAAAGCAGGAATGCTCCTTTGTTGCGAGAGAGTGCTGGAAGCTTGTTTGGGTTAAAATTTACTGATACGAGAATTGTATTCCTTTGTAAACCAAATGGGGATTAATGTTGTTCTTCCTTCTGAGTCTGTAAGCGGTTGTTGACGGGCTTTTGGGGAGATCGGCGCGAGGGGGTTGAGAGAGAGGACACAATGCTGTAAGCTGGGTGAGGAACGGACCCCAAGCGGGGGTCCGAGGCCAGAAGGTACTCCAAGGAGGGGGGGGATGAAGCTAGATGTGCTTGGTTGACCACTCAGAGGGTCCTGAGCTGCGAGTCGAGGAGTTCGGAGGGGATCGAATGGTGGCCAGAAGACTTCAGTAATTGAGCTCCAACGGTTGTGCACGAAGTGGTTTGGACTTTGATAAGTTTGGTGCCTTTTCTTTATTTTTTCTCTTCATATATACTGTATCGTTATTAATCACTTAGTTATAGTAACCTTTATAAATTGTACTCATTTAATTGCTTATGGTGTACTGTCTGTTTTTGGGCGAGGCGGGGACATCACACCGCATCCACACCAGCTGATTACCCAGTTTGGCGGGGCCGAAGGCTGCTCCCCCTAGACGAGAACGAGCTGAGCGAGCCTGAGGTGACCCAGGGAGTTACATATGTTAATAACCTAAATTATAGAACTGAATGTGTAGGAGTCAGGTTAGCTGAAGGTGCAGAGATCATTGGGAAAGCTAGCATGAAGGAGGTCACATGGTTTGTGCAAAGGGATGCAGAGACAGTAGTACATTGCAGAAATCTCAGGCACATATACAATGTGTGTGTGTATGTGTATATGTTTTTATATATATATACACACACACACACACACACACACATTTAGGGTGCCTAAAACTTTTGCACTGTACTATATTTGTCAACGGGGAGTGGAGAGTGAGTTAATAAGTCTGACAGGAGCAAAGGATGCTGGCTATGGTGAGGGTGGAACACCCCCGCAAGGGTGTGAGACTGCTGGCAGAGAAAGAGCAGGTGGGGAGGACATGGATACCAACACACCTACAGCCCTGAATGTCACCAGGCAAGGCCATCTGATTCCAAACAATTGGTTTATTGATCACTACAGAATGTCTCTCTGGTGCTCCCTGCTCCTTCCCCTCTCCCTGCCCCCTTCCCACTCTCAGTCCACAATAGAGTCCCATCTCAGAATCAGGTTTATCATCACTCACATACGTCATGAAATTTGCTTTTTTTGTGTGGCAGCAGTGCAGTGTAATAGATAAAATTACTACAGTATTGTGCAAATGTCTTTGGCACCCCTGCTATGTATATGTGCCTGGTTTTGCAGAGTACTATAGGTGAAGTGAATTGCTTAAAATTTTGGCAGATGGTGTACGGTGGAATGGGGGAAACATGATATTATCTGATTCAGTAGGAAGACTGGAAAGGTGAAATATTGAAGAGATACTACAGGATGTGACTACATAGAAGAGTCTGGATGTGTTTGAATATGAAACATGGGATAGCATGCAGGCACAACAAGTAATTAGGAAGACAAATGGAACAAAGGAGGCAGAGCATAAACAATTGGAAATATTGCTGTAGCTGCATAGCGCATCAATGAAATCATAGCTGTAATATTGTATACAAACTTGGTTTCCTTATATAATTGGAAGCAGTTGAGGAAGGTTTACTATGTCCAAAATCAAAAGGTTAGAGGTGTACAAAATTTGTAATAGAAACTAAAATGCTAGAAGTAGTCAGCAGGTCAGATAGCAAATGTGGAAAGAAAAATAGACACAGTTCAAATGCGATTGATATGCTATTGATCCCAGTGGAAATGACAGTGTCACAGCAGCATTACAAAGGCACAGATATACAAATAATATAAGACAAGTAAGAAAGAATAAAAAATAAGTTACCTCAAACAGTCTGACAGATGGGAGTCGTCACATCGCTGGCTATATTGAAGCACCTAATGGCTGAGGGTAAGAGTGACCTTGTGTAGTGCTCTTTGGAGCAGTGCAGTTGTCTTAATCTATTACTAAAAATGCTCCTCTGTTCAGCAAAGGTGGCATGCAGAGGGTGAGAAACGTTACACGGAAGAGGCACGGTAACAGAGTGGTTAGCATAACACTTTACAGTGCCAACAACTGTAAGATCGTAACAGGGAAAAATTTCAGTGTCCAGATGTGCAAAGCTGGTAGAAACATATCCACACAGACTCAGGGTTGTTAATACTGCCAAAGGTGCATCTACTAAATATAGACTTGAAGGGGTTGAGTAATTACGCAATCAATTATTTTGTATTTTGTAATAATTGTAGTAAGTTCAGACGAATTTGTAGAAATTGGTTTTCACTTAGACACAAAAGAGTCTTTTTCTGTTGATCAGTGTCAAAAAATTAAATCCATTGTTATTCAATGTTGTAAAACAATAAAACATGAAAACTTCCAAAAGGGGGAGAATACTTTTTGTAGGCACTATATATGTATATCAAATATTTAAATTAAATAAGTAGTGCAAAAAAAAAGTAGTGAGGTAGTGTTCAGGGTTTCAATGTCCATTCAGAAATCAGATGGTAGAGGGGGAGAACTGTTCCTGAGTTGCAGAGTGTGTGCCTTCAAGGTTCTGTACCTTCATCCTGATGGTAACAGTGACAAAGAAGGCATGTCCTAGGTGGTGAAGATCCTTAATGATGGACATTGCCACTTTGAGGCATCACTCCTTGAAGATGTCTTGGATATTACAGAGACTTGTACCTATAATGGAGCTGTCTAACTTTACTATTCCCTGCAGCTTACTTCGATCCTGTGCAGTAGCCTCCCCACCCGTCCCAGACGGTGATGCAGACAGTCAGAATGCTCTCCATAGTACATCTGCAGAAATATTCGATGTTCTAGATAACATCCTAAATCTCCTCAAACTCCTAAAGAAATATAATCACTGTCATGCTTTCTTTGTAGCTGCATTGATATGCTGTGATCGGGTTAGGTCCTCAGAGAAATTAACACCCAGGAACGTGAAATGACTCACTCTCTCCACTTCTGCTCCCTCTATAAGGATTGGTGTGTCCTCCCTGGTCTGACCCTTTCTGAAGTCCACAATCAGCTCTTGGGCTTGCTGATATTGAATGCAAGGTTGTTGCTTTAACACCACTCAACCAGCTGATTTATCTTGCTCCTGTACGCCCTCTATTTGAACATGTGACAGATAAAGCTAATCTTCGTTTTTTTTTCATTTATCTTTACAGTATGTTGATTTTTAAAAGGTTACACATTAGATTATTTTTGAAATTAATCAGTAGTTGAAACTATGATGAATAACTGCCATAGCTCAGTGGTAGCAAGCACAAGTGGTTAATTTAAACACTACCTTAAAATATTGAGCATATCATCCAGAACGTTCCTTCAGTACAACACTGAGAAAATGCCGATTTATTGAGAGAGCCTGGATGAGACATTAACATAGTATCGGCCATCTCAGGTGGGTGTAAAAGATCCTAGGGCACTATTTAAAGAAGAGCCCGGTCTCATGGCCACTATTTACATTCAAGTGAAATAATTAGAAATAAAAACAGGTTGTTAGGTCATTTGTCTCAACACTGCATGCACATTTGCTGCTGCTTCTGCACTTGTTAAAACAGTGCTCTACTTTAAATATACCATCTTGATTGTAAGATCCTTTGGGATGCCTGATGTTGTGAAATACACTATACTTGCTTTAGGTCCTGGTTTGGGGAAAGAAGCTGTTGCAATTAATAAACTCTCTTCTCGCACGAAGGCACATTGCTCTTGACGTGGAGCAGATCTTTTGCACTGCATCTCATGAATGAATACTTGATAGAAAGCACTGACACTCTTTATCTACTTTCTATTCAGATCTTTACGATAACTTCTTTCCTCTCTTCAATTTCACTCTGATGGTTACAAGTACAGGCGGTCAAAAGCAGAATGAGGACAAAATGCCGCAGAGTTATACTCTGCAAGGTTATGCAGCTCTAACAGATTTATCTGAACACATTTTTTAAAGATGAGGCCCTCCGTTGGTTGGTTTCAACCATGGATATTGCATCCTAGTTATCTACGTGACGTGTGAGCCAGGGCGGTACGATATGGAGAGGAAGATGTTGCCCATGCAGCTGACAAATCCAAAGGAACAGCAGAGACCGATACGGTTTGGCACCAGCAGCATAGCAGGAGTTGCCAGTCAGCAGTGAACTAGACGTCATTCTTCCTGGGGGGACTCCACTCCGGATTATTCCTCGGGGTCTACTCCTGAAGCCTTCCCCATCAGTGGTATGGCCGCATGGCAACAGAGGTTCGAGATTAGATGAGTTGCCAGCCATGGCTAATGAAAGCCATCTGCTCAAAACGACTTGTTTTAAGGTGCCAGTAACCCACCTATGCCCCTTCTCATGTCAGTAAAACCCTGTCTGCCGGGCTTAATAGCTAAGCCACACATGAAGGCCAGGAGCTAGACCTGGTTGTCAGAGGCTACTTGAGACACACACCACTGACAGCATTTAATAGGTAGTGGGAGCTTTTCCCCACTACTGTACCTTCCTAGGACTATGACAACCTTCACGAATCTGTCTAAAGATCACAGGCTTGAAATTATGTAAAATGTTAATGCATTTGTACAACATTGCATGTTTGCTACTTGAATCGACGCATTAACCTATTAAAAAATAAATGGGCTGGTGTCCTTTGTAAAACAGGAGAAAAGGGAATGTTAATCAAATCGAAGCTCCCATACAATGACACCACACATCTCAGTTTCTAGGTGGATACGTTTTAACAACACTACTGGTTTCGATTTTTAAGGAAATATTTAAATGAC
This sequence comes from Hypanus sabinus, assembly GCF_030144855.1. Taxonomy (NCBI): domain Eukaryota; kingdom Metazoa; phylum Chordata; class Chondrichthyes; order Myliobatiformes; family Dasyatidae; genus Hypanus; species Hypanus sabinus. The sequence goes on from NC_082718.1 coordinate 94,243,015, forward strand.
GATTAAAATACAACCACTTTCTAAAAGCAGTCAATGGGAGTATCAAGGAAACATTGTATTGAAAAGCCCAAACCTCAGCCGTCATTTCATTTATTCAAATCAGAATTGCTGCAGGTATTTCATTTGAATTCACCAGAATAGCAGAGATCTTATTCAGTTAGTTTCATTAATTTCCACTGATTTGTTTCACTTGGGGATAGTAATGGTCTAAGAAGGGGTTGCAGTAAATCCCATATTAATTATTTTATGACAGCAGTCTTTCAGCCGCTGCAGTTATACCTCAGTGGTTCCCACAAGTCATTCATTTCAACATGTGAACGATTCAGTCCACAAGATCAAACTTTGCAAATCCATAATGACAAATGAGCTTTTCAATTTTGCTGCTGATGTCGAACATTCAATCAAATGCAGCTTGGGATTTAAGAAAGGGATTCGCAGGATTGATATTTTCCTTTCCTGCTCATTGTGTAACAGTTATTAACACGCACTTCTACTCAGCTTTTAAGCTGAGGAGTGTTGTGATTCACCTAAAATTTTCACTGCAACATCAAACACAGCAAAGATAATCCCAGATTCACAATTTCTTCTGTTCTTAGATGTTGAATTTATGTGGTGGCTGAAATTACAAATGTGGACCACACAACTAACATAACGTTATTTCTCTTCCATTTTAAGTATGTAGTGTTAAATGTTGTATAGAACTATGCTATACATCCCTTGCCCTTTATGTCACATGCTCAACTAACACACTTTTTGATCAGGCAATTCAAAGTTAAAGTGCATTAAAACTACATTAATACAAATTAAAAGAAACAGGGACTTAAGAGATGATCCAATCTAGAGGAATGTAACAATAAAAGGGAAAGGTAAAAATACTTTTTTTCTTTAATAAAATTTGCCTCTTCACTGTAAGTCTAAATTAAGAATTTTAACATGACCTATTTCATAATAACATGATGAAATATATTTTTTTTGTTTCATCGCATTTACTTATGTCTCCAATACTGACGACGCCACTGTCACAGGCCAAATCAAAGGTGGTGACGAATCAGGATATAGGAGGGAGATTGAAAATCTGGCTGAGTGGTGCCATCACAATAACCTCTTAATCAAAGGCAGCCAATCCAAGGAGCTGTTTATTGGCCTCAAGAGGAGGAAACCAGCTCATGAGCCAGTCCTCTTCAGGGGATCAGGGGCAAAGAGAGTCAGCAACTTTAAATTCCTCTGTGTTATCATTTCAGAGGACCCGTTCCAGGTCCAGCCCGTAAGTGCCTTTACAAAGAAGACATAGAATCACCTCCATGGAACTTGCTTAGAAGTTTGCGAAGATTTGGCACGCAATCTAAAACTTTGACAAACTTCTATAGATGTGTGGTGGAGAGTATATTGAATGGTTGTATCACAGCCTGGTATGGAAACATTGATGCTTCTGTATAGAGAAGCCCACAAAAAGTAGTGAATATGGGCTAGTCCATCAGGATTAAAGCCCATCTACACAGAGCATTGTCGGAAGAAAGCAGCATCCATCATCAAGGACCCCCACCATCTAGGCCATGTTCTCTTCTTGCTACTGCCATCAGGAAGAAGGTACAGGAGCTTCAGGACCCACACCACCAGGTTCAGGAACAGTTACTATTCCTCAACCATCAGGATCTTTAACCAGAGGGGATAACTTTACTCGCCCCCATCGCTGAACTGTTAAAACAGCCTACAGACTCACCCTCATCTCATCCTCTCAGTGTTTATTGCTTATTTTTGTTTCTCAGCTCAAGCTGATGAAACCTGAGGTACGGACATAGCCAAGCACATCATTTCTCAATTGCTGGGAACTTTTGGACTATTCTAGTGGTATTTAGTATTGTGGCTTTTTGGAGATTTTGCATAAATATTGCTGTGCAGGTCTAATTGATTGATACTATTGTGTAGTGACTTTGGGATGGTACCAGTTGTAGATATTACTACTGGGGCAATCTATACCCAGTTTGTGTTCCATAGTCTTTCAATGTTCTCTTTCAATTTAGCATATTTCTGGTGTTTTCACTCATTGATTTCTGTTTGTAATACATGTTTGGAATGGCTTTATCTATTAAGTAAGTTGTTCTTGCTCATTTATCCTATATTATTATATCTGGACAGTTATTATGGATTGTCCTGTTTATAATAATGGATCACTTGTAATATAACTTGTAGGACCCTAAAACTGGAACAGGGTTGTATTTATAGCAAGATATGGTACCCTTTATGAGTTTGTATCTTAAAGCAAGATTTTGCTGAATGAGTTTGCCACTTGATTGTGCCTGTGTAAGTAATCAGATTGAGTTAAACTGCTGCAGGATCCTGTAATGTATTGGGTTGTTTCTTGGTTCCCTTGGCATTTTCTGCAGTTGTCATGAATTTGTTGGTCTTTATGATGTATTTTTTAAAAATCTGTTGACCACATTGCCCTGGCACAAGGAACCCCTCTGTTTCTGCAAGGAGGTCTCCAACTCTAATCCAGGTGCTTGATGCTTCCTTATCGACGTTTACTTCTGCAGGAATAATTTCTTCCGTTTTTGGGTTGTGCTTGCATTTCAGTTTCGTGGTGTGCACAAATCAGATTTTACAAATGCACACATGGAGTGCTGAATCCTGTTTTTGTTTATAAAAATATATGCTTCGTCATTTTCCTTGAGTATTGTGTGAAATTTTATGATTTTTCTTTTTGTATTTATGCAGTTTGCTGTCTTTTGGGTGTATGTCTGTCTTGTTGGGTGCAGTCTTTCAGTGATACTATTGTTGTTTTGTGTGTTTACTGTGAATGCCTGCAAAAAATGAATCTCAGCGTTGTGTTAGCGACATATATGTACTTTCATAATAAACTTGTTTTGAATTTTGACAACCTCTACTTCTGACAACCTCTAATCAGCATCTCTAATGCTAATTTAATGGTCTATCCAAAATTGCCCACTTTGAACTGCGTAGGTTCTAAATCGGAATCAGAATCAGGTTTGATATCACTGGCATATGTCATGAAACTTTACATCAGCAGTACCATGAAATACATGATAAATAAAAATAGAGAAAAAACTGAGTTGCATTAAGTATACATATATTTCTCTATTAAATATTTGTTAAAATTAGTAGTGCAATAAAATGTAGTGAGGGAGTGTTCATCCATTTAGAAATCAGATGGCAGGAGGGAATTGTTGAGTGTGTGCCTTCAAGCTTCTGTACCTCCTTCCTGATGGTAACAAAGAGATGAGAGCATGTCCAGGCTGGTGGAGTCCTTAATGATAGACGCTGCCTTCCTAAGGTACCACACCTTGAAGATGTCTTGGATACTGCAGAGGCTATGATGATGGTTTAGATATGACGGATGTTCCCTCAGAACGATGATGAACAGTACATAGATTTTCTCAGAGTGCATGGAACAATTTCTTCAATACACTGGAAAATCTGTTCCTTCAGACTGCCACAATTTATTTTCCAAATGAATTCAAATTAAGCTGCCGACTTGACTTTAAAAAGCTTTTCTCAGCTGTGGTTTGATACTTTACACTGGATAGAAAGTTCAAAGGGCAATACAATGTGACCATACATGTATTTTATATCCCTCTTGTCTACAACCGAGAGAACTGCTTGCAATGTGATTGGAAATAATTTTGTGGACACAGAGCAAGGGAACAAGACAGAAGTTGGAGGGGTTAGGAAGGGGAGGCCAAAGGCATGGTTGAAATCCAGGATTTTGGTAATCAGGGAAGCAAATGAAAGATGTATGGACCAAAGTAGAGAATTCCAAGGGCAAAAAGCAGAATCATTAACGTGAGTTCTGACAGTTGAAGTTTGGAATTTGTCAAGTGTAATATTAGCGTAGAGACACAAGGCAAAAGGTGTTAATGTAGCAATGTTGCATGAGATGTTGGAAAAGCAATGATAAGAATTTTACAAACGGTTTCTAATGCAAAGGCCACCATTGGATCAGTTAGGGGCGGGTGTGGTGAATCTGAAAGTAAAGCTCTGTACAGAAAAATAATCAAGCTAAAGCACTGGGGCCCTGAATAGTAGTGAGGGAGGTGGTGTAGGAGCAAATGTGAAACCTACCCCTATACCTCTTCCATCACTACCATTCAGGGCCCCAAAAAGTCCTTCCAGATGAGGCGACACTTCACCTGCGAGCCTGTTGGGGTCATCTAATGTATTTGGTACTCCCGAGAGATCCAATATAGATTGGGAGAGTGCTTCGTTGAGCACCTTCACTCCAACCACCCCCAAAATTGGGATTTAGCAGTGGCCACCCATTTCAATTCTACTTCCCATTCCTATTCCGACATGTCAATCCATGGCCTCCTCTACTGCCATGATGAGGCCACGCTTCACATTGGAGGAGCAACACCTTATATTCTGTCTGGGTAGCCTTCAACCTGATGGGATTAATATCCCATTTCTCGAATTTCCGGTAAATGCCCCCCTCTTCACCATTCCGCATTCCCGTTTCCTTCTCATATTTTATCTCCTTATCTGCCCGTCACCTCCTTCTGATGCTCCTCCCCCTTCCCTTTCTTCCATGGTCTTCTACCCTCTCCTATCATCATCCCCCTTTCCTGCCCTTTATCTCTTTCACCCATCAACTTCCCAAATCTTTACTTCACCCTCCTTCCCCCTCTCCCAGTTTCACCTGTTGCCTTGTAATTCTTCCTCTCCTCCCCCGACCTCCTTCGTCTGACTGCTTCACTCTTCCTTTCCAATCTTGATGAATGGTCTCGGCCTGAAAACCTTTTCCATAGATGATGCCTGGCCTGCTGAGTTCCTCCTGTATTTTGTGTGTGTCGGTTGGATTTCCGGCAAATACAGAGTTTCCCATGAATGTTGAAAGGCCTTGATACAGTGGATATGGGGAGGATGTTTCTGAAAGTGGGGGAGTCTGGTACCAGAGGGCACAACCTCAGAGTAGAGGGGGGTCCAATTAGAACAGAGATGAAGAATTTCTTTCACCAGAGGGTGGTGAATCTGTGGAATTTGTTGCAACAGGCAGCTGTGGATGACAGGTCATTGGGTGTATTTAAGGCGGAAGTTGATAGGCTATAGATTAGTCAGGCTGTGCAAGGTTACAGGGAGAATGCAGTGGTTGAGAGGTAAAATGGATCAGTCATGATGAAATGGCGGAGCAGACTTGATGGGCCAAATGGCCTAATACTGCTTCTATATTTCATGGTCTTATTGCCTTTATCACTGAATAAGCATTTTATGGTCACGTGCTAGCACAATGAATTACTTTGATTTTGATAGCAATAACATGTTGTAGGTATGCAGGTTAAAGAAGCAAGCTTGGGCTGTGCTTTGAGTCTTGCTTTCCACTGAGTGAAGATCAGACTTCACAGCTAATTGAATATCTCACCTAAAGTGACATAGGGCGACTGTATGAAATAATATCTCTAAGTCCGATGTGGGTCGTAAATATAATCTAATAAACCAGTGTATGTATTGCAAATGCTATTAACTCTGAAAAAAAACTGTTCTCCTGATGATTCAGCTTGTTAAAACAGAATGTTACTGGGTGATATATCCTAGGAAATCCTGCTTTTACTGTGGGTCAATATTGACTAATCTCTACTTAAGTAAAAGCAAGGGGGACATGGTGGTGTATTGATTAACAGCAGTGGTTGTAAATTCTGGGTTCAATTCCTGTCGCTGTCTGTAAAGGGTTGGTATTTTCTCCTTGTGACAGTGTGGGTTTCTTCCAGGTGCTCTGGAAGTTTAGGGTTAGTAAGTTGTGGAATGTTATGTAGACACTGGAAACATGGAGATATGTGTAGGGTGCCCTCTACACATCTTGATCATTGATGCCGATAATGTATTTCACTGTATGTTTGGATGTATACGTGAAAAATAAAGCTAATCTCTCTTTGCCCCCAAATTCCAGGAACTTCCTACAGGGGCACAATTGAGAGCATCCTGACTGGCTGCATCACTGACTGGTATAGGAACTGTACCTCCCTCAATCGCAGGACCCTGCAGAGAGTGCAGTGGACAGCCCAGGGCATCTGTAGTTGTGAACTTTCCACTATTCAGGACATTCACAGAGACAGATGTGTAAAAAGGGCCTAAAGGATCATTAGGGACCCAAGTCACCCCAGCCACAATCTATTCCAGCTGCTACCATCCAGGAAATGGTACCGCAGCATAAAAGCCGGGACCAAAAGGCTCCAGGACAGCTTCTTCCACCAGGCCATCAGACTGATGAACTCACGCTGATTTGAGTGTATTTCTATATTACATTGACCATTCTATTTATTATAAATTACTATGATTGTACATTGGACATTTAAACGGAGACGTAACGTAAAGATTTTTACTCCTCATGTATGTGAAGAATGTAAGAAATAAAGTCAATTCATTTCAATTCAATTATGTTTTGTAACTTCAAAACATTAAACTAATTCAAAAGGAAGAAGTGGGAACAGGTGGGGTACTTTGTGTTTACTGTGCACATATAACGTGGTGATGTATGCAATTCATGTATTTTTGCATACAAGTCATAACGAATTACTTAAATGAACAAGAGAGCTTCATCAAAAATATATATATCCAAAGCAACACACACAAAATGCTGGAGGAACTCAGCAAGTCAGGCTGTCTATGGAAATGGATAAACAGTTGACATTTCGGGTCAAAACCCTTCTTCAGGACTCAAGGTTACTCAAATTTCTACAGACGTACTGTGGAGAACATTCTAACTGGCTGCATCTCCATCTGGTAATGGGGGAGTGTGGTGGGGATAGGGGGAATATACTACCACACAGGATCAAAATAAACTACTTTTTAAATTCTAATTTTTGCACTACTTAATTAATTTAACTATTTAATATTTATATGCTTTCAGTAATTTTTTTCTATTATTATGTATTGCAATGTACCGCTGCCACAAAGACAACAAACTTCGCGACATATGCTGATGTCAACCTGATTCTGAATATTACTTAAATATTAAATATACTCTTTAATTGTTACCTTTTCCTCCATTGCTAGAAATGACCATACCGTTTATGATTTGGTAAGTTCTACCTATTAATGCCTGCTCCAAATGACTCAGTGTTTGTTGACCAGATGTCTTTACGCATAACAAATCCCAATCATGGTCCAGAGATTGGAGACAGAAGAAACAAAGGCTAGCCACGTATGGCACGTGTCAAGTGAAGGGAAGCACCCTTGGAATTGTTTCTGTCCCTCAGAAGACTGAAGATAATTGGAAAAGCTCGATTCACTTTTAGTTCCCGTTACTTTCTAACTCTAATGAAATATCACAGAAAATAAATTCCCTTTGCAGAAACTCATTGAATCATCTGGTGAGACAATCACATCAGATTTGAGCTGGATAAAACTCACAAGCGAATGTGGCATTATATTGTTAGGTTATAACTGTATTTGTTCATTGTAAGTATTAAATTCACGCTGCCTGCTCTTTCACATCACTGTATATGCTCTTACTGTTTACTGACGGTACACACTGTGGGTGGTTGATGCTTCTTAAAAGCATCGTGCACTTAATAGAGGTAAGGTAGTTTTCAGCCACAAGAAACGTGAAGTGAAATGAGTTTTGCAGGACGGAGGAATGGCTGAACATGAGAGAGAAAATGTCAGGGTTTTCTGATAATGCGTAAGAGACCTTTGTGGAAGAGGTGGAGAGAAAGACAGAAGTATGATCGATTTGTAGAGGGAATAGAGGCTCTTCCAGATAAATGCTCAGGAGAAAGAGGAAATGTAAGCTGGAAGCCCAGATATAAAATGTACAAGGCAGAAACAAGTTTAATAATCCCAAGAGTTGTCAAGTGAATGTTTTCTTACAACTTGATTCAATACATCCCCATTGCCTATTAATCAAAATTTTTCATCAATCAATACTTAATGCAATTATTCATATGCTCTACCTCGCCCTGAAAACGACTGACAGCTTTTTCATATCAACAGTCTCACTGCCCCAACTCACAGCAGAACATCAAGCGATCGTCTTGTGAAACAGATTTCGTGGGAGGATTACATGGCAGCACGAACAAAATGGAGTGCATGTTAGTTTGTGCATTTTAAGTTGCCACAGAGAACCGCTTACAGATGCCACAAGAAAGGGCACCAATGGGGCTACACTGAGTGTCAATATGGTACCAATATATTCTTCTTCCCTTATCTCCCTTCACCTTCATACTTCAGTCCTGAACCTACAACTGGTGTATGTTTGCCCTCCTTCACTATAAACTTGACTCTTGCTCCTTTTCTCCCCCTTATGTCAACCACACATGAACTGAAGCCTTCCCAATTTGTAAAAGAAATGATATCTTTGGTCAATCCCAAAGCCACAGCCCCTAAGACTGAGAGTAATTTATATGGGACAGATGAAGGATGTAATTTGCTGAGACATTAGCACAAGCAGCACGCACAAGATGCTGGAGGAACTCAGCAGGTCAGGCTGCATCTACGGAAATAAATAAACAGCCAACGTTTCGGGCCGAGACCCTTCTTCTGGATCAGGAGACCTGAAGAAGGGTCGGGGCCCAAAACATCGACTGTTCATTCATTTCCATAGATGCAGCCTGACCTGCTGAGTTCCTCTAGCATTTTGCTGGTTGCTTTCGATTTTCAGCACCTGCAGACTTTTTCATGCTTATCAGGAGAACAAGCATGGGAAGGCAAAGATAGGGCAAGTCAACCCACCAGGGCTCACAGACTAGTCCTGGGGCAGGACATTCAGTCAGGCTGATGTCAAATACCTGGTGCTCTGGAAGGACAGCTAGAAAGCCCCCTCTCAAAGTCAGATAGGACTGAGCACATCCTTTCATGCAGCATGGTAGCATAGAGGATAGTACAACACTGTACAGGCGACCCAGGTTCAATTCCTGCCATTGCCTGTAAGGAGTTTGTACAGACGTTTGTATATTCTCCCCGTGACCGTATAGATTTCCACCGGGTGCTCCAGTTTCCTCCCACTATCTAAAGACGTACTGGCTGGTAGGTTACTTGGTCTCCTGATTAGGCTAGGATTAAATTGAGGGACTGCTGAGCACTGTGGCTGCAAGGACCAGGAGGCCCTGTTCCACACTTAACTCAATAAATAAAACAATAGAATAAAAAATTGTGGAACCTAATGTACAATCAAGAACCACAACTGAGCACATGATGATCAAGGCCCCAGATGAAGATGGCAACAAAGCAGTTCCTACCTGGACTTCTGTATTGTTCACATGTTGCTTCAAGCAAAGAACACTGGGTAAACGAGACCCTACTGATTCAAATTTTTGTACAGAGCAAATCCAATATTATTATCTCATTTAATGAGTGTTACAGTAGGGATTTACTTTTGAGGTGAGCATTCAATTATATCACTTAAGAAATAATCCTTTCAAATGGCTCTGACAAGCACTCCATATGCACTTTTAATTAGCTGCAATTTACTGTTTGTGCTTGTCTCATCATATTTTAGAAATATTAAACAGGCCATAGAGTTACGGACTTAAAATCAGATATTTTGCTGCCAGGCTTAAATGAAAATTAACAGTAAATACTGCAAAGAAGGCATGGAATGCCATTCATCTGGAGAAGCCTGTTACAAGTGTGCTGTTCCTGGGATTGAAGTTTGTTCTGGTTCGGAGAATGCTCACTCTGAAGGGCCATTTTCAATACAGACTGCAAGGGTCTCACAGGAACCATTATCAGACAAAACAGCTTTGGTTTGCTTTCTTTGAAGATTGACAGCAAGTATATAAACACATACACAGGGGAAGGAGAGTAAGATAAAGTCAGGCACAGAGCCAAAGCGAGGTGAGAAAAAGATTAAGACAAAACGGTACCAGAAAGTGTTCTGAAGTTACATTAAGAAATTCAATATAGCAGTTTTAGTATTCGTGCACTGAATTGCTTTGGTGATGTGACAAGATTCACCTTGGCAACAGCAACCCTTTCTTGCCCTTTCTATGGAGTTCTAATGCACAGTTAGCACTAGTTGAACAAAATTTGCTTTTCCATATATAATTTTTCCAAACATTCATTCTGTAATTCCAACAATAAACAAGATAGATCTCAACAGTAATACTCTGGCATCAAAGTCAGAAGCTCATTGGTTCAAGCTCCTCTCCAACTCATATCCTGCGATGAAACTTCAGTGTAGTGCTGATGGTTAGGGACGTGGGTTAAGTAATTATAATATACCCCAATACACAATATGAAGAATGCTAAGGAGTACTCCTGATGGTTTGACCAGCAATAATCCCTCAAACAGCATTTCCAATAGAAATTGTTCATTCCGCCTGTTGCCCATGGGAATCGACTGTGGAAAACAGGGTACAGCATTTGTCTACAGCAGCAGGGGATGCTCTAAAGAAAGAAATTTATCGAGTACAGGACATGTTGCATGCAATAAGGTACCATATAATTGCAGGTTCTTTCTCAGTGAACGACAATCTAATATTTTATTTTATTTTTGGAAACTAAATGAATATATGATTTTTTCCTATCATTAAACAAAGCCTGTCAAAGTAAATACGTTGCAAAGTTCAAGTGAGTAATTGGGGAAACTGAATGCTGTGAGACATTAAATACCCCTCTGTGGAATTTAATGTTATGCAGCTAAGGTTTAAAATCTCAAATTGTAGTGGGACAATCCTTGGCAGGACGCCAAATTCGTTTGCTCTGTTTCAGTTTTTAAATGGACGACAGTAGTTAGTTATGATGCATGAGTGAATATGACATAAATCACCTGAAACAAAAGGTTACAGGAATACCGACTTTCCAAATGACCTTCACAAGACAGTGGAGGCATAAATATTATGTAGCCTTTTTGGTTGCAATTAAGATGATTTGAGTTTTCTTCCCTCTCCTTGCCAAATTGTCAGATGATACTTTAATGAATCCATTAATGTAATCTGCATTTGATGTTAGGCATAGAAATTAATATGATTAATTACTGTCTGATATGCTACCATTTTCAAATCCTATCGGTTCAAAAATAGTCTGTGCGCTCATCTTTCAAGCTAAGACATTTCTTAATGATCAAAAGTTAAGATTTAAAAAAAGGTCCAACTCGAGTGATCCTAATGAACATTAGATAAATATTAAGTACAAAGAACTAAGTACTAAGTATCTAATGGCCTGCACTAGTGGCTTAATTGTGGTTACAAATTGGAATGATTGCTGTGGCAAAGCTAAAAAATATGGATCTCTAGCACAAAGATGTAGGCAGAGCTAAGAAATGTCACAGCAAACATTTCTCTTAGCTATTAGCTGGGCCTAAGTATTGTCTGCTATTGAACAGATACATTATGAAGTTTGTGTTAATAATTCCAGTTAAATATTGAACCAAGTAATTTTATCCCTGGTCCTGAGTGTTCCATGCTCCTTTTAGGATTGTGTTTTTCTTCACATTCTTCTTACAAGAATGCAGCACAACATCTGTCGGGGCTAACTTTCATCTGCCATCTCTCTGCCCACTCCGCCAATTGCCTTATTTCATTGAACTCTGTATCCACAGGACTGTGTTGACTGCAAATTTTAAAAATGTTCTTTTGTGAACGAGTCCAGGTTACTTATAGAGATAAGAAGACAAGCAGTAGTTCTCATACTGATCTCTGAATCACTCCTCTTCCCTACAACATAACAAAAAAACTTGCTCTACTTCTTGCTTTTCTACTGTTTGTCCCATTTTCTATCCTTGCTGTTGCTGTTCCTTTTATTTCATGGACCTGATAACAATTCTATGAAATGGCTCTTTATTAAATGCCTTTGGAGATCCATATGTACCAGATCAGCTACTTTGTCCCTTACCAACTTTGAGTGACTATCAAAAAACTCCCATCAAATTGGCTAGACATGATTTGTCATGCTGGCTTTCCCTCTTCCACCACTCTTGCCCAGATGACTGCTGTTTTCCATTCTGTATAAATACAGTTTATAGAACTTACCCTTGTGGTGCACCTCTGCTGGTGGATATTATGGAGGAGCTGTTGTTGCCAATCTAAACTGACGGGAGTCTACATGTGAGGAAATTGGGGATCCAACTGCACAAGGAGGTATTGAAGTTCAAGGTCCTGAAGCTTAGAGATTAGTTTTGAGGGGATGCTGAGTGGTTGTTGAGAAAGGGCATCTTTGCTGTCTAGTTGTTCCAGGGTTTAGAGAAGAGCCAATGAAATGCAATCTGCTGTGGACTCATTGTGCCAGTAGGGAAATTGGAGTTTCTCGGGCAAGTGTTGATATGTTTCATCACCAATGTCTCAATGCACTTTATCACTGTGGATGCAAGTACTACGGGATGACAGTCATTGAGGCAGGTTATCATGTTTTTATTAGGCGCTGGTATGACTGAAGCCTGCTTGAAGTATCTGGGTAACTCAGACTGCGGAAGTGAGAGGTTGAAGGTATCGGTGAACACCCCAGCAAGTTGATCAATACAGGTGTTTAGTACTTGGTCAGGTTTCCCGTCTGGGCTCTGGGTTCACCCTCCTGAAGGATGCCAGCCGCAGAGATCGAAATCACAGGGTCATCAGGGGCTGTGGGAATTTGCGATGCTTCCCCCATGCTTTGATGGTCAAAGTGAGCATAGAATGCATTGAGCACATCTGGGAGTGGAGCCCTGTGTTCACCTATGTCACTTGATTTCACTTTGACAGAGGTGACAGCATTCAAGCCCTGCCACAGCTGTCTAGCATCCTTCATTGATTCGAGTTTAGTCCAGAATTGCCACTTGACCCAGGAGAAGGCTTTCCGGAGATCGTATCTGGGCCTCGAGTAACTTGCTTGGTCATCAAACTCGAATGCCGCTCATCTGCCCATCAGCAGATTGGGGATCTCATGGTTTACCCAGGGCTTCTGGTTGGGGAAGACGCTGAATAATTTTGAAGGGACACCACTCATCTGTGACCATTTTTATAACGGAGTGTTCATTCAGATCCACTGATCTTGAACACAACCCAGCCCACTGCCACACCTCTGCTTTACCCTCATCTCTGGAGCCTTGCTGTTTAGCCGCTTCCTGTATGCAGGTAGGAGGAGGAGAGCCAAGCATTCAGAGTTCCTGAAACGCAATCTGGGCATGGAACAGTAGGCATTCCTTATCTTAGTATAGCAATGGTCTAGAGTGTTGGAACCCCTGGTGCGACAGGTTATATGCTGATGGTAATTGGGCAGGGATTTCTTCAAAGAAGCCTGATTGAAATCCTTGACTATGATATGAAATGCAACAGGTTGGACTGCTTCTTGTTTGATGACAGCATTATGCAGCACCTCAAGCGCTTGATTATAGTTGAACACTGGCAGCGTTTAAACGGCAGACAGGGTCACGGAGGAGAACTCTCTTGGTAAATAGAATGGTTGGCATTTGATTGTTAGGTGTCCAAGGTTTGGGGAATAGAAATAGGACAAAATCGCCACGCAGGAGAACAACAGAGAGCTTATCATGAAACACGCACCTTCACCTGAGTGCAAAGAATTTCAGATATACCATTAATGATCATAATAAAGTAAGCTTATGTCTGAAGTAGCAGTATAGAAAAGCAGATGGGGAAAAGAATTGCAGACAGTTTGAATGTCAAGGCCCCACTTGTTTCCAATAACTTTTGTGTCACCATGAAATGTGACATTACCTTTGTATTATTCTGAGTTTCAGGATGGGGTGTCCCAATCTCCTGTTGCAATTATGGCGAGAGATTGACAGAATGTCAAGAGAGGGGACACGTTATTGAGAGGTTGCTCTCAGTTAAAAGCGAGTAGCATCAATCCACAGAACAGGGGATTTCAGATCCCTGCTCAGCAAAAAGGGCACATACCTTCAAACTTGGATTCTGAAATGCAGTAATTGGTAACATAAGTTCAGTCTGGTACAGAGCAGACAATAGCTCAAATCCACTGCATTATGTGTAACAATCCTCTGCTAAATTCCTGCTTTTCTTGATGATATTTATTTATTTATTGATAAACAGCATGAAATAGCCCCTTATGGCCCTTCAAGCACGATGCCCAGCAACCCCTTCATTTAATCCTAGCCTAATTACGGGGCAATTTAAAATTACCCTATCAAGCTGTACGTCTGTGGAATGTGGGAGGAAACTGGAGCACCCGGGAGAATCTCCAGAGGGTCACAGGGAGAATGTCGACACGGTCACGGGGAGAATGTCGACACGATCACGGGGAGAATGTCCACACGGTCACTGGGAGAATGTTGACACGGTCACGGGGAGAATGTCGAGACGATCACGGGGAGAATGTCCACACGGTCACTGGGAGAATGTCGACATGGTCACGGGGAGAATGTCCACACAGTCACGGGGAGAATGTCCTCATGGTCACAGGGAGAATGTCAACACAGTCACTGGGAGAATGTCGACACCGTCACGGGGAGAATGTGCATATACTATCATGGGGAGAATGTCCACACGATCACGGGGAGAATGTCGGTACGGTCACAGGGAGAATGTCCTCACGGTCACGGGGAGAATGTCCACATGATCATGGGGAGAATGTCCAACGGTCACGGGGAGAATGTGCATACTATCTCGGGGAGAATGTCCACACGATCACGGGGAGAATGTCGACACGGTCACGGGGAGAATGTCCTCACGGTCATGGGGTGAATGTCCACACGGTCACTGGGAGAATGTGCATACTATCACGGGGAGAATGTCCACACGATCATGGGGAGAATGTGCATACTATCACGGGGAGAATGTCCACACGATCACAGGGAGAATGTCGACACATTCACGGGGAGAATGTCCTCACGGTCACGGGGAGAATGTCCTCACGGTCACGGGGAGAATGTCGACACATTCACGGGGAGAATGTCCTCACGGTCACGGGGAGAATGTCCTCATGGTCACAGGGAGAATGTCCACACGATCACGGGGTGAATGTCCACACGGTCACGGGGAGAATGTCCACACGGTCACGGGGAGAACGTCCACACGGTCACGGGGAGAACGTCCACACGGTCATGGGGAGAATGTGCATACTATCACGGGGAGAATGTCCACACGATCACGGGGAGAATGTTGACACAGTCACGGGGAGAATGTCCTCACGGTCACGGGGAGAATGTCCACACGGTCACGGGGAGAATGTGCATACTATCACGGGGAGAATGTCCTCACGGTCACGGGGAGAATGTCCACACGGTCACGGGGAGAATGTTCTCACGGTCATGGGGAGAATGTCCTCACGGTCATGGGGAGAATGTCCTCATGGTCACAGGGAGAATGTCCACACGGTCACTGGGAGAATGTTGACACGGTCACGGGGAGAATGTCGAGACGATCACGGGGAGAATGTCCACACGGTCACTGGGAGAATGTCGACACGGTCACGGAGAGAATGTCCACACGGTCACGGGGAGAATGTTCTCACGGTCACGGGGAGAATGTCCTCACGGTCATGGGGAGAATGTCCTCATGGTCACAGGGAGAATGTCCACACGGTCACTGGGAGAATGTTGACACGGTCACGGGGAGAATGTCGAGACGATCACGGGGAGAATGTCCACACAGTCACTGGGAGAATGTCGACACCGTCACGGGGAGAATGTGCATATACTATCATGGGGAGAATGTCCACACGATCACGGGGAGAATGTCGATACGGTCACAGGGAGAATGTCCTCACGGTCACGGGGAGAATGTCCACATGATCATGGGGAGAATGTCCAACGGTCACGGGGAGAATGTGCATACTATCTCGGGGAGAATGTCCACACGATCACGGGGAGAATGTCGACACGGTCACGGGGAGAATGTCCTCACGGTCATGGGGTGAATGTCCACACGGTCACTGGGAGAATGTGCATACTATCACGGGGAGAATGTCCACACGATCATGGGGAGAATGTGCATACTATCACGGGGAGAATGTCCACACGATCACAGGGAGAATGTCGACACATTCACGGGGAGAATGTCCTCACGGTCACGGGGAGAATGTCCTCACGGTCACGGGGAGAATGTCGACACATTCACGGGGAGAATGTCCTCATGGTCACGGGGAGAATGTCCTCATGGTCACAGGGAGAATGTCCACACGGTCACGGGGTGAATGTCCAACGGTCACGGGGAGAATGTCCACACGGTCACGGGGAGAATGTCCACACGGTCACGGGGAGAATGTCCACACGGTCACGGGGAGAACGTCCACACGGTCATGGGGAGAATGTGCATACTATCACGGGGAGAATGTCCACACGATCACGGGGAGAATGTTGACACAGTCACGGGGAGAATGTCCTCACGGTCACGGGGAGAATGTCCACACGGTCATGGGGAGAATGTTCTCACGGTCACGGGGAGAATGTCCTCACGGTCATGGGGAGAATGTCCTCACGGTCACAGGGAGAATGTCCACACGGCCACGGGGAGAATGTCCACACGGTCACGGGGTGAATGTCTACACGGTCACGGGGTGAATGCCGACACAGTACCAGGGAGAATGTCGACACAGTCACGGGGAGAATGTCCACACGATCACGGGGAGAATGTCCACACGATCACGGGGCGAATGTGCATACTATCACGGGGAGAATGTCGACACGATCACGGGGAGAATGTGCATACTATCACGGGGAGAATGTCGACACGATCACGGGGAGAATGTGCATAGTATCACGGGGAGAATGTCGACACGGTCACGGGGAGAATGTGCATACTATCACGGGGAGAATGTCGACACGGTCACGGGGAGAATGTGCATACTATCACGGGGAGAATGTCCACACGATCACGGGGAGAATGTGCATACTATCACGGGGAGAATGTCGACACGGTCACGGGGAGAATGTGCATACTATCACGGGGAGAATGTCGACACGGTCACGGGGAGAATGTGCATACTATCACGGGGAGAATGTCCACACGATCACGGGGAGAATGTCGACACAGTCACGGGGAGAATGTCCACACGATCACGGGGAGAATGTCCACACGGTCACGGGGAGAATGTCCTCACGGTCACGGGGAGAATGTCCTCACGGTTATGGGGAGAATGTCCACATGGTCACGGGGAGAATGTCGACACGGTCACGGGGAGAATGTGCATACTATCACAGGGCGAATGTCCACACGATCACGGGGAGAATGTCGACACATTCACGGGGAGAATGTCCACATGGTCACGGGGAGAATGTCGACACGGTCACAGGGAGAATGTCCACATGGTCACAGGGAGAATGTGCATACTATCACGGGCAGAATGTCCTCACGGTCAAGGGGAGAATGTCCACACGGTCACGGGGAGAATGTCCTCACGGTCACAGGGAGAATGTCCACACGGTCACGGGGAAAATGTCCTCACGGTCAAGGGGAGAATGTCCACATGGTCACGGGGAGAACGTCCACACGGTCACGGGGAGAATGTCCACACGGTCATGGGCTGAATGTCCACACGGTCACGGGGTGAATGCTGACACAGTACCGGGGAGAATGTCGACACGGTCACGGGGAGAATGTCCACACAATCTTGAGGAGAATGTCCACACAATCACGGGGAGAATGTACAAACTCCTTACAGGCAGCAGTGGGAATTGAACCCGGATCGCCTGTGCTGTAAAGCATTGTGCTACCATACCACTCAAATATTTTAAATCAATTTTGCAATATTTTGAAGGGTTTACCACCAACATCTTCACCAATGATTATCTCTCAGTCCATAGTTCTGAATCAGATTATCAGGACATTTTTATATTGTTTGTAGAACCTTGCTGTGCACAAAATGTCTGATTCATTCATCATTAACACCATAGTGCCTTATCCACAGTAGAGTTTTATTGTTGAGTTCATCTGTGTTTTGGAAAGCCCTTAACGTTGCCAATTGTTCATTTCTCTAGATGCCTACGATGTAAATAAAGGGATCCCACTACCAAATATATCTTTGCCTATGCTCCCCTCCACCTTCCTCAGGGATTGCACCCTCCATGATTTCCTTCTCCAATCGTCCCTCCCCACTTATCTCCTTCCCAGCACTTATCCCCACACATGGCCAAAGTA
The DNA here is from genome assembly GCF_030144855.1 of Hypanus sabinus. NCBI lineage: Eukaryota > Metazoa > Chordata > Chondrichthyes > Myliobatiformes > Dasyatidae > Hypanus > Hypanus sabinus. Next base: position 94,260,993 of record NC_082718.1, read on the forward strand.
CTACACCTGCCCATTCACCTCCATCCAGGGCCCCAGATAGAGTTCTTCCAGGTGAGGCAATGCTTCACCTGCGAACCTGCTGGCGTTGTCTACGGTGTCAGGTATTCCTGATGTGACCTCCTCTACACTGGTAAAATCCGTCATAAATTGGGGGAACCATTTCGTTGAACACCTCTGCTCCATCCGCCAAAAGTGCAACTTTCCACTGGTCAAACATTTTAATTCCCATTCCCGCTCCCATTCCTGTTCCAATGAGTCGGTCCATGTCCTCCTCATGTACCACGATGTGGCCACCCTCAGGGTGGAGGAACAACACCTTATATTCCATCTAAATAGCCTCCAACAATGGTATGAATATTGATTTCTCCTTCCAGTAATTTTTTTCCTCTCCCCCCCTCCTCTCTTCTTCTATTCCCCACTTTACCTCTTCTCACCTGCCTACCAGCTCCCCCTGGGTCCCCTCCTTCTTCTCTCTCCCCTCTGGTCCACTCTCCTCTCCTATCAGATTCCTTCCTGTCCAACCCTTTACCTTCCCCACCCGCCTGGCATCACCTGTCACCTTATAGATATCCTTGTTCCCCTCCGTCTACCTTTTCAGTCCTGAAGAAGGGTCTCAACCCAAAACATCGACTGTTTACTCATTTCCATAGATGCTGCCTGAATTGCTGAGTTCCGGCAGCATTCTGAGTGCTTTGGATTCACTGTATCTGCAAAATTTCTTGTGTTTATGCCATTCCCATGCCTGAAATTTGGCATAATTGCCGGCTTAGCTTACCACACCAAGTGGGTCATGGGACACGTCCAAGCTGGGCTGTTTTATGTTCTAGTTTGCATCTGAGGTTTGGAAATACTGGATTGAGTGCTGCCCCAGGGCCAAGGTGCAAAACACAATACATATAATACATATAAGATAGTAAGCGCACATGATGTCAGTAAAATACAGTCAAACTAAATAAAATATAGTCCAAGGCCCAGAGACCATAAATGTTGCAGCAGACTGCAGTTGAACATAATATGATTTGCCTTCTGCAAAGTGAACACTGGGGAGGGGAAGCATGGACACTGACCCACACCACCTCTGGCACTCTGGTGGAGCACCTGGCTCTGTCACTTCTCCCCGGGCAGCTGCAGACAAGGAACACCTCAGCTTGTGGCCTAGCTTGCTCCAGCCGAGGCCATGCAGAGCTCCTGCCGTCCGCCAATAAATCAGTGCCTCAGACTTGCAGCAGTCTGACATTTGAACAGTCAGCGACAACATAAATAATCCCCCTAAATGTGTTTTGTACATGATTTTACATTGCTGCAGTGTTTTCAGATTTGTCTTGTTCTGCATCACACTGAAGACTTCAAAGCTCCCTGCTTTACAAAGCAGGGGATACATGACCCTGGAAAATGAACTGTCAGGGCTGGTAATTCATTGTGCTTTGCCTAAAGACTGAAAGGATGTTCTGCACTTCATTGTGGAATGCAGCATGATAAGATAAAGGTTACCACATGTCTGAGGAGAAAGAAAAAGGCTCCAGGGTGTACTGTTGATGCTAAGAATGCACTTACGTTTTGAAGAGGGCAGCTCCTTCAAGATGTAGACTGGAATGGGCAATGGATAGCACAAGAAAATATTACCAGCCCAGTGATTATTAAAGAGCCACGAAGCTACCACACTCTGAGGAAATGTTTGGCTGGCAAGTCTTTTATCTGTTCAAGTTTAGACCAGTAAGAGGGAACTTGATTGAAATACTTCAAGGGCGTTGACATGTTGGGGATGGTGCTTCCACATAGCAGATTTGGGGATGATGGTTTCTCACAGTGATTCGAGTGCACTCTCTTACTTCTTAGTGGAAGACTACACTGAAATCACTGTGAAAGAGACTACCCTGACCTGTCCACTGCTCGTTCTCTTGGATATGATGCAGAGTTTCTGGTGGCTCAAAATTTGTACCTGTGCTGAGTAGTGAGGAGAGAAAAGACTTGAAAAGTACAGAGATCAGTAAAGTAGGTGAAATATAACAAAAGAAGTGGAAAGTGACATATTTTTGTTGCAAGAGTGAGGTAAGGCAACATGACTTTAGATATAAACATAAGAAGGTCTGCAGATGCTGGAAATCCATATAAATACACAGTCAAGGTTTTGGGCCAACACCCTTCTTCAGGATGGAAATGGAAGGGGGAAGGCTCCAGAATAAAATGGTGGGGGAAGGGGAAGAAAGCTAGTTAGGTGGTAATAGGTGAAGCCAAGCAGGTGGGAACGGTAAAGGGGCTGGAGAAGAAGGAATTTGATCAGAGAGGAGAGTGACCATAGGAGAAAGGAGGAGGGGATGGACCGAGAGGAGGTGATAGGCAATTGAGAAGACGTTAAAGGCCAGAGCGGGGAATAAAAGAAGAAGGGAAGGGAGGGAAAAAAAAACCAGAAGGAGAAATTGATATTCATGCCACTAAGTTGGAGGCTTCCCAGAGGGACTATAAGGTGTTGCTCCTCCACCCTGACGGTGGCTTTACCTTGGCACAAGAGGAGGCCGTGGACTGGCATGTCAGAACGGGAATGGGAATGGAAATTAAAATGTTTGGGAAGTACCACTTCTGGTGGATGGAGGGTAGGTGCTCAACAGCACCTACTTCAGGCAAGAGAGTATGCTGGAGTACTCTGACAGATTCTGTGTGTTTTCGATTGATGAACTGTCATCAGACTGAGTTAGCAGCTAACAGTTGCCCTTCTTCAAACCAACACATAATGTAGATTGGAAGATTGTGGCCAGCATCTCTGTAACTTCCACCCTCAAATTCAGAAACAATGTACATAACGTTCATCCAGACCTGGTGCTATCAGGTTTGGGTACAACCAGCCTTGACTCTTGCCTTCATCAATTTTTAATTTATTCAGCATCCCAAATTGTTTTCCTTCTTGCAGTGACTTGGCACAAACTTCTGCAGTCGTGCCCCCACCCCCTCCGTCTCCATGTGTAAATCTTCTGTTTGGTTTCTAGCTAATCCTAGTCTTCCTTTTCCTATCCATAGGAAGAAACCCCATATATACACAGGAATTGCTTGAAATACTGAACAGATTAAGCTGCATCTATAGGAAGAGAAACGGAGTCAATAACTTTGCAAGCAGAACCTCCAGCCATCAGCTGTTTAAGCTCCAGCAGGACTGACGTTTGACACACGCACCATGGAATGTACATGTCCAAACTGACTTGCTGGCATGTTGCCCTTCCATTGGACTCCACGCGAAACCCAATGTCAGGGTCTGGTCTTAGTGGGTCCCCATGCAAGTCCACTGCCAGGCCATAATTACAGTGATAAGGGAAAAGCTGAAGTTGCTTGTGAAAACTTAGTTGTTTCTGAAGTTATTCCAGGAGGACCTAGAGGACCGCTTTGAATCGGTGGACTGGACTGTATTCAGAGATTCATCTTTGAATCCAAATGAGTATGCTGCAGTTGTTACCGACTTCGTTAGAATCTGTGCGGATGAATGTGTGCCTATGAAAACTTGCTGTACATTCCCAAGCCAAAAGTCATGGACAAATCAGGAGATTCGTCGCCTGCTGCAGACTAGATCCGTGGCATTAAAGTCAGGTGGCCCCGGTCTGCACAAGGAAACCAGGAATGACTTGCACATGGCCACTTTATGAACAATTCCAAGTGGGGTTAGAGGCAACATGGGATGCACGGCCACTCTGGCAGGGTTTGCAAGACATTACTTCCTACAAAGCAAAACCCAATAGTATGAATGGCAGCAATGCTCCTCTACAAGATGAGCTCAGCGCCTTCTATACCCACTTTGAAAATGAGAATATAACCACAGCTATGAGATCCCTGCTGACCCTCTGATCTCTGTCCTGAAGGCCAATGTCAGGCTGTCTTTCAGGAGGGTGAATATCACAAGGCAACAGGCCCCAATGGAGTACCTGGTAAGGCTCTGAAAACTTGTGCCAACCAACTGACGCAAGTATTCAATGACATCTTCAACATCTCACTGCTACGATTGGAGGTTCCCACTTGCTTCAAAAAGACAACATGTATTCCAGTGCCCAAGAAGAGCAGAGTGAGTTACATTAATGAGTATTGTCCAGTAGCAATCACATCTGCAGTGATAAAATGGTTAGAGAGATTGGTCATGGCTAGAATCAACTCCTGCCTCAGCAAGGACCTTGACCCACTGCGATTTGCCAATCGCCACAATAGGTCTACGGCAGACACAACCTCAATGGCTCTTCACATGGCTTTAGATCACCTGGACAATACAAACACTTGGGTCAGGATGCTGTTTGTTCACTACAGCTCAGTGGTTAACACCATCATTCCTACAGTCCTGATCAATAAGTTACAGAACCTGGGCCCATGTACCTCGCTCTGCAACTGGATTCTTGATTTCCTAACTGGAAGACCACAATCTGTGCAGATTGGTGATAATATCTCCTCCTTGCTGATGATCAATACTGGTGAACTTCAGGGGTGAGTGCTTAGCCCACTGCTCTACTCTCTCTATTCCCATGACTGTGTGACTAGGTATAGCTCATATACCATCTATAAATTTGCTGATGGTACAACCATTGTTGACGGAATCTCAGATGGAGATGAGAAGGTGTACAGGAGTAATATATAACAGCTAGTTGAGTGGTGTCACAGCAACAACCTTACATTCAATATCAGTAAGACCAAAGAGCTGATTGTGGACTTCAGAAAGGGGCGGACAAGGGAACATGAACCAGTCCTCACAGTGGGATCAGAAGTGGAGAGAGTGAGCAATTTCAAGTTCCTGGGTGTCATGATCTCTGAGGATCTAACCCATTCCTAACATATTAATCCAGCTATAAGGAAGGCAGGACAGTGGCATTTTTTTCATTAGGAGTTTGATGAGATTTGGTTTGTAACCTAAAATGCTCAAAAATTTCTACAGATGTCCCATGGAGAACATTCTGATGGGCTGCATCACTGTCTGGTATGGAGATGGGGTGAGAGTGGGTGGTGCTCCCACAGGGGATCAAAAGAAGCTACAGAAAGTTGTAAAATTATTCAACTTCATCATGGGTTCCATAGTATCCAAGACATCTTCAAGAAGTGGTGCCTTAGAAAAGCAGCGTCCATTATTAAGGACACCCATCACCCAGGACATGCCCTCTCCTCATTGTTACTGTTAGGATGGAGGTACAGAAGCCTGAAGGCACACACTCAGCGATTCAGGAACAGCTTCTTCCCCTCCGCCATCTGATTCCTAAATGGACTTTGAACCCATGAACACTACCTCACTTACTAAAAAATTATTTCAGTTTTTACATTATTTTTAATTTTACTATTTAATATATATACTTATTCTAATTGATTTACTTATTTTTCCATACATTATCATGTATTGCATTGTACTGCTGCCGCTAAGATAATAAATTTCACAACATATGCTGGTGATTCTGATTCTGAGTCTTCACGGTTTTATTCAATTCAAAATTTTTAAGGACTTTATTTTTTAAATTATTTATTTCAATTGAATATCAGACACATCATGCCTGATCTCAAGAGGTAGGTGCAGTGGGGCAACAACCCAAAGACTTTCATCCTACCTCACCTGTGGTAGTTCTCTTTGCTATTAGGTTGAAGTTGTATTCAGGGATATGCAGTGCACAATCCTGCCCTTTCTGATCTAACACTCCCATTATTATCGCTACACTGGAATCCCGGGTGGCGACAATCCCCAACCCATAACTTCAGTTCCAGCTCCATGGTAGACAGCCATCCACTATAAACCTAATTTACACATTCATCTTTTCTCCCATTGTCTGATCACCTCTAATATCAAACTGTTTCTTATTCTGCTGCTCTGGACTTTCCCTTTGCTTCTAAAGCTGCACACTGGTTTGTCTTTTCTTAATTAATTCACATCTTCTCTTGCAATTCTGGTGATATTTCCCCTACTTGTTCAATCAAATCCAAGGAGCTACTGATGCTGGCTCTGTTGGTGCAGCCAATTGATCTCACTTCCTCCGAATGCTCATGGTGCTCTGGGAATTTATAAACCCCCCCCCCCCCGGCATCTTCCCATCAACTACACATTCATCTCTACCGTCCTCCTAATTCTGCACTCACCTGCATCTTGAGCTGGTAGGGCTCTGAGGGCTTGTGTTTTCATTATTTTCTTCCTTCCTTCAGTTTTGTCTGTAGGACATCATCCCTCTTTCTAATGATGCTTTTGGTAGCAACATGGGCTGTGACCTCAGGCTGCTTACTGATTGACAGCTACTCAGAAGCAATCCAGACTGAGAGAGGAGGGATATAACGTACTATTTCTGAAACGTGTCTGCTACCTTTGAAACCCAAGATGGCTGCCTACCTGTTAACTCCTCTATCACTGTAGCCTGGACTCCCCAAGCCCTCACTCTTTATAATCAAACAACCCGTGATGTCATAGGCTTGGTTACAATTACCCTCAGAGTAAAAACCATTTCCCACAGCAGTATTCAGCGCCGAAAACAAATTAGAGAGCCAGGTCTACTCAGGAGCTTAAGCACTAACTGCTTTAACCTCTTTGTCTTCTGGTAGTCACTTGCTAACACTCTAAAGATTAAAGACAAGCTTTTTTGTTACAAGTGTAACCAGGTGACCATTGAATATCTGTTTTTATTGTTAAAGTGCACTTATGTATTTACTTTGGTAATGCTAAAATAGCTGGCTGTGCCTTTAAGAGAATCTAGTGATGTCATTTTGCATGGGTCGAGTAGAATGAAGAGTTGCCATTTTCTAGAAAGGACAATGTTCGAATGCTTTTCCCAAGTTTGGTGAGGAAAGATGAATAATATTTGATAATATCCATGTAAATTTGTCTTTACTTGTTTGTAAATCTAGAATATCAGTAATTTGATGCATTTTACATGTGGATGAATTAGATTTTTGCGAGTAAATTGATCAGCGCTGGATAGCGTGATTACCAAGTTCCTTAATTGGCCTACTAGGTTAGTCTTTTTAGTAATTTAACTACAAGGCAATAAATAGTATAAGTTTATTTGTCTTTCTTTATTGTTTCATGACCAAATGTGAGTGTAACCGAGTAAAGTGAATGTGTTAATCTCTGTTCACTTAGCGTGAGCAAGAAGAACTCATTTCAAAGTCTAACCTGTATGTGTCTGGAAGTGAAGCACATGTGTGCCAAATGTGAGTATATCTCTTGGTTAAGATGAGATATATTTATTCATATTTTTGATGTTGTGTATAAGATACAGGGTTGGTGGGATTCCAATATTGTACTGTTTTTTTTAGAATTGCCAGTACCATATTGGTTTTGTATATTTTGTTTTAGTTATTTTCATACTGCATAAGTAACAAGGGTGTGGTCTGAAGTTAAACTGAGATTGTAATGGTGGGAACTGTTTTTAAAACTTATTTTGTCATTTTTATTTTGATACCCTCCTTCTGCAATAAAACATCTAAAACAGATAAAGGTATTTAAGACCCGAAAAAGTCCTTGTATTTTTCCCCAGGCTACAAAACAAACTTCAAAATATACAGTGAAACGTACAACCAATACAGTTCAAGGATGTGCTGGGGGCAGTCCACAGCATGGCATACCCATAATGTACTAATCCTAACCCATGTTTTTAGATTGCAGCAGGAAACAGGAGCACCCAGCAGAAACGGGCGTGGTCACAGGAGAATGTACAAACTCTTACAGAAAGCAGCAGGAATTGTATCCAATCTTACAGCTGCTGCTGGAAAGCATTACACTAAGTTTCGTGCTACAGAGCTGCCCAATACTTGGATTACCCATCTCCTGAAATGTGTTTTTAACCCTGCAGCCCTCAGTCTCTTGCATGGTCATTGCTTCAGCTAGTGCTCGGGGTCTAAAAGCCGGGGCATTCCCAGCCGCTAACACCTCCTCCACGTGTGTTTATGAAGGGCACGAGAAACTTCATGGAATTCCTGCGCTGCAGGATGCGCACCTACCCCCAGCTTGGTAAGGCAATGGCTCCTTCCAAGACTGCAAGTAATTGCACAGTAACACACACAAAATGCTGGAGGAGCTCAGCAAGTCAGGTGGCATCTATGGAGGGGAGTAAACAGTGATGATTCGGGCCACGACCCATAACAGAACGGGACAGAAGCAAGCACCTTTGCGAAAGGCTTGATCTCCCAGTGGCCATCCATTGCAATTTTACTTCCCATTCTTATTCTGACGTGCGTGTCCATGGCCTCCTCTACTGCCATGAAGAAGCCAATCTCAGGTTGGAGGAGCAACACCTCACCTTACACCTAGATTGCCTACAACCTGATGGAATGAACACAGATTTCTCCAACTTCTGGTCATTACTCCCCCCTCGCTCCTCTTTTTTTCCATTTCTCATCCTGGTTACACACTCATCCCTACTCTTTTCTTCACCTGTCCGTCAACTCCCTCTGGTGCCCCACCTCCTTCTCTCTCTTCTATAATCCACTGTCCACTAGATTAAGTAAATAAAGAAGAAAAACAAATAAATGTAAGATGAGGATAATTAAGAGCTTTTACTATAGAAAGTTTAGTACTTTATTTAAAGGAGGTCCGAGGAGAAAGTGTTTCACACAGAACATGATAGTTATTGTTTTGGATCTCTGTTTAATTTCTGTTCCTTTGGGTACTTCCAGGAGTCAGGAAGGATGAGCAGTTTTAATTCCAAGATTTCAGTTGATTTTAGACTGCAAACAAACAGACAAATACTAAGCAATCTAAATAATGGGCTGAGAAATGATGCTAAGAGGGGAATTAATGCCAAGGGGTATAAAACCAGGAAATAAAGATAGATAAGGACTAGAAATCAAAACACGAGGAAATCTGCAGATGCTGGAAATTCAAACAACACACACAAAATGCTGGTGGAACACAGCAGGCCGGGTAGCATCCATAGGAAGAAGCACTGTTGACGATTCGGGCTGAGTCCTGACGAAGGGTCAGGCCTGAAACGTTGACAATGCTTCTTTCTATAGATGCTGCCTGGCCTGCTGTGTTCCACCAGCATTTTGTGTGTTAAAGAATAAAGATGGTGTTTCTGAAAAAATTATCACTTTTATAGATAAGATAGGGAAAATTCCTTAGATAGTGATACAGAAAATTAGTTAATAGGCTGCATAATTTATACAATTACATCATATGGATGATGTGCTAATACTCAGCCAATTAAAAAAGAGACAGGTGATAAATCGTTAGTTTAGCTGCTGTACCGCTTTCTGTCTGTGAGTATGAAAATTACACGAATTTGTTAAACGCACAAATCTTATAAAAAGTATTGTTTGAAAAACACAGTGGTTTCCAACATTATTTGGAATGAGCTGCCAGAGAAGATGGTAGAGACAGATACAGTCACAATGTTTAAAATATACTAGTACTGATTGATGAATTAGAAAGAAGTTGATGGATACCAACTATGCAGGCAAATAGGATTAATGTAAATAGGTATCAGGGTGAGTTTAAATAGCCTGTTTATGTGTTGTGTGGTTAAATGATCCCACTATCCTATGATCCAGCATTGCCATGACTGTGATAAAAGATAGGGTTCTTGATTAGTAAGGATGTCAAAGGTTACAGGGTGAACGCAGGAGAAAGAGAGGGAAAATCAATCAGCCCATGATCAAATGATAATAGACAATAGGTGCAGAAGTAGACCAGTCAGCCCTTCGAGCCTACACCACCATTTTGAAATCATGGCTGATCATCTACTATCAGTACCCGGTTCCTGCCTTGTCCCCATATCCCTTGATTCCCCTATCCATAAGATACCTATCTAACTCCTTCTTGAAAGCATTCAGAGAATTGGCCTCCACTACCTTCCGAGGCAGTGCATTCCAGACCCCCACAACTCTCTGGGAGAAGAGGTTTTTCCTTAACTCTGTCCTAAATGACTTACCCCTTATTCTCAAACCATGCCCTCTGGTACTGGACTCTCCCAGCATCTGGAACGTATTTCCTGCCTCTATCTTGTCCAATCCCTTAATAATCTTATATGTTGCAATCAGATCCCCTCTCAATCTCCTTAATTCCAGAGCGTACAAGCCCAGTCTCTCTAACCTCTCTGCATAAGACAGTCCAGACATCCCAGGAATTAACCTCGTGAATCTAGCTGCACTTCCTCTACATCCAGGATGTCCTTCCTTAACCCTGGAGACCAAAACTGTACACAATACACCAGGTGTGGTCTCACCAGGGCCCTGTACAAATGCAAAAGGATTTCCTTGCTCTTGTACTCAATTCCCTTTGTAATAAAGGCCAACATTCCATTAGCTTTCTTCACTGCCTGCTGCACTTGCTCATTCACCTTCAGCGACTGATGAACAAGGACTCCTAAATCTCTTTGTATTTCTCCCTTACCTAACTTTACACAGTTCAGATAATAATCTGCCTTCCTGTTCTTACTCCCAAAGTGGATAACCTCACACTTATACACATTAAAAGTCATCTGCCAAGTATCTGCCCACTCACCCAGCCTATCCAAGTCACCCTGAATTCTCCTAACATCCTCATCACATGTCACACTGCCACCCAGCTTAGTATCATCAGCAAACTTGCAGACTCACTGCGCCGAATAGCCTAATTCTGCTCAATATCCTACGGTCTTACGAGCAATAGATTTCCGCTGGAAAGCTGTTAATGAAATTTGTAATCAAATAAGACATGGGAGAGGGTGGTTTCTATTAAAATTTATTTTTAAAAAAATAATTAAGATTATCAGAAAAAAGATATTTTGCAGCAATTTATAAGTAAAATTTGCACATTTTAGTTATCAATAATCCCAGACAATGGCGCATACTATTCAATCTAATGATTAATATGCATAGTGAGCCACAAATCTGAAAGCATTCTCTGGTACTCAAGATATGGCAGAGTGACAAAACATTTTCCATAAAAGATTATAAAGTGCTTAGCATACTTTTCATTCTAAGACAACTTTTAGAAGAATAGATCCTTGAAATCCCTGGCAAAACTGCAAACAATATTTGATTGTCCTGGGTGACAATTTCCCACTTCTCAATTACAACTTCCAGCATGTGTAGAGGAGGGTACTTGTCAGCCAGCTGTACTGAATTTCAAAGCTAATACAGCATTAGATCAGAGCTGCAACTGTATGTGTGAAGACAGCTATTTAATTAAATCTGAAAGCTAATGAAATCCAATCAAGTATAAGTTTAATGGTTAGCCTTAACCAAAACTTGGATAATTTTCATAATTATATATCAATAACCATCACCAACCCAAATATTCAGAGTATGATTTCATTAAAATATTGATAAAATATTTATTTCTGGTGCCAAAAAATATAGATTTGATGAAGACCAATTCAGTCTTTCCTTGCACAGCAAATATTCCCTCAAGTTATTCTGGCAACTTAAATAGCAGGAGCCATCTCTCCAGCATGTGATGTCAAAGCTAAGGATGAAATCTATATTCTCCATATAGCCAGTGGCTATGCTCTGCTGTGATTTGGGTAGCGCAGAGGTCTGGGGCATCAGATAGCCTGGGAGATATGTTGAAGAGTAAGGTTAATTTACCGATATGTTGGAGAGAAGCAGGGAATACGAGTCATTTTCACATGCTGTCAAGTGTCAGAGTCAAGGGTAAAACTGCCAAAGGTTTAGGGCAATCACATACAAGAAAAAATCTGCAGATGCTGGAAATCCAAGCAACATACACAAAATGCGGAGTTCCTTCAGCATCTTGTGTGTGCTGCAGAGGCTTAGGGCAGGTATCCTGTGTATCAGTTTATTGAAGAGATAATGGATGAATTGTGTTGTGTTAAGAACCCTCTGAGAAATATCTTAAAGCTTCTTACAATTTTATTTGCACTACTTGGTATGATATATGACAAGATAAAAGTTATACAACAGACAAGAACCTTCAAACAGAGTGAGGCCACACTGTCCAGGATTTGGCTCACAAAGCTGGATTTGACCCACACATAATTGCCAAACGAATGTTTGCCAGTGAGGTATAGTGTGGCTCCTTGATCACCGTGATAGTTTTTGACAGGGTCAACATTAGGCTGGCGGGTCAGTTCCTGTCAAAAGTTGAGGGGCATTTTAAACAGCTTTTAAAGCCTTTTATATATATCCAAAATCTATTAAAATTTCCAAACAAGTTGTTTGCACAATACAAAATAAGTGGGTCATCCATGCTGGGTTGAATTGTTTTGACCCGTTCTCAAGGGGGCATTAGGAATCTGGCCTTTCAGAGTTAACTATGTGCTGGAGTTACAATACCACAGAGAGGCTCCTCTCGATCAGTTGATCTTGAGCAGAGCAGAGTTCACCAGCGTTACGCATTAACTGAATCAGCATACCAACTACAATGGAAACCTTCCTGGATTAAATACACCTGACTGTGGACACACCCCACACATGTGAACGAGCTCCCAGGAGTATTATTAAATCCAATAAGAACCAATCTTGAAAGCAGAAGCTACTTCGTGTAACTTCCTTGCAGTAATCGCACGACCTGGTCTCTTAACAATGCAAGTTGCCTGCTTTACCGTGGGAAGCCAATTAAGAGTGTAGCCCTGGAAAATGAGAACTGTTTACTGTATATTAATGCTTGTGCAATGATACTACATTAAACCATGTGACATCCAGTGAGACTATCATCTATCGAGTGAATAAACAGTTGATGTTTTGGGCCGACATGAAAAGCCTCAGCCTGAAATGTCAACTGTTCAATCACCTTCATAGATGCTGCTCAGCTTGCCGAGTTCCTCCAGTACTCTGTCCGTTCTACTGTTAGGGTAGATAATCCCGATTTTGTACCATTCCAATCTGGCAGGGAAAGAAAGCAGATTATATTCATGCTAATTGGCCCTCATCAACATTATTCATTACAGTACATCAATATTCATCACCATATTGATTGAATTTGTATATTTTCTCACTTATGGACATTGTTCACAGTTGTAAAAATGGAGCCAGTCCTGAACTCGGGGACAAATTGTGAAGTAAAATTTGACTCACTTAACTTCTGACCTCTCAACCTCCATGTCAGGAAGCTCACTCAACTGAATGGGGATTCTGATGCCATAGCAGGCCTGACTGTGAGTAGGATTTGTCCCTTAACATCGTTACCTTTGCTAATAAGCAAATGTGTACATTTCAGCGGTTTCACGATCTTTGCTTCCAGTGCCTTCTCTTCAATCCGTAATCCACATGCAGATTGAGTCGATGCATAACACCAGGGAATTCTGTCATGCTTGAACTCCACAAGCAGAGAGGGATGAAGTGCTCCGGCATCTGTCTCAGCGCAACCTGCTTTTCTACGGGGGCCATTGGAAATGCAGGATGTAGTTAATTGCAAACACCATAAAGACACAGAAGCAGAATTAGGGCATTTGGCTCTTTGAGTCCGCACTGCCATCCCCTGATGGCTGATTAATTATTCCTCTCGACTCAAATCTCCTGCCTACTCCCCATACCCTTTGGCATCCTTAATAACCAAGAACCTATCAGCCTCTAAGTATATCCAATAACCTGGTCTGCACAACTGTCTGTGGCAATGAATTCCACAGATTCACCGCCCTCTGGCTAAAGAAACTCCTCCTTATCTCCGAAAGAGTCATAGTTCTATTCTGGATCTGTGCCCTCTCCCACCACTGTTAACATCCTCTCCATGTCCACTCTATCTTGGACTTCCACTATTCAACAGGCTTCAATGAGATCCTACATTATTCTTCTAAACTCCTGTGAGTACAGGCCCAGAACCTTCATATGTTAACCCTTTCAGTCTTGTAAACCTCCTCAGAACCCTCTCCAATGCTAGTATATCCCCCTTTAGATATGGGGCCTAAAACTGCTCACAATACTCCAAATGTGGTCTGACTAATGCCTTATTAAAAACTCAGTGTTATAAGTTCAGTTTATTGTCTTTCAACCGTACATGTATATGACTAAAAAAAACAATGTTCCCCCGGGAACAAGATGCAAAACACATATCGCAGAATAATATTAACAGATAAAAAACAGATTATGTAGCGGTATTGTACAAGTTGATATAAAGTGCATATATGATATATATTTAACTATATGACACTATTACTGTTCCTGGTGTTGTCATAAATAACGAATTCTGGGTGGTATCAGGGTGTTCAGAAGTCTCACAAGATGGGGGAAGAAATTGTTACCCAGCCCGACAGTTCTTGTTCTTCATTACCTTCTGCCTGATGGCAGGAGGTCAAATATTGTGGCACAGATGGGAGGAGACCTTGACAATGCTGAGGACTCCACAAATGCAGTATTTCTGGTTTTTGTCCTGTACAAGGGGAGGAGGGAAGAGAGACCCTGAACATTCTCTCAGTATTCTTTCTTATGTACTCTAGTGCTCTTGAAATGAATCCTAAATGGGCACTTGCCTTCCTTCCAACCAACTCGACCTGCAGGTTAACCTTGCGAGGCTCCCACTCCCTTTGCACTTCCAATTCCTGAATTTGCTCCCCGTTTAGATAACAGTCTGCACCTTCATCCCTTCTCCCAAAGTGCATGACCATACACCTCCCTGTACTGTGAGGAGCTATGGTGATGGTTATGCCTATGTTTACCTTCAGAATGGGTTCCATAGTCAGCCAAATTCAGCCCAAAATGAATGATCCAGTTTCATTTCCCTAGTTAGCTTTGTTTCAGGGATGAAATTCAAACAGGACCCTGGTCAAATAATTCTACTTTCTTCAATAGCGTCTCCATACATTTTAGCATTCCATTTAAAAAAAAAACATTAGTAGTGAGGCACTTTCTCTAGGAATTTCTGTATTTGAAGTCAGATTTGAATTCCACCTTTTCTGGCTGATAAAACCAGCTGATGTGAACTATGTCTGTTACAAGAAGCCATATCTCATCCACAGGACCCTGAGTATACAGATTATTACTTCCTGAAGAGGACTGCATTTTTATACTTACAGTATGTGAGGCAAGAGGATATTTAGATAGGATAATATACAGTAAAGGGAAGGGCAAATGATATAAAATTCAGAGATGGGATAGGTGTGTGAGGCAGAGTAGTAGAGGAGGCTTGCTGGTGTTCTCAGACACGAGATGGAGGGCAAACATTATGCCTCTGAAATCACTGTCCAATATAAATGATAATTTATATAACTGACACGATGGGAAATCTTCATACTACTAAAAACAATGATAATAGGCCCTAATATTCTAAACAACTGTAGATTACTTAAGAGCACGCGTGCATTTGTTGAGGCTGGGGAAGAAGGTACTTCGAGGCATGCATGCACATGTTTGAAATGGAGAAAGATAACTTGCTCGAAAATATTTTTCAAAATATGACTTGCAACCCAGCCATTTGTTCCTTTGTCTGCAGAGCTGCAGAATGCATTAAAATAGGAACTTGCCTCCAATTGTTTTTCCATCCATTCTGCAAATACATCAAGCTATCTCTATAAATGTGAACCTGAACTTCTCAGGTATTCTCTTAATTTCTTGTAAACTTCAGGAAACTATGAAAAAAAATTGGTAAAGTGACTGAAAGCATATAAAACTGCATCGGCAATTAGTCTGGGGGAACTGATAGCTTTGATACAGTAAAAGAACTTCTGAACTTCAGCTGTCAATGTCTCGAGGGCTAAAATTGTTTATTCATTCATCAGAGTTTGTAGCTCTCCCACGCTGGACAAATATCTGTGACTGATTCAACTTGCGTTCAATAGGACTACTCTCTTCAGTAGCTGCTAACTGGATTTTCCCTTTGATAAGGAAGAGCACAAGTGTGAAGAATTGTTTAATTATATAAGGAGCTTAATTTACAACCTAGGTGCGTCGTAGCATTTATTCTGATGCTTTGCGTTGTACCATAACTGCACCATTGCTATCACAACATGAAAAAAAATTCTTGATCACTGAAGAATTTGACAATAAAACTAGATCTATAATCATATTTATGCAGAGATTATTAACAGAAAATACGTTTGCATTACAATTATCCAAGCAGATAGACTATGAGGATAAGAAAATGTGAGTGATATGATATAATGGACATTTAATCTCTGCAAAGCTCATGCCACTAAGGGGTTTGCCAAACCGATCTCCTACTTCTCGACAGCAGCTTCAAGAGAACCTGCTGCTATTCCATTACCTCCATCCGGAAGTGTCAGAGTTTCGTTCCTCTGATTTGAAATTGATAAGCATGCACTTTGCAGTCTCAGGTAACATGTGCTCTGTGTTCCTCCCACAGTCCAAAGAAGCACCACTAGGCTTATTGGTCAGTGTAAATTAGGGTTAATCAGGTATGCTCGGGGGTGATGGGGCAGTGTGGCTCCAAGGCCCTACTCTGGGCTGTATTGCTAAGAAAATTAATTAATTTTTGATTCCAGGGAGGAAGTGCATGTAAGGAGGAAGCAATAGTGTGTACACTGGTACTTTGCTTAGCTTTAATAATGTTTTCAGATGGTGACTAGAATCAGCACTAAAAAGGAATACAATAACTAAATTCATTGCTGCCTTGCTAGAACCTGGAGTAAGCCACTATCCTCCCCATGGCTGTGCTGGGAAGCCCTCTTCTTTGGCAGTCACACAGTAGTTAAAGCGATTTTATGGCCACGTGATTCTGCGGGGAATGAGTCATAATGGCAACGTGCAGTGTATATTTGTAAGGTTGAGTCGGTTGGTGAACACGACAGCTGCTCCGTGATTAGAGATGGGCACCATAGCTGGCACGGTGCATGTGGACCAGAAACGTCTGCTCCATATGCCATCTCCACCCATTGCTTGGCTACACAACTCTCTCCAGCCTGAAGACTTCCTTGTGGTTGTCAGCTGTTAAAGCTTGTCACCAGAGAGAAATCTCTAGGCTGCCAGGAGCAGTGCTGGCAAACAAGGAGAGAGAGAGAGAGAGACAGTCTTCCGACAATCACACCGGTTGTGGGGAGGGCCATTGGATCCAGTCGGTCCGTGGTAACTTGGAGAAACCGCTGCTGGTCTCCGGCAATGGCCTACACATCAAGTCAGCTCTGAGCTCTGCTTCTCAATGCTGAGTATCTGTGCCACCCATCGCTCCCCACCCAGCATTCATGGGCAGTCTCTGCAATTTGCCAGAGAACCGCACTCCACATTAAGCTATGAGGTGATGAGATTACTGTTACGTTGCTGTGGGAACGTTGCCCGCTTTGCTGAGGGCAATAGTTCACATCACGCTCTTAGCAGTGCACTTAATTAATAAAGTACGGGGGAATGTACCTATGAGTGTTCAGACACTTAGGTGCATGGATAGGAAAGGTTTAGAGAGATTATGGTCCAAATGCAAGCAAATGGGTTTGCTTCAGTGGGCATCTTGGTGGCTATGGACAGGTTGAGCTGTAGGGTCTGTTGCTGTTTCATGATGGAGAGAGTTTCAACAAATTAGTACTCTGCCTGGTAGCACTAAACAAGATGTCAATGTTGGCATGGGGACTTCAAAGAGTCAGGGACTGGACTCGGTGGTAGCCATATCCCATTCACATCTTATGGAATGTGGTGAACAGGATGAAGAAGGAATCATTCGGGAAGGTACTGCATGAGTGCGTGGTCGGATGCCTTACTCAGGGAGAAACGGGTCACAGGCTTGGGGTGCAGGATAGAATGGGAGAGGTTTTTGCATCGTTCACCAAACAGGCGGATTCTATCAGAGTACTTCCCAGAAATATTATGAAGAAGAATTCAAACCAGGATGACAGTGCTGTGGGTAAAGTTGAGGCCATGGATTACAGAGGGACAGCAAGATTAGTTAACATTGGAAGAGTAGCAAAAAAAAGCTAAGCAGATATAAATAATAAGGAATTATTAGTACATCATGGATTTGTTTAAGCCTGGTCATGTTTGCAAATTAGAATTCTTTCCCCCTGAAGAACCATGTAGTTTGATGTGACATTTTAGCAATTGCTCTGGCCACCCGTAATGCCAAATTTATTCAAGGATAGCAAGATGAAAACTTCCCTTTTTCTTTGGCACATCTTCAACACAAATCAAACAGAAGACACTTTTGCTTTACAACACCAGTATGATACTCATCACATTAAATCTATTAATATACTCACGGATGCAATATAAATTGGAAGTACACTTCAAATATACTGTTAAACAGGCATATTGTCATATCACAATGCCCAACGCCTGGTGTGGCAAAATAAGCTGGGTAACAAAATGTGCACAGGAATCTTAGTTCCAAATGCGATCAAAAATCAGTCAACGTGTGCTACGAGAAACCATGTCTATAGAGAAAAAATTATCTGGGGCACTATAAGTATTGCTTTATCATTTGTTCCAGTTGCTGCAAGACCTGAAGTCAACCCTAAGTATTGCCCTGCAGAGATCTGCAGTATTTCAGAAGCAGGCACACAGTAAAGGTCAATATTTCATTTTCAGTTCATTTAGGTTCATTTAATATCAGAGAATGTACAAAGTACACAACCTGAAATTTGTATTCTTCACAGACATCCACAAAACAAGAATCCCCATAAAATGAATGAGAGAAACATCAAAGCCCTGAAACCCTGCCTCCCCCACACTTAGCAGAAACAGCAGTAAAAGCATCAACCCCACCCCACCCCCACATTTATAACAAATACGACTAAAGGCCTGGAGAAGAGTGGAATAGAATGGTATGGAATATGGTTTCCTCTATAATGAAGCCTAAGGATGTTTAACAAAACCTTAAGTGACAGTGCTGAAGAGGCAAGACAGTAAGTCAGTCACAGAAACCTCCAAGATACAATTAGAAGCCTGAAAAAGAACCTGCATATGCATTGGATTGGTTATCATACGAACTATTATTTAACAAAATTGATGTCACTTCAGTCCTAACTCATTTTTATAGCATCCAAGCAACAAGAGGTGATGACTTTGAACATCTCAAACCCCTCAACAATCCAAGTAAATGGAGAAGACCTTGCTACAGCAGAGGAGTTCAGCTACACTGTCGGACACGATGGAGCAGCAGGCATCAACATCAGGGCCAGAAGAGCCTTCAGAATGCTCAGCGACGTATGGAGGTCCCAACAGTACAACATCAAGACCAAGTTAAAGATGTACCAGAGCTGTCTTCTTTCCACCCTCCTCTATGGATCAGAATGCTGGAGCATGACAGGAAGTGACCTCGCCAAGCTGTCAGTCCTCCACACAAGGAACCTGAGAAGCATCTTAGGAATATTCCCGCCAAACATCATCTCAAATGACCAACTACTTGCTCAATGCCATCAAGAGAGCATCGAAACCATCCTCATGAGAAGGCGATGGAGCTGGATCGGGCACGTGCTTAGAAGGGAACCTGATAACATCACACGTACAGCCCTCCAGTGGACACCAGAAGGAAAGAGGAATACCTGGCGTCAAATTGTCGAGGGAGAGCTGAAGACTCAGAACTGCACCTGGGGTACCATTCAGAAGCCAGCCCAGAACAAACAGGAGTGGAGGGCCTTCGTTGCTGCCCTACATGTAGGCATAATGGGCAGTAAGTAATTAAGTAAGCAACAAAAAATGAAATTTGTGCTGAAACATTGTTTTCACAAAACATTGCATCATACAACTAACAATCAAAAATAAGTCTTTCTGTAACAGACTCATGTTTTACAGTTGCTGTTTCTTCTGGCTGCAAAGCCAGTGGCTACAGTTCAAAGTTCAAGTCAATTTTATTATCGAAGTACAGATATGTCACCATGTACAACCCTGAGATTCATTTTCTTGTGGGCATACTCAACAAGTCTATAGAATAGTACCTATAACAGAATGAATGAAAGTTGTGGGACATGGATAGAAACAAAATTAAGAGGAGCACAGTGAAAAGTGTTAATAAGAACGTTAAGCCACTGTTGGACCCAGTAACCCAGCAGCTGCAGTAAAGAATTAAATAAACAATCTAATGTGTAAGGTTTGCACTCTCTGCTACATTACCAGTTCACAGGTTGGTGCTATTCTGTACTTGAATTGTTGCTGATTAGGGTGAACTTATCAAATCCAAAATGGACACAATATAACATTGAGACCTCTCCAGAATCATCTAACCGTCTGGGGCCAGATGGTTAGTAAACCTTCTTTCCACAGTCTCTTTGAGAGAGATGATAATTTCCTCACAGCTCATGAATTTGCTGTGCTTATATGATGAAACTGAATAAGATTGATTCTTGTTCTAAGATGCCATCTCGACTGCCTGCAGAACTTACAAGGATCATTAGTGATGGATTGTTACTTCTGGTGGGCCGTAATTGATGTCTTGTGATCTTGTATGAAGTCGCAACTTGGCTTATGCAGACTGTTCCCTTTCAAGTGTCCCCGAGAGCCTGTCCCTTTTACGCAGCAGCTAAAGAACCACCTCCTGAATCAGTGGACCAATGAAGTCCCTCCAAAACACTGTTAGATCTGAAGATAAGTCAGCCCTCAGTGGGGAATATTAATGTATAATTGTTGTTCACAAAGTTTGACTGAGGCCAGTTTCAGCTCTGATTTACTGATGAAATTAAGCAATGAATATCACATCTCATAGACTGTATCCTAGAGGGAAAGTAATTGAGATAATTTAGATGCAGCATTAGAAAAAGTAAAAAATATGGCAAAGAACCCACAATTTGACGTGTTGTAGAGTATCAATTTTGCTGCTGTTCAACATAAAGTTCAAAGAAAATGTATTATCAAAACACATATATGTCACCATATTACATTGTGAAAAACAGCAGAAGCTGGAAACTTGCAGTGGCAAACTACCTAAGCAGTTGGACTAAGTGGCTTAGAATCAAATCAAGTTCTGCCGGGAAAGGTCTGAGGGACATTTTCATGACAGGGAGAATACTATTTACATGCCAGTTGGTATATTCATAGGAATTTTGACTGGAAAAGCATGATTACAGCTCGGGCATCAGAGTTCAGAATTCAAATCTAGTGCAATCTGTGAGGATGATCATGGTTAGTACAAGGGGGGATAATTTAAGGTGATTGGGGGAAAACAAAGAAGGGATGTGATGCACCATCAATAACTCTCGGAGACGGGAGGCGAACGATAGGCTTTTATTAGCAGCAAAACGGAGCACAGCATCTCGGAGACTGAGGTGGGGGAGCAGTGCCTCCAATCACTTTTATACTGGGGTCTGTGGGAGGAGCCACAGGAGCAGTCAGCAGAGGGGCGTGTCCAGACAGGTATACGTAGTTTACCACAGGATGTCAAAGGGTAAGTTCTTTACACAGAGAGTGGTGGGTGCTTGGACGCCCTGCTTGGGGTGGTGGTGGGCCCAGATACAGTAGGGGCATTTAAGAAATCTTACAAAAGCACATCGATGATAGAAACAAGAAACTGACAGCTTTGTAGGAGGGAAGGGTTAGATCTCAGAGTAGGCCAGAAGGTCACACATCGTGAGCTGAAGGGCCAGTGGTGTTCTAAGTTCTGTCTTCTATGATAGGGGTGGAGTGGAGTGGTCAGAATCACAGAATCTGTGTAGGGCAAAAAATAGATGTAAATGGATAAAAACACATCACAGACATTTTTATTTGAACACAATACAAGTTTATGAGCAAGAATAACAATTTGATGGAAAAATAGACTGTAACTTTCTTTGGTTGGTTTTATAAATTCCGACGGTACTTGTCAAGTGAGCCCTACACCCTTTGACCTGCGATTTGATTGTTTGTTGCCTCACAGGCTTCATGAAAATTGGGGAAAGCTGCTGTTTAGAAAATTAACAGCAACAGTCTCACTACAAATGCACACAAGCCGTAAATGTTTGCTTATGGTTAGAAAATGTGACAGACGAGTTGCAACACAGTGAGTTTGAAATATATCCAGTTTTTTTTTATAATTACTGGGCCTCCTTTGGCACTCTGTAGCTTAAATATAAATTCAAGCTTATAGGCATCCATTAATCTCGTGAGACCATGGATTTGTGCCTTGGAAGGTTTTCCAGTGTGCAGGCCTGGGCAGGGTTGTATGGGAGACCAGCAGTTGCCCAAGCTGCAGGCCTTCCCCTCTCCACGCCACCGATGTTGTCCAAGGGAAGGGCACTAGGACCCAAGCAGCTTGGCAGTGGTGACATCGCAGAGCGATGTGTTGTTAAGTGCCTTGCTCAAGGACACAACACGCTGCCTCAGCTGAGGCTCGAACTAGCAACCTTCAGATCACTAGACCGATGCCTTATCTAGTAGGCCATGCGCCAACACAAATTCAAGCGATTATGAAGAAAAATCACAGTACCATACTAAGGTCATTAAATGGAGTATTGTATGGTATCATATTTTTTTAATAAATGGACCGTCAATACAGATAGAGGGCAACACTTAAATCCAGTCCCAGAGGAGCCAATAGTAATAGTCACCTTTCCATCCTTGCAGGTGAATAGGATTAAAATGATGGGGGAGGTTTGTGCTGCATCTTTGCCGTTTTCTCTGCACTCAGCAAACATTCCATGAGGCATTTCTCATGGGGGGGGGGGAATCATGAGGTGGAGTGGGCCAATAACTTTAAACATCTCAGTGTTAACATTTCAGAGGATCTACTTGGGCCTAGCACATAAGATCATTACAAAGAAAGCAAGGCAATGCCTTGACTTTCTTGGAAGCACGTGAAGATTTGGCACGACATCTATAACTTCGACTAACTTCTACAGATGTGCAGTGGAGAGTATATTGACTGGCTGCATCGTGGCCTGTAATGGAAACACAACTGCCCTGGAATGGAAAAGCCTACAAAACGTAGTGGATACTGCTATGTTTTGTAATTCCAAAAACTAATTGAAAGTAAAACTCAGGAGCCAGGATGCATGTGCATTTAGTTTCTTTCCTTTTAGCGAGGCACTCACATGGAACATGAGGCATAACCACATTGGCCATTCACATACTTCTTGCATGCAACCATAATGAACCATGTAAACAAAGAATGATTAATCAAAATATATATTCACAATTTTCTCAAATATTACTGGAATATTAAATTCACCCAAGATACAGCCCATTTCATCATGGGTAAACTCCTCGCCACAGCCGAGCACATCTACACGGATTGCAGTCGCAGGAAAAGCAGCAGCCATCATCAAGGACCCCCACCACCCAGGCCATGCTCTCTTCTCACTGCTCCCATCAGGAGCCTCAGCACTCACACCACCAGGTCCCGGAACAATTACTACCCCTCAACTATCAGGCTCTTGAACCAGACGGGGTAACTTCTGTCGCCCCATCACTGAACTGTTACCAGAACCTAGGGCATCACTTACAAGAACTCTTCACCTCATGCTCTCAATACTGCTTGTTAACTTATTTATTACTATTATTATTATTATTTGGTTTTTGTATTTGCACAGTTAGTTGTCTATGGACATTGGTTGTCTGTCCTGTTGGGGGACGGCCTTTAATCAGTTCTGCTGTGTTTCTGTTACTTATTGTGAATGCTTGCTGGAAAAGATTGTATATGGTGACATACCTGTACTTCAATAATAAAGTTACTTTGAATTTGGAACATTGTTAATGTGCCTGAACTTATGCATAAGTAGTCTATCCACGTCATGGGGCTTGGGCTGATCTTAATGCCAGAGATTTCGATCCATGGCATCAAGGAGAGCACATGTTCTTTGAATCAAGAGCCAAACTAAATCCCACAGTGTCTGGAATCTACCAGGGAAAGCTCTGACAGCAATGATTTTGGCCCCCACTCCCCCAGATTAGAGGCTTTATCTGCCTCAGGAGCTGAGGGATGGGCCTCGTGCATGTTAGTACCATTCTGGTAAGGCAAATCCCCTTTGAACTGATTCACTGTGTGAACATTACGATATTGATTTTGGTCAGCAGATGTCAAAGAAAATTCAAAGGGACTTCACATCCAAAGAAGCAGAGTTTCAAATTGAGTTGCTGCTACAACATTGATATTTCAGCAGCCAATTAGCACACATCAGACTCCCACAAACAGAAATGTGACTATGATCCGATAATCTATATCTTGCTGATGTTTGTTGCAGTATAGGTATTGCCTTATTGAAAATAATCTTTTAGCTAAATGTTTCTGTTAACTAGTTAGTCAGTTTTTCAAATACCACAATGCACATCACTAATTTACGTCACCTCACCTTTCCTGTTCCGGTTTGTACAGCTGCATCACGGCATCCCAATATCATGATTTTCTAGCTGAAAATACTGTAATAGTTAAGACAGTTTGATGATTTCAAATTTTCCATGCAAGGAGAAATGAAATCCAAACTGATTTCAAACTTGCTCAAATGGTGGCAACACACACAAAATGCTGGTGGAACACAGCAGGCCAGGCAGCATCTATAGTGAGAAGCGCTGTCGACGTTTCAGGCCGAGACCCTTCGTCAGGACTAACCAAAAGGAAAGGTAGTAAGAAATTTGAAAGTAGTGGGAAATGCGAAATGATAGGAGAAGACCGGAGGGGGTGGGATGAAGCTAAGAGCTGGAAAGGTGATTGGCGAAAGTGATACAGAGCTGGAGAAGGGAAAGGATCATGGGACGGGAGGCCTCAGGAGAAAGAAAGGGGAGGGGAAACACCAGAGGGAGATGGAGAACAGGCAAACAACTAAATATATCAGGGATGGGGTAAGAAGGGGAGGAGGTGCATTAATGAAAGTTAGAGAAGTCAATGTTCATGCCATCAGTTTGGAGGCTACCCAGCCGGTATATAAGGTGTTGTTCCTCCAACCTGAGTTTGGATTCATTTTGACAATAGAGGAGGCCATGGATAGACATATCAGAATGGGAATGGGATGTGGAATTAAAATGTGCGGCCATTGGGAGATCCTGCTTTTTCTGGCGGACCGAGCGTAGGTGTTCAGCGAAGTGGTCTCCCAGTCTGCGTTGGGTCTCACCAATATATAAAAGGCCACACCGGGAGCACCAGACACAGTATACCACACCAGCTGACTCACAGGTGAAGTGTCGCCTCACCTGGAAGGACTGTCTGGGGCCCTGAGTGGTGGTGAGGGAGGAAGTGTAAGGGCAGGTGTAGCACTTGTTCCGTTTACAAGGATAAGTGCCAGGAGGGAGATTGGTGGGAAGGGATGGGTGGGGGGACGAGTGGACAAGGGAGTCACGTAGGGAGCGATCCCTGCAAAAAGCAGAAAGGAGGGTGGAGGGAAAAACGTGTTTTTGGTAGTGGGATCCCGTTGGAGGTGGCGGAAGTTACGGAGTATTATATGTTGGACCTGGAGGCTGGTGGGGTGGTAGGTAAGGACAAGGGGAACCCTATCCTGAGTGGGGTGGCGGGTGGATGGGGTGAGAGCAGATGTGCGGAAAATGGGAGAGATGCGTTTGAGAGCAGAGTTGATGGTGGATGAAGGGAAGCCCCTTTGTTTAAAAAAGGGAGACATCTCCTTCGTCCTGGAATGAAAAGCCTCATCCTGAGAGCAGATGCAGCAGAGACGGAGGAATTGTGAGAAGGGGATAGCCTTTTTGCAAGAGACAGGGTGGGAAGAGGAATAGTCAAGGTAGCTGTGAGAGTCTGTAGGCTTATAGTAGATATCAGTGGATAGGCCATCTCCAGAGATGGAGACAGAAAGATTAAGAAAGGGGAGGGAGGTGTTGGAAATGGGCCAGGTAAATTTGAGGGCAGGGTGAAAGTTGGAGGCAAAGTTAATGAAGTCGACGAGCTCAGCACACGTGCAAGAGGCAACGCCAATGCAGTCGTCGATGTAGCGAAGGAAAAGAGGGGGACGTATACCTGTATAGGCTTGGAACATGGACTGTTCCACAAAGCCAACAAAAAGGGAGGCATAACTGGGACCCATACGGGTGCCCATGGCTACACCCTTGGTTTGGAGGAAGTGGGAGGAGCCAAAGGAGAAATTATTGAGAGTAAGAACTAATTCCGCTAGACGGAGGAGAGTGGTGGTAGAGGGGAATTGGTTAGGTCTGGAATCCAAAAAAAAACGAAGAGCTTCGAGACCATCTCGGTGGGGGATGGAGGTATATAGGGACTGGACATCCTTGGTGAAAATAAGACGGTGGGGGCCAGGGAACTTAAAATCATTGAAAAAATTCAAAGCATGAGAAGTGTCACGAACATAGGTGGGAAGAGATTTAACAAGGGGGGATAAGACAGAGTCAAGGTATGCAGAAATGAGTTCAGTGGGGCAGGAGCAAGCTGAGACAATAGGTCTACCTGGACAGGCAGTTTTGTGGATACAAATGGTGGCATTTGTACTTTAAAATGAACCGTTTTGCAACCTTGCACAGTTGATGAACGTTGGGGGAACCTTTCTTGCATCTAGTGCAGACTGTGAGCAAGGTTTTAGCCTAATGAATCAACTCAAAAACAAGCTGAGAAACCGTTTAGGTGAATGTCATTTGGATATGTTAATGAGAATTAAAAGCTATCAATTGGATGGAAGTTCTATCAGTCTAGATAGAGTTTACAAAGAAAGGGTAAATGCCAAAGACAGGAGAGAGAAAAAATAACTGAGTGACTTAAATATGTATGTTATTTCATTGTTATTCTGTGCAGTTTTATGTCAAACATTTTGCAAACATACATAAACTGTGCCATGTGTGCATTCAGTGCACATATCCTTTTGTCACAGGAAAAAAATTTGCACAAGATTTTTGCACACACTGACTACTAAAAATTAGAGGGAACTTTGCCCACAATGCTTCGGCACCCCTTGAAAGGCTTGAAAAGATATAATCTCTGATGATTTAAGCTTATCTTTTAACATTGCTAAGCTTAATGCTCTAAACAGAACGATTTATCAAAAATGCTTCAGTCAGGAGAAATGCCAGGGCCAACCGCTAAATCTACCGAAAAGTAAATACAGAAACACAGCCCATCGTTCAATTCCATTCTGGCTTGGTAATCATTTCCAGCACAGTGTCCAATTTATTCTATCAGCAGAAATGTGCTTTATTCAATTCTCCCTTCTTTCAGTTCCATAAATGGTATTCATCACATTCATATGGTCTCCTGGACACTGACTGTAATAATACAAGCTGCTTTCTAACCAGAATGGTGTTTCACTGCATAATCAACACCCTTTGTAATAATGTGATAGGAATATGCTGTAAAGATATAATATTTACAAGCCTACTTTTTAAAGTTTGCTGAGATGCTATTAAGGTTTGAAATAAGTATTTTTTTGTTCTATTTAAATCTCTGTTGATGCTTTTGCCAGTAGCATAAGATTATTGGCACAGTACAGTACTGCTCAATAACTTGGAGGATTACTTTATTCCACTGCAGTGAAGCTTGAATCTGGTGGCAAGAGTGCAGCTAGCTGCAATGATGTTACCATATAACCATATAACAATTACAGCATGGAAACAGGCCATCTTGGCCTACTAGTCCATGCTGAACGCTTACTCTCACCTAGTTCCACCTACCTACCCTCAGCCCATAACCCTCCATTCCTTTCCTGTACGTATACCTATCCAATTTTTTTTTTTAAAATGACAAAATCGAACCTGCCTCTACCTCATTCCACACAGCTACCACTCTCTGGGTAAAGAAGTTCCCCCTCATGTTACCCCTAAATATTTGCCCCTTAACTCTCAACTCATGTCCTCTTGTTTGGATCTCCCCCACTCTCAAAGGAAAAAGCCTATCCACGTCAACTCTATCTATCCCCCTCATAATTTTAAATACCTCTATCAAGTCCCCCCTCAACCTTCTATGCTCCAAAGAATAAAGACCTAACTTGTTCAACCTTTCTCTGTAACTTAGGTGCTGAAACCCAGGTAACATTCTAGTAAATCTCATCTGTACTCTTTCTATTTTGTTGACATCTTTCCTAAAATTCGGTGACCAGAACTGTACACAATAATCCAAATTTGGCCTCACCAATGCCTTGTACAATTTTAACATTACATCCCAACTCCTATACTCAATGCTCTGATTTATGGATGTGTGTAGATATTACATGGGCGTATCTAGAATACACAGCACAGACACAGGTTATTCAGTCCAATTGATTTATGCTGTACATCAGCATCTTCTCACACACTATCAACTAACCCTAGCAACAAGTTCTTCTACGTCTTGCGGCCCCGTCCACTCACCTGGCTTCTCCATGAGTTAATCCAGTCAATTCGCCAATTGATGACAAGAGTTCGGTGGACTCCACCATAGTGAGGGGCCAGGCCTCGAGTCGCGGTGCCGCCTGCTTGCAACAGTTAGCGTGTTCCACCGCCATGCCAGAGGTGGCGTGGTGAGGCATTCATGCTGGAGTCAGTGCTGCCCTCTGGTGTTCGCTTGGCAGAAGACAAGATGTATTGTCTTCAATTGCAGTCTGCTGCAACATTCAAGTCAAGGACTTGGGCTAAATATTTTTTGTGTGCCTATATTTTACTGCAATCTTACATGAGCTTTGTGCTGCGTATGTCTGTTGGTGCTTTGCATCTTGGCCCCTGTAGTAATGCTGTTTTGTTCGGCTGTATTCAAGTATGGTTGAATGACATTTAAACTTGAACTTGATTCTTTTTAAGGAACTTTCTCTCCCACTCCCTAACACTGATGACCTTTTGATGCTCTGTTTTATTTTTCCCCTAACATCCTGTTAGTGTCTTTCCTATCACATCGCATAATGTGTTAAGTTTAAAATCACTCACACCGCCCCTTCCCCCACCTGCAACCGGTATGTGCGCTTTGCGTTGATTAGAAAGACTAAAAATTTAACTTCTGACAGCACAAACTTGCTGGAACTTCTCCAAAATAATTCTTTCCTGGTTTAAAGATACAGCCATTGTTAGAGCTGGCTTCTCACATGAGAGGCAGGTGGGATGGGAGGATTTTACTTTGCTTTATGTGTTCTTGTACATCAGTCAATGAAAGCAAGCATGCAGGTACAGCAGGCAGTGAAGAAAGCTAATGGCATGCTGGCCTTTATAACAAGAGGAATTGAGTATAGGAGTAAAAAGGTCCTTCTGCAGCTGTCCAGGGCCCTGGTGAGACCCCACCTGGAGTATTGTGTGCAGTTTTGGTCTCCAAATTTGAGGAAGGACATTCTTGCTATTGAGGGAGTGCAGCGTAGGTTCACAAGGTTAATTCCCGGAATGGCGGGACTGTCATATGTTGAAAGATTGGAGTGACTGGGCTTGTATACACTGGAATTTGTAAGGATGAGAGGGGATCTGATTGAAGCATATAAGATTATTAAGGGATTGGACACACTGGAGGCAGGAAGCATGTTCCCGCTGATGGGTGAGTCCAGAACTAGAGGCCACAGTTTAAGAATAAGGAGTAGGCCATTTAGAAGGCAGTGGAGGCCAATTCTATGGATGCATTCAAGAGAGAGTTAGATAGAGCTCTTATAGATAGCGGGGTCATGGGGAGAGGGCAGGAACGGGGTACTGATTGTGTATGATCAGCCATGATCACAGTGAATGGCGGTGTTGGCTAGAAGGGCCGAATGGCCTACTCCTGCACCTACTGTCTATTGTCTATTGTCTATTTAGGGCCCATGGGTACAGCTAATAATTATAATTTAGGATGATTAGAAGAGTTCAAGATGACGGGCGACAGTGGGTTGGGTGGTTGTGAACCACCTCTCCCTATCCCACACTCTACCCTTCTACGCCCTTTCCCCCATCAGCTCCACGTGGGCATGGCACCTACTCTTGGGTAGGGTTAGTTCAGTTCAACCATTGGAAACAAATTGAAGCAAGGGAGAATAGAGCAGCAGATGGAACATGGAGTATTAGGACGATGTAAGTTGTAAGCCGGTATTAACCAATGAAATAAGAGGATAAATAGGGAAATAAAGCAGTTTGATCGTAATAGGGTCAGCTGTTCTTTTCCAGCTTTATTCTGAAATCTGCTGCCCTAAGAAACAGTAAACACTTAAAGACAGATGATTGAGGTCAGTTCAGGACTAAGGTATTGTTAGTTCTAGTAGACTGAAAGTATAATCTTTGCTTTATTGGCACAAGGTAACATTAAGTTGTCAAAAACAAGCAGCTAGAACATTGAGAAAATGCAAAAAGATGAGAAACATGCTCCCGCTGTAATTTATAGATGATTATTTTTGTCCTTCAAATGCTCATCACATCAATGTTAAGAAATCATATAAAGGTTTATGGTTTTCAACAGCAGGGTAAAGACTACAAAAAAAATATCAGCTGGAGGGTAGTCTATTTCCATCACCTCACCTGTAGTTAGTGAAGTTTGTAATGTATTTATAAAGACAGTTCATTGCAATATATGAGAGTATTCTTTATAATAACTGAAAACTGAAAAGGTTTTGATATTAATCCAAAACTATTATTTAGCATTTGCACATCAGAATCAGGTTTAATATCACTGGCATATGTTGTGAAACTTGTTGTCTTTGCAGCAGCGGTACAATGCAATACATAATAATAGAGAGAAAAAAAGAATTACTGTAAGTATATATTTAAAAAATCGCTAAATTAATTAAGGATGGAAATAGAAGTATTGAGGTAGTGTTCATGGGTTCAATGCCCATTCAGAAATCGGATGGTGAAGGGGAAGAAGCTGTTTCTGAATTATTGTGTGTGTGCCTTCAGGCTTCTGTACCTCCTTCCTGATGGTAACAATGAGAACAAGGCATGGCATAGGCAATAGGGAGAACATAGAAACAACACTGGCTCTATTTATCAGCATGAGCCAAGTTTATAATCCAGAAAGCCAAAGAAGTGGAAGTATTTCATACTAACATCTTTGATTAATTAGAAAAAATACACTGGGATTCATCTTGCTCGTCTCAGCCGTACTCTGTACTCTTTCTCACAGCATACTCTTACTTACCTGGTTCAGGTGTGGAGGCATAAAACATCTGAAATCTAACCAGAACAAGGCTTCAGGCAGCGCAGTGTCCTGAAATACTGCTAAACACTCACAGCTGGCAATGCATCACCGCTGTCAGTGTGAAATCAGTAAGTAATCTCTGAAAGTGAAAACGTCTCTGACACTCAAATGCTTAACATGGAAGTGAGTTATCTTTTTTTAAATTAAAAACATTTTTTCAAAAGGTAAAGTTAATTGGAAGCATGCAGAAAATTAAAAATGTTAAACATTAAACCTAAATCCCCATGGATTAGAGACCTAAATGTGGATTTCTGGATTGCTTCCTAATCCTCAGTCTTAAAATCCCCAAGGAAATCAAAGGGCTGCTGAGTTGCACTCAGACTGACCTGTCGCGAGATCTTAGAGCCAATTCCCAGAGTAATTGTTGGAGGCTTCAGCAATATTGTTTTACACGTGGACTCCTGCTGCGGAATGAACTGACAGATGGCACATCCTGTATCTATCAGAAAGCCCAGGGGCATTCATGTCTGGCAGCATATACTTGACATTCTTGGACTGCGGTGTTTGATGGATCTTTGCCAAATCACTGTGGTAGAAGTACCGGCAAGACACCCTATATTGAAATCGGCACACTCAAAATTAATACCAATGGCTGACATAGCAATGTATCAAGAGTTGTACCCCACTGGCCACTCAGCTCTTAAAGACTTACTGACTCTCCAAAAACCTAAAACCTCTTCTTACTGCGAGGGAAGAGGTACAGGAGCCTGAAGATACAGACTCAACATTTTAGAAGCAGCTTCTTCTCTGCCACCAGGTTCTGAACAGTCCATGAACCACAAATATTACCTTGCTATCTTCCTCTTGTTCGTACCATTTCTTTATTTTATACTTTGTATTTCTTATTTTATATATTTTAATATATATTTTTAGTAATTTTTTATATATTGCATTTCACGGCTGCCAAAAATCAACAAAATTTCTTGACATTCAATGATAATAAGCGTTGCTGAACGTGAATCCAGATGAGCTTACTGTTGCCTAAGTGACGTGACACTGGCCGCTCCGACTGGAAACTCCAGCTTTAATCAATGCGACCTCACTCTTTACATCGGCGACTTCTACCATCTACATAATTGCACTGTATGTCATAATTACATTTCAGTGTCAACTTTATTTTCAAGTAGTAAATTGCTGTCCCTATGTGTATAACAGCAACCAGCAATGTAAACTAATCAATATGTAATGAGAAACTATGGCTTCACATCACTTGATCCTACAAATATACTTACAACGATCTATGAACATTAAATCTCAAAACTGTTAATTCGGTGAATCCTACATCTCAAATAAAGGGTGAAGCAACATATGGAAATAGAGTATATTAAAATATTTTTAATGTAATAACATCTTCCACTGAACTCAGGCTCTGGGATTTTCCAGTGTTGCTGCTTCCCTTAAGAGTAGGCAATTGCCCTCTATGCTTATGCTTGTGTGTTCTCCAGTTACTGTAGCTGAGTGTCAATCTGACAAGAGTTTCCACAAGCACAATTGTGGTTGGAGAAGGAACCATTGTTCCCCTAGAACAGGGGTTTCCAAACCTGGGGTTCACAGACCCCTCAGTTAATGGTGAGGCTCCATGGCATAAAAAAGGTTGAGGACCCCTGCTCTAGAATGATATTCCAAGCCTGCATCGCTCCCAACAAGTGCAGAGACATCATCGGCATGGTCAGCAACCCTTTTACAAGCACTGGCAGTGCGCGCAGCAGCAAGCACACCTGAGCCCCTGAGATGCAGGATGAAGTGCAAAAGCAGCAGAAAGACAACCGAGATCAACACGCCACACCCTTAACTTCTGCAGAGTCCAGGAGGAATTCATTGACTGCACAGACAGTTGATAACATATTGGCAATGAGTCTTCAAAATCATTTGTCACCTGTACAGACATACTAACCCTCAACACACTCCAGTCCTCGAGACTGACGGAGCTCACCGGTCATCACTCGAAAACAACACATGAAGTCTCTGATAGCTGCCCATGGGGGATCACCTGCACTGACTCTGGTGAAAGAGGCACAGATCTAGGCACTCACATGATTTGTTATGACTATAACCAGCACTGATATCTCCTGTAAGGACCTGAAAGTTATTTCTGCTTTGTTCCATTGGATGGTGATCCTCACACCTACAAGATACCATTGGAGTCACCTCCTGGCAGGCTCCTCCAATAGAGTCCCAGCAGGTCCTCCTGTACATAAAGCGCTCTTTCCTGGCATGGAGCTCTCAGTTGAGGACTTTCCCATATGTTTTATGCCATGGATAGCTACAGTGTATATTGGCCTTGTCTGGTGGGTGAGAGGAGTACTAAGGTGGATATGGAAGAGAATATGTCACAGGGAAGCAAGAGGCCTTCTTTCAAGTATAAAAAATGGAATTGCTTTCGATTTAAACTTGAAGGACCTGATTATTTTGACCTGCTTGTCGTGATATTGCTGAAAGCCCACTTCCAGATCACCCCAATAGGTTTTGACAAACGTGGAGCATTGTCCCTTATCAAAGCTGGAAGTGATTTTAACAATTTTCACGTCTCTCTGACACTCAGTGGAACTTAAAAACTATTAACATTGAAGTAAACTATTAAGTGATTAATTTCTTTTAAAAATTAAGTTAATTAAAAGAAAATGAAATAATTAGCATGTTAATTACTTTCCCCTTTCCCGCTATAATCCACAGCTTTGGAATCCCTGTTGAAGTCAGTGAGTCCGACCTGATGGGAGATCCCAATGGCCACCCCCTAGATGCCATGCCATTTGTCACTCACTGAAACGCAGAACCCTCTTTTCAACAGCAACTGTGAAGGCTAAGACATACTGAAGAGTAACTGGGTTAGTGCCAGCAGTTCCCGTTACAACTGTAGCTTCCAGACAGCAAAGTTTTCCCTAAGATGTCAGTTGGTGAAATATTTGTCATTAGTTCGGTGAATTATAGATTCAAACCCAACAAATTTTGAAGGCATGACTTGAACTCAAATATTAATGCCACAAGGAAGAGATGATTTGTTAACAGCTGAGCCCAATGTACATAACAGAGGCAATGCCATTAATTTTCATGAGCATTGCAGTAAAGTTTAATA
This sequence comes from Hypanus sabinus, assembly GCF_030144855.1. Classification (NCBI taxonomy): domain Eukaryota; kingdom Metazoa; phylum Chordata; class Chondrichthyes; order Myliobatiformes; family Dasyatidae; genus Hypanus; species Hypanus sabinus. Next base: position 94,294,772 of record NC_082718.1, read on the forward strand.
GAAGATATCATTGTTGTCTAATTATGAAATTTAAATGAGCTTGGTATAAAATTCAAGACATATGCTAAGAACCTCCTTTGGGATTATTCTAATGGACCATTCAGAAGAAGATTGGCACAAACCAATCTCTGACAATGAGGAGGCCCTGGAGACTCTAATACAGTACCTGATCAGGTTTGTCACAATAAAAAATATTTTTAAGCTTCATCTCATCAATCAGATACCACCAAGATATTATATATAAATGTGGCTGGTGGGACAGCTCATGCCAGAATCTTTATTAATGGTGCAGAAATTGAGATTGCACGCAGTTGTGTACATTTTCAATGGCCTTTCAATCATCAGGCAGAAGAGATCAATGTCAAAGTTCAAAATTCAAAATACATTTATTATCAAAGTAAGCATGCAGTGTACAACTCTGAGATTCGTCTTCTCCAGATAGCCATGAAACAAAGAACATCATGGAAGCCGTTCAAAGAGAAACATCAACCCTCAAGTAACCCCATCCCCACATGGAAAAAAAATTATGTAAATGGCAACAAGAACATCAACCAGTCTCCCATGCAAGAAAGAAAACAACAAATCTTGCAAACAGCAACAAGCAAAAACACGGAATATAAAAACACGAGATCGAAAGAGTCCTATTGAAGCATAGTCCAAAGCATGAACCACAGACCCAGAACTTTGGTACTGTCCTCCAACAGCATTGAGGGAGACAGACCATATGAACACAGGGGAATTCATATAACATCAAGCACTGAACATAGAAACTCATCACAACAGCACCACATTGAACTAGTTCTGTCGTGCTCAGATGACTTATTGATCAAAAAATTTACTCAGTTTTATGCATTCTTAAAAATTACTAAGGCATCCAATTTCATCAGTGCAGAGAGTGCACTGTTTCAGAGAACACCACTGATAAATTAACGGGAATCCTGATTAGAGTACAGGAGCAAGTAAAACACATGCAGAACAGCAGAAAATTGCTATATGATGAATAATAAACCAACTAATTAGTTTAATTGCAGGTAAATCAGGCAAATATTTCTGACTGGTTGTAATGGTGATGCTATAATATTATTTAAATGAACGCAGGATTCAATGCAGCTATGGTAAGGACATGCCCTGATTTTTAAAACGGTTGTTCCTACTCAGAAGCTGCTGGTTATCCATCAGAAGATGTCACACTTGAAAGATTCAGGTTTAACCCATCAGCATAAAGAATCCTGAATAGATGTATATCCAGAGGGAACTACTCAGTATCTAAAATTAGGGCTTAATATGACAAAAATATATACTACTACCCACTATTAGACTTAACATTATGAATAACAGAATTGGCAAATTAATTTAATATTCACCCTTGCACTGTTCAGTACTGCTGCAAAATCAGAAGACTATATTTAAAACCAATTATTTGTGTGTGATTTCAAAACAAGTCTGTAATTATGTTTTCTATAACTCGAGCAACTTTTCTTTTCATCTCCTCTGAGAGCTTCTTTCTAAGGAACTTCCCATTAAACCAGCTGGCTGTCCAGTCCTGCCGAAGGGTCTCAGCCTGAAACGTCGACTGTACTTTTTTCCATAGAAGCTGCCTGGCCTGTTGAGTTCCTCCAGCTTTTTGTGTGTGCTGCTGTCACTACAGCTATTTTAGAAAATCAGTGCACGTCTTATTGTGGCCTTGTGTTTTCAGTCCCCATATTAAATGAATATAAATAGTTGGTGAACCTTTGATTACTATAATTTCCTTTCTTCAGTCGTTTCCACTTTATTTTTCTAGGTTTTCCCGTTTTCTTGATTTGATCTAAAGTAACAGTTGCATTTAACTTCAGCCTTACTTCAGTGTCCATACTTAGGTGTTTCCTGGAAAATGACTTGAATTTGCCTTTTGTTTTATGTTCTTTAAAGTTCTTTAAAATAATCTTAAACATCTGTGCAGAGTTGCACTAAAGTCATTACTAATATGGTACAGTAGGCTGTGGTAATGACTTAAAAGTAACTAGGGCTGTGGTTTCCACACATTTTATCCACAGGAACCTGATACATCAGAATTGCTCTTTGCAAATCATACAGTTGCTCATCTCCTGCAGAGATTATTGCTGATGATACACACACGCAACATTCTAGGTACTCTCAAGAAATCAATCCAGTAGCACCGCTGAGTTTTATGTGTTTGGTAATCTGCAATTTCAGTATCCATTCATAGCCAAGTGAAAAGAAAGTTGCACAAAGAAACACCAGTGGTGTGCTGTAAACCTTTCTTCCAGGCTTGGCCGTTGCTAATGGCTTTCAAAAGCGTGCCCCATGCAGAAGCAGAAATTGCTCATTTCAGCTACTTTCACCATTGTTCCTTCTTAAAAGAAAACAACTGCATTTTCACTAAATGGAAGTGTCAGTTTTTCCAAGGCAGTTGTAAGAACAGCTAACTCTATCACAATATTATTAAACTCAAAGTACTACCCCTGACAATAATGAGATTTCCTCCTCTTTGAAACAAGACCCTACATGCAGATTTTGTGGTGGTCTGCAAGCAACCCACAATCTCCCGCCACCAGCCTCAAAACCAACCTTAGTCACATTTCAAAACAGGTGGACTTCAGCTTTCTTTCCCATTCTCTTAGACGGCTCCTCAGGGTAGTGGATGGTGTGCTTCCATTCCACACGGATTCTGCCATGTTTGGGGCAGGGTGTGCTTCAGTGGGCACATTGGGTGATGAGCTCAGGGCTGCTGTGTACCCCTTCCACTGTTTACGCCAGGAACACCCAAATGGGCTTGGGCCTCTCAATGCCATGCCAAGTATTCCTTCTCCACTTTGCTTGGTTGAGAGCCAGGGATTCATGTGAGTTACTAAACACATCGCAAATTTTCACTGAGGATTTAGACCCTAACTAAATAAATATACTTAGAGATACATCACAGTAACAGGCCCTTCCGGCCCAACACTGCCCAATTACACCTGTGTGATCAATTAACCTACTAGCCCATACATCTTTGGAGTGTGGGAGGAAAATGGAGCACACAGAGGAAGTCCACGTGGTCACAAGGAGAACGTACAAACTCCTTACAGACAGCGGCAGGAATATCTCCAGGTCCATCGGGGTTTGAAATATAGGCCTCCATCTTTCCCCTCTTGCCACTTTCCATCTTCCATTTTTGTTCCCATTTTCAATGGTCACTCTAGAGAGAGTGAAACAGGCTCGGTTCTTCCTGTAAAGTGTTTACTGAAGTCCACCATCTCAGCATACAGTGAAACACTGGAATACTCTGAAGTTAGAGCATGAGGTTTCAGGTCTACAGAGATATTAAGAGGAAGCTCATCATACAAAAAGCATAAATGTCTAAAATATGTCTGAGAAATCCTGGAGCAATGTAGCATGAATTACATAAATGATTATTTTAATCTATGTAACATCAGGAACTTTTACAGGTACTGGTGCTTTATCCTCAAGCTCAGTGATACTGCCTGATTTTGCACAATATATGGATTACCTAAATAACATTTGCATGTGCCACAATTCTCATTAGTTGCATCAAAGAACATCTCTCCCTGAGTAGACAACATGGCCGTGGGTGCTGTAGGCATGGGACATGGTCAATGCTCAACAATGGTGACTGCTTTGGTCATGTGCTTCCTGAGGAAAATAAGATGGTTCATTGAGGACTGAGGCTAAAGGGCCTAATGTGGAGAAGGGTTTATTGGAAGAGAGAGCCAGAGGTTGGGATTTGGTTTGGCTTAGCCATCAGAGGAACAAGTTAGGTGACGTGCTTGAGCCCTCCAATGTGTACCATCTGCGAGGTGGTGCGGTCAGCGGTCAGGGGGTGGGATGGTCAGGATAGAGGCAATCAGAGGAACAGACCAGCACCATCCGCAGATTCGCGCCATCGTGCTGGGTTTATGTAGCTCCAGAGTTCAGTACCACAGATTGGGGTCAAAAGATAGAAAGTAGCTTAAACGTGCCTTGGTGGGGTCCTGCTCCAGTGCAGCATGTTGAAATCTCGCTGCTTAGAGGATATGCACTGCTGGCGATGAACAACAAATGCCCCAAGGGCAACTGGAGTTATTGCAATGTCCCTAAAGGAGCCATTCATGCAAGTGCTGTAGTGGTTAGCGTAACATTTCACAACACCATCTGTAAGATCAGGGTTCAATTCCTGTTGTTGTCTGTAGGGGTCTGTCAGTACTTTCTCTCCGTGACTTTGCGGGCTTCCTCCAGGTGATCTAGTTTCCTCCTACAGTCCAAATCGACATACGGAATAGGGTTAGTAAGTTGTAGGCATGCTATTTTGGCGTCACAAGCAAGGCAACACTTGTAGGCTGCCCGCAGCACAACCTTGGACAGTGCTGGTCATTTAGTCAAATGACACGCTTCAATCTATGTCCTGATGTTTTGACGTACGTATAACAAAACTAACCTTTCTCTTGAAAAATGGCATCAACTGATATGCACCTAACATACAAATTGTGGCAGATGCTTGTACACAAGTCATATTGATTTAATCCCTAGTCAAACAGGAGCACTATCAGTCATGTAACATTGAAATGAATAACATTATTCGGCAGAGTCTAACACTGACACTTTGAGTTCGACTAAGTGAATTGATAAAGTTTAACTAAAGGAATCTATACCAAGTCTACATAATTAACGTAGAACTAGATATTCCATAGGATAGATATGGAAAAATGGGAACTGTAACCTAGAACATGGAATTGAACCAGCCTGTCCCAGAAAGCACTTGATATGCTTCTGAAGACACAACAAACAGACAAGGAGATCTACTGGCAATGGTATTACAAAGAAAATTATTTTAGTTGCCACAGAAAGAAAAATTGTGATCTTGCAGACTCAAATTTTTACTGGGTGGATCTCTAAGAGATTACTGCTAGATTTTGTCTTGTTTCACCAGCTCAGGCAACCCGCACAATTCCATGAGTCAATTGATGCCTTTAGGCTAATTACAGTAAATAGACTTTCAGTAAATGCATGAAAGAATATTTATTGTAAATAAACCAAAGGTTAGAAAATTATCCACTCTGTGTTTCGCCCACTTCCTATGCTCCTGTCACCTTTGCACCCTCATCCTAGTGACTTCACTCAGAGTCTGGAGTGTGGAATGTCTCTGGATCATGGCTGAGGGTTAAAATGGCACGGAATATTTAAGAGTTAATGGATAAGTGTGCAGAAATAATGATGCACTCTGACAATGTAGAAGGCTAATGAGTAACAAAGGAAACAGTGGTGGCTTACCTACTCTGCACTGTAATTCAAAACTGCCTGTATCTAATAAAGTGACTACTGAGTGTACGTCCATGGTCTTCTGCTGCTACAGCCCATCCACTTCAAGGTTTGATGTGTTAAACATTCAGAGGTGCTCTTCTGCACACCACTGTTATATCTTGTTACTGATTTGCTGTCAGCTTAAGATAGTCTGACCATTCTCCTCTGACCTAAAACCAAAATATCATAAGACATAGGAACAGAATTAGGCCATTTGGCCCATCGGATCTCCTCTGCCATTCCATCACGACAGATTTATTATTCCTATCAACCCCATTCTCTTGCTTTCTCCCTGTAACCTTTGACACTCTGACTAAGCAAGAACCTATCAACCTTTGCTTTAAATATACCCAATAGCTTGCCCTTCCCAGCCATCAGTGGCAATGAATTCTACAGATTCACTATCGACTGGCTAAAGAAATTGCTCATTTCTGTTAAACATGGACTTCCTTCAATTCTGAGGCTGTGCGCTCTGATACAAGTCTCCCCAAAGAGAGGAAGCATCCTCTCCATACCCACCCTATCTAGGCCTTTCAATATTCTATAGTTTTAAATGAGACGTTCCATCATTCTCTTCAATTCCAGTGAGCACAGGCCCAAAGCCATCAAACACTCCTCGTACATTAACACTTTCATTCCTGGAATCCTTCTTATGACAAAGAATTTCAAGATGTATATTGTATATATTTTTCTGACATTAAATGCACCTATTGAAACCTATCGAACCTTCTCTAGACCTTCTCCTATGCCCGCACATATTTTCATAGATAAGAGGCCCAAAACTGCCCACAATACTCTGAGTGCGGTCTCACCAATGCCTTATAAAGCCCCAGTCTGACATCCTTGCTGTTAAATTCTAGTCTTCTTGAAATTACTGCCAACATTGCTTTTGCTTTCCTTATCAATCTGCAAGTCAACCTTCAGAGAAACCTACACGAGAACTCCTGAGTACTTTAGCATCTGTGACATTTGAATATTCTCTTCATTTAGAAAGTATGACCAAATACATCCCTATGTTCTATTCCATCTACCACTTCTTTGCCCATTCTCCTAATCTGTCTAAGTCCTTCTGCAGATTTCCTGCTTCCTCAATAACACAACCTGCCCTTCCACCTATCTCCATATTGCCTGCAGACTTCATCATAATTCTGTCACCCCACTCAGTGACAAATAATGTGAAAACAAGCAGTCCCAACAAAGACCCATGTGGAACACTGCTAGTTAAGAGTAGCCAACCACAATAGGCCCCCTTTATTCTATCTCTATGCTTCCTGCCAGTCAGCCAATGCTAGTATCTTTCTCGTAATACTAAAGACTATTATCTTGTTAAGCAGCCTCATTTGCGACGCCTTGTTAAAGACCTTCTGAAGGTCAAAGAAAACAACATTCCCTGTACCAATTCCTCAAATACGGGTTCATCAGCCAGATCTCCTGTCTGCTTCAGTAACTATGGAGTCCCTTATCATTCCTCTTCTCCACCTTTTCCATAGTGACCCAGCTACTACGGATTCCCCATGGTAGGTTAACGAGGCATTTTCACTCACAGGACTGCTGCTCATGGGATGTTTTATTTTTGATTTCACATCATCTTTTGTTAACTCAAGAGACTTGTGGATGAAAATCCCTTGCGATCAGGACCATGTCTGGCACCAGTGATCACTCCACAGTTAAAATCATTTCTTCCCCATTCTGATATTTGGTCTGAACAACAACTGAACCTCTTGTCTGCACGATTTTATGCATCGAGCTACTGCCACATGATTGGCTGATTAGACATTTTTATTAACGAGCAGGTGTAAAGGTGTATCTAAGGAAGTGGCCACAGAGTGTATAATGAAAAACTTTTCCACAGCTTGACTACCATGATTCCTCTTGTTGGGAGCATAACTAGATTTCTGGAATTGCCACTGAAAGCTCTGTATTTGTGTTATTTTCCATGTTAGAAAGTAGGAATGTTGGTCAGCAACTTCAGGCAACAGGGCAGAGTACATGCTCTTTTCTGTGTCAACAGTGCAGGCTGCTGAGGTGGACATTGTTTAGAGCTTCAAACTCCTGGAATTCCCAGTTGTAAATATTGCTAGCAATAACAAGGGCAGCTTGGTGGCCGAGTGGTTAGCACAACACTTTACAGCATCAGGGACATAACACAAACACAGAAGGTAGAAATCTACAGCACATTACAGGCTCTTTGGCCCACAATGTTGCGCTGCCAACGTAACCTACTCTAGAGACTGCCCAGAATCTCCCTGTGACCTGAGTTCTATTCCCGCCATCGCCTGTAAGGAGTTAGTATCCTCTACCTGTGACTGTGTGGGTTTCCTCCCACAATCCAAAGTCATACCGGTGGGTAGGTTAATTGGTCATTGTAAATTGTCCCGTGATTAGGCTAGGATTAAATTGGGGGTTCCTGGGCGGGTCGAAGGGCCGGAAGTGCTCGTTCTGTACCTCACTAAATAAATAAATAGCTACCCTGATACAGCCACGTTGATACTATGAACATGAAAGCACACCAGCTTCTGTACTTCACCAATGTGGCATATCCCTAATGACCCCTATCAACTTTTACAGATGAACCAGAGATACCATCTTATCCTCATGCTTGGTACGGCAAATGCCCTGCCCTAGGTTCCATAATAGACCTCAATGGCTTGGGAACATCTTATGCTAAAATGAAGAGAGAATTGTTAGAGTTTCACATTGTGCTGCAAAAAATGGAGACAAGTTCATCCCCTAATGGATAATGAACTATACTTCACTAGGACTATATTTCATTAGGAGTGTGAAGAGATTTGGCATGTCAGCAAATACACTCAAAAACTTCTGTGTATCGTGGAGTGCATTCTGACAGGCTGCATCACTGTCTGGCATGGGGGAGAGGGGCTACTGCACATGACCGAAAAAAAGCTACAGAAGGTTGTAAATTTAGTCAGCTCCACCTTGGGTTCTAGCCTACAAAGTACCCAGGACATCTTCAAGGAGCAGTGTCACAGAAAGGCAGCGTCCATTATTAAGGACCTTCAGCACCCAGGGCACGCCCTTTTCTCACTGTTACCATCAGGTAGGAGGTACAGAAGCCTGAAGTCACACACTCAGCGATTCAGGAACAGCTTCTTCCCCTCTGCCATCCGATTCCTAAATGGACATTGAACCCTTGGACACTACCTCACTTTTTAAAATCTATATTATTTCTGTTTTTTTGCACAATTTTTAATCTATTCAATACATATGCTGTAATTGATTTATTTATTTAGTATTATTATTTTCCTTTTCTTCTGTATTACATATTGTGTTGAACCGCTGCTGCTGAGTTAACAAATTTCACAACACATGCCGGTGATAATAAACCTGATTCTGATTCTGAAGAAGGGCTTTTATCGTGGAACTGTGTGAATGCTGGTTCAAGGTCTGTAACAGTTGGAGTAAATCACTTCTTAAACTAGATGTTGAGTCAGGATGAACAAGTAACTACTAATGTAGCACTATTTTCATACAACAAGATGCCCTGAGGTTAACATCTATCAGATTAATTGATAACACGGATCACTATTTTTTCCTCCATCTTCTCCAGTGCCTGGTACAGGAAAGCAATTTCACATGCAGCAAATCATCAAAGTCAATCATGCAATACAGTACGTTTGTTTCAAGCATCAATAAGCACTCAGTGCTCTCAGACTGGTTTCCAATGAACAGATAAATTAAACCAAAATTTATGACAAGAGCTCGCAGTGAACCACAGTGCATGAACTCTGCCTGATACATGCAGGATTAGTTCCGTTGAAGGAAAATGAGGCGTGCCTCTCCAAATTTTTAATTTAGTGCATCTTCTCAAATGTCTGTTTAGCTCATTATCAGATTTGAGTATCCATTAGGGTATCAATAAAAATATAATTAATGCGGTGTTACGGATGTACCACAGCTCTGAGGGGCCGAAGGGTGCACGGTAGCCCCCTCCTTTGTGAGAATCGCAAAATCACTATTGAGTCAGTTCAGGAGACCCAGGAAATGAGAGAAAGAGATGCAGAATCCACAAAGAGTTTGAATGTGTCCTGGCCTCTGAAAGGCGGAACTATTGATACTGGCTATTGTCTCTTGGAAGCCCCCAGGCAATAAACCGAGGGGGAGGTTGGTGGAGGGATTGCATCATCTCAACCTGATTGACATCTGAGACCCCGTGAGTCAGGATAAAAGAGGGTCTGTGGGAACAGCCCCTCAGACGCACCAGAAGAAACACTAGCATCCCGTAATAGTGAAAGCCAGTGGGAAGGCCACGTGCATCTGTTTCCATTTGCCCTGGAATTGGTGTGCCTTTACCACGGAAGAACGGTTTTTAGCTAACAACGGGGAAATCAACTCCCAACGACTCTCGAAGGATTGACATCATAAAAGGAATGGGCAAGTTTTAACCCGTCTTTCTCTCCAACCAAAACGCTGCAGCTTGAATGAACGAAAGTGACTTTTATATTCCCATCGGACAATACATTATCCCCTAGACAACGATAGAGCTATTTCTTATTGATTATTATTATACCCACGCTTCTAGATTTAGTATTGATGACGTATATCATCTGTATGTTTGCATTGATATTATTTTTGTGTATTTTTATCAATAAATACTGTTAAAAATAGTACCATCAGACTTCAACGGACCTCTCTATCTTTGCTGGTAAGTGACCCAGTTACGGGGTATGTAACAGCGGACATTAGCTTATGTGTTGAACACTTCCGCACAACGCTGCCATCTCACTCAAACTGGAAGACACTTGGCACTTGATTAAAAACTGTTCAGATTATCAATAGCTCCAGCAATGATTAATAACAATAAGGTTTGTGTATTCTGAAGAAGTTTTATTGACGTCCTTTCCAACTGCCAGCAAAACGCATGAAAAATCGTGATTTAAAGTTGTGCTGCCCAAAACAATACATTGTTGCACACTTTTTATCACAGTTTTCAAGTGTGGTAGTCATTCCCCTCGGAAAAACCGATGCCCCTTTGGATGCTGCACAGGTGGAAGGGCAGAGGACGAATAACCCACCAGGGCTCAGCAGCAGCAGTGGCACCATGCCACCCTCTGAGGCTCAGCAGAGAGGGGGTAAAGTAAGGCAGAGGAACAGTGATCCTGTGGCTTGCGGAAAGATATGCCAGGATGTCTCCGAGTGGCTGCAGAACATTCTCAAGAGAGTGGATAGGCAGCCAGCGGCCATAATGCTCACTGCCGCCAATGGCATAGGTGGAATGGGGGGAGGGGGGGGGAGGTCCCGCTCAGTGAATACAGTGAGTTCGAAAAGAGGATGTAAAGCAGGACCTCAATAGTCTTAATCTCTGCGTTACTCCAGCTGCCACCTGCTAGTCAGGGTAGAAACAGAATGAAAGGCCAGGTGAATGAGTGGCTTAGGGACTAGTGCAGGGGGCAGGGTTTCAGGTTCTGGGATATTTCGGGGCCACAGGTGACCTGCACACCTTAATTTCAGGGGAACCAATATTCTGGCCGAGAGGTTTGCCAGTGCTACTCCAGAAGTTTTAAGCCAGATTGGCAGGGGAAGGGGACCAGAGGACAAGGTCAGAAAGTGGAGCAATTGAAAGGAAGGTGGATGTCATCACCAGGAAGAACAGGTCATGGACACAATAGAATGGATAGCTTGAAGCCTGTGTATTTCAGTGCTACGAGTATTATGAGTAAGAGTGATAAATGCAGAGCATGAAGACATAATGTTGCAACTATAAGAGAGTGGCAGGGATGGATGCTTAGTGATCCAGGGCTCCAATCTTTTAGAAAAGATAGAGAAGAAGGTGGGGGGGTAGATGTTGTACTGTTAATCAGGGATAATATTACAGCTGCACTCAGAGAGAAGATAAAGGAGGGTTCATCCACTGCTTTTATATAAGGTCGGCCCTCCTTATCTATGGGGGATTGGTTCTGGGACCCCCCCCCCAATACCAAAAAACGCGGGTGCTCAAGTCCCTTATTTAACCTGTCTCAGTGCGGTGGTCTTTAGGACCCGGCACAGCTCTGAATCTGCAGTGTTTCTGTTCATGAAAATAATCATGATCACTATTGAAAATAAAGTGGAAGTAATGAAGCAATCGGAAAGAGGTGAAACACCATCGGTCATTGGAAAAGCGTTAGGCTACAGTCGGTCAACGATTGGAACAATTTTAATGGAGCACGTGAAAGGCCCTGCCCGATGAAAGCTACAATTATTACTAAGCCACACAGTGGTTTAATTATTGAAATACACACATTTCTTAAGTGTTTTATATGCATAGAAAGATAAAATATATACTATATAATAAGACAAACGTTTGACTAACTGTGCTAAATAATACCAGGTGTACCTGTTCCGACTTCAAATCCGACTTAAAGACGGACTCAGGAACAGAACTCATTCATTACCTGGGGACCGCCTGTACTTTTAAATCATCACTAGATTACTTATAATACCTAATACACTACAAATGCTATGTAAATAGTTGTTATACTGTATTGTTTAGGGAATAATGACAAGAAAAAATAATCTGTACATGTTCAAACAACAAGTGCTGGTGAGAGAACTTCTGGGTTTTCCCGATCCGCGGTTGGTTGAATCCACGCATGCGGAACCCGCGGATAAGGAGGGCCGACTGTAGATGGAACTCAGAGATGTAAAAGGTGTGATCACTCTGATGGGATTATAATACAGACCATTCTTAGAGCTATTGGCTCATTGTTGAACAGATATGCCGGCAGATGAGGGAAGGATAGAAAAGCTACATTGTTGTTGTTGAGGGTGACTCCGACTTGTCTAATATAGACAAGAAGTTTAAATGGAACACTGTTTGTTTGGTGCATCCAGGAATGCTTCTTAAAACAACACGTAGCTAGTCCAACAAGAGAAGCCATACTGGACCTGGTACTGGGGAATGAGCCTGGCCAAGTGACCACCACTTTTTATTGGGAGAACAGTGATAAGTTTTAAGATAGCTATAGCTAAAGATAACTGTGGACTTTTCTGGAGAGCACTGAATTAAGAGGGTATTAGGCAGGAACTATGGAGAGGGGTCTTTGAACAAGTCCGCATCTGAGATGTACAAAGATTGACTAGTCAGAGTACAGGACAGGTACTGTATGTTCTAGTAAGATGGACAAGGTAAGGGAAACTTGGATGGCCAGGAAAGGCAGTGAATTTAGTCAAGAGAAAGCAAATGTATGAAATGTTTAAGAAGCTAAAATCAAATAGACTCCCTGTGCATTATAAAGAAGACAGAAAAGTGAATTAGTGAGAACCACAAGAGGTTATGAAAACTCCTTGGCTTAGGACTTTTTAGTATTTTGGATTAAAGAGAATCCCAAGGCAATCCACAGGAATAACTAGGGATCGAGTAGGACCATTCAAAGGTATTGGAGGGAAAATATGCTTAGATGCAGAGGATGTTGGTGAGGTCCTTAATGAGAAGGATGTGGAGGATAGGGAGATCAATGTGGAGCATGCTGATTTGCCAGGGGATTTTGAGATAAAGAACATTATGGTGGGTAAGTGCCCTGAACCTGATGGGACATAGTGAGAGGAAAGAGATAAGATTTCTGGGGCCTTGACCAATACCTCCATATCCTCCTTGGGGACAGGAAGGGCCCAGAAGGACTAGTGGGTAGCTAATGTTGTTGCGTTGTTTCAGAAGGGAAATAGGGATAATCCTGGAAACTTTCGACTAGTGGCTCATGTCAGTGGTAGAGAATTTACTGAAGGGGATTCTTATTGATAGGATTTATGAGCCATTGAAAATTCATGACCTATTTAGGGACAGAAAGCATGGCTTCGTGTGGGCAAATCGTGTCTTACTAAATTGATTGAGTTTTTGAGGAGGTGCCAGAGGTGATGGATGAAGGCAGAGCTGTGAATGAATGTTGTCTACATGAATTTTAGTAGGGTGCTTGATAAGCTCTTTCATCGGAGGCTCATCCAGAAGATTAAGATGCATGTGATCCACAGTGAATTAGCCATTTTGATTCAGAATTAGCTTGCCTATAGAAGACATAGGTTGTGATTGATTAAATTGATTTTGGCTGAATGTCTGTGATAGTGTTTCACAGGAATCCATACTGGGACCTCTGCTGTTTGTATATTATATATAGTATATTATATATATTGCATATATATAACATACAAAAAGCAAAGCACGAAGTGCAATGGTATATACATTGCACTTTGGGAGATCAGGTTAAAGCAATAGAACATTGTTAATGGAAAGACCATTAACAGTGTTGGTGAGCAGATGGATCCGAAGGTCCAATTCTAATGCTCCCCAAAACTGGGTGCATAGGTTGATAGTGCGGTTAGGAAGAAAATGGCATGCTTGCCTTTATTACTTGAGGAACTGAGTTCACGAGTCAGGAAGTTATGTTGCAGCATTTTAAAACTCTAGTTAGGCTACAACTGGAGTACAGCCTTTAGTTGCCTTCCTGTAGGAAGGATGTTGAAGGTTTGGCGATGATGCAGAAGAGATTTTCCAGGATGCTGCCAGGAATAGAGGGCACGTACTTGAAGGAGGTGTTGGAAATACAGCCCAAGCTTGTCTCTGGTGTGACAGAGGCCAAGGGGAGATGATCCGATGGAGGTTTATAAATCTATGGGAGGCATAGACAGAGTAGACTGCCAGAACCCTGTTTCCTCCAATATTGAAATGTCTAATACTAGGGGGCATGCATTTAAAGTAGAAGAGGGTATGTTCAATGGAAATGTGTGGGGTCAGTTCTGCTGCCCGGAGTGATTGTAAAGAAAATAAATACAATAGCGGCATCAAAGAGGCTCTGAGATACACACATGAATGTGCAGGAGGTGGAAGGAAGCAGACATTGTGCAGGCAGCTGGGATTAGTTTAATTGGGCATATTAGGCACTCAATTGGGCACTGAGTCTGACCCTGCAGAAGGATGGGACGGAGAAGAGGAGAGCTGTCGTCATTGGAGACTCTATAGTCAGGGGAGCAGGCAGGAGATTTTGTGGATGTGAGGAGGACACCCGCATGGTTTGTTGCCTCCGGGGTGCTAGGGTCCGGGATGTCTCTGACCGGGTGCATGACATCCTGGTACGAGAGGGAAAGCAACCGGAAGTCGTGATACATGTTGGGACCAATGACATAGGCAGGAAGAGGGATGAGGTCCTGAAGTGTGAGTTTCAGGAACTAGGCAGAAGGCTGAAGAACAGGACCTCAAGGGTGGCGTTCTCAGGATTGCTGCCAGTACTACGTGATAGTGATGGTAAGAATTGGAGGAGATGGGAGTTCAATGTGTGGCTGAGGAGTTGGTGCAGGAGGCAGGGTTTTAGATTTTTGGACCATTGGGATCTTTTCTGGGGAAGCTGGGACCTGTACAGATTGGATGGGTTGCACCTGAACTCGAGGGGGAGCAATATCCTTGCTGGTAGGTTTGCTAGCATGGTTCGGGAGGATTTAAGCTAATTTGCGAGGGGGAATGGGACCCGGAGCGATAGAGCAGTGAAGGAAGTGCATCGAGTAAAGCCAGATCTAACACATAGAGAGGCTTTGAGGAAAAAGCAGCAGAATAAAGGGGATAAAGGTAATAAGGTTAAAGGGCTAAAGTGCGTGTACTTCAATGCAAGAAGCATCAGGAACAAAGGTGATGAACTGAGAGCTTGGATACATACATGGAATTATGATGTAGTGGCCATTACGGAGACTTGGCTGGCACCAGGGCAGGAATGGATTCTCAATATTCCTGGATTTCAGTGCTTTAAAAGGGATAGATGGGGGGGGAAGAGGGGAGGAGGAGTGGCATTACTGGTCAGGGATACTATTACAGCTGCAGAACGGATGGGTAATGTAGCAGGATCCTCTTTTGAGTCAGTATGGGTGGAAGTCAGGAACAGGAAGGGAGCAGTTACTCTACTGAGAGTATTCTATAGGCCCCCTGGTAGCAGCAGAGATACCGAGGAGCAGATTGGAAGGCAGATTTCGGAAAGGTGCAAAAATAACAAGGTTGTTATCATGGGTGACTTTAACTTCCCTAATATTGATTGGCACTTGATTAGTTCCAAGGGTTTAGATGGGGCAGAGTTTGTTAAGTGCGTCCAGGATGGATTCCTGTCACAGTATGTTGACAGACCGACTAGGGGGAATGCCATACTAGATCTAGTATTAGGTAATGAACCGGGTCAGGTCACAGATCTGTCAGTGGGTGAGCATCTCGGGGACAGTGATCACCGCTCCCTGACCTTTAGCATTATCATGGAAAAGGATAGAATCAGAGAGGATAGGAAAATTTTTAATAGGGAAAGGGCAAATTATAAGGCTATAAGGCAGGTGTGAATTGGGATGATGTTTTTGCAGGTAAATGTACTATGGACATGTGGTTGAAGTTTCTCTTACAGGATGTTAGGGATAAATTTGTCCCGGTGAGGAAGATAAAGAATGGCAGGGTGAAGGAACCATGGGTGACAAGTGAAGTGGAAAATCTAGTCAGGTGGAAGAAGGCAGCATACATGAGGTTTAGGAAGCAAGGATCAGATGGGTCTATTGAGGAATATAGGTAGCAAGAAAGGAGCTTAAGAAGGGGCTGAGAAGAGCAAGAAGGGGGCATGAGAAGGCCTTGGCGAGTAGGGTAAAGGAAAACCCCAAGGCATTCTTCAATTATGTGAATTCAAAAGGATGACCGGAGTGAAGGTAGGACCGATTAGAGATAAAAGTAGGAAGATGTGCCTGGAGGCCGTGGAAGTGAGCGAGGTCCTCAATGAATATTTTTCTTGGGTATTCACCAATGAGAGGGAACTTGATGACGGTGAGGACAATATGAGTGAGGTTGATGTTCTGGAGCATGTTGATATTAAGAGAGAGGAGGTGTTGGAGTTGTTAAAATACATTAGGACAGATAAGTCCCCGGGGCCTGATGGAATATTCCCCAGGCTGCTCCACGAGGCAAGGGAAGAGATTGTTGAACCTCTGGCTAGGATCTTTATGTCCTCGTTGTCCACGGGAATGGTACCGGAGGATTGGAGGGAGGCGAATGTTATCCCCTTGTTCAAAAAAGGTAGTAGGGATAGTCCAGGTAATTATAGACCAGTGAGCCTTACGTCTGTGGTGGGAAATCTGTTGGAAAAGATTCTTAGAGATAGAATCTATGGGCATTTAGAGAATCATGGTCTGATCAGGGACAGTCAGCATGGTTTTGTGAAGGGCAGATTGTGCCTAACAAGCCTGATAGAGTTCTTTGAGGAGGTGACCAGGCATATAGATGAGGGTAGTGCAGTGGATATGATCTACATAGATTTTAGTAAGGCATTTGACAAGGTTCCATACGGTAGGCTTATTCAGAAAGTCAGAAAGCATGGGATCCAGGGAAGTTTGGCCAGGTGGATTCAGAATTGGCTTGCCTGCAGAAGGCAGAGGGTCATGGTGGAGGGAGTACATTCAGATTGGAGGGTCGTGACTAGTGGTGTCCCACAAGGATCTGTTCTGGGACCCCTACTTTTTGTGATTTTTATTAACGACCTGGATGTAGGGTTAGAAGGGTGAGTTAGCAAGTTTGCAGATGACACAAAGGTTGGTGGTGTTGTGGATAGTGTAGAGGATTGTCGAAGATTGCAAAGAGACATTGATAGGATGCAGAAGTGGGCTGAGAAGTGGCAGATGGAGTTCAACCTGGAGAAGTGTGAGGTGGTACATTCTGGAAGGACAAACTCCAAGGCAGAGTATAAAGTAAATGGGAGGATACTTAGTAGTGTGGAGGAGCAGAGGGATCTGGGGGTACATGTCCACAGATCCCTGAAAGTTGCCTCACAGGTAGATAGGGTAGTTAAGAAAGCTTATGGGGTGTTAGCTTTCATAAGTCAAGAGATAGAGTTTGAGACGTGATGTAATGATGCAGCTCTATAAAACTCTAGTAAGGCCACACTTGGAGTACTGTGTCCAGTTCTGGTTGCCTCACTATAGGAAGGATGTGGAAGCATTGGAAAGGGTACAGAGGAGATTTATCAGGATGCTGCCTGGTTTAGAGAGTATGGATTATGATCAGAGATTAAGGGAGCTAGGGCTTTACTCTTTGGAGAGAAGGAGGATGAGAGGAGACGTGATAGAGGTGTACAAGATAATAAGAGGAATAGATAGAGTGGACAGCCAGCGCCTCTTCCCCAGGGCACCACTGCTCAGTACAAGAGGACATGCTTTAAGGTAAGGGGAGGGAAGTTCAAGGGGGATATTAGAGGAAGGTTTTTCACTCAGAGAGTGGTTGGTGCGTGGAATGCACTGCCTGAGTCAGTGGTGGAGGCAGATACTACTAGACAGGTATATGGAGGAATTTAAGGTGAGGGGTTATATGGGAGGCAGGGTTTGAGGGTCGGCACAACATTGTGGGCCAAAGGGTCTGTACTGTGCTGTACTGTACTATGTTCTATATTATAACTAATTCGCTCAGTTCAGCACAATATTGTGGGTTATAGGGCCCATTCCAGTGCTGTATCCTTTGATGTTTTATCCTCTGGTGTCAATAGAGTTGTTAACCATTTTGGTGGCTAGTTCCATCACTAATTGCTTACAATCACAGAGTCCTACCACAAACTTTGCCGTGTCCAAACAGCAGCAAAAGAATTGAAACCATCTGCATTTACAGTATAGAATAAATTAATGTTATAATGCAAATCAATAACAAGAAGTCATTCATAGGTACTGACCTCCAATCAGCTATTGTTAACAGCCCTGTGGTTGCAAGCAACACAAAGAGCTAAGCAAAGGTATAGATATATCAGTACATAAACTATATACTTTTAATCCAACACCCTGGCTTCATGAGCAGCCAGACCTTGTACATTATGGGTATCCGCATTAACTCCATGGAATTAAACAATAAGGAGGTCTCACTACATATTATTTTAATTTCTGTTAAGAAGGTTGGCAAAACGATCTTCATCCCAGGATGAAACTGACAATTTTTTCACTTCCTGCTGATTTTATTGTTCACCCATAAGTAATCA
Organism: Hypanus sabinus; assembly: GCF_030144855.1. NCBI lineage: Eukaryota > Metazoa > Chordata > Chondrichthyes > Myliobatiformes > Dasyatidae > Hypanus > Hypanus sabinus. The sequence goes on from NC_082718.1 coordinate 94,313,008, forward strand.
AACTGAAGAAAGGGTTTGTATTGAAGAAGATTAAATCTTCTCTTCGAGAGTTCAGTGAAACTCTTCCTCACTGCTGCTCCTCTGTGATCTCTGCTGCCCTCTGACTCCTCGACCATGTGCTCACCTGGACCTGCTGCCACAGCCACGGATCCTTCCTGGGAACTTGTCTCCTATGGTTCACTCTCCTCTCCCGTCAGATTCCTTCTTTTCCAGCCCTTGACCTTTCCCACCCACCTGGCTTCACCTCTCAGCTTCCAGTGAGTGTCCTTCAGCTTCCCCCAGCTTTTTATTCTGACACTTCCTCATTCCTTCTCAGTCTGCAGAAGGATCTTGCCCTGAAATATCGACTGTCTTTTCACTTCCATAGACGCGGCCTGACCTGCTGAGAATTTTGTGTGTGTTGCTTTGTCTTTACATCAGTCTACTTGATAGACTATGTCATAAAATACAACAACTTGTACTTTGCAAGATCCGAAAAACAGAATAAAGTAAATGTTCAGTAACCAAAATCAAAACCATTACTTCTGCCAGTGACCCTATGGATTTATTATAGGTGCATGATGCACCTCACTTCAATCATAAGTGTTCCAAAAGTCAAGGATATGTCTTTCATCCTTTATTAGCAATTAGCAAACATACAATCTTGAAGCAATGAAACTTAAGCATGCTCAAACGTAAGTGAAGGGTAACTGTGCGTTATTGACCAGTCAACGAAAGCTACATCTGTCAGCCCCCAGCTACTACAAACTGTGATGAACAAAGCATGAATATGTGACTTATTCCCCTTGCTTTTACGTGTCTTATTCCCCCACTCATGTGACTAATTACCAGAATAAACATGCAACACAGAGTACATTGCAAATAGAGAACAGATGCATGGCTCCTACACACCATATCAAAATTAAAAATACTGAAAATAACATATTTATCATGTGTTCCAATACATGTTAAGCAGGTCATGTCAACAGTTGCAATATCCACAATTTCATCCATGAAAAGCCATTAGAGCAAAAAGGTAGCACTGCATCTCGAAATTACTACGTAGTTTTTCAAACAATATTGACTGCCAGTGCTTGATTTAAGTTCCAGTCTTGATTTCTTCAGAAAATTTACTTTTCTCTCAAGAAAGCAACGATTGGTGGATTTCCCATAATTTTGCTTTCTTTAAGCCCCCTTTTGCAGATCACTGATGGAGCTCACACACTGTGCGTTGTTGTTCGTGGCTGCTGAAAATTTACCCCCTATTGTGGGTAAATGGGAATGGAGATGAATTAAAGATAATTTGGAGAGAGTACGAGCAAGGGAGAATCATCTTCCTTCTCCACCTATGTTACTAACCTGATGCATGTCCAGCACTCATTTTTATTTCAGATTTCCACGTGTGCAGGATTTCATACTTTATTTAGTTAAAGAATAGTCATTGCTGCCATGCAGGATGCGACCAGAAACATCCAGCAAATTATTGCTCAATTTTTCAAATACATTGCCTTCTCCTTATCATCATCAGCTGGGCACGCTGGCATCATTCACCTCCTGCTGATGAATTGCTGTGTAAACCTCTGTGGTGCTTGACTTACTCTCCCGTACACTTAGGCTTCTCATGTATTCCGGCAACTGATAGTGTTTTGCAGTACATTTCCCACCAACACATGCACACACATCCTCAGCTGCATGTCTTCCTGGCTTTACATTGTCCTGAAACCCATGCTATTGATCAATCACAATGGTATATTACTGTTGTGGTGCTTCTTACAAATCCTGGACACAATACTTAAGGCTTTAGCTGTGTGCACCCTGTCCAGCGGGTGTTTTCCCTGTGAGCACACCAAGATACCAAGATCCTTATCCATCTGTCAGCCTTCTTGGCTTTATCACCTGCCAAGTTCAGTGCTTGTATGATCCCAGAGCAAGCATCCTGTGTAAATGTTACTGCTGCCAAATGTCTCTGTATTTACCTCATTTTACGTATGGTCTGAGAAAATAGCCAGTGATTCAAAGAGAAAGATACCTTACTGACAACAACTGCTTATGTTTTAAGGCAGATTTTTTACAGTGGATTTCATCCACAGAAGCTGTCTCTGCCTCTCTCTCTGTGCACATTGATATGGTTTAGAGAGTGGCTACCCATATGTTAACATCCTCAACAGAGTGACACTTATTGCCCACAAGCTAATCTACTGCATGTTACATAAATGAAGTGAGAATATATCTTGAAAAATATGTGTCTCATGTAGTTTGATGTCTGATATTTTGTTTTATTCAGCCTCTACCACATACGTACAAATGTGAGTTTTTTGAGGAAGTTACTAGGAACGTTGATGAAGGCATGGAAGTGGGTGTTGTCTAAATAAACTTTAACAAGACCTTTGACAAGGTCCCACATGGAAGCTTGGTCAACAAGGTTCAGTCACTTGGCATTGATGATAAGGTAGTAAATTGGATTCAACAATGGTTTCATAAGAGAAGGCAGGGAATGGTAGTAGATGGTTGCCTCTTGGAATGGTAGGAGATGGTTGCCTCTTGGAACGTAGGAGATGGTTGCCTCTTGGAATGGTAGGAGATGTTTAGCTCTTGGAATGGTAGGATGTCATTGCCTCTTGGAATGGTAGGAGATGGTTGCCTTGTTGGACTCTAGTGACTAGTGGCGTGCTGCTGGGATTGGTGCTGGCTCGATTATTGTTTGTCATCTATATCAATGATTTGGATGGTAATACAGTAAATTGAATTGGCAATTTTGTGGATGACACTAAGATTGGGGGCATATTGGACAGTGAGGTTGGTTATCAGTGGGATCTGGATAAGATGGAAAAATGGGCTAAAAAACAGCAGATGGAATTTAATGCAGACAAGAGTGAGGTGTTGCACTTTGGGGGGACAAACCAGGGTAGGACTTGCACAGTGAGCAGTAGGACACTGAGGAGTTTGGTAGAACAGAGGGATCTGGGAATACAGATCCATAATTCCTTGAAAATGGTATGGGGTAGATAGGGTCATAAAGAGAGCTTTTGGCACATTGGGTTTCTTAAATCAAAGTATTGATTACAGAAACTGAGATGTTATGTTGAAGTTGCATAAAGCATAAGTGAGGTTTAATTTGGAGTACTGTGTGCAGTTCTGGTTACCTACCTGCAGGAAAGATATCAACAAGATCGAAAGAGTGCACAGAAAATTTACAAGGATGCAGCCAGGATTTGAGGATCTGAGTTACAGGGAAAGGTTGAATAGGTTAGGACTTTATTTCCAAGAGTGTAGGAGAATGATGGGGAGACTTGATAGACATATACACAATTATGAGGGGTATAGACAGGGTAAATGCAAGCAGGCTGTTTTCACTGAGGCTGGGTGAGACTAGAACTAGAGGTCATGGGTTAAGGATGAATGGTGAAATGTTTAAGGGAACATGAGGGGGGAACTTCTTCATTTCAAGTGTTGTGAGAGTGTGGAACAAGCGCTAATAGAAGTGGTCAATATGGGTTCAATTTCAACACTGAGGAGAAATTTACTTACTGTTACTTTACTTTATTGTCACCAAACAATTGATACTAAGCATACAATCATCACAGCGATATTTGATTCTGCGCTTCATGCTCCCTAAAGTACAAATCGAGAAGTAAAAATAATAAAAATTTAAATTATAAATCATAATTAGAAAATAGAAGAGGGAAAGCCCGGAAGTGCAAGTCAGGTTCAGATATTTGGAAGTTATGGCCCAGATCCGGGTCAGGATCCGTTCAGCAGTCTTATCACAGTTGGAAAGAAGCTGTTCCCAAATCTGGCTGTACGAATCTTCATGCTCCTGAACCTTCTCCCGGAGGGAAGAGGGACAAAAAGTGTGTTGGCTGGGTGGGTCGTGTCCTTGATTATCCTGGCAGCACTGCTCCGACAGCGTGCGGTGTAAAGTGAGTCCAAGGGTGGAAGATTGGTTTGTGTGATGTGCTGGGCTGTGTTCATGGTCTTCTGCAGTTTCTTCTGGTCTTGGACAGGACAACTTCCACACCAGGTTGTGATGCACCCAAGAAGAATACTTTCTACGGTGCACCTATAAAAATTAGTGAGGGTTTTAGGAGATAGGCCAAATTTCTTCAGCTTTCTCAGGATTTAAATGCGCTGGTGGGCCTTCTTGGCAGTGGACTCTGCTTGGTTAGACCAAGTCAGGTCATTTGTGATATTCACCCTGAGGAACTTAAAGCTTTCGACCTTTTCCACCTCTGCACCACCGATGTAGATGGGGTCGTGCGGTCCGCTACTCCTTCTGATTCCAACCAATTCCTTTGTCTTGCTGACATTGAGAGATAGGTTATTGTCATCGTACCATGCCAACAGGCTCTTAATTTCCTCTCTGTAGTCAGACTCATCTTTACCCAAGATACAGCCTACAATTGTGGTGTCATCAGCAAACTTCTATATTGATTTCGATGGAAACTTGGCTACACAATCATGGGTGTACAGTGAGTACAGCAGGGGGCTGTGTACACAGCCTTGTGGGGCACCGGTACTCAGAGTGATTCTAGTGTAGAGCTTCTCCCCTATTTTTACAGCCTGGGTCCTGTCTGTGAGGAAATTGAAGATCCAGCTGCAGATCTGAGTGCTAAGACCCAGGTTTTATTAATTTGGTTGAGTAGATGAATGGGAGAACCATGGACGACTGTGGTCTGGATGCAGGTTGATAGGACCAGGCAGAATAATGGTTTGGCATAGACTAGCGGGGCCAAAGGGCCTGTTTTTGTTTTGTACTATTCTATGGCTCTGTGAATTATGAAATGGAGAAAGCCACTGAATAAGATCAAAACTGATTTGATTGTAATCTCTATTCTGTATTCCCACCTACGAATCATACCCTTCATCCCCTTGCTTACCAAACTAAGCTTTGCAACATTTCAAAGACCCTGACTCCACCACCTTTTGAGGAAATGTCCCAAAGACTGAATAAAATTATAGAGGGTGAAGATAGAATAAGCTCTCAAAATAACAAAAAAAATCGTCATAACTACTTTGAAGTAGAGAAGGGAGAGATTAACTAAAATAATCATTGGTACGTTTGAGTATTTTCATTAAACATGGAAAATAAAGAAACAGCAGAGATTCTAAATAATTACCATGGATTGTTCCTCCTGGTAGATTACACTGAAATATCCCATCAAGGATCCGGAGGAAGCAGGTTCAGAATCATCTATTTTTTTACGTGTACAATGAAACATACAGTGAAATGTGTCATTTGCATTAACAACCAACATAACCCAGGCATGTGTTGGAGACAGCCCACAAATGTCACTACACATTCCAGAGCCAACATAGCTTGCTTATAAAGCTCAACAGAACAACACAAAACATAACAAGCGACGAAACAACAGCAGCAAAACAAACCCTATTCCTCCCTCCCACCCACTCACTCACATTCCTCTAATCCCAGGACAGGATGTCTTCAGCCACAAGAAGACTCATGGAGATGCAGGCATTGGGCTTGGCCTTCCTCAGCGGACTCTTAAGACAACCAACACACCCGACAGTGTGTTGGGGGCAGCCTGCAAGCGTCACTGCACATTCTGGCGCCAACACAATATTTTCGCAATGCTTGGCAGAACAACACTGAACACAAAGCACAACAGAGTAACAACAGCAAAACAAGCACTGTTCGTCTCTCCCACTCACGTGCACACATAGTCCTTTAACCCTCGAAACAGGCTTCCAGCTCCAGCGGACTCTGACGTGCAAATATTGGGCTTGGACTTCCCTGGCAGACTCATAGAGATTCAAAGACTTGGCTCAGGCCAATGGGCCTTGACCCCTATACTTTCGATTTGACCCTTAGCCCTTGATCCTCATTATTGATCCCAAGACATGCTAATCACCAGATACTAGGCATCGAACTCCGAACTTGCTGATGGTAGGACCCCTGGACACTAGGCCTCAAACACTGGTCTCGCCAATTCACGAACCCAGGGGTTAGTTGGAACGTATTCCTCCTTCCCACACTGAACTCCAACTCCAGAACCTGACGACAACGTGCTGACCTGGTTCCTCATCCACTCTGTGCCAGCCCGGCTTTTGACCATGGATGTCCTGAGTCCGCAATGCTGATCTTTGAATGTGGAGCAGGGGCTTAGACTATGGTCTGACCTCTAATTCCCCCACAGACCCTGTCCCTGACCATCATTTGAACTCTAACTTCCCTCTCTGTCCCCAAAAACCATCTTCAGGAATCTACAAACAGCTAAATCTTGAGCTAATGCTCAGAGGTCACACACAGCTTGGCACCATCTTTGATCACCAATCAGCAGGGTGAAGGAATTTCTTACCACTGACCGCCAAAATTAGTACTTACCTATTTCAATCTCCTCAGACAGCCTTGCAAGAGAAACCAGTCCGACCCCTCAATGGAAAGACCAAAGGGACCAAAAGCTCACTACTTGCTCAGTCATGTCCACTGAATAGGTGCACTGAAAGTTTCAGTGCATGTACGCGGTATACAACCTGAAATTTGTCCTATTCACAGAGTTCCACACAACGAAGAAACCCTAGAGAACAATAGAAGCATCGAAGCCCCAAAGAGCCCACCTCACACAAGCAGCGACAAAAACAGTGACCCCCCCCCCCACCACGCCAGCAGAATTGCCGATGCCCCCACCTTGTGAGCAGCAGCTGAGGCACCAAAGAGTCTCTCCAATTACAGTTCACAAACCATCACTTCGATACCTCAGACAGGCTCTCTCTCTCCAGCGAGGGAGAGAGACGTCGCTCCTGCATTAGAGAAATGACCTAAAACACTTTAAAGCATTCAAATGCAGCCAATAAACTCTCATCTGCCTTTGTCCCTCACGGCCCTTCCCTCCACTGACTGGAATACAGAAGCGCCAGGCTCCGCCTGTTTGAGTGGGTTCCCCACAGTAAGCAAGTACCTCCACTCCTCCAGCTGTACGAGAAGCAGAGCATCAAAACGCAGGCTGAGAAAAAGCAAATCACAAATTTTCTACAACTGCAAGACCATGACACTCTCATTGAAATCACAGTAAGGCTTAGAGTTAATTGTTGGTGATCAGTTCTGGTCACCTCACTACAGGAAGGATGCGCATTCTATAGAAAGGGTCCAGAGGAGACTTACAAGGATGTTGCCTGGATTGGAGAGCATGCCTTATGAATAGATTGAGTGAACTTGACCTTTTCTCCTTGGAGCGATGGGGGATGAGACATTCTGTACAACGTGCAACTATCTTTAGTATTATCTTAGTTACTGAACATGAAACAGTATGTATTCCTGTCTTGACATCACTTAGTTCCAGTCAATACATAGCTTGCAGGCTAAAATACATTCAACGTTCAACTAGCTACAATAAAATAGGTTAATAATAACGCTTCCACTGTTCATAGCCCTTTTTGTTTTATTCAATGAAATTAGTAACATAGTAATTAATTACTCACTTTTCCTCCCCATCATCGTTCTGTGAAATGTTAGTATTATTCCAGAGCATAGGAAAGCCAAATACAAGGAGCTCGTAGCTCAGTGCCAGAGACAGGGGTTGAGAGCACGATGTGAGCCTATAGAGGTGGGGTGTAGAGGTTTAGCTGGCTGCTCGCTCTGCAGAACCTACTCTCTCCTTGGCATTATGGGGGCTGCAAAGACCGTTACGGGGGCTGCAAAGACCGTCACAGAGGCTGCTGAGATGGCTATGGATCAAGAGGTGTGACCCGTGGCTACTGGGACACAGGCCGGGGCATGGTCAACCTTGGCTGGCTCGCCTGAGCAAGGGTGTCTGATGTTGAAAGACCCGATATACCCAATGACCCCAGGTTACATCGCGCATGATGTGTCCCAGCACGTCCCAGGATTTATCTCAGCATCAGAAGACAGGACACAAACAAGCAACAAAGAACTTCCCAAATGTGAGCAATATTATTTTGATTTGTTCTAATTACCAAGGTACAAAAGTTCTAAATCTGAAATATATTTGAACTTCATTAATTGGAAACAGAAATAATATGGTCTATTATTTACATCCAAGTTAGAGGGCTGCATAAAAAAGGAACACATTGGGATCTGACTAACAAGTAATTCTGGTGCAATGTAATTAATGCTACCTTGTTTTTCTGTGGGAGTAATAGTAATGAAATATTTACATGTATTATTTTGAGAACCAATGATCCATTCACAATAAATAAATAAGCAGCAAGAAGATGATTAAAGGTTATTTTGGTGAATATTGATGGTGTAATTAATTCTATTGCTGCAATAGAATCTGATAATCAAAGAAAAATTAATGATATCACTACAAAACCAGTTTTGCTCAGTTATAAAAATGATGAAACCAAGCAATAGCATATGTAGCCAATCAATGTTTTACAGTGTTTGATTACACAACATACTTTGGGTTAACACAACAGAGAGGATTACTCAACACAAGTAGACAAGGAAAGCAAGTTGTTTTTTATATAATTTTAATTAGCAAAATATTCCAAAGCTTCTTATGGAAACATAAGCAAAGTCAAACTTGCCAGCAAACCACAGAAGGAGATTTTAGGGCCGATGACCAAAAGTTTGTTAGAATAAGATTTTAGAAACATCTTAAAAGAAGCAAGAAAGGTAAAGTGGCAGAGAAGGTCAGAGAAGTAATTCCAAAACTGAAGACACCACAAGTGGTGGAACAATTAAATTCACAACCCAGAATTCTGCAAGACAAAACATGTTGGTTGTATTGACTGAGACTGGAATGAAAGGGAAGTGTGACATCTTGCAGAAAATTGAAAGCAAGAAGAACTTTAAAACCAAGGAGCTGCTTCACTGGGAAACGAGAGTGAACAAAGTGCTAATGGGTAAAAGAGATTCTTGACGAATTAGGTCACAGGCAGCAGAGGGTGGAATAGGCCACCGAATTGGAAGTGTGGGGAATATGCAACTCCAGAGGTCACAAAGGCTTGGGTGAGGTTTCCAGTGGCAAATGAGCTGAGGGGGCCAGGGAGCAGCTCCGGAAGGTTCAACCTGCTCTCCTGGAATGACAGGATTTAGTTACCCCACCACTTACAGTCTTATAGTCCCCTTGCTGTTAGCATCTTAGTATATTGATGGCAAACAACAAAGCTAGGCCACTAAAGGGGGTGTTCTCAGGGCATCTTACACTGCAATTCCAGGAACTATTCCTGGAACAATCAGCTCTGCACAGCAAACAGAATTTACCTTCTCACTCCAATGAATTTAGCTCTCCCAATTTCACTGAACAGCTGAGCAACCACGAAACTGACAGATAACCAGCCCTTTAAATAGTGCCAGCACAGGCATGAGGTTGTAGAAGAGGGGTCGCTGTGGCAGTTCATCAACGTTGCAGGGGTGGAGAGGGGCTGCAGGGGATGGTGCGAGGGGCATTGCAACCCTTAATTGAAAGATTAGCTTGTCCACTCCCATAATACGTCCATACAACCTATTCAGGACTAATTACAGCACCGTTCTTCAGCAATAAATCCATCTGGAGTTTAAAGTAACTTTATTACCGAAGTACATTTATGCCAGCATATGCAACCCTGAGGTTTGTTTTCTTGCGAGCATACTCAGTAAATCCAAGAAATTTAATAAGAGTCAAAAGGCAACAAACTGTGCAAATACAAAAGAAAAAAAGATATGGTAATAAATAAGTCAGCAATAAATATTAAGAACATGAGATGAAGAGTCCTTGAAAGTGAATTCATAGATTGTTGGTACAGTTTGGCGTGTGTGATGTTGTAATGCTATGCCATTGTTATATCATTCTACCCATATAATGAATGCTGTGTATTGACTGAAGAATGTACAATGGGTTCTGCAAAGGATTAGAGGAGCAACACAAAACTGCCATTTTACAGAGAAGCATGGTGTGTGCTTAATGACTGACACAGGCGTTAAATTCTCCGAATTTACAGTTGTAGTTATATGAACCTGCACACTATTACCAAACAATTAGTTGCCCTTTAAGTTAATGTGGAGCAATGATGCCCAGATCAGTTTCAAGAAGCAGCAATTATTAAGCAGCAAGTAAGAGCTTTTAAAACGTAGAACATAAAACTGTACAACACTAGACAGGCCATTTGGTCCATGATTTTCTACTAATTTTGATGGCCATTTGTACTAAACATTTCATTCATATTCCTCCAGACCCTTTACATTCAGGTCAGTATATAGGAAGGAGACTGTACTTTCAAAATAAATTTACTTTGAACTTGGAACTCACGTGTCTATCTAAAATCCTCTTAAACTCAGACCAAACTGCCTGCTTCCCCAGTCACCTATTATACCACCTTTTGCATCTAGACTTGCCCCTCCACATTGTCTTTAAACTCCACCTGCTAAGTTTAGAAGCGTATCTTCTGGTATTTGACATTTCTACCCTAGGGAAAAGATTCTGACTGTCCACTCTATCAATGCTTCTCATAATTTTGAAAACCTCGATCAGATCTCCCCTCAGCCTGAGGAACTCAAGGCAAACAACCCGAGGACCACGGTGCCTCAGGAAAACATGCTGAAGTTATAGAGAATCTCTGTGCAATCTCATGCACAAAGCAGGGAGTCTGAACACACCTTGAATGAAGCCAGATTTGCCAAGCAGAAGAAAACAGCAGTCAGTCCCTCAGGCTCAAGCAGTCTTTCATTTAAACACCAGGAACCTGGACGAAGAGCTCCTGTCAAGAATGCAGCCAAGCAGCGTGATTCAAACGAGGAGAGAAGCACGAGCCACCGACTAGCTCCAACAGGGTGACAATGAGCTTAAGGCCATAAGACATATGAGGAGAGTTAGGCCATTCAGCCCATCGAGTCTTCCCTGTCATTCCACCCTGAGCTATTTATTATCCCTCTCCACCGGATTCTCCTGCCTTCTTCTCATAACCTCTGACATCCTGACTAATCATGAACGTATCAAACTCCACTTCAATATATTTAATGATTTAGTCCCAGAGACGTCTGTGGCAATGAATTCCACAGATTCACCACCCTTTCCCTTTTGCCACAGAAATTCCTCCTCATCTCTGTTCAAAAGTGATGGCCTTCTTCTGAGGCTGTGCCCTCAGGTTATAGACTCACATGCTATAGGAAACATCCTCTCCACATCCACTCTATCTAGGCCTTTCATATTTGGTAGATTTCAAAGTGATCTCCCCCCCCCCCCATTCTTCAAAACTCCAGTGTGTACAGGCCCAGAGTCATCAAATGTACCTCATAAGTGAACCCTTTGATGGAGCCATATAACACTACAGCACAGAAACAGGCCCTTCAGTCCATCTAGTCCATGCCAAACCAATAATATGCCTTGTCCCATCACCACACACACAGACCAGAGCCCTCCATATCCCTCCTACCCACGTACCTGTCCAAATTTCTCTTAAACATTGACATCAAACCCACATCCAACACTTGCACTCAGAGTTTGCCCCACATTCTCACCTCCCTCTGAGTGAGAAATTACCCATCCTGCTCACCTTAAACATTTCACCTTTCATCCTTAACCTATGGCCTCTCATTGTAACCTCAGTGGAAAAAACCCTGCATGCATTTAGCTTATCTATACCTCTCATAAATTTGAATACCTTAATCACATCTCCTCTCAATCTTCTACATTCTAGGGAACGAAGTCCTAACCTGTTCAATCTTTCCTTATAACTCAGGTCCTCCAGTCCCGGCAACATCCTTGTAAATCCTCTCTGCACCCCTTCAATCTTTCCTGTATGTAGGTGACCAAGACTGCATACAATACTCAAAATTAGATCTCAACAATGTCTTATACAATTTCAACACAACAGCTCAACTCCTGTACTCAATATATTGATTTATGAAGGCCTTTGTGCCAAAAGCTTTCTTTATGATGCCACTTTCAAGGAATTATGCACCTGCATTTCTAAAACCCAAGGGACTAAACCTTCTTGACCAATCTCCCAACTGGAACCTTGTCAAAGGCCTCGCTAAAGTCCATGTAGCCAATGTCCACTGCCTTGCCTTCATCAGCTTTCCTGGTAACATGCTTGAAAATCTCTATAACATTGGTTAGGCATGACTTACCACATATAAAGCCATGCTGACTATTCCTAATTAGTCCCTGTCTATCCAAATACTTGCACATCTGGTCCCTTAGAAAACCTTCCAGTAACTTACCCACTACTGATTTCAGGCTCAACAGCCTGTAATTTCCTGGCTTATTCTTACAGCCTTTCTTAAAGAACGGAACCATGTTTACTATACTCCAATCGCCCAGCACCTCAGCATTGTTAAGGATGTTTTAAATACCTCTGCTGGAGCCCCTGCAATTTCTCCACCTCCTTCTCACAGAACACCTTGTCAGGCTCTGGGAATTTATCCACCATAATTTGCCTCAAGACAGCAAACACCTTCTCCTCTGTAATCTGTATAGTTTCCATGACATTGCTGCTGATTAGCCTCACTTCTAAAGTCTCTGTGTCTATCTCTCAAGTGAAATCAGATGGAAAAAATCCATTTATGAACTTTCTCATCTCTTTTGGCTCCAGGCATAGAATACCACTCTGATCTTCCTTGCTGTCCTTTTGTTTTTAATATATCTGGAGAAACCCTTTGGATTGTCCTTCATCTATTCTGCTCGAGCAACCTCATGCCTTCTTTTAGGCCTCCTGATTTTCTTCTTAAGTGGTCTCTTGCATTTCTTATACAACTCAAGTTCCTCATTTGTTCCTACCTGCCTATACCTACTATGCACCTCCTTGTTTTTCTTACTAGGGCCACAAAATCTTTCAAAAGCCAAGGATCCCTAAACCTGTTATCTTTGCCTTTTATCCTGAAAGGCACATACAGACTTTGTACTCTCAAAATTTGGCTTTTGAAGGCCTCCTACTTACCAAGTGCACCTGAATCGCAAAGAAAAGAACAACCTGACACAATCCACACTTACTGGATCCTTTCTGACATTATCAAAATGAGATTCCAATTAAGAATCTCAACCTGAGTATCAGACCTATCCTTCTCTATAATTACTTGAAACTAATCGCATTATAAACACAAGACTCTAAGTGTTCTGCTGCACTAACTATTGTCATCTGCCCCATCTCAATCTCTAATGGGAGATCTAGTATCACACTCTCTCTCTAGTTGGGATTTCTATGTACAGATTAAAGAAACTTCCCTGAACACGTTGGACAAGCTCGATCCCATCTAGTCCTTTTACAGTATGGGAGTCCCAGTCAATATACGGAAGATTAAAATCACCTATCACAACCTCACGTTTCCTGCAACAGTCTGCGATCTCTCGACAGATTTACTCTTCTAATTCCCGTGGACGTCTGTACAATATAATCCCATTTCTTCTTCCCCAGTTCTACACGTAAAGCCTCACCAGATGAATGCTCCAGCCTGTTCTGTCTGAGCACTGCCGTGACGTTTTCCCTGACGAGCCATGCCAGCCCTTCTCCCTTAATCCCTCCTGCTCTACCACATCAAAATCAACAGAACACCCAGAACTTTGACCCTCCCCTCTTGGAACCAAGTCTAATTAACGACTACAATGTCATAATTCCAGGCCCTAAGCTCATTTGCCTTTTCTACAATACTCCGAGCATTGAAATACATGCAGTTCAGAAGATTAGTCCTACCATGCTCAATCCTTTCATTCCTGACTTTGTATGTAGGCTTAACAACATCTTTCTCCACAGCACTCTGTTCTGGTGCTCTGGTTCCCATCCCCCTGCAACTCCAGTTTAGCGCCTCCCTACCGTGCAGTACTAGCAAACCCTCCCACCAGAATATTGTTCCCCCTGCTGTTCAGGTTCAAGCTATCCCTTTCTGTACAGGTCCCACCTTCCCTGGAAGAGAGCCCAATGATCGAAAAATCTGATGCATCTCCTTAGATATGTGTTAAACTGTATGATCATCCAATTTCTGGCCTTACAAGTATGTGGCATGAGCAGTAATCCTGAGATCACAACCCCGGAGGTCCTGTGCTTCAATTTCGCATGTTAGCTCCCTGAACTCACTTTGCAGGACCTCGTCTCTCCTCTTACCGACGTCAGTGATACCGGCATGGACCACAACTTCTGACTGCTCAGCCTCCCACTTAAGAATGCAGTGGACTCATCTGAGATGTCCCTCACCCTGTCACCCGGGAGGCAACATGCCATCCTCCATTCTGATCGTCTAAGATCCCCTTTCGCCTCAGCTCGCCTCTTCTTCACCCCTTCCCTTCTGAGCCACGGAGCCAGTTTCAGCACCAGAGATCTGAGCACTGTGGATCTCCCCCCCCCAACAGTATGCAGAGCAGTATACCCGTTGTTGAGGGGTACCCTGCATTGGCTGCATATCCTCCTTCCCCACTCCTGACAGTCACCCAGTCACCTGTACTACTACATCCCTGTATGTCCTGTCTATCGATCCCACGGCTTCCCTAATGATCCAGTTCATCCAGTTTCAGCCCCAACTCCTGAGCATGGTCTGTTAGAAGCTGCAGCTAGGTGCACTTCTTGCAGGTGCGGTTGCCATGGACGCTGGAGGTCTCCCTGCCTTCCCACTTCCTGCAAGAGGAGCATTCCACTATCATGCTTGGCATCCCCACTGCCCTAAATGTGCAGTAAGAAAAAGTAAAGAACAAATAACCAAAAAATTACCTGCCTTCAGCCTACGCCTTTCCTTGCTGAAGACTTGATGAGCCTAAGCCTCACCTCCCCACTCTAACACTAGCCCACTCACACAATGGCTGCTCCACTTCAACCTAACTTATTTTTATTGGATTGTACCAAGTACTTAAGGAGGTGCAACCCAATGTCTCCTTGGGAACAATGGTACAGAAAATGTGCCAACTGTCCCTGCTCACTTCTTTTAAATTCTCTCTCTCTCTCTCTCTCTACAATGTTTCCTCTGGAACTGTCGTGAGCAAAATGTACTGACTTGCTTCTTTCAAACTCTGTCTCCTTCTAAGCAATTGAATGTCTCCTTCCCAACAGCTCTAACAAACCTGCCCATAGGGATATTGGTCCCTCCCTGGTCCAGGTGTAACCCATCCTTTCTGGATACGTCATACCTTTCCCAGAGGAGATCACTATCATCCAGAAATCAGAAACCCTGCACCTGCAGTACTTCCTCAGCCTCTCATTCTATTCCTGCCTAGACTAGCACATGGTACTGGAACTAATCCCAAGATTACTCCCTTGGTGTCTCTACTCTTCACCCTCTTCCCCATCCTCCTTTTACTCATTGAACAGTCCCTCTTACCCCTCTCTACCTATCTCATGGAAGTGAAAGCATCAGTTTACAATCTTTAAGTTCCGAGGATACGGAAAATAATTCAAAAGTACTCCAACTAGGGTAGAACAGAAACAACCGAAAGATTGAGGAGGAACAGAATATCGCTGTGGATTATACACTCAGTGTCTGCTTTACTAGGCACAGAAGTAGAATCCAGCGTGGTCTTCTGCTGCTGCAGCCCATCCACTTCAAGGTTCAGCATGCATTTTCAGAGGTGCTCTTCTGCACACCACTATTGTGACACGCCTGACTTCTTCTCCCTTCCTTTCCTGTCCTGATGAAACGTCGGGCTGTTTATTCTCATCCGTGGATGTTGGCAGGTTTGCCGAGATCCTCCAGCGCATTGTGCGTATTGCTCTGCAGTACCCCCTGTGTCTGTGACTGCTGTAACATGTGGTTATTTGAGCCTCTTTTGCCCTCCTGTCAGCTTGACCATTCCTTCTGACCACTCCCATTAACAAGCCCACAGAGCTGCTGCTTACTGGATGCTTTTCTTTTGTTTTTTCACACCATTCTCAGTGAACTGTAGAGACTAGTGTGTGTGAAAAAATCCCAGGAGATCAGCAATTTCTAAAATACTCAAACCACCCCATCAGACACCAACAATCAAGTGGTCAAAACCACTTAGATCGCATTTCTTCCCCAGTCTGATGTTTGGTCTGAACAACAACTGAACCTCTTGACCATTTTCTTATCCATTGAGTTGCTGCCGCATGATTGGTTGATTAGATGTTTGCATTGACAAGTAGTTATAGCTAATAAAGCGGTCGCTAAGTGTATATTTATCAATTACATTGAAATACTGTATGTACATTGAAGTGATTTACAAAATTGACTTTTACTGACAAGTTGAAACTAAATAGAATAATGAAATGAGTATTTCATCTATGTGTTGGCACGTGGCCTTGTGGGCAAGGCATCAGACTTGTAACCTGAAGGTCACAGGTTCGAGCCTCAGCTGAGGCAATGTGTTTGTGTCCTTGAGCAAGGCACTTAACAACACATTGCTCTGCAACGACACCGGTGCCAAGCTGCATGGGTCCTAGTGCCCTTCCCTTGGGCAACATCGGTGGCGTGGAGAGGGGAAGGCCTGCAGCTTGGGCAACTGCCAGTCTCCCATACAACCCTGCCCAGTCCTGCACACTGGAAACTCCAGGCGTAGATCCATGGTCTCTCGAGACCGATGGATGCCACCACCACACCACATTTCATCACAACGTCCTGCTAAGTAATTGTTTGATGTTTTATGGAGATTTTCTTCACACACTGAAGTTAAACTCTCTGATGTTCAAGTTCAGATCTAGCCCGAGCCTACCAGCTATCACAGAGATGCTCAGTAAGCTAAAACTATTAAAACTGGTCTTGCTGTAAGCATCTGGCAATAGTTCAAATTTCTCTCTAAGATTCAATCAGGATTTCTTCCTCTAATTCTCTTCCCTATTTACTATCCCAAGGCCTGGCTGCGGAACACGTGGACAATACCCAAATTGCAGCCTCACTGTGAACTTGTCCCTCTTCACCACAGCACACTACCAGCCTGCATAATAACAACATCAGTGATGGTGTTTTCACAGATCATCATAAGATCATATTATGGAGGAACCCAAAATATAGCTAGAAATATCAACTTCATTCAACTGAAAATCCCAGTCATTCCAATTAGTACCATTTGAATTTGCAACAATTCACAAAAGAAATATTGCTAACCTTCAACTTTCATGGACTTTAGTGTGTAACTCTTCCCCCTCAAGTACAATGAATGTGTGCTTGATTGACCCACTCAGAACAAATGGACAGATTCAGGACTGAATGAGGAAATTGGCCAATGCTATTTACACTGGAATTACACTGCAGTGGAATTACACTGCACTGCTGTAACCCAAGAATGTAGCCAATAGGGTGGGTTAGACTAAAAGGCTTCTAATTTTTACTTTTTACCTTTGGAATTTATGGTCATAGAGATGTCATTTCAATTAATAAAAATAATTGCCATACTGTTAATAAATAAACTTACGAGCTTAAGAATTTCATTGAGTATCAATAACTTATGTTATGACCTTACACTCAACTTTAGGAAGACCAAAGAGCTGATTGTGGACTTCTGAAAGGGTCAAATAAGGGAACATGACCCAATTCTCATACAGGGATCAGAAGTAGAGAGAGTGAACAGTTTCAAGTTCCTGGGTGTCAAGATCTCTGAGGATCTAGTCTAGTCCTAACATGTCGATGCAGCTATAAAGAAGGCAAGACAGTGGCTATATTTCATTAGGAATTTGAGGAGATTGGGTTTGTCACCTAAAACACTCGAAAACTTCTACAGATGTACCATGGAGAGCATTCTGACTGGCTGCATCATCGTCTGCTATGGAGGAGAGGACTAATGCACTGGGTCAAGAGAAGCTCGTCAGTACCTCCAAATGAACTCTGTCTTTTTGTGTGTTTCCCCCTAGCTGTCAATCTCTGCCATGTGCTCCTGTCCCTGCTCCTGCTCTACTCCAGCCCCTGTATTACTGAGTACTCCCTGTCACCTGTTTCTCATTATTACCTGTATTGCTGCCACCTCTGTCTCATTGTGCTCCACCTATCATCTGCCTCTCTGTTTGTTGCTCAGTGTATTGCCCTGTGTTTTCACCTGTTTGTCATCAGATTGTGCCAGTGAATTTTCCTGAGCCTTTCCAGCATTCATTTCTGTACTCTGCCTGTCTGAATATTGACTCTGCCTGTTTCCCGATTCTGGTTTTTGGATTTCTCTGGATGTTTTGAACTCTGCCTGAACCTTGACGTTGACTTTGTTTGCACCTCGGGACTTGTTACTCAACTAATATCACTGCGTGCACAGTACTCCGTCTGCTATTGGATCCCTGCTCCAGTGCCCTGACAAAGCTATGGAAAGTTTATAAAACTAGTAGGCTCCATCATGGGTACTAGCCTCCGTAATATCCAAGACATCTTCAATGAGTGGTGCCTCAGAAAGGCAGTATCCATTATTAAGGACCCTCATCACTCAGGACATGCCCTTTTCTCACTGTTACCATCAGGAAGGAGGTACAGAAGCCCAAAGGCACACACTCAATGATTCAGGAACAGCTCCTTATCCTCTGCCATCTGATTTCTAAGTGAACACTGAACCCATTAACACCACTTTTTTAAAAATTATTTCTGTTTTTGTACCACAGTTTTTAATTTAATTATTTAATATCCAGATACTTATTATAATTTTTCCTTATATTTATCATGTATGCATTGAACTGCTGCTTCAAAGTTAACAAATTTCATGGTATATGCTGGTAATATCGAACGTGATTCCGACTCAGATTCTGTAGGACTAGGTTAGGTGGATGCCTCTGATGGTTTGGACGATTGGACCAAAGGACTGGTCTCCATGCTCTGACTCTGACTAAATAACTCTATGAAATACACGGCTCTTACGAAAGATGCTTTGGGCCATTCTGTCACATGAAGATCCTTTTCTTACTTGTCCACTAAAAAGAGTAATCATGATTAATACAGAAATGTGGAAACCCACAATTAAGCAGATTAGTCAGCAGAAGGTGTATTAAGTATTTATAAATATTGGTAATAATCTTAGCAAATCAATTTGGTTAATAATTAAAAAATAGATGGCTGTATTTACAATAAAGCGATTGCATCCCAATAATAATGGATCGTGTAAAAGTACTGTTTGCACTTGGAGCTACATCAATCAACTGTACCAAAATTATCAATGTTATTGTAGTACTGCTCAATGTGAGATCTGAGGTGCAGCGAGAAAAAAATATTGAAAATCTGGCTGAGTGGTGTCACAACAACAATCTCTTACTCAATGTCAGCTAGACCAAGGAGCTGATTATTGACTTCAGAAAGAGGAAACTAGAGGTCCATGAGTCAGTACTCATTGGAGGATCAGAGGTGGAGAGGGTGAGCAACTTTAAATTCCTCGGTGTTGTCATTTCAGAGGATCTCTTCTGGGCCTAGCACGTAAGTGCAATTACTAAGAAAGCATGGCAGTGCCTCTACTTCCTGGAGTTTGCAAAGATTTGGCAAACTTCCATTGATGTGTTGTGGAGGATATATTGACTGGCTGCATCACAGCCTGGTATAGAAACACCAATGCCCTTGAATGGAAAATCCTACAAAAAGCAGCGGATACGGCCAGTCCATCACGGGTAAAGCCCTCCCCACCATTGATCACATCTGCATGGAGCATTGTCACGGGAAAGCAGCATCCATCATCAGCGATGCCCATCACCATGGCCATGCTCTCTTCTTGCTGCCTCCATCCGGAAGAAGGTACATGAGCCTTAGGACTCACACCACCAGGTTCTGGAACAGTTTTTATCCCTCAGCCATCAGGCTGTTGAACCAGAGAGAATAACTTCACTCAACTTTACTTGGCCCATTACCAAAATATTTCCACAACCTGTGGACTTGCTTTCAAGGATTCTTCATCTCATATTCTCGATATATACAGTATTGTTTGTTTATTTATTAGTATTATTTCTTTTCTTTTTTGTCTTTGCACAGTTTGCTGTCCTTTGCACACTGGTTGAATGTCCATTGGTGCAGTCTTTCATTGATTCTAATACAGTGATCGTACAGTGATTTAGTGTGAATGCCCACAAGAAAATGAATCTCAGGGTTGTATAGGGTGACATATATGTTCTTTGATAATCAATTTACTTTGAACATTGGACTTTGAAAGCCAACAGATCTTCTTGCACAGGCAAGTCCCACAAGCAACAATGAAATAATTCACCAGTGAATCTGTTTGGATGCCATTCGTAAAGGAATAATCTTTGGCAGAATTACAGGAGAACCTGCCTACTCATCTTTGAATCTACTACATTAAGCCAAGAAGGCAAATGCAGTATGACTATTTTTAACTCGCAAACACATGTGGTGCCCCCTCAGTGTGCAATTGCAATGGCAATCTAGATTGCATAGCCAAGAATGGAACATGAACTGGCTCAGAGTGAGGGAACTATCACTGAGCCAAGACCCACATCTAAAGATGCTCATTAATGGCTTCACAAGTCTTTGGTAAACAGCTTCAGAGCTCATCGAGGGGGACCTGTGTCTCAGTGTAAATGAGTTTCTCTTTCCTTCAGGGTGGAATTAAAATTGTGCATTGTCTCATCTTCATCCATCTAATGAAGTGTCTTTTTCACAAGAAGATATTGGTGTATGAACCATAATGTAGATTGTAGGTAATTCAGAAATCACAGAAGACATACATGACCTCACTGTTAACAGGACCTGTGATAATTACACCTACAGAAAGACAGCATTTTAAATTACCTTGTAATTTGCTCCTGGGCTCAAGTTAAACAAATTTAATGCCACTTAATTAATTTCTGACTATGAATGAACCAGGCTCTTTTCATTACATGATAATTAGCTTCCTTCACTGTTTACAGTTCAGCAAAAATAACTTAAATTAAAAATAAAAATACAAGATGTTAGAATCAGCTAGCTGATGAGGCCACGTTTATATAGAGAGAGATATGTACAGAGTCCAGTCTTATATGATAAATGTTGATCTAGGAACTAAAATAATGAATTAAAGGAAGCAATTGATTTGATTCATATAAAGAAGAAACAACAAGATAAGGCTACTCTATAAACCAGTCATGTGTACAATCAAAATGGAAACCAACTACTGCATTTTAGATCAACTACAATAAAGGACATCGATATTTTTATAGAATACACAGTGGAAGTATCTCTTCTTTTAGAAACAGATAGGTTCTAAAAGATAGGTTCAACAGATAGGTGCAACACAAGCCATTAGGGAAACTTGAAACACAAACAAGGGAAAATCTGCGGGTGCTGGAAGTCCGAGCAACACACTGCTGAAGAAACTCAGCAGGCCAGGCAGCATCTATGGAAAAATGTACAGTCGATGTTTCGGCGGGGAAGCTTGAATTTGAACTCTTAAATAACACTTATAGCAAAGGAAGTTATAAATGTGATATTACCAGCTGTCTTCCAGTGCCTACAATCATTCTGTTGAAGACTAAACTGTTATTTTCTACTCCTATATTTGTTCTTTTGGCAGAATTATAACACCCATAGACTCATCACAGTCAGCAGAACATGCTAATAGAGCATAAATGAAACAGTATTCTGGCTTATTTTAGTTATAACAGCAGTCTATTGCTCTGCTCAATTTAGGCAAATTTATAGCTAAGGAAGTGTGAACCATGCCCCAACATACTCCTTAAAGTCGATCTTCTAGGCAGCTTCTTCCAATAGGAGAAAATCTTTTTTGTCACTTCAATTCTTGTAGCAAGCTGGCTGACATTCACAAAATCTGCTATCAAGGATTACGTTGCTGCAAATCTGAATCTTCTGATGTTTTCAGCAGGAGAATACAATCTATTGTACTTGACATTTGGAACTCCATTCAGACACTGATCTGTTCCTCCCCTGTCAGAGTAAGGCTGAACACAAACTGGAGGACCAGCTCATCATATTCTGCTTGATACTCTACAATCTGACAGCACGAGCATGGAATTCCCCGATTTCAGCTGAACTGCTCCCTCTCTATTTGTCTTCTCCCTCCTCCTGACCTTCCTAGCTCCTCCTTCACCCACGTTCCCTTATCACCCCGTTTCCTTCTCCACCTCCGCCCATCCCTCCTGCACATCACCCATGCACCTCTTCCCTTACTGTACCCATCTGCCCATCCCACCTCCCTTATTTGTCTGTCACCTCCATCGGTCACCTCCCAGCCTCGGTCTTTGTTTCCACTCTTCCCTCCTCCATCTACCTATCACACTTCCTCACCTGGTTCCTCCTATCACTTGCCGGCTCTTGCTCCACCCCGTCCCCAGACCTCTTTATACGGCCCATTTCTCAGTCCCAATAAAGGATCTTAATCTTCCTATTTCCTTCCCGAAATTCTGCCAATCTCACTGAAGTCCTCCAGCATTGTTTGTTTATGGCTAGTAGTGTCATCCTCATAGAGTCATAGAACACCACAGCACAGAAACAGGCCCTTCTATGTTGAGCCCTTACTTTGACCTGCACCTGAAAGATAGCCCTTCAAACCCCTCCCATCCATGCACTCTCAAAATTTCCCTTAAATGTTGAAATCAAACCCACCTCCACCACTTCCACTGGCAGCTCGTTCCACACTCTCTGGGTGGAGAAGCTCCCTCTCATATTCTCCTATGGCCACATTATCCCCCTTTGTCAGTTTTTTTTAATATACTGTGGCGACCCATTTCCTGGCACATCCGAACTGGCTCACAATTAGATAGCCTACGGGGGTTTGCGAGCACAGAGCTTTGGAGCCCCTGCGCCACGGGGGGGGGGGGCAGGTTGAGGGAGGCTTAAAAGTGAGGCTGAGGATTTCGAATAAAGTTTTTTTCCTTCGACTGCAGTTACCGACTCCGTGTCGTAATTTTAGCACTGCGTGTAGCACACCGCTACAGTACAACTTTTCACAAGTTCTATTGTATTTCTTTATTTTCCTTTCAACGCCTGAATGAAAGTGAATCTGGGTTGTATATGGTAACAAACACATTTTTGCCATTCTTCTCCGCGTGTTGTGGCGCATCGGGTAGCAACCTTGCCGTATCCTTAGCATCCGCCAATTTTTTTTTTACGAGGCCGAGTTGCTAGCTGGATGCTCCATTCAGCACAGATGAAAAATCCAGATTCGAACCCAGGACCACTTGCCTTGCAGACTAGTGCAGATGCCACGAAACAACCAGCCAACCACACGTACATAGTTTGACCGTAAACTCACTTTGACTTTGAGCTTTGAAGTTATTGCACTTATTGCTTAAAGTGCATTTGAAGTGAAGTGTAGGCAGATGGTAGAACAACAGAGTACGCTGCACGATGTTTAACTCCACCACTTGGCTGAAGTCTGTATGAATCGCATGAGTAGTAACTGGACGAATGGGCATAATCTGTATTCATGCTGACAAGGTTCAGGAGGTATTGCTAACTAAAGCATTTACTTTGATGGAAGATGTTACCTGAAGTGCAAACTGCTCCTCCAGGTTCTCAGTGAAGTACACATTTCATTGAGAGTCCCATTGATTCTCTGAAGAAGTGCTTTGTAGAATGTAGTTGAGCAGGGAATCAATAAAACGTGAGCCAAGGCTTTAGTTGCACACATTCATCTTTACAATCAGATGGTCTGATTCTGATTTTCTTCTGAAAGCTTCTCATGAATATGTGGTGAGTTCATGAATCTAACTGGAATCATCTGTCACTTTACATGTTAAAAGATAATGAATGTTGACAACAAAAGAATCGATGTTTTGGCAGAAATAATGAGCAGGTAGATCTGATCTGAGGGTGCTGATTCCCTGGCTCATCTCTTTTTATGATTTGACCACCGTTGCCAGTTAGACCTATGGCAGGCAATTTATCTGAAGTCATGCTCCAGGCTATTGGTGATGCATTTAATGGTACTTTGTCATATGGTCAGTCTAATTGATGCTTATATGTTGCCGGTGCCTTGCTATTGTTCTTGATAGGACTCGTGTTCTCTACAGCTACCCTTCATGTTATTAATGCAAAAATTAAAAATTGATTACAGCTGAATTGTACATTTTACATTTCTTTCACTGGGAAACATCTCCATGCTGATCTGGTTTCACAAAAAGTCCTTGTGCATTATTAACATCATCCTTACACTGCAAATTAATGATTAACCAGAAAAAAATGGAGCATGATCCTTGTATCCCCAAGAGAGCCCACAACCTTGCTGTAGGGTTTAGAGGTTTGCATGCCTCAGTGACCCGTAGAGCTATGTTGACTGGAGTCAAGACTTCATGCCTTGGCTCTTGGTAGGGTCACCCATCCCAAAAAAGGTCAAAGGGTAGAGGTCAGACTAAGAGTGGTCCTCCGGTCCTCCAGGTTCAGGGGCTTCAGTGAAGGGCTAACAACCCTGTCTGATAAAGCAAAACTGTTATGGAAAATCCTTCTGCATCTGGGTACTAAGGAACCAGCAAGGTTGCCACCTGATGTGCTACAAGGCACAGAAAAGGACAACAATAATGTGTACGCTACCATATACTACCTTGAGATTCAATTTCAGGCAGGCATTGAAAGGGAAATAAAGAAATACAATAGAACGTATGAAAAAGTGTATGTTAAAAAACCGACAAAGGGGGATAAATGTGACAAAATAATTGTAAGTAATACTGAGATACTGAGTTTTAGAGTCCTTGAAAGTGAGTTTGTAGGTTGTGGAATCAGTTCATTGTTGTGGTGAGTGATGATATCAATGCCTGATGCTTGTGGGATAACTGCTCCTGAACCTAGCGGTGTGGGAGCTGTACCTCCTGCCCGACAGTGGTAGCGAGAGGACAGCGTGGCCAGGATGGTGGGGGCCTTTGATGATGGATGCTACTCTCTTTTGGCAGCACTCCATTTCCATGTGCTCAGTGGTGGGGAGAACTTTGCCTGTGACGGACTGGGCTGTATCCACCAGTTTCTGTAGAGTTCCAAAAGTTATAGGCTTCTTTGAACAAAGTACTAAATGTTAGAGAATCATAAAAATGTACAGCACAGAAGGGGGGCCATTCAGCCCACTGAATCCATGATACCTCCTTACCATCCTTCCATCTTTCAACTCTTATCTCATTGGTTCAGCCAAACCTTGAGGGGAAAGTGGAAGAGGAGGAGTGGAGTTAGAACTTAAATTTTGACTCATTGGCAGGGAAACAATTCAGAAAATATGATAAGAATCTGGGTGTTAATGTCAGCTGACAAGTCTGACACTTAAAAGAAAGATCTTGTGAGAACAGAAGGCCATACACGTGAGTCACTTGGCAAGATGCAATATAAGAGCATGTTGAAGATTTCACCCTTCTCGACGTGACCCAATTAGAAAGAAAGCAACAAATGCGAATGTGAGTCGAGCCAAGAAGACCAGTCAGGTGTCCCATGTGAAAGGAATCCCAATTGGACATGGTTAAAATCTTGGATTAAATTCTGCTGGCAAATTTTAAGGGGTTAAGGAATATTTAAGACCCAAGGCTTTAACAGTGCTAATTCTCTGATTACTCCAGTACCATGGAACAACTACACAAACATGAGAATAGCACAGGTGAGTGAATGGTGGGAAAGGTGCAGGAGGAAGTGAGTTTGATTCTTTTGGGCTTTTTCTGCGGAAGGTGAGACTTGAGACCACACAGATTGATTTTTTTTCAAACAGAGCTGTGACTGGTGCGCTCTTGGAAGAATTCAGTGGTGTTATGGAGGGAGATTTAAACTAGTTTGGCATGGGGTTGGGCGCTGGAAGATAGTTTCAATAGGAGGAGAATGGTACACGAGGGATTGGCAGGGATGAATGCGATGAGAATCCGAATCAGAATCAGGTTTAATATCACTGTATATGTTGTGAAATCTGTTAACTTTGCAGCAGCAGTACAAAGCAATACATAATAATAGGAAAAAAACCTGAATTAGTGTGTGTATATATTAAATGGTTACACTAAATAAGTAGTGCAAAAATAGAAGTAAAAAATAGTGAGATGGCGTTCATGGGTTCAACGTCCATTCACAAATCCAATTGCAGAGGGGAAGAAGCTGTTCCTGGATCATTGATCATGTGCCTTCAGGCTCCTGTACCTCCTTCCTGATGGTTACAACCAGAACAAGGCATAACCTGGGTGGTGGGGGTCCTTAATGATGGACACTGCTTTTTTGAGGTATTTCTCCTGAAGATGTCCTGGACACTATGGAGGCGGGTGCCCACGATGGAGCTGACTACTTCTACAACTCTCTGCAGCTTACTTCGATCCTGTGCAGTAGCCCCTGCCCCATACCAGACGGTGATGCAGCCAGCCAGAATGCTCTCCACAGTACATCTGTAGAGATTTTCAGGTACATTTGGTGACATACCGAATGTCCTCAAACTCCTAATGAAATACAGCCACAGTCGTGCCTTCTTAGTAGCTGCATCGTTACGTTGCGGTAAGGTTTCAGAAATATTGACACCCAAAAAAATGTAACTGCTCACTCTTTCCACTTCTGATCCTCTATGAGTTCAGGCATGTGTCCCCTCATCTTACATCCTTTCTGAAGTCTGTAATCAGTTCTCTGGTCCTACTGACAGTGATTGCACAGTTGTTGCTGCCACACCGCTCAACTAGCTGGTGTATCTCACCCCTGTATGCCCTTGTTACCATCTGAGACTCTGCCAACAATGGTTGTATCTTCAGTAAATTCATATGCCTAGCCACACAGTCATGGGCATAGAGAGAGTAGAGCAGTGGGCTAAGCGCACACCCCTGATCCTTAGAAAGTTTCTAGACAAAATCTGGTTTAGAAACAGTTCAAGAAGATCTAAATTTTGTTTATAGTACGTGCATGTAAACGCAAGAAATGTCGTAAACATGATTAGTGAGCTGCAGGCACTATTAACCGTGTAGCATTATGCCTCCACGGTTTAATACAGAGACCTGGCTGTAAAAAAAATGCAGGGATAAACTCTACGCATTCCTGGCAACAAGGTGTTCAGGAAAGAGAAGGAAGAAATAGGAACTGAACTGTTTCGATGAAGGGGAATGTCGAAATGGCGAGCAACACGAATCAACCCAAAACAGAATCTCTCTGCTCAGAATTAAGAAACTAACCGGGTTCGAACACACTACTGGGAGGAGCAGATCTGCAGGAAAACTGAAATTTAAACTGAAGACTTCAATCACCCAAATTGGATTGCAGTAACATAAGAGCAAAGAAGGGGCTGGAGGTCAGCTGTGGAGGCCATGTCACTGGGTATTTTTAAAGCAGAGGTTGATAGGTTCTTAATTAGTAAAGGGTTACAGGCAGTCAGCTGGACAAGGGGTTGGGAGGGATATGATGGAAAGGCGAAGCAGACTTGATGGGCCAAATGGCCTAATTCTGCTCCTATGTCTTTTGATTTTATGGTCAAAAATTATAAAACTAATGACTGATAATAGTCCTCACTAAAGCAATTGCACTGGGTGAATTTTGAATGATGGACTGCAAAAGGGACATAAATCTAGCTGATTTAAAATAATAAATACTTTACAAATCCAGGTATATTCTCTGAGGTAAAGCTGCATGAAGGCTTGCCTTAGTCCTCGGACAACTAGTGAGTAGCTGAATTGGAAAATGTGGCTGTTAGATTCCGGATAGAAGCTGAGGAAATGTAGGTGGCTCGGATTTGTGATTAGTAATTGCAAGGAACTCAAGGTGGACAGAAAATCAGCAATCTGCCAAAGCCAGGACCCAGAAAAAGGGACAAGGCATACGGCAAGTATATTAAAGTCCCCAGGCTTCAGGCAGGGCATGAGGACTGTGCTCGGTAAGGTAAACTTGCTTTGGCTATTCCTCAGTACGTTTACCTACAGTCTGTGAATGAAATTAGAGCATAATGGATTGTTTCAATCAGTCTGGCAGTATAAAGAGCAATGGAGAGCACACAAAATGGCTTAACATTCAGCTTGAATCTTAGGTTACAAATAATTTGATATTCCTGAGCCACTTACGAGGGACCTGATTTTACAACTCACATCCCTGTCACAGCCCAGTGAAATGAACAAAACGTGTCAGTTTTGAACTTGAACATTAAAAGACAAAAAAAACCCTGATCATGGAGTGCAACCTCAATACTGATATATGTAGCGAGCGTTCGGTCCATGCTGACCGGTGAGGAAAGCTCATTTATCTCAACTGACGTCTTTATTGCGACAAGCACAAAACCAGACTGGGCGCTATGAGCCAGGGAGCCATGAAGCCACAGACAGGTGGGGGAGGTGATTGTTACACACTCTCGTCACAGTAAGGGTGACCCACAAGCACACAAACGAATAACTGTATAACCCAAGCTAAAATTTAATGATAAGTGATCTTGAACATCCCACCATAATCCCACCAACAGATTTTAAAACAAGAACAATAAACGAGGGGTGATTGATAAGTTCATGACCCAAGGTAGAATGAGTCAATTTTAGAAAACCTAGCACATCTATTTTTCCTACATTTACACACTTAGTCCAGCAGTCATGGAGCATACAGATCCCCTCTTTGTAGAAATCGGAGTCATGGACCTCCAGCATGTGGTCCACAGCAGGGGTGATTTGTAAGTTCATGGCCTAAGGTAGAAGGAGATGAGTTATTAACTTCAAACTTCCTGCATTATCACTCAAAGTGTTAACCTGCATGTGCACGTAACGAGAGCTGTATAACTCATCGCCTTCTACCTTAGGCCACAAACTTATCAATCACCCCTATTGTGGACCACCCGGAGGTCCAAGACGCTCTCGTTACAGGCACCTGCAGGTCAACTCTTTGAGTGAAAATGCAGGAAGTTTGAAGTTAATAACTCATTGCGTTCTACCTTAGGCCACGAACTTATCAATCACCCCTGCTGTGGACCACTTCTACAAAGAAGGGATCCGTATGCTCCATGACTGCTAGACTGAGTGTGTAAATGTAGGAGGGGACTATGTTGGAAAATAAATGTGCCAGGTTTTCTAAAATTGACTCCTTCTAACTTAGGCCACAAACCCATCAATCACCCCTCATATAGTGCTGGCCACTAGGAATGCTGGGGCGAGCTGTCGACCACGCCCCCAGAGTGCCACACTGCCCCCACCTGAGGGGTCAACCGTCCCTGGTAACCCCAGAGTCCACAACAAAGTCCAAATGTCCCGATGGTGGACAACGCTGCTGTCTGGGGCACTGGGGGACAGGGTGTCTCGAGCCACCCCCCCCCCCCACACCAGGGAGGCACAGTTTGGTGAGATAAGAGGCAGGGCACCCAGAACATCAATTCCATCCTTCAGCCTTGCTGGTTTGGTGGTGGCCAAGGGCCGCTACGGTGCCAGCCTCCCCTGGTGCAGCATGACTGCCTAACCCTTTTGGGGATGCAGTTGAATACCTCTTCCGGCCCCCTCCAGCAGCTTCCCAGCTTGGAGTGTGGTCCTTTTTTCCGGGAGGGGCAGTGGATCCATTCCCAGACCACCCAGTAAAGGAGCCCTGTCCCTGGCTGCAGGCGTCATAAGCCATTGCCGGCGGCCACTGGCTGCACTTCGGTGAATCTCCGGCTCCGGGGGGGTGGGGGGTGCAAACACCGGATTCACCGGTGTGCGCAGTCCCCGCCCAAACAGGAGCACAACCGCTGTAGACCTGGAGCTCTCCTGAACTGCTGTCCGGTATGCCCACAATACTAAGGAAAGGCGCGACCCCAATCACGCTGGTGCCAGTTAACAGGGGTGGGGAGCTGCGTAGCCAGGGTGTAGTTAAAGCGCCCCACCAACCCATCACTTTGTGGGTGAAGTGAGGTGGTCCATGTTTCTGTGATTCCCAGCCACCTGCAGACCTCACTAAACACACCTGGTCACTGCGGAGTTCCTCAGGGGTGCTGAAACAGCTAAAGGACTCCTCCACGAGTCTCTGAGTGGCAGTGGTGACGCCCTGGTCCAGGACCACGGACGCCTCTGCAAACAGACGGGCCGGGCATCCCCGGTGTTAAAGTGGTGTCGGACCAGCCCCGAGCGTCCGCAGCCCTCGTCCCCGGCTGCGGAGGTGTCGTGGTGCTGGTCTGGGAGGTCTTTCAGCCGCCACCGCAGGTCCTGATCCGAGCCCTCGCTGCTCCGATGTCGCAGTGCTCGGATGGTCCCGCTGGAGGCTGCCGATGTCGTCGCGCTGCGGTTGCTGATGACAGGGGCTCGGAGAGGTAGCCTGTGGTGATTCTTGCTGCGTCCGCCTGGCCCACGGCATCTGATGCCCTCCACCACGCAGTCCACATATAAGTCAAGTTCTCCACCCAAATGGCCCACCCCGGGAGGTGACAATGGAGGGATTCTGCTGGAGGTCTTGGGCGATGCTGGAAAGCTTTGGAGGGGGCTAAGATGGCTTCTGCCTCGGCCTGCGATGATGGTGATGTCAGGTGAACATGCTGCCAAAGGCACTCTGGTGTCAGTGCCCTTATAAAGGCACGGAGTGCAAGCTCTTTCTGGGCCGCGGGAGGGAACTGGGGGGTTGCCATGCCGCGCACGGTGGCAGAGATCTGCTGCAAACGCTCCCAGCCTTTCTCCCACCCTGCTGCCCGGTTCTCCCCTCATTCCCTCATGGGCCTCTGCTCAAAACGCTGCTCCTGTGCCACTACGAGGGCCCTGTAGCCATGCTGCTCTGCCCACAGGGCAAGGTGCACTGCCGTCTTGGTGGGGCTCCACCCGTTGTGCCGTACAGCAAGTTGGACTTGCGCCAGGTAAGGCTCCAGGCAGCCGGTAACTTGCACCTGGGGATCTTCAGGGTAGACCTTGTGGCGTTAACTGCTGGGGCTCGTTGGTTTTCCTCCTTCTCCGGCGGCAGTGGTGGTGCCTGCCGTGTTGCCCATCCTCCCATGGCCGTGGTGCCTTGGGATCCCCGGTGTGGGCCGCGAGGGAAGCGGCTGATGCGCACAGCCATGACCCCAGGTTGGGGGGGGGGCCATGCGCACCCCTTCAGGGTTCCCCAGAAAGGAACAATACTTGGTTCCCAGGCTCCCCCTCAGGGTCGGCATCACATTTGCAGAAGCCCGGCCCAGGGCTGTGAGGGAGGCACACAGCTCGGACCCTCATCTTATACCCCGGGTCTAAGCGCTCTATCTGACTTTGTAGCTCTTCAGTCTCACCATCAATATTTCTATGCCTCTGCAATGCTGCCTGACCCACTGACTTGATCCAGCAGGTTGTTTTTCTCACTTCTAGCATTTTCAGTCTCTTGAATCTCCAGAATGGAATTTCTACCAGTTGCTAAACATTGGGTATCTAGAAATTTAGTTAGTACCTTTTAACAACATGGAAAAAGTGTTCTGGTCTATCTTAAAATGCAAGATTTACACACACCCTTGAGAGGTTATTCATGCTTTAGGATAACACAGTGTGGCATTACTCCAGTGATCCATTACCTTTCCTTGTTACCACTTGTACCATATCTGTAGCGGACTCTTAATGAGAAACACCTCAGCAAAGCTGTCCACTACAGGGGAGTGCATGATGCTGCAAAGCTGGGAGAGGAGTGGGAAAATGCTTCAAAGTCACCTGGGGACTTGGATAGGAGAACCCGGGTTTTTGTCCAGGAGGGCAAGGAGAAGTCCAGACGTTCCCAGCTAGAGATCTGCTTGTCGGAGTTGTTGAATCCGGGGCAGGGGCGGGGGAACCTCTCCCCAAACAAGTCCATGTGCCAATGCTGAAAAGTGGGCGGATCTTTCCTCATTGAACAATGGAGTTTGGGGGAACATCCTGAAGCAGGAATGAGTACAATGAGCAGCCAGCGGAGAGATATGCCAGAGCATTGCCCTGGTGATAGCAAGCCGAGTGGGACCATGCCCTCATCATCAATAGACAAAGCAGTCCAGGCATATAGGAGACCACAGTGAGGGTAAACAACGAAGCTTGCATGTAAAACATTAAAAAAAAGTGATTGTAGAGGAAAGTTGTTTTGTTTATAAATATTAACTCATTTTTCATGCGATTGAAAATTACTCTGGAACCAGATTTTGATCATTGGACAACTGGTAGTGAGAAGTTTTATACCTGAAAAAAGTATGCTAGCACAGATGAAGAACATGGATCAAATTTCCCAAGGATACACACAGAACCATGTACAGAATTGCTCCGGATCTGTTCAGCCAATTTTCTACTGCACAGCACTGTGCTTTTGCTGGATTGGGCTATGGAATTTCTATGCCTGAAAGTTTAATCTTACTGTTTGCACCAATTAGTTCATGGAGTTCAAAAAAATAAAATCTCTATCACTTGCCAATTCTGAGATGGGGTTCTGAAATAATTGGGATTAGTCAACACTGCTCACTGGTGTTTATTCTGAATAAACTTCACAACTGGTAATCAGCAATTGCACTGAAAACAAATTTAAAAAATCTGTAAAACAATAATGTCTACACCCCCTCAGTTGGCAAATTAGTAAATTAACTACTCATTTTCACAGTAAGCTGCTTGCTAATTTTTTTAAATACGATGTTAAATTTCATTGTTATAATGAAGCGTGCCATTTAAATGACACACGATGAAAGCAAGCAGAGTCAAAACAATATAGAAACAGAAACTGTTTTACTGCTCATTGAAAAAAGGGAAAGCAATGCAGTATTTTTTCCACTTGTTCTTTGGTAGATTTAGTTCTTTCACCAAATAAATTATGAAACACTTCATAATTCAGTATTGTTCAAATATCTGTTTCTTTCATTTGTGTGTCAAAAAATAGTATTAAAATTTTCACATTCATCCAATGGTCATCTGCTGCTAGACTTTCATGCTACAAGGTTAAGGAAATGCATAATCCAATACAAAATATAGATTATATTAGAGGGAAGAAAAGTTGCTGAGCCAGTCCACAATACCCCTTTTTTCCCCTCATTTCTCACAATAAATTGCTAAATATTCCAAGAATAACTACTAGAATTTCACCTGTGGAAAAATTGGGAGTTTGATATATATATATATATAGCCCCAGAGATTCCATGTTCAAATCCTGATCTTTTCCTAAAGATTTAAAAGCAGTGAATAGCTGAGTCATTAGGATGAGGACAATCCTAAAGCCTGATGAAGGGTCTTGGCCGGAAACTTTGACTGCTCGTTTCCACGGATGCTGCCCGACCTGCTGCGTCCCTCCAACGTGTTGGACGTGTTGCTTTGACCACAGCGTCCGCAGTGTACTTTGTGTTTCCAAAGTCTCTACTGATTTCTGGCTGCTGCTACAACAGGAAGTTGCCAGAGTTTGAGGATGGAAAATCAGCCCAAGAATTTAGAAACATAGAAACATAGAAAATAGGTGCAGGAGTAGGCCATTCGGCCCTTCGAGCCTGCACCGCCATTCAGTATGATCATGGCTGATCATCCAACTCAGAACCCTGTACCTGCTTTCTCTCCATACCCCCTGATCCCTTTAGCCACAAGGGCCATATCTAACTTCCTCTTAAATATAGCCAATGAACCAGCCTCAACTGTTTCCTGTGGCAGAGAATTCCACAGATTCACCACTCTCTGTGTGAAGAAGTTTTTCCTCATCTCGTTCTGCACGTCCCCAACATCAGAAACAATCTTCCTGCATCTAGCCTGTCCAATCCCTTTAGAATTTTATACGTTTCAATAAGATCCCCCCTCAATCTTCTAAATTCCAGTGAGTGTAAGCCTACTTGATCCAGTCTTTCTTCATATGAAAGTCCTGTCATCCCAGGAATCAATCTGGTGAATCTTCTCTGTACTCCCTCTCAATTTGCTCTCAATCAAGTATCCACTGACACATGCCTGAATGAAAAATTATCACTGTTCACATGATCGCTTTTTGACATCAGCCCTGAATTAATTCATCAGCTTTTTCACCATTCCTCTCATAACACCTTGTCAGACACTCATAGCTCCTCCTGGAATTATGTTCCAGATTATCCTTTACAAATCCACCTCCTATAAAGCCCCCTTTCACTTCCTTCCTTCTAAGTCTCCAGCAGATAGTAAGAACCGACACACACAAAATACTGAAGGAACTCAGCAGGTCACACTGTATGTACAGAGGTGAAATAACGGTCGACATTTCAGGCAAGACTTCTCATCCGGACTCTGATGGTACAAACCTTTGTGATAGATAATGTAGAATTCTTCACATAGATCGGAAGCTACTGACATCATGAAGGAAGCGCTGCACACTGCCAGAGATGGAGGACCTTCATTGCTGTTCTAAACATCAGCAACGTATCAGCCAGTAAGAGTCTTCGCACAAATACAAGACACAGCAGTGATCGAAAAAGAACTCTGAAAATCATGTTTGACCATTGTGTAATATCAAATTGCCTCTTGGCAACAGCTGGTGTCTTTTAAACTAATTATTTGCTTCTACTTTCAACTCAAAGTTTAATATTTCTAGCTGCATAGTGATATATCAACACTTCAGAAATTAAGCCCCTGATCAAAGATATCAAAATAGTTGCAGTTTTCACTTCATGTGTCTCTATTAACAGCTTTTAATGCCATAGGGCGCAGCGGTGAAAGAGAACTGATGCAGTGTCACACCAGTAATAACCAGTTAACTGCTAAACTTGCACCGCTCGTTCTCACGTCTTCAGGGAGAGAGGGTCTCCCGTTGACGTCAACACAAAAGGAAATTATGAGAACTCTAGGGGTTGCGAGAAGCTAAACCGGGAAAGCCACACTCCAGTTGGGAGTGTTTCTACATCCACGTAATCTGACAGCAAGTGAGTGGAACAATTTGGAAATAAGGACTTGATTTAAAGTGCAGGAGGAAAATGGGCAGCTCAGTGCATTTTCCAGATCCACTCTTTGGAAGGATTAGAAATGGTAAAAGTGGCTGGAGTTAGGGGAGGTGCTGCCTTTTGTTGGGTTCTGGGAAATGGTCCATGGTTTAATCATCCAGCTTATGCTTCTGAGGGTCTTTTGTATCCTCTTTATTTTACAAGGTTGGTTTTGATCCTTCTTTGCTGCCATTCATTGATTTCATGTCCAATTTTGTTCTAAAAACACACTCAGGAAACTAGTATGGCACAAAACAGACTGGCACTCTATAACTGTTCTATCACGCCACAGGCAACTTTTATACCTGACAACACACACACAAAATGCTTGGAGGAACTCAGCAGGCCAGGCAGCATCTATGGAAAAAAATTACATTTGAATGTTTGAGGCCAAGACCAGACCTGCCAAAGAATCTCAGCCCGAAACGTCAACTGTACTTTTTTCCATAGATGCTGCCTAGCCTGCTGAGCTCCTCCAGCACTTTGTGCGTATTGCTTGGATTTCCAGCATCTGTAGAGTTTCTTGTTTGATATTTTTCACTTGGCCCTTATGTAGAAACAGTTTAATAGAGCAATTAAGATATGAACAGGAAACGCTGGAAATGTCAAACAATTAGAATGAACAAGTCTTGTCAGGAGAGAGTTTTATTTGAGCCAAATAAAAAGGGAAGTATAAGCAGAGTGGCCACTGTTGGAGTGGGCCAGTGTTAGAGTGGCTCAACAGGCTTCGGCGGGAACAGACTTGGACATGTACAGCAGAGGTTCTAAATAAGTTTCCACTTTTTTTTTGCTTTTTTTGCCTATCACATCGCCAGTGTGCTGAGAACGGGTCCAGAATTAGTGATATGTTCTCTGTGTGAGATGTGTACCTCCAGTCCTCCTGGTAACTACAACTGCATGAAGTGCATCCCCATGTTAAGGAACTGGAATTTCAGCTTGATGATCTTTGGCTTATACGGGAGAATGAGGAGGTGATAGACAAGAGCTACAGGGAGTTAGTCAATATTAAGTTACAGGAGGTAGGTACCTGTGTGACTGTTAGGAAAAGGAAAGGGAACAGGCAGCCATAGTAGCCCCATGGCCATTCCACTCAATAATAAGTATACTGCTTTGGATACCGTTGGATGGGTGACCTAACAGGTGGAAGTCACAATGACCAGGTCTCTGGCACTGAGTCTGGCTCCGAGGCTCCGAAGGGAAAGGGGTACAGTAATGATTCTGTAGTCAGAGGAGCAGACAGGAGATTCCGTGAATGTGAAAGACACCCAGATGTGATGTTGCTTCCCAGCTGCCAAGGTCAGGGATGTCCTGGATTGGGTCTACAGTATTCTAAAGGGCGAGGTTGGGCAGTAAAGAATTCATGGTACGCAGTGGTACGAATGACGTAGGTAGGAAAAGGGAGGAGGTCCTGAACAGAGAATATAGGGAGCAAGGTAGAAGGCTGAAAAGAAGGCCCTCCAGGGTAGTAACCTCTGTATTTCTGCCTTTGTCATGCAGCATTGAGGGCAAGAGTAGGATAACTGGCAGATGAATGTGTGCAAGGGGCAGGGTTTCAGATTTCTGGATCTCTGAGGCCTCTTCCCAGGACGGTATGACCTGTACAAAAAGGATGGGTTACACCTGAATCCAATGGGGCCAATATCCTCACAGGCAGATTTGCTAGAGCTGTTAGGGAGGGTTTAAACTGATTTGGCAGGGTGCTTGGGCTGAGGATGGGGTGGCCGGTATACAAGTAGCTGCAGGGTGTAGTGAGACTTTGAGGAAGAGCAGACAAATGATAGGACAAAATTGCACTCAGTGGAATGAGATGAATTGTAACATGGGGACAAAAGCAAAAAGGGTGAGGAGTACAGGTGTTATACCTGACGACCCTGTAGTGCATTTAGAGAGTGGCGGGCAGGTATGATGTTGTTGACGTCACCGAGTCGTGGCTGAAAGAACATTATAGATGGGAACTTAACATTCAAAAGTACACATTGTATCGAAAGGATAGTTTGGTAGGCAGGGAAGGTGGGGTGGCTCTGTTGGTTAAAAAAAAATAAATCCTTAGAAAGAGGTGACATAGGATCTGAAGATGTAGAATTCTTGTGGGTAGATTTCAGAATCTGAAAGGGGTGAAAAGGTCCTGAACGGGAGTTTTATACAAGCCTCTGAACAGTAGCCAGGATCTGGAATATAACTTCCAATGGGAGATAGAAAATGCATGTAAAAAGGGAAATAGAAACACAGAAAAGCTACAGCACAATACAGCCCCTTCAGCCCACAATGCTGTGCCGAACATATACTCACTTTAGAAATTACCTAGGGTTACCCATAGCCCTCTATTTTTCTAAGCTCCATGTACCTATCCCAGAGTGTCTTAAAAGACCCTATTGTATCTGCCTCCAGCACCACCGCTGGCAGCCCATTCCTCGCACTCACCAATCTCTGCATAAAAAAAACTTACCCCTGACATTCCCTCTGTACCTACTTCCAAGCACCTTAAAACTGTGCCTTCTCACATTAGACATTTCAGCTCTGAGAAAAAGCCTCTGACTATCCTCATGATCAATGCCTCTCATCATCTTATAATGTTTTATCGTTAAGGGGAATTTCAATATGCAGGTAGTTTGGAAAAATTAGGTTGGTCCTGGATCCCAAGAGAGGGAATTTGTAATTTATAGAAAGCCTACAAGATTGCTTTTTAGAGCAGCTTGCAGTTGAGCCCAATAAGGGAAAGGTAATCCTAGATTGGGTGTTATGTAATGAACCTGATTTGATTAGGGAACTTAAGGTAAAGGTACCCTTAGGAAGCAGTGATCATAATATGACAGAAGATAGAGCCAAAAGTATCATTACTACAGTGGAGCAGAGGGAATTACAGAGGCATGAGAGAGAAACCAGCCAAAGTTCATTAGAAGGGTGTCATGGTGTGCTTACGAAGGACTGGACACAGATATAGAGGACTGGCAGGATCCCCAGGAAGAGACAGAAACAGGAGGCTAAATATCAAAATTAGCAGCTCAGAGGAGCAACTGTCTGATACCATGAGGTAATTCATCCTCTCTGACACAATGACCCTGCTCAGGCTCAGACTGAGAGTCGTTTTTAAATAAACACAGACTGCAGAAAACACATGCAAGTCACAATTAACTTGACAAGATTAAACTGAAAATACAAGGGCTTAACAACTCTGGTTAAGGTAGTGATTAATAAATACAAGTGCTCAAAAGCCCTGGAAGCTCAGTGCTCTATGGAATTGTGACAAAAGGGACACTGGCAGTGGTGACAGCAGAACAGCAAAGACTGGAGTTGCTGGGAGCAAGTTGGAAGCTGCAGGATAAATACATCCTAAAGATGAAAAAGTACTCTAAAGGGAAGATGAGACAACTGTGGCTGACAAAGAAAGTCAAAGACAGCATTAAAACAAAAGAGAGGGCACATAATATAACAAAAATTAGTGGTAAGTTAGAGGAAACCAGCAGAAACAAACTAAAAATCCATAAGGAGAGAAAAGCTTGAATATGAAAGCAAGCTGACCAATAATATAAAAGAATATACCAAAAGCTTTTTTTTCTCTGATATATAAAGAGTAAAAGTGTGAATGGATATTGGACTACTGGAAAATTATGCTGGAGAGGTAGTAATGGGAGACAACGAAATGGTGGATAAACTTAATATGTGTTTTATGGAAGACACTCTCATAATGTGAGACATTTGAGAGAGTCAGGGGGAAAAGTGAGTATAGTTGCTATTATTAAGGAGAAGCTGATTTGGTAGCTGAAAGGTCTGACAGTAGATGTCACCTGGACCAGATGGACTTCTCCCAGGGTTCTGAAAGAGGTGGCTGAAGAGATTGTGGAAGCATTGGTAATGATGTTTCAAAAATCACTAGATTCTGGAATAGTTCAGAGGGATGAGAAAATTGCAAATATCACTCTCCCTCTTTAAGAAGGGATGGAGGGAGAAGAAAGGAAATTATAAGCCAGTTATCCTGATTTTGGTGGTTGGGCAGATGTTGGAGCACATTATGAAGGATGAGGTTTCTTGATACTTGGAGATACATGTTAAAGTAAGCCAAAGTCAGAATGTTATCCTTAAGGGAAAATCTTGCCTGACAAATCTGTTGGAATTCTTTTGAGGAAATAACAGGCAAGATAGACAAAGAGTCAGTGGATGTCTTTATTTAAACTTGGATTTTCAGAAGGCCTTTGACAATTTGCCACGCATGAAGCTGCTTAACAAGATAAGAGCCTATGGCATTTCAGCATGAATACAGCATTGACTGATTGGCAGGAGGCTAAGAGTGGGAATAAAAGATGCTTTTCCTCGTTGGTTGCTGGTGGTCAGTGGTGTTCTGCAGGGGTTGGTATTGGGACCGCTTTTTTCACGTTATGTCAATGATTTGGATGACAGAATTGATGTCTTTATAACCGTATAACAATTACAGCAAGTTAACAGGCCATCTCGGCCCTTCTAGTCCATGCCGAATGCTTACTCTCACCTGGTCCCACCTACCCGCACTCAGCCCATAACCCTCCATTCCTTTCCTGTCCATATACCTATCAAATTCTTTTTTAAATGACGAAATCAAACATGGCTCTACCACTTCTACTGGAAGCTCATTCCACACAGCTGCCACTCTCTGAGTAAAGAAGTTCCCTCTCGTGTTACCCCTAAACTTTTGCCCCTTAACTCTCAACTCATGTCCTCTTGTTTGAATCTGCCCTACTCTCAATGGAAAAAGCCTATCCACATCAACTCTATCTATCCCCCTCATAATTTTAAATACCTCTATCAAGTCTCCCCTCAACCTTCTATGCTCCAAAAAAAAGACCTAACTTGCTCAACCTTTCTCTGTAACTTAGGTGCTGAAACCCATGTAACATTCTAGTAAATCTCCTCTGTTCTCTCCATTTTGTTGACATCTTTCCTATAATTTGGTGACCAGAACTGTACACAATACTCCAAATTTGGCCTCACCAATGCCTTGTACAATTTTAACATTACATCCCAAATCCTATACTCAATGCTCTGATTTATAAAGGCCAGCATATCAAAAGCTTTCTTCACCACCCTATCCACATGAGATTCCACCTTCAGGGAACTATGCACTATTATTCCTAGATCACTCTGTTCTACTGCATTCCTCAATGCCCTACCATTTACCATGTATGTCCTATTTTGATTAGTCCTACCAAAATGTAGCACCTCACACTTATTAAACTCCATCTGCCATCTTTCAGCCCACTCTTCTAACTGGCCTAAATCTCAATGCAAGCTTTGAAAACCTACTTCATTATCCACAACACCACCTATCTTAGTATCATCTGCATACTTACTAATCCAATTTATCACCCCATCATCCAGATCATTAATGTATATGACAAACAACATTGGACCCAGTACAGATCCCTGAGGCACACCACTAGTCACCGGCCTCCAACCTGACAAACAGTTATCCACCACTACTCTCTGGCATCTCCCATCCAGCCACTGCTGAATTCATTTTACTACTTCAGTAATACCTAATGATTGAACCTTCCTAACTACCCTTTTGTGTGGAACCTTGTCAAAGGCCTTACTTAAGTCCATATAGACAACATGGACTGCTTTACCCTCGTCAACTTTCCTAGTAACCTTTTCAAAAAATTCAATAAGATTTGTCAAACATGACCTTCCACGCACAACTCCATGTTGACTGTTCCTAATCAGACACTGTCTATCCAGATAATTATATATAACATCTCTAAGAACACTTTCCATTAATTTACCCACCACTGACATCAAACTTACAGGCTGATAATTGGCCAGGTCTGTGGACAACACAAAGGTAGATGGAGGGACAGGTAGTGTTGACGAAGCAGAGAGTCTGCAGATTGAATTGGGCGGTTGGGAGAGTGGGCAAAGAAGTGTCAGATAGAATATAGTGTAGAGTCACGCACTCAGGTAGAAGAAATCAAGTCACAAACAATGGTCTAATTGGGGAGAATATTTAAAGCCTGAGGTGCAAAGGGGCTTGGGAGTCCTTGTGCAGGATTCCCTAAAGACTAACTTGCAGATTGAGTTGGTGATGAGGAAAGCATATGTGATGTTAGCATTCCCTTGGTTAGAACTCAATGTAAGTGCAATGATATAATGCTGAGGCTTTCTAAGGCATTGGTCAGACTGCATTTGGAGTACTGTAAGCAGTATTTTGGCCCCTTAATTTAGAAAAGATGTGCTGGCATTGGAAAGTGACCACAAACGTTTCACATGAAAGATTCCAGTAATGAAGTGGTTAAGGTGTGAGGGGATGTTGGATGGCTCTGGGTATATACTTAGGAAAAAAAGTGAGAGGTGATCTCATTGAAATCTATCAAATATTGGAAGGCCTAGAAAGAGTGGATATGGAGAAGATGTTTCATGTATTATGTGAGTCTTGTACCAGCAGGCACAGGCTCAGAGCAAGGGGATGTCCATTTAGAACTGAGTACGGAGGAATTTCTTTAGCCAGAGAGTAGTGAATCTGTGGAGTCATTGGGCATATTTAAAGCTGAGCTTGATTGGAGCTTGGAATAGTCAGGGTACCAAAAGTTATGGGGAGAAGTTAGGTTAATGGGGTTGAGCGGGGTAATAAAACATTGACTTATTGGCTTGGATGAATAGGACTGGACCAAGAAGCTGGGCTATCAGTTGCCCAATTGAAGCCTCTATCTATACAAGCAGCCAAGAACGGCAACACAAAGCTCCTGTCCTCAACTGCGTGACAAAAACAGATTGCAGTTGACTTGTGCCATTGTGGATTGGTGCAATATATTGGTAAAGAAAAGATTAAAATACTTTTTTCATTTGCCCCTTCCTTTCTTTCTCCACCTCTGCAAAGCTGACTCCAGCCATGTCTGAAAAGTTGGCAGTCTGCTCAAAAAGAATTGTAAAAGTGTCACCCCAGCTGGCTTTATTTTCTCTGACATTTAAAACTGGTAATTCCCCCATGGAATGAAATAATTCCATCATCTTTAACAGGGATGGCTGAAGTGGTCTAGTGGGGATAAAGCAAATCAAAAGTCTATATAATGGACTAAACGAGAAGCTGAATTCCTCTTGGTATCGTCACTGTGAGTGATGAGAAGACTAAATCTCTTTTATTGTGTTCCTACACATCCCTTCACTGTCTTATTCTATAATTGTCACAACTGTGCATACAACACTGGATGGGCTCTTTATGTTGAAAGCTCATAAGATTCTCTCTCTATGAATCAAATTTCAATATTGAAGGCAACTTTATGCACAAAAGAAGACTTCTTGGTTGAGCCTCTTGGTCTTTGAAAATAAAATTCAAAATAACTGCAGCTGCTGAACACAGAAAATGCTGGGGGGAAAAACTCACTTGATTATGTATTCCCTTAATTATTTAATGCCAAACAAGTTGGGTAGTATTTGTAGAAGGAGAAATAGTGTTTGTTTCTGGTAGAAGATTAGGTTGCTTCTCTGCCTAGTATGGAAGTTCCGATGCCCAGGATCAAAAGTAGCTGTAAGGGGTTGTGAACCCAGCAGATCCATCATGGACACATTTCCCCAACATTGAGGGCAAGTTCAAAAGAACTCTCACCAGTGGGGAAATGTCCTCTTCTCATTACTACCATCAAGGAGGGGATACAGGAGCCTGAAGACCTACTCTCAATGTTTTAGGAACAGCTTTGTCCCCTCTGCCATCAGATTTCTAAATGGTCTGATGAACACCTCTATGCTGTCCCACTTTTGCACTATTTATTTATTTTCTTTGGAACTCACAGTAATTTCTTTAATGTCTTGCTCAGCACTGCTGCCAAAAAGCAACAGTCTTTGTCAGTGATAACAAACCTGAGTTTTTTATTCAGATTTTTTTTCACCAAAACAGGGGAAGTTAATTTTAAGTAGCAGTGTTGTAAGTTGGGTGATGGTATAAAGAAAATAGTTATGATTTTGACAACTTCAGGTCACTCAATTATTGTATTTGTCTCAGAGCTAGGCAGTTCTCTTGCAGGTCAACCATCCACAACATTGGCTCAGTTTTTCTCTTTCCTCTAGCTCTGTCTGATCTGCCGGAAACATCTGACCACAAACTCCTGCATCCCACCGCTCTGCATTTGAACAATTCATTTGTTTCCATTCTCTCATTTCTTTCTCCATTACTCTTTTAGCAAGATAACTTCAACAACAGCTCAGCCCCCGCAATAATCCCGGCTTCATCCCTCAGAGCTATTCCCTTTGTTTAAGCCATCCCTCCCACTGCAATTTAAAACTAACCTGCCCACTTTCTTTCCAAGTTCTGATGAAAGACCCACGACCTGAAATGTGAACTCACTGCAGATTCTGCCTGACCTGCTGAGTGCTTCCAGTATTTTCTGTTTCAATTTCTGACTTTGCTGGGTTTTGTTTGCCAGGATGTTCTGCCCAAGCACTGGTGAGTTTTGCGACTACCACACAAATACAAAGGTCATGAACTTGCGAGCTGGTCATTTCCCATGCCGAGCTCCCTCTGGAATCCAGCAGAGCAGCAGGAATTTTCGGAGATTCACTGAGGGAATCTGCTTAGATTCTGTACCTAATTAGACCCAGAACAACACTTGCAAGTACATTCATTTTAAAGTCCATTGTGGAGCTGCAGAATAGTTTATATTTGTATTAATAACCTGTGCTTCTTTGAAACTTATAAGGTTCTTCTCAAAGTTTTTAATTAAGTTGAT
Organism: Hypanus sabinus; assembly: GCF_030144855.1. Lineage (NCBI taxonomy): Eukaryota > Metazoa > Chordata > Chondrichthyes > Myliobatiformes > Dasyatidae > Hypanus > Hypanus sabinus. Next base: position 94,356,155 of record NC_082718.1, read on the forward strand.
TTCTACTTAAAATCATTTATTTCATATTAGATAGTTTTTAAATGATTTTGAACATAAATTTGTAAACCATTTTAGTTGGATCCTTCAATCACAATGCACAGTTTAAGGCCGCAGCAACACATTGAATTTTGTCACTTGACCCCTGGACTGCCAGGGCCAAGGTGAACACGTTTCTGGATGGAAAGGAGAGAGGCTTTGGTGACGAGCCCCTGCTCAGGAAATGCCTCGCAACACTTCAAGTGCAGGCTTGTCACCTGGCAGTGCAGTAACGCCACCACTGGAGCGAGGCAAATGTTGTCGCAGTCATTCAGCAAGATAGGTTCGGTATTCAGCAAAACTCTACCTCCAATGTACTTATTCTCCATCTGCAATTCCTTTTCAGAAGGTACTGGTGACCCATCACTGCCTTGAACTGCTACTGTCTTTCTGGTGAAGATACTCCCACTGTGTTGTTAGATAACAATTTAAACACACTGGGGGGGGGGAGGGGATGGTGATTTATTTCCAAATCAAAATGATTCCTGACTGGGACGGGGACCTGCAAGTTGAGTGTTTCATGCATCTAAAGCCCTTTGACTAACCTGATAAAATAAAACAGGCTTGGAGTAACCAAAGCAAATCAGTGTATTATATCTACTACACACTGTATATAATACACACTGCAATGAATGTTGTATGTGATAGACGGGGCAACACTCAAGTGACAGCTTTGCACTGGATGATGAGCTTCTTGATATACAGTACCCATGACAGGCTGCATCACTGTCTGGTATGGTATGGGGGGGCTACTGCACAGGACCGAAAGAAGCTGCAGAAGGTTCTAGTCAGATCCATCTTGGACGCTAGCCAACAAAGTGCCTGTTAGGGAGCGGTTTTTCAGAAAGGCAGTGTCCATTATTAAGGACCTCCAGCACCCAGGGCATGTCCCTTTCTCATTGTTACCAACAGGTAGGAGATACAGAAGCCTGAAGGCACACACTCAGTGGTTCAGGAACAGATTCTTCCCCTCTGTCACTGATTTCCTAAATGGACATTGAAGCTTTGGACACTACCTCACTTTTTTATTAATATACAGTATTTCTGTTTTTGCACATTTTTTAAATCTATTCAATATACTTAATTGTTTTACTGGTTTATTATTATTTTTAAATTTTATTTATTATTTTTCCCCTCTACTAGATTATGTATTGCATTGATTTACTGCTAATTTAACAAATTGCACGTCACATGCCGGTGATAATAAACCTGATTCTGATGTCAGAGCAATGCTCATCTGGGAAGTGGAGAGGATTCCATTAACCTATTAGCAAAATAACTTCAACAGCAGCTTAACCCTGTAACAATTTTGGCCCTGCCCATCAGATGTATCCCTTTTGTCCATTTCTTCCATCCCACATGCTTTCAAGAAGAAGAGAAGAATAGCCCTTAACTCGGCAGTGGAGTTATCGGGGCACCGTCATGACGGTGTTTCTGTAGTAAGCTATTCTTGTTTTTACGAGGCCGAGTTGCTAGCTCGACGCTCAACCTGACTTGGATTTGAACTCGGGAACCTTTGCTCCGGAGTCCGACGCTGATATTATTGCGCCACTAAGCCGGACCACATGCTTTCAGAATCAGGTTTAATATCACCGACATATGTCATGAAATCTGTTAACTTTGCATCAACAGCACAATGCGATACATAATAATAGAAGAAGCGGTGAATTACAGTAAGTGTGTGTGTATATAAATGTTATATTAAATAAAGAGTACAAATAAATAGAAATGAAAACTAGTGAGGTAGTGCTCATGAGTTCAATGTCCATTCAGAAATCGGATGGCAGAGGAGAAGAAGCTGTTCTTGAATTATTGGGTATATACCTTCAAGTTTGTGTACCTCCTTCCTGATGGTAGCAATGAGAAGAGAGCATATACTGGGTGGTGGGGTGTTTAATAATGGACACTACATTTTTGAGGCACTGCTGCTTGGAGATGTTCCGGATATTGCAACTTTAAACCAGTTTGTCCTCTCTCTTTCCAAGTTCTGACGCAATGGAAATACTTTGGGATATCGAAAGACAAGTCCCTCACTGCTCTGGACCTGCTTTCATAGCTACAGTACTTATGGGGTTGGTTCAGTTGAGACTCTGGCCAGTGGGATTTTGATGGTGGATGACTTCATTATCAAAATACTTCATTAGACATGCTCTTTTATTTTTTGGAGATGGACTCATTTGTGGAGGATTATTAAATGCTGGAAATATTTGTCAGGTCAGGAACTATCCATAGAGAGGGATGGAGTAACTGAGATCAGTTATCTTGCCTCAGAATTAGGTTACATGTAAAATACGCTTTAAGAGGCAAAGAGCGTTGAGAGTAACAGGGAAGATCTGCAATGTGGTGAAGGACAGAAGAGACTGAATAGCAAAAGGGATAATGGAAGTGGATGAATGAGAATATTGAAAACATCAGCAAAAAAACAAGGGCAAGGCAGCAATAAATTTGAGGCTATCAGTAGAAAAGAGGGGAAAATCTATGAAAGCTGTAAAGTGACGTACAAACCCTGAAAACGGAAACTACTTGATAGGCAATTGTTGTTCCTCTAAAGGCTAGCTGGAAGACAAGAATATATTTACATAAGTTCATATTAATGAAAATTCTGACTAGATCAGCATTAAACACCACCTAACCAACTGATGAATTCACAAGTTATTGAGACCTTGAATTATTTATCTTGAAAGGAGACTTCTCTCTGAGTTGTCAAACATTTTTAAAAGTATTATATGACACCTGTGAAAATTAAGAAAAGTTTTTTTTTAGTTGTGACTCTCCTAACTGTAACTTTTATTCCTTTATTTTTATGTGTGATTTTATTCTCTTTATGTTGTCTGAAATTTGATGTTTGATTTTGTCTTGTTTTGGTCTCGCTGGTCTGGAAGGGCCTGTCCCACACTATATCTTCAAATTTAAAAAATACTGTCAATTTAAGTTACTTATAATTTATATAAATTGTGTTTATATTGTGCCAAGCCACTGCTGCAAGAGGATAATTTTCATGGAACCTGTACACTGGCAGTAATCTGGAACTTGTATCGGGGTAGAGAAGAGAGCTCGCTTGCAGATGAAAGATCATTTATCAGAAGAGAGCTAATGTTTCAGGTCAAAGGAATCTTTATTAACTCAATTTCCCCATTGATATGCTGCCTAAAACTACCAGCATTTTTGGTTTTTAATTCAACATGTGTGTTGCTGGGACAAGCTTATGGTACTGGTAGTGATATAGATACATGGACAGTACTGGTAACTGAACATGACAGATCTCACGACTGGTGCATGATTAGACAATGCATGGCCCAGTTAGAGCTGTGCATGATACCCTAATCTTTTTATGCTTTTGGAGGCTCGGGCACAATCACACAAACTTAATGCTACAAGGTGCCGGGGTTTGCATCTGGGACACTATATCGTACATGGATTTTGGCCTCCATTTGCACTCACCAGCATTTATCATTGAACTCAGTAACTGTGGTTTCAGAAAGTCTTTTGACCATCTTTGAGAGTTGACAGACATACTTTATTGATCCCGAGGATAAGTGGGTTTCGTTACAGTCGCACCAACCAAGAATAGTGTAGAAATATAGCAATATAAAAGCATAAATAATTAAATAATAATAAGTAAATTATGCCAGGTGGAAATAAGTCCAGGACCAGCCTATTGGCTCAGGGTGTCTGATACTCCAAGGGAGGGGTTGTAAAGTTTGATGGCCACAGGCAGGAATGACTTCCTATGATGCTCAGTGTTGCATCTCGGTGGAATGAGTCTCTGGCTGAATGTACTCCTGTGCCTAACCAGTACATTATGGAGTGGATGGGAGACATTGTCCAAGATGGCATGCAACTTGGACAGCGTCCGCTTTTCAGACACCACTGTCAGAGAGTCCAGTTTCACCCTTACAACATCACTGGCCTTACAAATGAGTTTGTTGATTCTGTTGGTGTCTGCTACCCTCAGCCTGCAGCCCCAGCACGCAACAGCAAACATGATAGCACTGGCCACCACAGACTCGTAGAACATCCTCAGTATCGTCCGGCAGGTGTTAAAGGACCTCAATGTCCTCAGGAAATAGAGACGGCTCTGACCCTTCTTGTAGACAGCCTCAGTGTTCTTTGACCAATACAGTTTACTGTCAATTCGTATCCCCAAGTATTTGTAATCCTCCACCATGTCCACACTGACCCCTTGGATGGAAACAGTGGTCACTGGTGCCTTCGCCCTCCTCAGGTCCACCACCAGCGCCACCATTTGGAGGGAAACTCTCCAGAATTATTGTTCCTGGATTAGGCTAGAGTTTTCTCTGCTCTCGCAGGAGCCAAGGGCTTATGAGGTGAAATAAGGGTGTGTATAAGATGGCGCTACCGAAGACGTGCAACAGCTTACTGGTGGTTTCAAAGCAACGGAATTCGATTAAAAACATTTTTTTTTAAAGTAAACTGTGGTCACCTATCACAGTAAACAATGAAGAGATGAGTGAAGGCAAAGCAAATTTGGGAGATGTGTCCTGCTGGTGCGTTGCAGAACTGAAGCACTTTAAGTTGGACTGTGCTGGTTGTAGAAGACTGCGGAGAGAAGACACGACAGAGTAATTCCAATGCCCATCCAAATAACCTGGCTGCAAGGGAGGATCGCTTTAAGTGCCCAGCCGATTTGGAGAGGTTGAGAACAGCTTCTTCGGCAGCGAAATCCAGGTTTGAAGTGAATCGCTGGGTGGCATGTTCTAGGCCCGGAGTGATTTGTTCCGGCAAGGCCCAGATCCAAATGCAAGGTACAATCCACTGTTTGGAGAATCTAAATGATGGCCCAGGTAGACTGAAAAGGCAGGGTGTCAAGAGACAGGCAAGGTTGGATCACTCTAAGCTCCAAACTGATATTGGAGAGGTCCAGGATGGCTTCTCCGGCTGTGAAATCTAGGCCTGGAGTGATTGGTTGCAGCAGGGCCCAGATCCTCTTGTGAGGTTTGGACAATTTTCACGTCGGCCCAGATGGTCTAGGGGCTCCTCTCTCCATGACGCTAAGGCCATGACACTGCCTCTGTGCTGTGTGTCTGTGTATGTTGTGGTGACTTGCCCCAATAATATGATGAATTGAATACTGAGGCTTTGGGCCTACTCTGACCTGCTCTGGGGATTTGGATCTAAGTACTCAATTTGGTTCAGAATGCTGTTGTTGCTCGTTTCTATGGTTTGCATGACTTGTCTTGTGTTTTTTTTTCCCTTTCTCTGTGGGCACGGGAGGGGGGGGGGGTTGGTCTTATTTGTTTTAATTGGGTTCTTTCAGGTTCCTTGCTTTGCGACTGCCTGTAAGCACACAAATCGCAAGTTTGTATAATTTATACATTCTTTGATAATAAATGCACTTTGAATCTTTGAGTTATGTCAGCACAGGACCCTGTGTTGTCCCGTGAAGTCCACAGGAATAGAATGATTTGGTAAAAGCAGTCCGAGATGTTGTAAACAGCAAGTGGCTGGACCTCCTGTGCTCTCTCCATCCATTATCAAGAGCTTTCCGATGGCCTCAGGCATCAGGGTGTCCGTAAAGGTTCTTTTTTTTACTTGTGACATACATTTGTAATTAGCTCCCCGTCCTTCTCATCGAAACAGTCCTGGTGATTTCTAGTCAAGAAGCTATGAGCATTTCGATGGCTGCTGATTATAGGAAGCCTGGGCACAGCTTACTGCCGGTCAGGAACTCATCAGGCTGCCTTTTGAGGTGCCTTGGCAGAAGACTGTTATCAGTCATGAGATGGTCAATAGCAGTGGTTCAAGGCCACCTTTAGCAACGAGCCTTCTAGTTAAGTCTCCACCTCTTTCAGCCTTGCTGCTCTCTGCCCAGCATCTCCTTCAAAGACGCAACTGAAAGGCAAGCCTCATAATGAGCGAAACCAGGAGCAACTGCAGTTAATGAGCTCAAAAACAGTGGTGCTGAAGCACTACCGAACTTCAACTTGAAATGAGGCTGAGTCCTGCTTTGACTCCTGTACTTAGCAGTGCACTTCAGTGATCTCCCTGCACAAACTTAACTCTGCTCCAGAGAGCCAGATGAAACTGGCCAATGATAGTTCAAAACAAGAGTAAAAAAAAGGCAGAAAATTGTTTAAAGAATTACTATGCTTAACAAATGTATTTCTATTTAATCATATATGAATTTCCATATGAAACTTGTCTATTTTGCTGGATTTTTAGTAGGAAAGGCATTTCAAAGAAATGCTCATACTTCTTGAAGAGGTGCCACTGTGTATTTGAAAACCAAATATTCTGCATCCTCAGTAATTGTTCCTAAAACTCACTTCACCTCCCCCACCCCAAATTTGATATTTCCATGGATTTGAAATTAAAATAAGGTTCTTTGTTTAAATTTCTTTTTGTTGTGTAGTCTTCCTGAAGGCAAGAAAACCTCAGCTTTCCACAAGTACACATGGATTAGGCACTGCGTGAAGAGATGAAATGTTTATGTGTTGACGGATCGCTCTTCACTACACGACACTCACCCTCGTCAATCACTTATCTTATACACATACAGTACCTAATGCAAAACTGGCCCTTTTTCTGTGTTGCTAGGACAGGCATAATCAATCAAGCCTACAGCAAAATGCAATTGTGCCTCTTAAATCTTTGAGGCTAAACTGATTTTTCCTCAGAGGGCAATTCTTTTCTTGTGTGCTGCCAAAATAAAAAAAAACACAAAATGTTGGGTCGTGAAGTTTGAAAGCACGGTATTCAATTTCTCTTTTGATTGAAACTAATTTGGTTTCAGAAGAGCATTTCCTTGATGTGCCGATCATATTAAAATCTATCCAGAGAAGGCTTAAGTTTCACAAGCAAAACTTGCCCAATGGCTAAACATAAAACAATAAAAAAAAGATGGTTTTAAAGTTGTATTTTTACTTCCTATTCCTCTTGGAGTTTGAACAAATTGCTATGCTACAATAGGCTACCTTAAAGAAAGTACGTTATTTTGTGCTGATGATTAAGGTTATTTTTTTTTCTTGGGTTGTAGAGTAGTGGAATTGAGGAGGTCAATCTGAATTGGTGCACAATTAAAATGAACTCGAGTGTTGAACGCTGAATGGTGTTTGTATTTTTTATTGATTGAGACACGGCGTGGAATTGGCCCTTCCGGCCTTTGAGCCATGCCGCCCAGCATTCCCCCGATTTAACCCTAGCCTGACCACAGGAAAAATGACAATGACCAATTAACTTGCCAAGCAGCAAGTCCTAGGACTATGTGAGGAAACCCAGGTGGTCACGGAGAGAACGTACAAATGCCTCAAAGAGCAGCGTGAAGACTGACAGTAACCACGTTAGGCCAACTGTACACCTACTCGATCATCTTCATGCCACCTAATCTTAATTATCAGCACAGTATCATTCTTATTCACCCTCTGCAAACAAGGCTCACGTATCCACTCATGACTGCATGGCCTTGTTTTTGCTTTTGAAGGTAAGTGAAAAGATCATTTGAGCTTTCAAAATGCAGGAGTAGAAGTTTACTAGTCAGTTTTGGGCCCCTCATCTGAGAAAAGATGTGCTGGCATTGGAGAGGGTTCAGAGGAGGTTCACAAGGATGATTCCAGGAATGAAAGGGTTATCATATGAGCAGCATTTAATGGGTCTGTACTTGCTGGAATTTGGAAGGATGAGGGGGGGGGGATCTCATTGAAACCTTTCAATTGTTGAAAAGACTAGACAGAGTAGATGTGGAAAGCATGTTTCCCATTGTGGGAGAGTCTAGGACAAGAGGGCACAGCCTCAGGATAGAAAAGCCGCCTTTCAAAACAGAGGTGCGGAGAAATTTCTTCATCCAAAGGGTGGTGAATTTGTATAATTTGTTGCCACGGGCAGCTGCGGAGGCCAGGTTGTATTTAAGGCAGAGATTGATAGGTTCTTGATTTTACATGGCATCAAAGGTTACGGGAAGAAGTCCGGGAACTGGGGCTGAGGAGTAGATAGAAAAAAGGATCAGCCATGACTGAATGGCAGAGCAGACTCATTGGCCTAATTCTGCTCCTATGTCTTATGGTCATGAAGAATAAATTCTATCTCAATGTATGTCATTAAGTGGGATTTTCAAAACAGATGGCACAATCCTTCTACATCCTCTTCCCACCCCTGTTCTACACCAGCCAGTCCTTTATCCTCTCAGAAATAACTTTGTCTGTCAAAACTTACTGCCAATAACACCGGAGTCCAGCAGCTGGTTGGATGCACATTGATTCAGTGGCTTGATTATATAGCTGCAGAGAAGTTGTGAGGAAATTCTGTATCTTTTGTAAGTCTGTAGAAAGTTGCTCCACTCCCTTTACACCTGTGACTGTGAGGCTAAGTACAGCTCCAACACCATATGCAAGTTTGCTGATGACACCACTGTTGTGGGCTGTATCAAAGGGGGTAATGAATCAGCGTACAGGAGGGAAATGGAAAACCTGGCTGAGTGGTATAACAACAACCTCTCACTCAATGCCAATAAGACCAAGGAACTGATTGTAGACTTCAGGAAAGATAAATCAGAGGTCCATGGAGAATCAGAGGTGGAGAAGGTCAGTAACTTTAAATTCCTGGGTGTCACTATCTCAGAGGACCTGTACTGGACCCATCACATAAATATTATTGCGACAAAAGCATGACAGCACCTCTATTTCTTCAAGAGTCTACAGAAGTTTGGCATGTCATTGAAGACCTTGGCAAACTTCGATAGATGTGAGGTGGAAAGTGTGCTGACTGGCAATGGGAACACCAACGTCTTTGAGAGGAAAATCCTACAGAAGTCGTGGATTTGGCCCAACACATCATGGATAAAACCCTCCCAACCATTGAGCATATCTACATGAAATGTTGCTGTAGAAAAGCAGCATCCATCATCAAAGACCCTCATCACCCAGGCCATGCTCTTTTCTCACTGCTGCCATCAGGTAGAAGGTGCTGGTGTCTCAGGTTCCCCAACACCAGGTTCGAGAACAGTTACCACCTTTCAACAAAAGGGGATAACTGCACTCATTTAAGGACTCTGTTATATTGTTATTTCATACTCATTATTTATTTATATCTGCATTGGCACAGTTTGTTTACAATTACCACTCTTTAGAGTTACGAAGTACGCCCACAGAAAAAGAATTTCAGGGTTGTATGTGGTGACATGTATATTCTCTTTGAGCTTTGACCACGTGGAGAAATGTGTCTGTCTACTGACCAACACTGGCTCAGACGGGCTTAGGGACAAAGTGGTGCTCTCGTGCAACGGGACTTCATAGATTCCGATTGTTTACAGGAAGTGCGACGAACATTCCCCAGACATAGCGAAATCTGCAGTTTGACTGCGTTCCATTAAAGACAGCAAAGACCAGTGGCAATCTTACCAACAGTCCAAAGCTCTTATCCATATTACATTATGCAGGCATCAAAAGCTTGCTGGAATTGATATATAAATTACCAATTGAACAATACTTTTACATGAGATTGAATTTTCTACTAATTTGATAAAACAGGGTTAAAAATAGGTTCAATTGGATAATTGAACCTATCTTTAAGATTGAAAAATTCAAAACTTACAAGGGGTTTGAGTGGTTCCTTTGGCATCAGCATGATGTTGCCTTGCCTTGTGCTTTCACTCCCGGTGGAATCGTCAGGGTGCCGTCATGACAAGCTTTGCACCAGTTCTGTTCTATCTTTCACGGTTGTGTGCCAGGGCCTGGGTCACCACAAGTGTTTTCCCTGTCCGTTCTTTAATGTTGTCCGTCCATCTTTTCCTCCGTCTGCCTCTCCTTCTTTACCCCTCCACAGTTCCTTGTAGAACGGTCTTTGCAAGGCCACTGGATCTTGAAACGTGGATGTACCATCTCAGCTTTCTTTTCTTCACCGTTGTGGGAAGGTCTTCATGAGGGCCAACGTAGTGCTGGATGCTCTTGCGGACCTGCTTGTTTGTGGTGTGCCAATATTGTGCCAACTTTTAACCTATCTCTAGGTCAATCTAGTCCTTCCTTTCCAGATAGCCCTTCATTTTTCCTTTGTCCATGAGCATATTTGAGAGTCCACGTGCGTAACTCGGAGTGATAGTAACGCTCACACAGAATGGTGATAGTCAGAACTCTTTCCCTCAAAGGCAGTGGATGCTGTGAATACTGTATTACAGACACATTGTAAAACAAACTTAGCAAAGTTAATGCTGAGAATATCCTTATTGTAAGTTCTCTAGTGCAACATTGGTAATTGATTCTGGAGTCAGAATCGACTTCCACTTCTTTACTTCTAGATAATCCATAAATAATTTTATCAAAACCCATGCATAAGAATCTCTCACCTTTCTTTTGTATCATTTCATGATGCTTTGCACTTAACCTAATTGTCTAAAAACTGGTTGGTAGTCTAGTAAGTAAAACATGATCAAAATAGAAGCAAAAATCGTATTTTGTTCAAGGGTTTAAGAGTTTTCAATGCTGATACTGTCCAATTGTAAAAGAAAGCAATCAATTATTCTTGAATCTCTGAATTGAATTGAACTGGATTTCTAACAGCAACTGAGGACAAAATATACCGTATATAATTTGTTTAACTGCAACACACATTTACATTTAATTTAATAATATAGTCTCACCATAAAAGCTCTTATTAATTTTACATAGAATTATACAATTTACAGCATTGAAATCAACTGTTTAACTCATCTCTTTAAGTTGGCATTTATGCTCCACTTAAAATCTTATTACATCTCAATATTGACATATCTTTCTTTGCACTCTCACCTACTTATCCAGATCCCCTTTAAACGTATCTGTTCAGATTATATTATGAAAAGTGCTCATTGATCATTGAGAACTGCTTAGGGAAGTTTCTGGGGTCAAATACTAGTCATTCACTTCTTTAGTCATTCTCTATTAGTTTATACGGAACAGACAGGGAAAGCAATGCTTGCTATTCTGATTCTGGGGTTAGTTGTGACCCATAACATCAGGATGTGATTGACTGTACTTCTTCCTAGCCTTTCCTTTGTAAAATGCAATCCCCTTCCCTCAGTTCCTCTGCCCCTGACGCATCTGTTCACAGGGTTAACACCCTGAACATCTGAAATGCCCTCTTTTTCTCAGAAACTGGGGTTTCCCTTCCACCGCTGTATATGCTGCCCTCACCTGCATCTCAGTATCAGCCTTAATAGCACCAGTACTTGTAGTGAAGTGCGTTAAGCAAGACTCATACAATGCATATATAATAATAAAAACTAAGAATTACAGTAAAATACAACAAAAAAGTAATAAAACTAGTTCATGGGTTCAATGTCCATTCAGAAATCTGAGAGCAGAGGGGAAGGATCATTGCGTGTGAATCTCCTCCATTTCCCATATATCTGCTCTTACTCCATCCCTCCCACATCATAACAGGGATAGGGTTCCCCTTGTCCTCACCTACTACTCCACGTGTTCATATCTGAAACATCAACCTCTGTAGCTTCTGCCATCTCCATATGGATCTCAGCAGAAAACACATCACTCCTTCCCCACCCCTGCTTTCCACAAGGATCACTCTCCCTCAAACCTTCATGTCTACTCATTGCTTCCCACAGATCTCCCTCCTGGTACTTGTCTCTGCAGCCATGACAAGTGTTACACTGCCCTTACATCTCCTCTCCCAGCACCATTCAGAGCTTTAAAAGGTCCTTCCAGGTGAGGCAATGTTTCACCTGCAAGTCTATTGGGGTTACTTGTTGTATCTATTGCTCCCAGAGTGTCCAACACAGATTGGGCAACTGCTTCGTTGAGCACCTTCATTCTGTCCACCACAATAGCCAGGATTCCCGGAGGCCAACCATTTTAGTTTGACTTCCAACTGCCCATCACTTGCCAACTTGTACTCCTGCTCATCCCTCCACCTTCTTCTTCTGGATTCACCCCCTTCCTTTCCAGTACTGATGAAGGGTCTTGGCCTGAAACGTCAAGTGCTTATTTCCCTGCAGGGATGCTGCCTGATGTGCCGAGTTCCTCCAGCATTTTGGGTGTTGATCCAGGTTTCCAGCATCTGCAGAATCTCTTCTGTCTTAGGATAGTCAGACGTGCTCTGCTGGGACTTTCAGTTAAACCTCAACTGATCTGCATCTCGGCTCTATTTTTCAGCTTACCTTCAGATAGACAGACCTAAACTGGTCTGAAAATGAGCCAAAGCAAAAGAAAGCTGACAAAAATGCATCAGATAATTAACAATCCCTTTACAATCAATAACCATGCTATAAGATATCAGAGTGTGTTCACTTCTCTAGGAAATAAGATGGCAACATTTAGCAACACAAAGATGTAGTCATAAAACTTAGTAAGTGTAGCCTCTTCTTTAATGTACTCAATAACATTTGGGGCAGATGTCAGCGATCTGACCCTCCAAAACTGCTCTTCTATTTAATCTGATCCTGACAAATATGATTGCTGTCTCAAGTCCATACCCATGTCCATCCATGAGAACCTTTTACCCCTCCGATTAACATGAATCTATTTAAACACTATGCTTCCATTGCTCTTTGTGGAAGGAAGCTCCAAAGACCCTCTAGTCTGAGAGAAAGATTCACTAGCCTCTCATTTCTCTATTAATTGTGCAATTTCTTATTTAAAAACAGCTAATCTTGTTTCAAGATTATCCCAGAGGAGGAAACACACTCTCCACATCCATCTGTCAAGTCTCCACAGGACCTGATCTGCTTCAATTAAATACCATCTCTCTCTTCTAAACTGCAGTGGATACAAGCTTAGTTTGTCTATTCCAGATATCAGTCTAGTTAACGTAGGCTGAACTTCCAGTGCATTAATTAATTAACAGAGGTCGTCTCACCAAATCTTTATATACCTGAAGCATTCATTTCCCCTAACAATAAGTGATAGTGTTCTGTGAGCCTACTTAATCACTTACCAGTCTATGGTGAATTGTGCAATAGGTCATGTAGACTCCTTTCAATTTCAGAGCTTTGCAATCCCTCGCCATTTAGGCAGTGTCACATTTTTACAATTTCAATGGTCAATGGTTCAATTTAATATCAAATAATGTATATACAGTACACAACTTTTGGTCAAAATGGACAATTTCACTATTTCCCACACTTTGCTCCTTTGTGGGATCTGTGCTTGAGGATATCTTGGCATCATTACAAATGAAAATAACGACAAAGCTGAGAAAATTCAACAGCACGATCTTCAGTGTGTTGTTTTGTACGTTCAGTGTGGTCTAGAATATCGAACATTTACAAAGAGACTGACTTGCAAGCAGAAAATCTCAAACAGATGCCTGTCCTCAAAATTCCTCAGCAAAGTATCTTAAAGCAAGAGCCCCACTGTGAGTCAAATTCAAAACCGATGCCTGAAAACTCAAAGAAAGAGATGGGGTTGACTTGGAATTGTGTATTCAGTGCTACTAGGAACATGAAACGGCATTAAATTAGATTCCTTTCTTGGTCATCCTTCTAAATACCATGTGGGAAGTTGGCAGGAGCTTTGCCAAGGAAACACGGTGTATAAATGTCAAGAGGAATAATCAGGTGTGCGGTCTGATAATGGATAAAATCACCTATGGGTGTCACAATAGAATAGTGGTTAGCACCAGCGACTTCCAATCAGTGTTCAATCTCTGCTACTGCCTGCAAGGAGTTGGAACGTTCTCCCTGCGATTGTGCTGGTTTCCTCCACGTGCTCCGGCTTTCTTCCACATTCCAACGACGCACAGTAAGGTGTGGACATGCTATGTTGGTGCTGGAAGCGTGACGACACCCGTGAGCTGCCCAGCTCAATCCTCACTGATTTGATTGGACACAAATGGCACCTTTCACTGTACACTTCGATGTTTCGTTCTACATGTGACAAACAAGGCGAATCCCTTTGGACAGTTCAGCACTAAACAAGAATAGCTACAGGCAGCAAGTCGACCGAGTCACCTTTTGGCCTTTGAAAGTAATCTGCCATTTTAACTTGTTAACATTAGCTACAAAACCCTCAAGAGCAAATCTTTTGACAGCAACAAAATTGTGAAGGATGAAAGAGGTTGGAATCTCCACACTACTTGAAGTAGAATTGAAGCACTGTGACTGATGAGGCTCCAGACCACAGATAAGGCTTTATTGGCTCACGTGAAAGCGATGATTCCGATGTCCTTCCTCAATACTACAGATTTCTATGATCACATAGTTTCATAATGACAGTATGAAAATCCACAAACATGTTAAATTAGCAATGCATGTAATTAACTGGGATTGTCTTCTAGGGATTGATGCCTAAACATTTAGCTTCTCAGATCTTATTGTGCAGTGATTGTAATTTTCCATTATTATACAGTTCAGCATGCAAGCTTCCTAATTAATTTTTTTAACTTTAATTTAGAAAACATCCTCTGAATCTTAAATAAGGTTGAAGTGATAATTAACAATAGTTAAATGGCCACATCAGAAATTAACCTCACTTCAGCTGAATTATTTAAGTTGTTAATTAGAGTGAAAGACTGAAAAGTTTGCTCTACTGATATTAAACAGGCGACAAAAAGATAGTTGATGTTGAACAAAATAATGAGAATCAATTCAATGCTGGCAAGGTACAAAACAGAAATCGATACGGTACATGCACAAGAACGCAGAGACACTTGGAATGAAATCCCCATTTGCCATAATAGCATATTTCATATTTTGTACTGTTTCTTTTAATAGGCTGAAGAACTGGATTCATTAAAAACTGCAACTGAATATCTCCTACCGTTCAAAAAAGAACAATAGTTTGCTAAAATATATGAAGAAAACAGGCTACTAAGTTACATGAATGTTTTCAACGTGAGTTAGTTGATTTCAATAAGATCATTCAAACACTGTATGGAATTTGCTTGGGATTGGGGGATTGGTTGTGAGTAAAATGGTTTTGTGTAGCTAAAGGGGAATCAGCCATTTTTAAACTATTCCTTGAACGCTTTGCCTTTGCTGCTGGATCATCTGTGGGCGGTCAAGACACAGCCCATGGTATTACAGGAAAGAATCTAGCATGGACAAAACAGTGGCTGATTGGCAGGAGGCAAAGTGTAGGAATAAAGGGAGCCTTTTCTGGTTGGCTAGTGGTGTTCCACAGGGGACTGATTCCTTTTATGTTATGTGTCAATGAGTTGGATGGTGGAATTGATGGCTTTGTTGCAAAGTTTGCAGATGATAGGTGGAGGGGCAGGTAGTGTTGAGGAAATAGGGAGGCTACAAAAGGAATTAGACATTAGAAGAATGGGTAAAGAAGTGGCAGATGGAACACAGTGTCAGGAAGTTTATGGTCATGCACTTTGGTAGAAGGAATAAAAAGGCTGACTATTTTCCAAATGGAGAGAAAGCACAAAAATCTGCAGTGCAAAAGGATTTGGGAGTCCTTGTGCAGGATTCCTTAAAGGTTAATTTGCAGGTGAGTCTGTGGTGAGGAAGGCAAATGCAATGTTAGCATTCCTTTCAAGAGGACTAGAATATAAAAGCAAGGATGTAATGTTGAGACTTTATAAAGCACTGGTGAGGCCTCACTTGAAGTATTTTGAGCAGTTTTGGGCCCCTTAAGAGATGGGGGCTGAGAGGAAAAATGGATCAGCCATGATGAAATGGCGAAACAGACTCAATGGGCCAAATGGCATAATTCCTCTGCTATATCTTATGGTTTTATGAATAATGCTATTCCACTCTACCAGCGCTTTGACAGCTGACTTCAGCTGGTGCAACAAGAGGAACTAGAAACCTGGAAACATGAAGAAACAGAACATTTACCAGTGACATTCAAATTCTGTGTGGGACTCAAAATATTCAGTTGTAGACTGACTACCCTTTCTACACCTCAACTGATATTTCATTTCATGAAACTCAATTGGCTTGGAATGAATAATGGGGGGGCTAATTTATTAGCCCAGCCACACAAGCGGAGGTTTATCTATCACTAGATTGTGCCAATTAGCTTCTTTTTTTGTTCATCAACGAATAATGTGTGTATAGTTTGTGATGTTTATTCTTGCTTTCTATATGCATTTCACAGGGAAAATATCAAGAAATCTACATATAGTGAAGAACAAACAAGAGAAAGTCTGCAGATGCTTGAAATCTGAACAACACATGCAAAGTGCTGGAGGAACTCAGAAGGTCAGGCAAAATCTATGGAAAAGAGTCAGAGCATCGACTGTACTCTTTTCCATAGATGCTGCCTGGTATTTTGTGTGTGCTACATATAGCAAAGTTTTTTTTTTAACCATCCATGCAGCAAAGATGATTTTTTAACTCCAGTAACTAGTGAAAACTTTACTCTCATCTGAGTCTCTTTTATCTGACGTGTACCTGAAACATTCTCAAAACTTCTCAAAAAATTCAAATAATATTTCCCCAACCTAGAAAAACAAAGGATGTCATTGTTCCTGCTTGTAAATTCTCAATAGCCTTACCTTTATAACTATAACCTCTGTTACACAGTAGAATTAGTTTTGCTGAGGGGCATATAAGTCAATGTGAAGCCAAAGGAAATGACTAGTTTCTGCTCTCCATCTTGTGTGGTATAGTGAAGTCCATTCCAAAGGAGAACGTCAAAGTCAATGTGTGACCTGGAGACTCTGCCACAGGTGAGGTACAACATATTTGAATTGCTGTGCAGGTGGGTAGGCTAGAAGTACTTCTTTCATCATTTTCACTGGTTTCTATTTGCGCTTGTCCAGGTACTCAGAGCACTTCTGGATCCTCCTTCTCCACTGGATCAATCTTGGGCCAGGAGCATCAAGCACATTAAAATATTTCAAGGAGATATTGAGAACGTCCACAAAGTGCTCCCCCCACCCCCCCTTGCTTTTGGAGATCCCTTGCCAGAACAGAGCTCAGAGAAGAATATCTCTTTTGTGAGACTGGTGTCAGGCATTTAAATGATGCTGTCTACCCATCAACTGAGTGTAATTAGCATTTTATTACCAAGGATAAGAAAAGGAGAAGTTAAAAAAAAATTCAATC
Source organism: Hypanus sabinus (assembly GCF_030144855.1). Lineage (NCBI taxonomy): Eukaryota > Metazoa > Chordata > Chondrichthyes > Myliobatiformes > Dasyatidae > Hypanus > Hypanus sabinus. The sequence continues at coordinate 94,373,136 of NC_082718.1, forward strand.
AAATTTTCTTAATTTATAGAGATGGAATCCAACCAAATGTTTGAACTCCTGGAATTTCTTCTTGCTCCAAAAATAGCTGAAGAGAATTAACTATCTCTTGGATTGCTTATCCTATTAGTGGAATTGAAGGTTTTTGTGGAAACCACGCTGATGTTTACCACTTCAGTACACTGAGACACTGGCTGTAGATAATATATGTTGCTGAAGTGTACAACAGTGTGAGGATTAGTGCTGTCAGGGAGTTAATGAGCTCTGGGCCACGTTTGAACTCTTGATGCTCAAACATTTTGTTCCTCGATACGCAAGAGGTTCTTGCAGTGGCAATGAAGTTGGAGTTCACGATAGATTTACATTTTAATCAAAACCTATTCTGACTTTAGAAAGAGGCAGAATATCTGAAAGGTTGAGGACCCAAGACAAGTTCCTGACAACATTATACATGAGTGCCGTTTACGGGTACATTTCAGTGGAGAGGGCAATACTTAGCTTTCTCTGCTAAGATTAATTAGACCGTGGCTTTAAGCAGTCAAGTCAGGTCAGTGGCTAAGTATGAAAATAATTCTCCAGATCATGTATCTTTCCCTTCTGCATATCTCCCTGATTGGATCATTCATACTTGAAGAAATCTGAAGGGATTTTTGTTTTACTTTGCCTTTCCTTATTATTCTATATTGCTTTGAACAATTAGCATAGAGAAATTCGATATAAATTTTAATTGGGACTTCATGAGCCATGGTAAAGAAATTAGCAGGAATACAGGGTGATAAAATTATTCTAAAGGTTCAAAGGTTCATAGGTTCATTTATTACCGAAATATACAACTCTGAAATTCTTCTTCTCCAGCTAGCCACGAAACCAAGAAAGAAAAGAATGGCAGCAAGATCATCAGCCCCTAGATCCCTCCTCCCCACACAAAAGACGAACCAAAACAGAACAGGCACATTTATCCCCGAACTTCTGGTCAAGCTGGCGCTTGTGTACAATACTCCTTTGGTCAGTATCATCTGGATAGATGATTATTTCCTGTTCCAGTTTCTCTGCAATTAGGTAGAGTTTCTAACAAAGATTGTAACTGGTGGCATTAGAACTTTGTTGGGGTAATTGTTAAGAAATTGAAGGCTTTACGACAAGGGACTATGAATAGAAATGACGCAGATTGAGGAAAAGTACTTATCAAGTCATCCCTATATTGCATCTCATAAACACAGAAGCACTGTACTAAAGGTTCAAAGGTTCATTATTTAGCAAAGTACATATGCTGTAAACAACTCCCAGATTTGTTTTCTCCAAATAGCCACAAAACAAAGAAAACCAAGGAATTCATTCAAAGGAAAACATCAACCTCCCCCCACTCTGCACAGAAAAAAAACATAAATCTCGCAAATGGCAGCATGATCATCAGCCTCACCCCACACAAAAAATTTCGCTCCAACGGCAACAAATGCATCAACAGTCCCCCCATGCTGAAAAACATATAGTGCATCCCCCCAACACACAAAAAATCGTGCCATCGGCAACAAGAAAGGATGAGTGAAAACACAATATATAAAAACGTAAAACTAAGACAGTCCCAATGAACTACAGTCCACAGTCTAATCCATAAATTGTAGAACTTTGCTGACACACTCTGACAGCATAGCGGGAGAAGCCCGAGTGGCCACCCGAACACAGAGGCCTTCCCTTGGGATAGTATTAGTGAGCAGAGAGTAAACCATATGAAAATGGAAGACTTCATGAGGATAATTAAATACACCACCAATGATTACTCTTTGAAATTTACCATACACAGATGCTCAATGGTTGATGAAAATTTGATGGGGCAAAGGCCTATGTCTATATCATAGGAACCATGACCCTCTAATATTCTTTGTCTTTACCTTGATTTTCCAGAAAGCATTTGGCAAATTATTCTTACCTCCCCTCCCCCACAAAAACTGTATAACCCATATCAATTTTTCTGGCAGACAGCTTTGTCAGGTTGTGTTTCAAAACTAGGAATATGTTGTTTTACATTGCATTCACTGATTGCGGCATCAGTCAACCAGTGGAAAATGCCCTGAAGATATAACGTAGAGATTGTCCCAACTTCTGTACCTATTAAATACTGGCACAAGACACAAAAGAGATTTTCAGGCAAGATTAGAAGGTTGAGAGGTGATCTTATCGAAACATAAAATATATCTACCAGGCTGTTCAGTATAAAAATGCAAGGATGATATTTCCTTGGTCTAACTTAGGGGTCATGGTAACCAAATAGTCAGATGTCCATTCACAATTGAAATAAGGATGATTTGTTTTTCCCTGTGAGCAGTCAATTTCCCTGTGTTATTTTTTAGTTAAGACATTTGTGGATGCACATTGCTGAGTATTTTCAAGACATAATTGATATTTTGGTATGAGGGGATCAGGATATAATGGGGGTTGTTGCAGGAAAATGGTGCTGAGGTAAAATATCAGCTGCGAATGCCAGAGCAGTGAAAGAGATCGAATGACCCGTTCCTATTTGGTATGTCACGAAAGACACTTGAAGATTTCTACAGGTGTACCATGGAGAGCATTTAAACTAGCTGCATCACCATCCGGTAGCGGGGAGCTACTACACAGGATCAAACTAAGCTGCATTGAATTGTAAACTTAGTCAGCTCCATCATGGGCTCTAGCCTCCGTAGTATCCAAGACATCTTCAAGGAGTGATACCTCAAAAAGGCGGCATCCACCATTAAGGACCTCCTCACCGAGGTTATGCCTTGTTCTCATTGCTACTCTACAAATCTCTGGTGAGACCACACTTAAAGTAGTGTGTTCAGTTCTGGCCACCTCATTATAGGAAGGATGAGGAAGCTATGGAGAGGATGCAGAGGAGATTTACCAGGATGTTGCCTGGATTGGAGAACAAGTCATATGAAGCAAGGTTAGCAGAGCTTGGACTTTTCTCTTTGGAGCGTAGAAGAATGAGAGGGGACTTGATAGAGGTCTACAAGGTTATGAGAGGTATAGATAGGGTGGATAGTCGGTACCTGTTTCCCAGGGCACCAATAGCAAACACCAGAGGGCATATGTACAAAGTTAAGGGAGGGAAGTTTAAGGGAGACATCAGGGGTAAGTTTTTTTACACAGAGGGTTGTGGGTGCCTGGAATGACTTGCCAGGGATAGTGATGGAGGCTAAAACATTAGGGGTATTTAAGAGCCTCTTGGACAGGCACATGGATGAAAGAAAAATAGAGGGTTACGAGGTAGTGTGGGTTTAGTACTTTTTTAAAGGAGTATATGGGTCAGCACAACATCGAAGGCTGAAGGGCCTGTAATGTACTGTAGTATTCTAGTACCTAGCATCTACCATCAGGAAGGAGGTACAGAAACCTCAATGATTCAGGGACAGCTTCTTCCCCTCTGCCATCCAATTCCTGAATGGACATTAAGCTTACGAACACTACCTCACTTCTTCTTTATTTCTGTTTATTATCAATATTATTATTTTTTTTTCTTTGTATTGCTACCACAAAGGAAAAAAATTCACAATGATATTAAACCTGATTCTGATTCTGTTGTTCCTTGTGATCTGATTAAGTGTTTCTCCAATGGTGAAATATTAATCAATATATTCACCTGCACTGTTTTGCCAGCTATTTTACCAATGCTGTCTTATGAAGCTCTATAGAAAGTCTAAATTTGATTGGCATAATTATGAAAATGAGTGCTATTGATTCTCTTTTATATTGCTAGTCTGTCTCAGGAATAACAGCTGTTGGCCTCGCGATAAATAAGGCAGAAAATTACCTGATACCCAAGATCTGAGGGAAAAGAGAGGGCATAGCTTTATTGAATGCTGGAGAAGGGTCAAGAGGATCAATGGCTTGCTCCTACTTTCATTTGTTTTGTTATTATATTCCGTTGAAAAGCTTTTAACTGTTGGGTTTCCTGTATTGCAGGTAAATCTCCCTGCAAGTGTTCCCCATTTTGTTGGCTGTGATTACCTTGGCTTCTGTAATGCAGCAGTAAGCCGCAATGTGTCAAGTGAAGCATGTCCCATCAGAGGAAGTCTGCAGTCCCCCTGTGGCAAGGTTGCAAAACGTGAGGGTGACCGTGACCATGACGTGGAGAGCGGTGCAGGCCTCTTTTAAGTTTGTACGGTAAGTTTTTAGAGAACTAGTGTGCCTTGTGGATTGATAAGCCTTCATTTACAGTAACTCTGCTCGGCCAGAGTGGGTGAGGCCTCCACCACTTTTGCCAGGTGTCGCTCATGTCCTTGAAATTCATTCTCATCTGCTAAGCATAGAACTACTTTCCCTAAGGCAGGATTTCTGCCATTTTTGGCCATTTTTGGCCACTGCATCTCATGAATAAGGAACTTTGGGAACATATTTAATAACAATATAATTACTAAATCTCTAGATTCTAGTGCAAGGCAGGAGTATACAGCAGGGGTAATTTCACTGGAGGTAATCCTATAGTGAGGCTGCTGACGTCCCCTGTTCACCTAATTATTGGCAACAATTGTAAGAAAAGTACCAAAAAAGTCACTCCAAAGGTATATTTAAATTCAGCTTCTCTGGCTGTAGATCTTTCCAGTCATCAGGCAAAGTTTTGTAAAATCCACTATTATGAGAACTGACCATTACAAATTCATGAGGACTAACCAGAGGAAGAAAATTTGGGCTCAGTGCTGGCTTCCAACAATCAGAGTTGGCTCTCTGTTGTGGCGCTTTGTTACCTGACGTAATAGATAAAGGTAACGATTCCAGCACCTGCAGAACTTACTGCGTAAAGAGAAAGATTAAGGTAATCTGTCACATGTACATGGAAACATCAAGCCGTAAGTTGAAATGTGTCATTTGCATAAAAACCCAGCACAGTCTGAGGTGTGCTACCACTTCTTGGCTAGTGGAGAATGCCCACAACTTACTGACTCTAACCTGTACATCTTTGGAACGTGGGAGGAAACTGGAGCACTTGAAGAAAGCCCATGGGGAGATTGTCCCAACTCTTTACATACAGCAGTGGAATTGAACCTCATTCATAGACATTGTATTAGGATTACGTTAACTGCCTCACTACCGTACTGTGACATAATGCTGAAAAGCACATTTACGAAATGGTCTTACCTCCACCCGGGAGTGTCTTGGAATGCCATGGCAACCAGATAGATGAATAAGATGGCTATTTTTCAAACACTTCACAATGCTGTCAGGCAAATGGAAACTGGGTTTCATAAATGGCAGCAGAACAATCTCAGTTGAAGTTCATTCACTATATCTGTCTGCTTGTGTTGCCTGTGTAATTTGGTTGGAGTTGACAAAGCTACTTCTTTGACAGGTGGTAATAATCTTAACCCACCAAGGTGACCTTGGATAATGCCATGAATTATCATTTATCTCAGCAGGGCTGTTATCATTTCATACACTTAATCGTTTTTCTTTGTGTGTGTAGCTGGCCGGTGGTGTAGTGGTATCAGCACTGGACTTCAAGGTGAATGGTCCTGGGTTCAAATCTGGCCAGCACTTTGCACGCTTTCCAGCCCAGACTGTTTGAGCATCAAGCTAACAACTCAGCCTCATAATAAACAGACAAAGGCTAAGAAAACGGCAAGAATGCCCCCACAAGCCACGAAAAAGAAACAACACAACAAGTGTAGGGACATGCTGAATAGAATCATACGCTGTGTCAGTGAGCATTGCAAAGCTCACATCACCAACACAAGAAATTCTGCAGATGGTGGACATCCAAAGCAACATACACACACAAAACGCTGGAGGAAACCAGTAGGTCAGGCAGCATCTACGGAAAAGAGCACAGTCGACGTTGCTGGCCGAGAACCTACTTCAGGACTGGAAAGGAAAGAGAAAGGTGACAGAATAAAAAGGTGGCAGTGGGGAAGAAGGATAGCCAGGTGGGTGGGAAAGGTAAAGGGCTGGAGAGAAAGGAATCTGATAGGAGAGCAAAGTGGACCATAGGAGAAAGGGAAGGAGGAGGGTACCCAGGGGGAGGTGACAGGTAAGAGACCAGCATAGGGAATAGAAGAAGAGGGGAGAGGGAGGGAAATTTATTTTTCACTGGAAGGAGAAATCAATATTCATGCCGCCAGATTGATGGCTATCCAGATGGAATATAAGGTGTTGCTCCTCCACCCTGAGGGTAGCCTCATCCGGGCACAAGCAGAGGCCATGGACTGACACGGAATGGGAATAGGAATAGTTCCTGTTCAAATCAATAACCTACTTCAAGACAACACTGCAAAACAAAAACCCTATAATCTTACGTGATTTTGAGATGAATAGCATTTGGTATTCAGAAAAGACACTCAGATTCACTGCATTTGACAAATGTTGGTTTGGGGATTTCCGGTGATACTTCTTGTTTTCCGCCGTATGGAAGGAGAAAGCGTGCACTTTGATAGGTGCATACTGCTCCGAACAGCATCCTGGGTTCTGCAAATATCTCACCCATATTCGTTCCTGTGGCTTAGTGACTACCTCTTGATTCTGTGACAGAAGGGGAAAGAGGCCTACAGGAGAGTTGAGCACAGAAGGACATTCATTCCTTCAGGCCAGTACTAGCTCCTTTAAAGAGCAAACCATTTGGCCCACAGGTCAGGCACGCATCAGTCTATACTTCCACTCCAACATGAAATCAGCACTGTCACCAGGGGTGGAGGACAAACTCATTGAACAGAGGGATCAAACACAATCAGCCTTACGAACTGAAGAGGACTGGTTCCGAGCGTGGGATCTTGTGGTGTGCACTTCGGTTGGCTGCATTTTGAAAATACTTAATTGGCAACTTTAAGATGATCCTGGAGTCGAGAAAGCTGCTGCGTAAAATGCAAATATATTATTTTTCTTCATGACACCGATGAAAATACACAAAGCATTGCCAATTCGGTGCAAATTTTTATTTTGAAAACTCTTAGAACAAATAAGCTGACAATCCTAATGTGTGCAAAATAGATGGAACTCTGCTTCGGAGGGGAAAAAAAGAGCAAATACCTATGCTTAACTTGATTCATGACAGTAAACATTCTTAGCAACAGCTAAAGATTCTTAATACTAAAACAAAACAGAGAAGTTCTCCCAACTTGAAGCACCACAGTCTTGCAACTGCCTCAGGTACTGATTTAAACCATCTATTTGCAATTAGCGATTGCCCACTGCTCCTTTCTGAGTTGGACAGTAGTATTAAATTCTGCTCAGCTGACTCATCTGATGAACTAAGCTACAAGGTGGCTGATCTAATGGAACATCTCTTCCTTCTGATTGCTGCTCCTAAGGACACCATAAAGCACAGTTCCAGCCAAGTTTAGCTCTGAAAGCCTGCTGCTGGCATTAATATGCTTATCACTACTCTGAGCAGATCTGAAACTGCAGCACAATGTAACGTGGTTAATTTCAACACTTACGATAGATTAAGCTGGGTGTGGAGTGTTCATCAGGAGTCTCGGCATCCCACTAATCTCTGAATTCCTGCTCCTATCAAGCAGTGCTCTTATTTTGAGAAGGTGCTGTGTAAAATGGTCATTGCGACGACCCACCGGCAAACCCCAAATCTGCACGGACCATGCGAGATAGATTTATTGCAAATTTAAGACTAACTAAAAAGAAATGGAGGACTAACAATAGTCCAAGGGCATGCCGGTTGTAAATTATCCAGGGATGAGTAGGCTAGGGTTAAATCGGGGGGGAGGGGGGGTTGCTGGGTGGCACAACTTAAAGAGTCAGAAGGATGCTTATCTCGATAAATAAAAATGTTTTTAAATTCCTTTATCCTGCTTCCAAATATCTCTGGTGATTCAGAAACAGTCAGAAAAGGACATATTTATGAATTAAAATATATTTTTATCATGTAAATAGTAGCAAAATAAACAAAAAATATACCTCAGCATATTTTAATTAACCAACTCACAAACAGTTGCTTGATATAAATTTAAGTAAATAAATAGAATTACGTAAAGCAAATAAGCCACCTCACTTTGTTGTTTAATGAAGATCAGTGATCTCATTCAATAGGTGGGGCAGTGTTTGATGATATGCCTTGCCTTGCGCCCTTAACTCCTGGTGGAGTCGTCTGGGCGCTGTCATAAGTTTTGCACCAGTTCTGTTCCATCTTTCACGGTTGTGTGCCAGGGCCTGGGTCACCGCAAATGTTCTCCCTGTCCATTCTTTAATGTTGTCCATCCATCTTTTCCTCTGTCTGCCTCTCCTTCTTTTCCCCTCCACAGTCCCTTGTAGAACACTCTCTTCCACTCTTTGGTGATAGGGCAATGCCTAAAGCTGAGATTCCAGAGAGGAACTGTAGCCAGTCCTGTGCCCCTGGGCTCACTGGGGAGCCCAAGACAAGAGCGACAGGTCAGATGCTAGACCAGCCATTTGGCTGTCAGCCCCCACTGGCCCAATGGCTTTGATTGCAGCTGCAGCACCTGAAATATTATCACTCAAATCACCAGCGTATTGCTTACTCAGTTTTTCATATCTCTTGCCACTTTAGTTTTTGTGTTATTAAATGACTGCAGCTGAACAAAACCATTTCCTTCTGGGAAATCTCACTAAATAATGAATCTATTAGAATAAATTGAAAATGGAAATTGTTTTGCAACAGACTTGGATGCTAATAAAAATGTTTTCATTTTTTTCTCCATTTCTGACACTTTGTGCTAGTCACATTCATATCAAATTTTAAATAAATTTCCCTCTTTGCAACTGCATGAATATATTTCATATTCATATTAACAGGCAACTGCAGTGCTCGATCACAGTGGAGCGAGGCACCTCCCTCCTTGACAGAGACAACAATTTGGGTTTATGGTAGCTTGAGTGAAAATAAAAACCCAAGGCCTTTTGTAACTCAAGAATTAGAAAATACAGTAAATCAGGATACATTTAAGCAGTCTTCTGATGGGCAACAGAACCAACAAAAGGAAGGTGAATTTAAAAGCCAAGCTATCTCCCCGGTGAATTTAGCTTAAACTGACAACAGGCAGTAGGCACATAGTGCCAGAGATGGCAATGGAAATAGTCTCTGACCACAAGCACCAGCTGTTCTGGGGCAGGGCCGCTAAGACTGTCAGTTCCAGATTATATCATCCGTGGGGAAAATCTCTAACAGCCACATGAACATTTGTCTTTTCACTGGGATAACAAAATTCCGATACGTCGGGGTTCCCATTCTGACATGTCAGTCCATGGCCTCCTCTTGTGCCGAGGTGAGACCCCCAAGAGGGTGGAGGAGCAACACCTTATACTCCATCCGGGTAGCCTCCAACCCGATGGCATGAATCTTTTGAGGAATGAAAGGGTTACCGTATGAGGAACGTCTGGCAGCTCTTGGGCTGTATTCCCTGGAGTTCAGGAGAACGAGGGGGGATCTCATAGAAAGATGGCAAACGTTAAAAGGCTTGAACAGATTAGATATGGCAAAGTTATTTCCCATGGTAGGGGATTCTAGGACAAGAGGGCACGACTTCAGGATTGAAGGACGTCCTTTTACAACTGAGATGCGAAGAAATTACTTTAGTCAGAGGGTGGTAAATCTGTGGAATTTGTGGCCACAAGTGGCTGTGGAGGCCAATTCATTGGGTGTATTTAAGGCAGAGATAGATAGGTTCCTGATTAGCCAGAGCATCAAAGGGTATGGAGAGACGGCAAGGGAGTGGAGATGGGATGACTGGAAAAATTGGACCAGCCCATGATTGAATGGCGGAGCAGACTTGATGGGCTGAATGGCCTACTCCCACTCCTATATCTTATGGTCTTAAGGATATGGAGAGGTCAATGGTGGGAATGGTACTTGGATGTGTGAGCTTGGGTAATACTCTTTATCGTCACTAAGGATACCACCAGGCTGGCTAATGAACCTGCTCTAATTGCAGCATCTCCTGACCAAGTCCAGTTGTAAAGAGTGTTTGGCCCAGGTAGCCATCTGTCCACATACAACCATCAAGCAGCACCAGGCAGCAGGCTAGATAATCCACTTTGTATTCCAAACTGACTTTATTGTTCACTTATTTGACAAATATTTGTATAATCACAAATTAAAAATCCTATCCTGATTCTGTACGAGTGGAAGATTATCAATACGGAACAGCCCTCCTCACCTGCACCAAGATGACAATCTAACTAATCTGCAAAAAATGCCGGAGGAGCTCAACGTCTACAAAAACGAAACAACGGTCTCGCTTTGGGCCGAGACTCTTCATCGGGGCTGGAAGGGAAGGGAGAAGATGCCAGAATGTTAAAAGGGGAAGAAGTCAAAGAAGAAGGTAATATAGGTGAAGCCAGATATGTGGTGAAGGGGGGATGAGGTAAGAATATCCTCCAATCTGAAGGCATGAACATCAATTTCTCCTTCCAGTTATTTTCCCCTTTCCTCATTCCCTCTTCTTCAATTCCCCAGTCTGGACTCTCATCCCTCGTCCTCACCTGCCTACTCCCTCCCCTTAGTAACTCTCCTCCTTCTCTTTTTCCCATGGTCCACTCTCCTCTCCTATCAGCCCTTTCAAGTATCACCTCCAAACTTCCTTCTTCATTCTCCCTCCTCCACCCACCCAATTTCACCTATCGCCATCTTGTTTTTCCTCCTTCCCTTCCCTCGACCACCTCATTTCAACAGTCCCCCTCACACTTCAAACCAATGCCCTCTAAAAGTTGTTGTTCCCATCCTGGGAAAGCATCAGGGAAGAGGTACAGGAGCCTGAAGATGCAACTCAGGTGTTTTAGGAACAGCTTCTTCCTCCTCCACCATCAGATTGGTCCATGAATAATTCCTCACAATTTTGCTCTATTTAATTATTTTTTATAAATATACAAACGTTTGTATTTCATATAATAATTTATGGTAATTTTTTATGTATTACACTGTACAGCTGGCACAAAGAACAAGTTTCATAACGCCAGTGATAATAAACTTTATTCTGATTCTGACCGTGCAAAAAAATTGATTATCATATTTTATCTTCACTTTAATCCTTCATAGATTGAGGGTAGTAACCTGGTTTAGTGTTAGTAACTCAGCTGAAAATGAACAGGATGCAAGACAAGGATTTCATGTGACAATAATGAATCAATTCCAATGTTCAAAATAAGCATTTTGACATGTAGTCAGTTGAACAAACCATTTGAAAATGATCTGATTTTAAATCGGTGGAAGTTGCTTAAAAATACACTCAAGGATTATTATGTTCATTGCTGTCACAGTATTCAGTATCTTTGTAAATGAAGCTTAAATTAATTTGTACCAATTAGTGGTTTTAGGCATAAAAGAACATGCTTGTCTTGAAACATAATGTGGATCGGCTGCAAAGCAAAGAAGTTCTCCGCCCTCACTAAACTCTCTATTTTAGTTTGGCTGTGCGGACAGAATCATTGGTGGGGTTACAAGGGTCAGAAACTTTCTGTATATCATCTTGTTAAGCATTTGAAACTTACTACAGGTTTAATTGATTTCAGGTGAACTGCATTGCTAACCAGTGGAGTGGGTGAAGGAGTGGGAATATTCCTGAGAAATCCTAGTGACTGCACATATGGCTTTGGTCTTTTCACAGGTAACTGACAGAATGGTCAGACGCTGAGGAGTTCTTGCCAGAGCCACTTTGATTGTGTTCTGACACTGGACTCCTCAAGAAGTTTAGCAGCAGCACTAAGTTCAGGGACTAAATGTGAACTTGTTCTATGATGCACCATCAATAACTCTCAGAGACAGGAAGTGAACAATAGGCTTTTATTAGCAGCAAAAGGGACCACAACATCTCGGAGACTGAGGGAGCAGTAGTGCCCTAATCGCCTTTATACAGGGGTCTGCGGGAGGAGCCACAGGAGCAGTCAGGAGAGGGGCGTGTCCAGACAGGTATACATAGTTTACCACACTCTAGTTTCCGAAAATTATCCAGGGGACCAGCCCATCAAACAGCTGCAATCTCATTCCCTTCACTGGAGAGGAATGGCTGAAGGGAAGAGAGATAAATTTCAGCAAAACCCACTGTTTAATTGAATTATATTAAATTTTTGTTTCTTTTTGAAGCATCCTGTTGAGTGCTTAAGTATTTGAATGATATTTAAATAAAAGAAAATAATGTCCCGCAATATTCTAAAATATATGAAAGTTTTTACATGTTTCTGAATGTTTGTAACTATAAGAGGCATGCACAAACATCCAAACAGTTCAACAGCTGGTACAGCCCACGTCCATTGTTAATAGCTGCCAAATCAGTTCTGCAGGACTTGCAGTAAAGTGCAAAAACATTAGGCACACATATATAGCTAGGGCGACTAAGACTTTTGCATTTGTCAATGTGGAGCGGAGGGCAAGTTAGTAAATCTGGTGGGTGCAAAGGATGTTGGAAATGGTGAGGGTGGAGTGCCATGGAAGGGGTATGGGACTGGTGGTAGAGAATGAGTGCCAGGGGCGGGGAGTGGCGCAGGTGTAGGCACACCCAGCCCCGAGACACCAGGCAAGGTCAAATGATTCCAAACAATTGGTTTAATTGATTGTTACAGAAAGTCTCTCCAGTGCTTCCCGCCTTTTTCCTTTTCACAACCATGATTCCCTCCTTCCTGCCCCCCTTTCCCACTCTCAGTCCGCAGTAGAGACCCATGTTAGAATCAGGTTTATTATCACTCACATACATTATGATTTTTTCCGAGGCAACAGCAAAGTGTAATACATAAAATTACCACGATATTGTGCAAAAGTCATAGGCACCCTAGTTATGTATTTGTGCCCAAGACTTTTGCACAGTACCGTGCATTTAGAAGGCTCTTCATCCATCGTCCAGAAGCTGGTTTGATGGAGGAAGCCTCGTGGGGGTATGGCAAGTACAGGTAGATGAATGGCTAGCTCTGGGACATTTAAGGTCAACAATGCAGACCCAAGTTCTGAATGACAATTGTTCAATGTATCAATGAGTCATACATCTTTCAAGCCACAGTACTAACTGGCTTCTCTTTCCAAGCAATAAGGGAAATTTTATACCCAAAATCCATAATTATCCATGTCTCCTGTCATGTTTATGAAATAATTCACAAAGTAACAAACAATTAATGCATACCTGTAACAGTCCTGAGCGGTGCAAGATTCCCTAAGACATAGAACATAATCAAATATATATAGATGAAAAGAGCAGGAACCATTGTTTTAATATAATTTATATTGGCATTCCGAGTTTTAATTATTGTTGCTAATTAAAACATTTGCTCACTGCCATTTATAACGTGTTTTAAATTTTCATTCAATAATGTTGCCAGTACTTTAGATCAATCATCCTACAAGGAAAGATATGACTGATGTATACTGCAAAGCACTGAGCCATAGCAAAGACAAAGGGAAAAGCTAACCAGGGAGAAGCCTACAATTTTCATTTTGAAACACCACTCTTTACTTGCCATGCATTTGTTCATGCTCTCAAATTATTCAGCTGCCGTCCTGCTTATTTCTCTCCAGTTTTACTCTTTAATTTGCTTTGGAGCAATCTGTATGGGGGGGGGGAACTGAGAAGGGCATTGCCTGGAACACCCAGGGTGTGTTACTTTCACATCAAACAGTAAAACCATCTCCAGATGACTCACGCCACAGCCACTAGCAAAGATCAAAGGGAAAACAGTAAACGGTAAACCAAACGGAAAAGAAGGTATGAAATCATAAGGTTTCCATCTCTCAGTGCAACAATTTGAACCATGCTCCAAAGTATTAAACATCAAAGGTTATGGATGATTTGAATGAATTACTTAAGTTTTCAACCCTTTGATCTGCCAGCACCTCCAACACTTGTTAGTGTGTATGGTAGTCTAACATATTTCGGAAAGGACGATTTAGTGCATTGATGATGCCTGCAGAGTTTGGCAGCTGTAATATATAAGGTTATTCCATTGGATGTTTCTTTCATCGAGTAAAATTTTCAAATTTCCATTTACTATCCCTTTATCATTGTCCTAATTAGCTTTGTGCTTGCGGAGAAAGCAGGAATAATAGAAAATTTCAATATATGACAGAAAGTGGCCACTCAGCCCATCAACTCACTGCCAGCTCACAGAACAATCTCAGCCTTCAGTGATTTTCTCGGTAACTTGTTTTCCCTACCTCCCTATCAACTCCTTTCAATTTCTATCACCCCTTGGCGTATTAGGTGTAAATAACCTCACAATGTACGGATTTGGGATGTGGGAGATCTCCCGAGAGTATAAATGAGGTCAGGAGTTTCCGTATTTTTAAGGAGAATTTGGAATCTGGCCACTGATGAGTGTAAAACAGGGGTTCCAAACCTTTAATATGCCATGGACCTTGATGCACCATCAATAACTCACACTGAGACGTAAGGCGAGATATCGGCTTTTATTGACTGGAAGAAGGAACCAGGAGTGAGTGTCTATCATACAATGTCCTGGAGACTGAGGCCGAGCGTCAGGCCTCAGATCTCCTTTATACAGGGGCCTGTGGGAGGAGCCACAGAAGCAGTCAGCAGGGGGCATGTCCCGACAGGCACATAGTTCACCACAGACCTCTACCAAGAACCGAGGAGTCTGTGGACCCCAGGTTGGGAACCCCTGGTTTAAAGGGAAAACGGAGAAAGAAGAGCTCCACATTTTACTGGGATTTCTGTATATGTTGAAAGGAATTCAGGGTTTTAGTGAGTCAGATGCTGAACCTCCAGAGCCACAGGAGAGTCTGCAGATGCTGGAAATCCAGAGCAACACACACAAAGTGCTGGAGGAACTCAACAGGTCAGGCAACATCTATGGAGTAAGATAAACAATCGACTTCTCAGGCTGACACCCTTCAATAAACTGCTGAGTTCCTCAAACATTTTGTGTGTGTTGCTGATCGATCAGAACTTCCAAATAATCAGATAATGGAGAAACGGATTCCTTGGAAGATCTTAAAGTTATGAGGAGAACCATAGAATTGTGTTTCTCTTTCCACAGATGCTTCCTGAAATATTCAGTATTTGCAATATTTTCTGTTTTAATTTCAGGTTTCCTTTATCTGTAGTTTTTGATTTCCTCTTATGTTTTGCCTTTAGGCTGGGCAGGAATAATTAGATTCCTAATTAATGCATGCTTCAGCTCTGCAGATAGAAGGCTATTGACACTATTTTTGGCATTAATTGAAATCGGACCTACCTGAAAGTACTCCAGTGACACCATTCTATACTCCCTGCTTTATTCCAACTCTGGTAACATGATGTACAGTATCAGTAAAATCAATCTAATGTAACAAAGATGTCCAATGTCAAGCACCAACTTTATCAAGGATCAACTTTATCCGCCCTGTATATTTACATGTATTAGGAATTTGCTGTGGTGCTTTGGCATGACATACAACAATAATCAACACTATTCAGCAATTCTAAAGAGTAAAGAATTATATAAAATAAGTTAGAGGTTAAAGCACTGATGTGGATTTGGTTTGGATTGCTGTTGTTGTTAAGCAAACACGAGGAAATCTGCAGATGCTGGAAATTCAAGCAACACACACAAAATGCTGGTGGAATGCAGCAGGCCAGGCAGCATCTATAGGAAGAAGCACTGTCGACATTTCGGGCCGAGACCCTTTGTCAGGACTAGCTGTTGCTGTTGTTGTTACTCACTTTGATTGTCTGCATGATTTGTGTTTTTTTTTGTTTGGGTGTTGGTTTTTATTTCTTTTTAAATTGGGTTATTTTGGATTTCTTGCTTTGGGGCTGCTTGTAAGCAAATAAATCTCAAGGTTGTATCATTTATATATTCTTTGATAATAAATGTACTTTGAAGTGTGCATAATTTTCAAAGTTTTAACAGCTCACCATGACCTTTATTTCTATGACTACATAAACATGTTTGGGGTGTCTAGGGAGGGGTGGCACCTCTGGTCGGGGGCCTGCAGTGCCCTTTTTCAGGGCAACTCGTCCACCTTTGGTCCCCACCTGGTGTTCAGCTCTCACCTGTGGCTCCAAGTAGCTGTAACACGCACAGCGGCCACACCCCGGTAAACCGTCTCGGCAGACGGGCCAAACCGGGCGAGGGTAGCCGACGAGTCTTCGACCCTCGGTGAGGTAGGGGGTCTGCCTATCCCAGCGTGTGAAGTCTGGCCCTGGCAGATTGAGCTGAAGAGGCCGATGGATGGTCCGACAGTCAAGAAGGCGGGTCCAGCAGGTGTTGTGGAGCGCTAAGAGCACGACAAGGCACTTAGGTGTCCTGGTCATCCACTGCAGCAGGAGAAGTCTCCAGCCGTAACGGTTGTCCGTGCCACTGGGTCAAGGTCTCTTCTGCTGAGAGAGTGGAATTGCCCCTGTGTAACGGCTGTTCCACTTAAAACTCCATCACACACAGGTTTCAAGTGTCTTCTTTGAATCCGAAGGACTACCACATACATAAACATGTGAGTTGCCATGACAATAGCTTTTTGAATTTATGTCCAGACCCTAGAATATTGTGTCCAGCAAAATTATGAGTAATATAACAGAATATACAGGATTTTGATAGTTGCATTATGCTTGTCACCATAAGGGAGCCATCTGCTGTTCAGTTAATAATATACAAAACTTTATGTGCAGCATATGACTTTTAAAGCCAATCAAAATACTCTCGTTTCTTCATAGTCATAAAACAAGGTGCTTAACATTCAAGAATATGGAGTAAAAGGGAAGTTACAATGGTGATATGTTAGCAGCAGTGATTAGGAAAGACATTACACAGACAGGCAGAGAGGATAAGGGCAGAATTGTTTTGGTTGGAGTTGAAAAGAAAAGGATATGATCATACAATAGGGGATGTAATATTGCTATCCAAATAGTGAAAGAGAAATAAAGGGCCAGCCTGCAGGGAACTTACAAGCAGACACATAGCATAGTAGATGGTATTGAGTACATTTAAATAGTCCAAATATTGATTGGGACAATGTTGGAGTAAATGGAAAGGAGGGGGAGGAGTTTTCAGAATGTGCGTAGGAGAACATTCTCAGCTATTAAACGCTCACTCCAAGAGGAACATTCTCAGCTATCAAACTCTCAGTCCAAGAAGAACTTTGCCTGGATCTGGTGCTGAGGTTTACTGAAGCTCCAGTTAGGCCACCACAAGAATATCGGTTCCGATCCAAGACTTCAGGAATGATGATAGAAAAATGCAGGACTCTGTTGGAGGGAGGGAGCATGTGGATTTTAGAGTAGGTTAAAAGCTCATCATAACATCATGGGCTAAAGGAACTGTATTGTGCTTCAATGTTCTGTGTTCTGTGTTTGAGGTGCAAAGGTAAAGGACCAGTAATACTGAACAAAGTTGGGTTGGTGAAGCTGGTGTCCCTTCGCTTGAACTAAAGGGAAGTTGAGAGGTGATTTGATAGAGGTGTAGTTTTAAAGACAACATAGAAAAAGTAGACAAAGTAAATCATTTCCCATCAGCAGCCCATCTAATGCCAAACTGTTATACTGCCTAGTCCCATCGACCCTCACCTGGACCATACCACTCCCATTCATGTATTTATCCAGACTCCCCTCAAATGCTGCAATCGAACCTGCATCACCTCTTCCGTGGAGATCCAGGAACCAGAGATTTAATATTTTTTTTAAAAGACACAAATGCGATATAAGCAAGAAAAATTTCACACATGTATTAGCAATGACTGGGAACTTGTTGAGCATGAGAATGTCATGACTGCAAATGAAGTCACCGCAGAGACGCAGATGGTAGATATAAAAGTTTTTATTCGGGTCACACAAGAACTGATAGCCTTTGAGTCACTCAAGAGAGAGGGAGAGAGATTCCTCAATGCAACATTACAGCATAGTTTATATGTTAAAGGTCAAAGGTAACAGGACAATTTCTATAGTTACAATGCCCTTACAAAGCTTCTTTTGGGTTAAATGTAACTTTTCTAGTGCCTGGATCTTCCTACCAACACACCCAAAATGGGTGTAAATTACTCTGGTCACGGAGTCATTTTCATGCAATGGGGAGTAGATTGCATTCATGCATATGCAGACATCTCAAGTCAGTTGACTGTTTCATGGTCTGCAGTTCATTCAAAGATGCTGCTCCAGGAAGAAATCCATGTTCAGATCTGAAGACCGGCTGCCATTGAAATTAGTATCTGCTATATAACATAGCTCCAGAATATGCTCTAACAGAGGCAATCAATAATACGTCAGCTATGTAGTTAGAACAGGGGAACAGAACCGACTAGTCAAGTCAAGTCAAGTCAAGTCACTTCTTATTGTCATTTCGACTATAACTCCTGGTACAGTACATAGTAAAAATGAGACAAAGTTTCATGAGACACAGTACAAAAACTAGACTGAACTACGTAAAAAAACAACACAGAAAAATAACTGCACTAGACTACAGACCTATCCAGGACTGCATAAAGTACACAAAACAGTGCAGGCATTAGAATCAATAATAAACAAGACAACAGGGCAGTAAGGTGTCAGTCTAGGCTTTGGGTGTTGAGGAGTCTGATAGCTTGGGGGAAGAAACTGTTACATAGTCTGGTCATGAGAGCCCGAATGCTTCGGTGCCTTTTCCCAGATGGCAGGAGGGAGAAGAGTTTGTATGAGGGGTGTGTGATGTCCTTCATAATGCTGTTTGCTTTGTGGATGCAGCGTGTAGTGTAAGTATCTGTAATGGTGGTAAGAGATAGCACTATAGCGAATAAGCATGGACTCAATGGGCCAAAAGGCTTCTTTCAATGGTCAAATTACTCTAGTGATTTATGATTTAACATACATAAAATTAAGCATCTCCATTAATAAATTCATGCTTGTGAAAAGTCAAGAATTTTCTTCTAATTTCAAAAGACGGTGTTATGCATGGGATCTTGTCTGAGATTTTCTACAAATCAAAATATACTAGGCCGCTACCACCTACTTACTACCTAGAGGGCAGGGGTGAGGTTCAATCAGATTGAAATTCATGTTTGGCTGCGATTCTTCATCAGGCACTGCACATCGAACCTTTTCTGTCCCTTGCTTTGCCTTTAGATTCAGTGCAGAAATTAATTCAAACACTCTGAATTATTCCGGGGCGAGAAAAGACTACACATCAATCAATGCTCCCACGAACGCTCCTGCTAGGAAAGCAGCAGTTGGACTGTGACAGAGGTAACAAATCACTTAGTATTTAGGGAAGGTAAATTGGTCAATATATACCACAGGTGAAGACATTTTTATCCTCTGTGGCAGCCAAAGACGAAACCAAGTACTGGCATCTCATCAGCAGTTTTATACATTTCCCCAGTCAAATGTATCTCTCAACTCTGCTAGGGAGCTGTTATGACTGAGAAACAACCCACTGCTTCACAAAAATTAATTTCACGCTAAACACAACGCAGCAGGCCTCAGTGCGAAGCATGTAAACATCTGTGGTAAGCCTTGAATGCTTTAATTTATTCAGCTCTACGTGCATAAATAATCCACAATTGCTTAAAATAATTGTGCCATTAATTATTATACACACGCTATCTCAATATGTAAATATTAGCCCTTTGAAACAAGGAGTTATCGATTATTATGAGGGACGACACAACATCTGGTAAAGAGTAGAAATGTGGTTTTGTGCTCTAAATTTAATCTCTGAATACTGGGTGTTCCCAATGTGGAGTATTTGGAAGAGATCTGTAAATATGCCCCGTAAAATCTATAATGACCTCTTGGTGTTGATCAGGGGCTGCTTTTTTTGCACTTTCTTGTAGATGAACAACTTACACATAACATATGATGGTGTCACTACATTACATGAGCATAATTAATTTACAATCCTATACTGTAAGCCACAATGCTTCACCTCTATGAAATGGTATTTCAGATGCATAACACAGTCTATCAACTGGCTCTCACAATAACTTCAGAAGCTTCCTGTCTGTGTTTGGATCTCTGGTCTTATCACAAGTTCTGGATCTGATTCACATGGGAGTTCCTGACTCTGTTCACTGCTGGCCTGTGTTTCTTCTTCTGTTGTTGTAAATATATATTTTATTCAATATAAGACTGTAAGATATAAGAACAGAATTAGGCTATTTGACCCATCGTGTGCTCCGCCATTTCATCATGGATGGTCCATTTCCCTCTCAGCCCCATTCTGAAGCCTTCTTCCATATCCCTTCATAATTAAGAATTTATCTGTCTTAAATATACCCAAAGATTTGGCTGCCAGAGCTGCCTGTAGCAATGAATTCCATGGATTCACTAATCTCTGGCTAAAGAAATTCATCCTCATCTCCATTCGAAATGGCCATTCCTCTATTCTGAGACTGTATTCTCTGGTCGTAGAGTCCCCCACCATAGGAAACATCCTCTCCACATTCACTCTACAGAGGGCTTTCAACATTCAATAGGTTTCAATGAGATCCCCTCTCATTCTTCTGAATTCCAATGAGTACAGGCTCACAGCTATCAAACACTCCTCATATGATAAAACTTTCAATCCCAGAATCATCTTCGTTATTCTCCTTTGAACCCTCTCCAATGTCAGCATATCCTTTCTTAGGGAAGAAGCCCAAAACTGTTCACAATACTCCAAGTGAGGCTTTACCAGTGCCTTATAAAGCCTCACCATTACATCCTTGTTTTTACCGTATATCCTAATCCTTATAAGTTCTGCCATAACTCTGACTATTGTTGTTGGTTGATGTGGCTTCTATTTTTACCACCAGGTCACACAAAATATTATTTATTACTGACTCAGCAGTACCCCACTTCCATGAGTTGTATCTGTAATTCTGAATGTTCTCGTCATCCCATGTTGTCTGAGTTCCTTTTCTTTGCAAGTTCTCAATGATCTCACTTTTGTTTCCTTCCACTCTATCCTCCTAGTTGGCAAGGACTATTCTGTCTCCACTTCAGACTTCCATGATCAGCGGTCAACTTGGAAACTTCTTTTTCAAAAGACACTTCATTTTCTGAATACTGACCTGAAATACAACCCTTCATGGTTTTACCTTGAGAAAGTGCTCATAGACTGTTCTACAGTTGTAAACCTTCACCTACTAGTTGTAAGGTAAGCCCTTGCTCATACCTGCATCAGAACCTTTGTGTGCTAAGCCTAACAGACTGCTAGACCAAACAGCAAACTCTTCTAGCCAGTCAATCTTTGGTCTTTTTGACTGGTCCTTGCCACGTAGCATCAGCGAGGTGGAGATGTTATTACAGCTTCTGTCTGACTTTGGTCTCCCGATAAAGAAGTCAAGCATCCATATACAAAGGGAGTTCTCAAGAAGACCAGGTTTTAAAGCTCGTTGCCTGACAGACAACGCAGGCACACCTCAAGGGTGCGTGTTTCACCCACTGCTCTACTCTTTCTACACTCATGACTGTATGACCAGGCATAGCCCAAACATCATCAATAAATTCGCCGTTGTTGGCAGAATCTAAGATGGCAACAAGGAGGCGGACAGGAGAGAGATAGATTACAAATGCAAGGAAGTCTCCAGATGCTGGAAATCCAAAGCAACGCACACAGAACTCTGGAGGAACTCAGCAGGTCAGGAGGCATCTATGGAAAAGAGTAAACAGCCGACATTTCGGGGTGAGACCTGTCTTCAGGACTGGGAGAGATTGGCTGGTTGAGTTAGTTGCACATTTGTTTAGAAATCCTGTTCTTCTATGGAAGCTTGTATGACGTATGGCTCCGGGTTGTGCTCCCAATGGGTTTTTTTTTGGTTGTCTTTTTTAGTTGGTAGGGGTTCTTTTTTTTCTTTCAAAAAAATATTCTTAATACTTTATTCTCTTATTATTATTGATATATTGCTTAGCTTTGTTAATCAGTTATTTGCTAATTTAATTCTTCATTGTACATAAAGACATATTGACTTGATTACCTTAATGTATTTTTGTTGATCTTCAATAATAATTAATAAAAAAGATTTTAAAAATGAAAATGAAATCCTGTACTTCCTCAGCCCCACACCCCACTGATCCTCACCCCATTTCCAGGAATAACATAGATGTTATACAAGATTTTATCTCCTCCTTCTGAGTAAGCTCGGTACTGTACAGGCTATTGTTCTGCTGAACACAATTCCCCCCTTTGCAAGTGCCATGTGGCCAGCTGCTCTACGTCTGGATTTCAATACCATTGGTACAGGTAATTTCTTCTGACAGATCACCTGCTCATTAATTGTTCAGACCTATTGTGACTGCTTTTGGGTTTGCAGCAAAAATTTGCACTCACGTACAGTAGTGTTGATCTTGTTTCAGAGACACAGCTTTCACTGCTACCTGCTGTACAGTCTATTCTCATTTTCAATGCCATTTTGCAAAAAATGTCAAACAGAAGACTGCGTAAAAACACGTTGGATTGAATCTGTCATTACTTGAGCCACATGCGCCTAGCCTAAAATGCCAGCTTTAAAGATTGCTAAAGTTGCAAGGTTTGTGTAAATCTTTTAAAGAAATAAAAGTTGTCTACATGGACCATAGCAAGGCCTTTGACAAAGCCCCACATGGAGGGGTATTCTGGAAGATTAGAACAGAGGGGTTCTCCGGTGAAGTGGTGAACTGGATAAAAGTCTGGCTTGGTGATATGAGGCAGAGGTTAAGTTGTGAAGAGGTGTTTCCTGATTGGAGGCCTGTGACCTGTGGTGTGCTGCAGTGAATGATTGTTGAGTCCTTTCTTGGTTGCCTTGAGAATAGTTGGCATGATCAGTAAGTCTAATCCTGGTTGTGTAGTAGACAGTGAAATGAATTGTCGAAGGTTACAGAACTAGGAAAGATAGGAGCTAATTCAAACAAATGCTAAGTGATAGGTTTTGGCTATTTAAAACAGGGCAAGACATACACAGTGAATGGCAGGGCTTGTGAGTGTAGTTGAACAGAGAAACCTAGAGGTACAAGTACATAAACACCATAAATTCTGCAGATTCTGGAAATCCAAAGCAACACACAGAAAATGCTGGAGAAAGTGAGCAGCTCAGGCAGTATCTTCACTTGCCCCATCATTGAAATGTTCCCACAACCAATGGACTTACTTTCAAGGACTCTTCACCTCATGTTCTTGATATTTATTGCTTATTTATTTATATGACTGTTTCTTCTTTCTGCATTTGCATTGTTTGTTGTCTTCAGCATTCTGCTTGGGAGCCCTAGTCTGGCAGTCGTTCATTGATATAGTTACTATTCTACGGATTTGTTGAGTATGCCTGCAAGAAAATGAATCTCCAGGTTGCTTATGGTGACGTACTGGAGATGCACTTTGATGATGGAGTTTACTCTGAGCTTTGAACTCTCACAACATCCTGTGCCTGCGCATTTTGTAGGTGACGCACTACCTCAGGAGTTTTGTTCGTGATAAGGGAGCTTCCATCTTCGTGTGCATGCTGAGAGGCCTCCTAGTTCCAAATGAGCACGCCTGACTGCCTATATGGCCCGTGAACATTTCAGTCCCAGTTCTCTTCAAAAACAGAACTGTTTTCTTTTTCTTTATTTTCTAATTCTAGCCAAGGGTCTAAATGGTCTGAAACATTAAATATTGCACTTTCCACAGATATTGCCCAAACTGTTGAGTCCTCCATCATTTTCTATTTTTATCCCAATTCTTTTAACTTATGTCTTATTCTTTTAACAATATTAAAAGCAGCCGTTCAGGCCATAAGATCTATGCTAGCCTACAGGGGAGTAACCTTATCAGTCCCCTATCCCGCGGGGTCCAAGAGCAAGGGAGTACGTGGGGTATGGACGGTTTAAGTGCCGGGCCGGATTGCGAAGGCGAGGGTGTTGGGGCAGGTTCTGGTCACTGCTCTGCCAGGTCCACTCATCTCTGAACTGAGGTTGTGGCCTGAAACTAACTGACCACTATGGAACTGGCTGCACTGACTGCTGACTTACATTAGCGAACGTCAGATCTGAAAGCTATAATATTGCTAAACCTTTATCGCTTGCATGATTTGTTTTCCTCTCTCTCTCTCTCTGCACACTGGGTGTTCGACGGTTTTCTTTTGTTTTAATGGGTTCGACTGGGTTTCTTTGCTTCACAGCTGCCCGTAAGGAGTTGAATCTCAAGGTGGTATAAAGTATACATACTTTGATAATAAATGTACTTTGAACATTGAACTTTAGTTCCATTTTACCCTGCAACTTATTCTCTTTCACACTCCCAAATTAATTTCTCTATGATTCTCTCTGCTGGGGGAGGGGGAGGAATTTGGAGCAGCCAATCAACTTATGAATTCTTTTCAGGGATGTGGGAGGAAACCAGGGCATCCCGAGAGCACCCTTGGGAGATGATGTGCACCAAGGTCAGAGTCAACCCTGAGTCCCTGAAGCTGTGAAACAGCTGCGTTGTCCAGCTCAGTCGAGATTCTAAATATATACCTTACTTTGTGCTCCACGTCAGGTCCTGAATCACATTTTGTTACGGAAGATCAAGCTGTGAGTGGAGCGGGTCTGCACTAAATCTGGTAATACCAAGCCACCTTTTAGGATGAGTCACTGTTCTCTAGATAGGTTCAGTAATTTAAGAGCCAGGATGACTGAGAGTTGATTTCCCCCCACAATTTTCAATGCACGTAAATGTTACAAAATATCAGATCGCATGTGCTTTGCGAGCTTTTAGTGAGCAAAGTCAGGCAGCATCGGTGAAAGAGGTGTTAATATTTTAGATTTAAGCTGACTAATTTGTTAATTATTTCCAACATGTCCTGTTTTTATTTCTGATTTCCTGCATCCATGGTATTTTGCTTTTGTTTTTTTTCGTTGTTTTATTTATTGAAGTAACTTTCCCCTCTCCTAACTAGTGTCTTTCATACGTGAAGCAGCGCTTTGGGATTAATTGTAGGTAAAGTGGCCAGAACCAGGTGTAAGGGGGAGATGTCAGGAGTAAGTTTTTCACACAGAGCGGTGAGTGCGTGGAATGGGCTGCTGGCGATGGTGGTGAAGGCAGAAATGATAGGGTCTTTTAAGTGACCCCTGGATGCATATGTGGAGCTTAGAAAAATAGATGGCTATGGATAAGCAACACACAGAAAATGCTGGTGAAACGCAAGCAGGCCAGGCAGCAAGGAAGAAGCGCAGTCAAAGTTTCGGGCCAAGACCATTCATCAGGACTAACTGAAAGGAAAGATAGAATGGAAAGGGAAAAGCTAAATATATCAGGGATGGGGTAAGAAGGCGAGGAAGGGCCTCAATGGAAACTTCCATTAAACATTGACTTCTCTAACTTCCGTTAATGCCCCTCCTCCCCTTCTTATCCCATCCCTGATATATTTAGCTTTTCCCCCCCTCCCCTTTTTTTTCTCTCTTTCTGCCCGTCACTCTGCCTGTTCTCCATCTCCCTCTGGTGCTCCCCTCCCCCTTTCTTTCTCCCGAGGCCTCCCATCCCATGATCCTTTCCCTTCTCCAGCTCTTTTGCAATCACCTTTCCAGCTCTTAGCTTCACCCCACCCCCTCCGGTCTTCTCCTATCATTTCGGATCTCCCCTTCCCCCTCCTACTTTCAAATCTCTTACTATCTTTCCTTTCAGTTAGTCCTGACGAAGTGTCTCATGGACAGCGCTTCTCCCTATAGATGCTGCATGGCCTGCTGTGTCCCACCAGCATTTTGTGTGTGTTGCTTGAATTTCCAGCATCTGCAGATTTCTTTGGCTACAGGTAAGCCTAGGTGGTTCTAAGGTAAGGACATGTTTGGCACAGCTTTGTGGGCCAAAGGCCTGTATTGTGCTGTAGGTTTTCTATGTTTCTCTGTTTCTAACCAATTTAAGGATCAAATTGAAGCAAACCTGAAGAGTCAAACAATGAATATTAATGCAGATTTAGGCTGGTGGAGGGATTTGTTAATGACATAACACTACCGGGGCAGTGTTAGAGAAGCAAGTGGAGATGAAAGAGATTGAGGTTACTCAACAGGACAAAGAATCTTCTGTTCTCGTAGCCCTTGATAGATAAATTCAAACATCATTTCTAAGGCTTCTCCCTGAGTTAAAATAATTAGAATGATCCTAAAAAGACCACTGGAGCTCTGAGCGAACTCTGCATTAAAAGACTGGAATAGACACCGGGTTTCTATTGAACCAGCCATGTATGATTGAGCCATGATAGGACTATCTCCTGATGTCATATTGTGTGTTAATGCCAACTGAAACTGACTTTGGTGTCAATTTCATTTTAGTGCTGGTGGCCTATCAATGAGAGTCATGGGTTGTTGGCTGCAGACACATTTCTCGTCATACTAATATCTACATGTGAAATCATTCTGGTTTCCAGTCATTGCTACTCTTAATCACAGTCAAACTGCTTCTGGCTAAATTAAAATTTCATTAACAAGTTCATGCACATTACTATTCAACGGCATATTTGTTTAAGCTGCAGTTAGATTTGACTTTTCCCTGAAGATCAGTGAGGGGCTGACAGCCGCGACATGCACAGCTTTGTTGACTCCTTCCTCCGATGTACTTGATACAAGCAACTTCACACACGGCAAAGGGCAGGAGTTAAACTCCGCGGATTTGCTTTCTGCCACCGTTCAGAATAATCAATACTTGCTCCCAGCAATTATTCCAGCAATCTAAAAAACTACAACTGGCAGACATTTCATAACGACAAATAGAATGCTTTGAACCCGAGAATAAGCAATTCTTTCCTAGATCAAAACAAAACAATTGATTTGGATGTCCCCTATACCTCCCCCCCAACCCCGATGACTACTCCCTACCACCCCGGTCCCCCTGTTGCTTTCAGTGGCTGCTAATTAATTTCGGGTATAAACATTTGAGAAATCTAACTTGTCAAGGATTGTTTCAGCAAAGTAAACAGTCACACTGAATGTGGAAAGAATTGTTCTGAGAGAGAGAAAGAAGAATCAAATTGTAATGCTTCCTGCAGGAGCTAAGTGTTAAGAACCACATTCCAAATACAATTGCATTAGCGAGTACTCTTAAGTTCTATTAGAAAATTCTATTATATTATTCCACATATTCCGGGTATTTAAAATATCGAGCTGAGATATCAATGCTGTGTCTCACTGTGCAGTCAATCCGACAAACGGCCTGTTGATTCCCTTTATGGATGTCAGTCAGCCTGTAGGTGGCGCTATCCACATAATATGACATGAGTAATTGAATTTAATGGAAAATCCTCTTAACAATGACATATATTTTGAGAATTTGTGACTATCCTTGTATCTTAATGTTCTGATGCTGGCCTCTCAGATTAAATTGTATAAAACCTGTTGAAACTAAAGCACGACTTGTTGCTTTGGTTCACTCAGACATCACCAAGAGCACGAACCAGTCCAAGTGAAACAAACTGCCTTAAAATCAATACTGATTTTTTGAGTGAAAAAACAAATATTTCTTGGCTGAAGAGCAATGCCCTGCAGAGAAGAGAATAGTGAGCACTAACAACTAATAAATAGGAATATGGATTGTGACAATAGGAGCCATGGACAAAACCTGGAAATAGAGACATGGAATGCAGGAGTGATGATATCCACGTTTCAGTAATTTTGTTAAGTATGTCACAGCATGCACATACTGGCTTTACTGTTAGACCTATGGATAATCATTTTATTCTGTAACCAGGACCTAGTCTGTAACTTTATAGATAATCTTGTCATCTGAGAATATAAAAGCTGTACATACCTAACCTCGGGTAGATCAGCTTTAACTGGTCTCTTGATGTGCATCACTTTTTTTAAAACAAATTGCCCGTTATTTCGAACACCAAACCCTCTGTCCTTTCAGTTTGCTCCTACACCACGTTTTACCAAGTGAAATGCTATTCCTAATTGTTTTGCTTCAACACACAAATACAACTTGATATATTGTCACCCATCGATTTCTAACATGATTTCTGTGCACAGGGTGACATTGCTTCTTATGCAAAGCTTGTTTTCCTGTCCCGAGCACATGCAATGCTCAATCTCTTTTCACTGAGGCCTTGGGCCAATTACTCTGTCCTGATGGATGCATAAGAATTTCTACCTATAAGGAAATTGTGAATCGCTCACAAACACAGATGCTGGAAATCCAGTATCTCTCTCACACACACACGTACACACACACAAAATGCTGGAGGAACTCTGCAGGCCAGGCAGCATCTATGGAAAAAGTAGACAGTCGATGTTTCGGGCCGAGACCCTTCATCAGGACTGGGAAAAAAAAGATGACCATTCCCCCACCTCCTCACTCAGACTTCTCATCTTTATTTCCAGTCCTGACGAAGGATCTCGGCCCAAGACATCGACAGCTCACTCTTTTCCACGGACGCTGCCTGACCTGCTAAGCTCCTCCAGCATTTTGTGTGCGCGTTGCCCGGTAAATGGCTCGTCTGCCAATCAGCGTATTCACTAGTGCAGATTCTCAGTGTTTGGAACTGACCATAGTGAAGAGGGAAAGATTACTGATATAAATATAAGCAATGACCGCAGATGAAAGCAAGTGAGCAAAATAAAAATCGGCCACAGCAACATGCAGGACATTTTATCTGCTTGCATATTTTCAGGGTCCACAGGTAACTACCTAGAAATGGTTGTGATTGTCATCCACTCTAGAAAGTACATCAAATATCAGTTGTAGGAAAGAGCATTGTGCCAATGAATTTTTATGGTGCTTCACAGGAATTCGCCTCCCAAACTCATGGCTTCTGCTATCTGGAATGATTGTCACCATCTAAGACCTCCCCAAACTTCTGTATGCCATGGACCAATACCATGAAGTAAGCGGTCCATGGAGCCCAGGTTCAGAACCCCTGTGTTAAGTCAATCTCTACCTGACCTGGGAATCGGCAGCTGACTGTTCCACTGACATACCTGTCGAGCAGCACCACGAATGAAATGTCAAAGCTCAAGCAAGCAGCTCAGCGGCACCTTCCAGAGTTAATTCACATCGGATGTCAAACACTTCTCGATGTAGATAGTAAAACTTGCAGAACAGAGAACCAAAGAACATTACAGCACAGAAACAGGCCTTTTGGCCCTTCTTGGCTGTGCCGAGCCATTTTTCTGCCTAGTCCCACTGACCTGCACCTGGACCATATCCCTCCAAACCCCTCTCATCCAAGTACCTGTCCAAGTTTTTCTTAAATGTCAAAAGTGAGCCCGCATTCACCACTTCATCTGGCAGCTCATTCCACACTCCCACCACTCTCTTTGTGAAGAAGCCCCCCCCCCACCATATTCCCTTTAAACTTTTCCCCCTTCACTCTTAACCCATTACCTCTGGTTTTTTTCTCCCCTGGCCTCAGTGGAAAAAGTCTGCTTGCATTCATTCTATCTATACCCATCATAATTTTATACACCTCTATCAAATCACCCCTCATTCTTCTACGCTCCAGGGAATAAAGACCTAACCTATTCAACCCTTCTCTGTAACTCAGTTTCTCAAGTCCCAGCAACATCCTTGTAAACCTTCTCTGCATTCTTTCAACCTGATTAATATCCTTCCTGTAATTAGGTGACCAAAACTGCACACAATACTCCAAATTCGGTCTCACCAATGTCTTATACAACCTTACCATTACATTCCAACTCTTATACTCAATATTTTGATTTATAAAGGCCAATGTACCAAAACCTCTCTTTACGACCCTATCTACCTGTGACGCCACTTTTAGGGAATTATGTATCTGTACTCCCAGATCCCTCTGTTCTTCTGCACTCTTCAGTGTCCTACCATTTACCTTGTATGTTCTACCTTGGTTTGACCTTCCAAAGTGCAATACCTCACACTTGTCCGCATTAAACTCCACCTGCCATTTTTCAGCTCATTTGTCCAACTGGTCCAAATCCCTCTGCAAGCTTTGAAAACCTTCTTCACTGTCCACTACACCTCCAATCTTTGTATCATCAGCAAATTTGCTGATCCAATTTGCCACATTATCATCCAGATCATTGATACAGATGAAAAATAACAACGGACCCAGCACTGATCCCTATGGCACACCATTTGTCACAGGCCTCCATTCAGAGAAGCAATCCTCCACTATCACTCTCTGGCTTCTCCCATTGAGCCAATGTCTAATCCAGTTTACTACCTCTCCATGTATACCTAGCGACTGAATCTTCCTAACTAACCTCCCATGCGGGACTTTGTCAAAAGCCTTACTGAAGTCCATATATACAACATCCACTGCCTTCCCTTTATCCACTTTCCTGGTAACTTCCTCAAAAAACTCTAATAGACTGGTTAAACAGTACAGCGTTTAATAGAATTAATAGAATGGTACAACATGAGAATAGGCCCTTCAGCCCATGATGCTGTGCCAAACTAATAAAGTTAATGATGCCTAATTACAGATATCCCTTCAATTTCTGCATATTCACGATCCTGAGTCTCCCAAAAGCTTCTATTGCATTGGTCTACCACTACCGCCAACAGCTCATTCCAGACATACATTAGTCTAAAAAAATTTGCCCCACACTTGCCCCCTCTTTCCTTAATTATATGTCCTCTAGTATTAATTCACACTCTAGGAAAAAATACAGGTATGCATCTCTACAAATTCTATAAACCTCTTTCAGATCTTCCCTCAGCATCCATTGCTCCAGAGAAAATGACACTAGATTGCCCAACCTCTCAAGAGAGAAAAACAATGATATACTGTTAGTTAAAAAAAATGGTTTTTCCGTACAGATTTTGTGAAATGGTCTTTTGATCAATTAAAAGAAACAAATGTCAGAGAGGATTACAAAGGTTTACAGTTCTTAAAGGAGTTGGTAACATCAGTAACCTTGCCAATACAGCAAGTGCTTGTGATAATTAGCTGAAATTTAAGATTTCTTTCTGGCAGCTGTGCTTCGGCATGAGTGATTTGTCACCTGATCAAATGGTTTTGGAACTGCTCCCAAACCTGAGTGCCAGCTTTCTCTGAAATTAAACGAAAAGGCAATCCAGAGTGCACAGAAGTGTTTAAAATGAGGAACCAGAATGATTCATGGAAAGGGCAGGCACCTGAGATGATGGTCCCATTTACGCTGTAAATTGCCCACCAGAGTGACCATATAATCCCCCACATGGGGCTTAACACAAAGGAGAAAACCTGCATGAGAGAATTGCCAGGAAGTGTTTTGCATTTAAATCACTTTGAAGAAGCCACTGCAGAAAACCTGATGATCAAAAGCATTTGGAACGAAAAAGTGTTTTTCTGCAGAATTACCAGAACTGTTTTGCCCTTGTTATCCTTTCACTTGTCATTCACGTATCCATATGCAACAACATGACAGAAAGTACGAATATGATGCCATGATCTCTAAAACGTTGTTTAACAATGCTTAAGAATGCTTGCCTTGTGCTTCTCTAGGAATCTTACCCAAGAATAGGACTGAATTCTTCCACTAGCAAAAGCGCGACGTTCTCGCATATTTAGCGCAAATATAATTTTAGCGAACAGAGAGAAGAGGTGAAGAATTATTGGACTGATCAGGTAGGAACTGAGTAGATTACTGGAAATGTTCTCTGGTAATCTGGAAATTAAGTCCCTTGCTATTAAATAAATGATGTATGAACTCTATTTACCCATGTTAACTCTATTATCTAGAAGACCCCTTCACCAGTCTATCTTCTACCTAATACCCAGTCACAGTGCCTCATATCATTAATAATTTCTGTTATAGTAATATTGGATGACAAATCACCCCAAACCTCAGAGAGTGGGGTGAATGGGTAGGTTGCAGTCGAAGTCAATTGCTTCTCTTGGAGAGAAACTCTCCACTTGTCTAAAGATCTGCTTCCTATACCTGCACCCTACACCTACAACTCAGATCAGTGTTAATGCTGCAGGATTTCATATCATATCCAGAACCCTGAGGAGGAATTGCAAGAAGTGTTTGTTTTGTTACTTTCCAGCTACTTCATTGTCATGGAGAGATAATCACAGAACAGGATTTTTTTTCCCTTAAAAGGCTTAGGACGGGAGCCAAGCAGGAAGGAAACTTATGCAGAAAAACACTTTATAACTTTGTCACTCTTGGCCAATATAGAATGGTAACAGATTTGAGATATTTTAAATTTAATAATCCTTGCTTGTTTCCTTAAAGTTATTATGGCTGGGAGAGATAATGGGGACAAGCTCCTATTACCTATTAAATGCTTCCAATGGTGTGAGTCTCAAATCACCTCTGACAACCAAGTCCAACTCCTGGCCTTCACATGTGGCTTAGCTACAAAGCCCGGCAGAATATTTTCTACTGACAGGAGAAGTGGCAAAGCAGGTTACTGGTGCCTTAAAACCAGTCGCTCCGGGTAGATGGGATTCATCAGCCGTGGTTGGCAGCTCATCTAGGAGAAGGAAAACTGATCTCACACCTCTGCTGCCTTGTGGCTATACCCACTCGTGGGGAAGTCTTGGGGAGTAACTCCGAGGGAAAAATCCGGAGCTGAAGTCCCTAAGGCAGTCCTATGTTGAGTTCAACGCTGGTTGGCATCTCCTGCAACGCTGCTGGTGCCAAACTGTATCGGTCTCTGCCGTTCCTTTGGGTGTGTAGAGAGATGTGCAGAGAGGGGGAGCTTGCTCCATGGGCAACAGCTTGCTTTTCATATTGTATTGCTCACACTTGCATATCTAGACAGCGAGGACACACAACTATGTTCGACACTGACTGAACGTGACCTCACTAATTCTTGCTCAAAACCGACTGCCTTCTTGATCAATTAGTCTGACAGTTATCACAAGTTTAATGTGAGCACTTTTCTTATAACATCTACTGTATATTGATAGAATATGTACACAGATCAAATCCAACAAGTCTGTACTGTTCCATCAAAAAGGATAACAAATAAAGTACAAGCAAGTTATATTATAGGAGAGAATTTGAGGTTGGAAAACTTGCATGAACAACAGCTGACAACCAAAAATCATTAGCAGGAGTGGCTTGCGGTATTAATCAGTTGTATAAGATTTGTCACAAGATCTGAAATCTCTTACCATGGCAAGAGGAACAATTTTGATGATGTCTCTCTGACTGACGTGCAGTTCTGACACGGCTTTGTCCTGGTCTATCTGTGAGGGCTTTCCAGGATACTCCACCTGCCACATGATCCGGCGAGTGACTGATAGACTGCTGAAGTTATCCATTTCAAAGTCCATCTGCATTATTTCATAAGATGCTCCATCAGCTCTGTAAAGAAAAGGAAACTATTTAACATTCTTGAAGTAATTGCTGAACAAGTCATTCCTGCAACAGCACATAACTGATTAATGACTAAATTATCTTCAAAAGTTGATTTACTTCACGTTTTCAAAACACGATGAAAACAATATTTTCACTTGTTTGGAGTTAATTTATTCAAATGCACCACAGTGCGTTAGACTTGTTACTTTTCAACTCGTTGAGGTTTGCATTGCTAAGCCAGAGCAGCTCTGACTGGTTTCGTGACTGTGAGCAACACACACAAAATGCTGGAGGAACTCGGCAGGCCAGGTGGTAGCTACGGAAAAGAGTAAGCAGTAGACATCTCGGCCCGTGACATCAACTGTTTACTCTTTTCCACAGATACTGAGTTCCTCCACCATTTCGTGTGTGTTGCTTTGGATTTCCGGCAAGCTTTCTCGTGTTCGTGTTTGTGTCTGTGTTTGTGTCACTTTCATGAGCTTCAGTTATGAATGTTATTTGCTTACTTTCATTGCTTACATTATTTGTTTTTTCCTTGCACATTGGATGCTTGAAGGTCTTCTTATTTTCTTATCCTATTGGCTTTCTTTGCTTGGTGGCTGCTTGTCAAGCATGGAATCTCAAGGTGGCAGATAGATAGATAGATAGATAGATAGATAGATAGATAGATAGATAGATAGATAGATAGATAGATAGATAGATAGATACTTTATTCATCCCCGAGGGATAGTTAAATAGTTACTAAAGTGCATATAGTACACATATATTGATAACAACCGTACTTTGAACTTCAAACATACTCGAAGTGTTGAGCATCTAAGCAGCCAGTTGGATAGGACTTGAGTGCTTGATCAGGATCTTGGGTATTGCTTGTGCAGGGATTATGTGCTCTCTCTGTGACCAACTGGTATGTGTAATCGCTGCCCAGGCACTACCAAAGCACTTGCTTTCCACAGCTTTTCTCATTTCTTCCCGTAATCCCGAAATGTGGTGGTAGGTTGACTGGCCTTGGTAAATTATATCTCAAAGAAAAGGTTCCCAACCTGGGGCCCCCTGGGGTCCTCTTGCATAATGGCATTGGCCCGTGGCATAAAAAAGGTTGGGAATGCCTGTCTTAAAGAATGCCTAACAGAATAAAATGTGGATTGATAGATAGAAAACAAGTTCAATGGTAAAAGAAAATAAGGACAGAAAATGGATCGCATGAGATTGCTCCCCGGATAGCCATCTTGCCCTGACAGACAGAATAATCTCCTTCTGGATCATTATAAGGACAAGATACTTAAAGCCTTTATGTGCAGATAAAATTCAAAAGAAAGCTTGTGGATATAGATTTATTAAATGTGTAAAACCTGAATGCTTACTTCACTGTTAAAATCCTTGAAGTCACCATGGATTTTGTGAGAGAACGGCAAAATGTTCTCTGATATTCCCATCATGAAACAAATGTTTATGTCAGTATGAGAGAAAGTTAGAAAGGAGCTGACCATGATCATCATCATCGTCATTATGTGCCATATTGTTTTGATGTGGGCGATCATGGTCCTACTGAAGACCATGATTATTCATTGCAAATTTTCTGACAGAACTGGTTTGCTATAGCCTTCTTCTGGACAGTGTCTTTACAAGACAGGTGATCCCAGCCATTATCAATACCCTTCAGGGACCGTCTGCCTGGCATCAGTGGTCACATAACCAGGACTTGTGATCTGCATCAGACGCTCATAGGGCCATCCGCCACCTTCTCCCATGGCTTCATGGGGAGCAGGGTGCTAAGCAGGTGCTACACTTTGCTCAAGGGTGACCTGCAGGCAAGCGGAGGGAAGGAGCACCTTACACCTCCTTAGGTAGAGACGTATCTCCACCCTATCACCCAACCAGGAACAACAGCTTTCTTAAGTTGCAAGGAAATAGGAAGAGAGTGGCTCAATTGATTAAAAAACAGCAAGTAGTAAGAGTTATTATTCATGTAAAGATTCTCGGACAAACTCAAAAATACTTCACACGTAAGTATATTGTGATTTTAAAAATGGAGCCCAGATGCAATATGAATGTCCAGGAATGTATGAATGTATGTCTATATGAAAGCAATGACTCTTCCCCACAGAACAGGCAGAAGCTTTTTCATTTCCTCTAAGGTGAATGTAAAAGAATTGATACAAAACAACTGATAAATGGGACTGCACTGGTCAATGATTTCTTCTTCATGGGTAGTTTCTAGAAAATGTGGATGATTTGCTTTCATTCTTGTTTTGTGGGTTCTGAGGTGACTGATAAGGCCAGAGCGGGATCTGCAGGCTCTTCCACACAGCGGGCAGGAGATGCTTGGTGGAGGTTGTTGAGGCGATGTTCTGCCCCTTCTTGCACTTACCTTGGGCTTTTGTGTGCTCTCAGTGCATGAACTTGAGATTGCCACGGCGTGTTGGTTATGTGTTAGTGTGAAGCAAGCGGTTGCAAGACATTTACTAATTCCGCTGAGGACTAGACGAGCTCATTCCTGATGGCAGGGCTGCCCTAGGGTGAAGGCAAAAGTCCTCTTTCAGTTTGCCCCTCAAGGTGCAGATTTCTGGCTAATTTCCTTAACCCTCTACGAGGAACTGTGATGTTGCAAACACTCTGCAGTTCTTTATTAGTTGTTTTACAGAGCACCAGTACAAGAGAGACCCTGGGCTGCCTGCCACGTCAGTTGTCCACTTATTCCCATTCCTTTACAGGTTCTGTGTGCTCCTATACATAACAGGCCTTGATTAAAAACATCTCATATTTTGTCTCTTCAGGTTACAACCTACCAGCTCAATATCTAACTCTTCAGTTTTAGATAATTCATCTTTTTCTGTCAGCATCCAACCTGGTCATATCTGTCAATCCAGCTGTGACGCTGGCTCAGATTTTTCCTTTCTATTAGCACAGTGTGACCAGATAGCTATCACCCACAACCCTGAAATTAGTCACACATAACCCAGATGAAGGAGTAATATCATCCACTAATTGTCCCATTAACCTATTTGACCTGGTTTCACCCTGTCACAGATGTTTCCTTCTGTTCTTCCCACCACCTTCTCTGCTCCCAACATCTGCTTCTCCTTCCACAGATGCTGCCTGACCTTCTGAGTGTTTCCAACATTTTCTGTTTTTCATTATATTGTTAGGGTGTATTCTGGAGTTAGGTTATATAGCAAATATACCTTCACCAGTAACCAATTGTCAGGCAGGATTGGGAATTGTAGATTGAACTTAAAATGCAATAGTTTCCCTGGATCTGTGGATTAGAGTTGATTGCAAACTAGACAATGCTGATTAACATTCATTTTGGGTGTCCGGAGTATGGGTGCAAAGAAGGAAGCGTTTGAAAACTATATGCAAATCAAAGGAAGCATTGTAGATACATTGTAATCATAGAATTGTCCTGCTGTTACCTTTGATCTTTAGCATATAAAAATATCATGTAATGTTGGTTTGGGGGGGGGGGGGCTTGTCCTCCAAGAATCTCTTAATATGATTCCTGCTGCTCATTTTTGTTGAATAAAAGACTTCTATATCTACTAGCTTCAGAGTTTCTCCAGTGATTTCATTCATGTTACAGCGACATCAGAGCAATAATTAAAATTCATCATATTTCAATCCCTGTAACACGTGTTCAAACATCCTAATGATTGCAGAAGGCGTTATATTTGGGCTAGATCTTCAGCAAATAACTGATCATAGAATAAAACTACAACCTGATTGGTTTAAAGAAAGGTGACATTTTAGTTGAGCACAATCACTAACAATGGCCAGGTATATCAGGATGTACTCAGGAATTGGGAATGTAAAGCCAGAGATTAAACTGTGAAACATGAAGCCTTTCACTGAACTCTTCTTTGGAATATGAGCTGCTCGGTCGACCATCCAAACCTAAATCTGTTTGTGCAAATACATCGGAAGCCTCTATAATTGAGAGGCTAGTGCTTCACTGTTGCGGTGTCAGTCAATGCACCAGATTTGGCAAGCGGTTTCAGTAAACACTAGGATCAGCAGGGATTTACTGGCACTTGGAGAGAAAGATTAGTACTAACCGATGACAGAGCGGGAGAGTTGAAGTGAGAAAGATGGAAATAGATTGCTAAAGGACATCAATAGACTGGCCATTTGGGCAGACAAGTGGCAGTTGTGGTCGTGTTACAGCAAGAACAAAAGGAGACAATGTAGTTGAAGTGGAACTGTTTTTTAAAAGAACATGAGGGAATAGAGGGACCTGGATCTATATCTTGAGAGCTAACACAAGAAACTCAGCAGATGCTGGAAATCCAAAGAAACACTCACAAAATGCTAGAGGAACTCAGCCGGTCAGGCAGCATCAATGGAAATGAATAAACAGTTGATGTTTCAGACTGAGCCCCTTCTTCAGAACTAGAAAGCAAGGGGGAAGACACCAGAATAAAGGATGAGGCAGGGGAGGAGAAGAAGGATCGCTGATTATGTACATTCATATAGGATAGGTGACTATGTAAGCTAAGTAAAATACGTATATTACTAAGTAGGTGGTAACTGGGAATTGTATGTAATTCTAAACACACACCTTAGGATGATAGTAAGATACTAGAAGGGGCACCGAAAACATTTTTTTTTTGACTTGCTTGAAGGATGAAGGATTTCAGCTGAAAGAGCTGAACTAGAAAAGCTGGAGTTGTTCTTGAAGCAAAGAAGCTTCAGAGGAGATTTGATGGAGATGTAAAAGATCAAGACAGCCTTGATGGAAGAAAACCATTCCCTTCAGTGGATGGTTCACGGAGATGGGAGAGGGGCACCAGGCTTGAAGTTTTGGGTAAAGGGTCAAAGTCCATGGAAGTTCAAAGCTCTCAAATATCACTTG
This sequence comes from Hypanus sabinus, assembly GCF_030144855.1. Lineage (NCBI taxonomy): Eukaryota > Metazoa > Chordata > Chondrichthyes > Myliobatiformes > Dasyatidae > Hypanus > Hypanus sabinus. Next base: position 94,410,978 of record NC_082718.1, read on the forward strand.
GGTCGGCACCAGAGGGAAAATAGTTCAGAGAACTGTACAGAGAGACTAGGAGAATGTTATTGACCAGATTACGCATAAAGTTATCTGACATGGGTCAACCTACCTCCTTCCATGCTGCAACAGTTTAATGCAGAGCATACTTCCACTCTGCTGACCCCCAATGAGGTCCTTCGGTTTCCGTGACCCTAATAAGACCTGATATCAAGATCAAAGTATGGGCCCTGCACATCAATCAGGACAGAATGCATAATGAAAAACTAAAGTGTGCTGTTTACCTAACCTCATGGCTTTTTCTTCCATACTTAAATAGTGTGAACATTAAAGTTTAAAGTAAGTCTATTATCAGAGAAATGTCACCACATATAGCCCTGAGATTCATTTTCTTGCAGCCATACTCAATAAATCCATAATAGAATAATAACCACAAGAGAACCAATGGACGACCACACCAACTTGGGCATGCAACCAGTCTACAAAAGACAACAAACTGCAAATAGAAAAAGAAAGAAATAATAAACAAATAATAAACATATGGAGAACATGAAATGGAGTGTCCTTGAAAGTGAGTCTATAGGTTGTGAGAACATTTCAAAAATGGGATAATTGAAGTTATCTCAGTTGCCAGAAAATAAAGCAGGATTACTTTCTGGTACCTGAGTCTCCCCACTGGAGTATTCTATCCCTGAAAAAAAGTCTGTCTGCTTTTTCCATGATTAATGGTCTAGAGGAAAGCAGAGCTTTGATAACTTGCAATTTCTGAAGTGATACTTCAGTGAGTCATTTTTCATGACAGAAGATGTTTCTCTATTTTCCATTGAACGAGGAATCTTGTCTTCTGAAAATGAGTACAGGCCATCGTCTCCAAGTTCTGGTTACAAAATTACTTGCAAATGTAAAAACAAATTATTATTTTGTGTTGGGTTTCTTTTCTGAATAACCACTTGCATCTATGTACTTCTAAACCACAGTAGTAGAATGGTCCCAGTGATTAACAAGTTATCACCAGCATGTAGACTGTAGTTGGAGGTCAACTCTCCACTGGTGTCACATGAAATTAACTTGTCACAAAAATAAAGTCAGAAAAAGATAGCCTGTCAATACATAAAGCAAAAGAAATGTGGTTAGGAGATTCTAACTTGGCTTGCTGAGAGCAGGTAAACCCAGTTAAAATAGTGCTTTGTATCATCATTGCCTCATTTATGAATAGATTCTGACATACTAATAGGGTAGAGTTTATTAACAATATATGACGTTCTTTGTTTTATGTGATGTACTAATGTGGGGTACCTTGTAAATGACTAACTAATTAATTAAGGAAATAATACTTCTATGTTTTATTCACAGCAAACTATTAAATGGCAATAATGTATATATATATATCGAAGTCTACTAACTTGCTTCAAGGCATGTCCAGCAATCTCAATAACTATGAGAGAGTCAAGTAATTATAAGGCCTATCATGTTGGCTCATCATAAAATGAATTTTCACTCTGTTTATTACCAGTGGCAAGCTCTGTAAAGCACTGACAAATGGAAGCTGAAGACTACACCAACGTTAGTAGAATCTATTTACAGTACATCCTTAGCCATTGGATTAAGTGCCAGTTATCAACTCTGGAAGCAAGGTTTATCTAACAATAACTACCCATGAAGTAAACTACTAAAAACCATGGAAAGGGGGATAGGAGAGGGTATGCATTTCAAGAAGACCCTTCTCATTATAGCGATTTTCCTTTTTTAACCTATCGGTATTCTGTAATAGTTTCGGGACGTCTTTAAGCAAGTCCAGAGAATGGGAATGGGAAGTTTTGGTAGACAAGAATTGGCAATGCTGTTACATTAAATAAGCTTGTAAACAGAACTCCACATAAGACGATGGAGTGGAAAAAAATAATACAAACTACAGTTTCTTATTTCTTAAAAATTGTGCAAGTGTCGACCGCACATAAGTAATTTTTCTCAGGTGATTATACTACAATGCTCACAAATTTTCTGGTAAGTATATAAAAAGACTTTGAATTTCCTTTACATCTTTCATAACCTCAGGATATCCCTAAGTGCTTTACAGCCAATAACATGCCTTTTGAAGTGCAGCTTCTTCTTACATCTGTACTTTGAAAGAATCTACCCTTTGGCTCTCTATTCATTGCAGGATTTCCACAGCCACTGATCTATTCAAACAAACAATTGGCATCATGCTTAGTGCACTGACCCCCATTAAAGCTCTTTCTCTCCCGCTGCCCACACTTCCTGGTGCAGAATTATTTCAATTTCCTTAAAATCGTGGGACATGGGCTTTAGTGGACATACTGGACAACTGATTTCATCATTTACAAGCAGATCTACCTAGATCACGTGAAGTACTATCACTCCTGCTTCAGAATTAAGCTAAAACGAGAAAGTAACTTCAGCCTTATTGTCACTGTTACTTTTCTACCTCCTTTGAAAAACAATTCTCTTGAGCTTTACACTGTCTCTAGCCTACCCAACACCTTCAATAATGTCTAAAGTAAATTTATATCTATAAGAGCATTTATTTGGTTGCCTTGGTGCTTTTATCCCTGCCTTAGTCTACAAGGCCAAACTCTTAATGTCACTTCTTTATTCTGTGCCAGATTTGTGTCCTTCTTCACTTCCGTCTGCTCCTCTCTGATCTCTTCTCAGACTTGTTCTTCTCCATTAGATCCAACTCCTGTCTTCTCAGCACTGTTTCCACGAAACTGTGTCCACCCAACTTTGCCTCAACGCTAGTTGTTAATATTAATCAATTCTCTTCCTTCAATTAATGTCTCCTTGCACATTCAAAATGGGCATCATCATTCCCAACCTCAAATGACTCTTTCGACCTTGCAAACACCCCCTTTCTACCTTTCCTCGTCAAAGTCCTTGAAACATGCAGCTTCCCAAATGTTTTGGCAATTTTACTTTGTTCTCATACTTCCACTTAGCTTTCCACTTTTGCCCCTTTATCAGAGCATCTCTGAGCTATACACATGTACTGTGTGTAATTGTGAGGGAAGTCCATCCCTTCTTATCCTTGTTGAACTTTTGAACTCATTGATGACCTTATCATCCTCTATCAGTTTCATAGGACCACCATATCTTCTGTTCAATTTGTACCAATTCAGGGACTTACTGCGAATGGCCCCTACTTCCATTTTCACACTGTCATCTCTAGTGTCCTTTAAGAATCTATCTTTGATTTCTTCAAACTTCACCATTACAAACTCCCCCTTGGCAACATCACCTGGGAACATAATTTCTTTATGTACATTGACAATGTACATATCCATTTTGAAACAACTCTCTTGACTATATAAACAAGACAAAATCTGCAGATACTGCTCTCGGCCCGAAACATCAACACTACTATTTTTCCATAGATGCTGCTTGCCCTGCTGAGTTCTGCCATTTTGTGTGGGTCTCTTGACTACATGTTCAGTTTTCTGTTGAAAGTTTCTCCAACTAATAAACATTTAAAAAAAAACTATTGTCTTTGGTTTCCTTCATGAAGACATCCCTCTTCCTGGTAATTGGCTGAAATGGAACAAGGTGCTTCATAACCGTAAAGTGATGTGCGAGTTGATTGTGTCATCTCTAAGATCCCCCATTCCTATTTTCAGTGCAGAGCTCACTTTAACTTGTAGCGGTTCCCTACAGTGAACACTTCTTTCATGCCTTTGTCTCCAAAGCCTTTAGATTTTTAACTCATTCTTTCTTTGCCTTTCTTTATGCATCCAACATCCTACTGAGTGTGTTCTGCCTTGCAATGCCCCTTTCATCCATAGCTCCTGTGTCATCTGACCCAAGTTAGTTCTTGTTAGGGAACAGCTGTTCTCAGATTTATTTTCCACACTTTCAGTTCCCTCCATGCTGTCACCCCTGCCAACGCTTGTAATCTCATCCAGCCCACTATCTCCTCCAATTCTGGCTTCTAAGTCATCCTGAATTTCATGCACCCTCTTTAGCAGTCATTGCTTCAGCTTCTATGCGTCTAAGGAACCGGTGCTAGAGGCTACAATTGTGGCATAACTGTCAGAGGTAAATTAGACAAGGCAATGTCTCAGATTTTGCTGCACAATTTGACCACAACAAAATTATCCCCCATTAAGAGCGTAATACAGTGATTCAACTGGAGGTTTCTGTACTATATTCAAATTAAATATGACATTGTCACATTAAGCGCAGAATTAGTGAAATGGCTAGAGAAACTGCTGCCTCAGAGTGTCATGGACCTGGGTTCAATCCTGACCATGGGTGCTATCTATGCAGAGTTTGTACATTATTCTGCAACCATGTGGGTTTCCTCTGTCTACTGCTGTTTACTCCTACATTACAAAAGGCATGTGTATTTGCCATGTTAATTGGTCCTAGTCCATTCCCATGTTAATTGGTCCCTGTCCATTCCCATGTTAATTGGTCCTAGCCCACTGCCCTTAGTGTATGGATAAGTGGTAGAAAATGGGAGTGAAATTCTGGCACTAATATAGGAGAAATGCAGATGTGTAGCTGATGATCAGCGTGGGCTCAGTGGGTTCAAGGACCTGTTTCTACATGGGGAGGGGGGCACGACAGTGTAGTGGTTAGCACAACGTTTTACAGAACCAGTGACCCAGTTTCAATTCCCACCCCTGTCTGTATGTTCTCCCTGTGACCGTGCGGGTTTCCACCGGGTGCTCCGGTTTCCTGCCACAGTTCAAAGATATGCTGGTTTGTAGGTTAACTGATCATTATAAATTGTCCCGTGGCTAGGCTAGGGGTTAACTGGGGGTTGTTAGCCGTTGCAGCTCGAAGGGCTGGAACACCGGATAGATGTTCAACACCGGAGTCTAAATTAATAAATAAAATTTCAAAATAACCAACTTATTATCCTTCTGTACGTCTATTCAATGCACTGAAATAGTCTTTGAAAGCAACAAGCAACGTTAACCTGATATTGCAATACTCTCTTGGCTACATTTTCTTCCCGACAAGTAGCTTTTGGATAAGTTATTTTCATGGTTAATGTTCTAAATTGTTTTAAGAAGCTAACAGAACAGTGTGCCCTTAATAGCTTGATAAAGCATTCAATAGAGCATAATCATAAAATCAAAGATGACAATGAATCAAAGACACTGCTCTGACTAACTGCTTCTCCACTCTTTGGAAGGTAATGCAGTCTTCTGAATCTCTGCCAAGTTACAATTCATTAAATTATTTAGGATTGTGTCACAAGTCAAACTACAATATACATAAATGACATAATGACTGAAGAACCACAGTATAAAACAACCTGATTAGACCCTCTCATTTGGACATCACAGGCAGCCATTGCAGTCCATTTCATCTCTTCTACCTATCATTTCTGTTCCTGACAGAATATCATGCTTTGAAAAGTACAACTGGCATAAGAAAATGCCCATGCGGCGTGTCAGGCTAGTACAAGAAATCATTGGATTAAAAAATAGGATTATATGCTGCTAGTTTTGGTGTTACAAAGATGACTTTCTAACCATACATTTGTGCCATCACCAAAACCGCCTAATCCCACACCACTAATTTTACAAGACTTTACTCTGTCTCAGCTCTTCTAAATGCCTCCCTTCAACAACTGCCTCTCCATCTATCTCTTCCTTGCTTTTATTTCCTTGAGTGTATTAAATCTTACGATGTTAGATGGAAGTCTGAGCAGTTCTAAGTGACACTTTGACTCTTTGTGAGCACACAGCAGGATGGCAAGGTGTCTGTGCAAGTTAAATTATTGCCATATACACACACACACACACACACAGTGCTGGAGGAACTCAACAGATCAGGCAACATCTATGGAAAAGAGTACAGTCAACGTTTTGAGCTGAGACCTGTCATCGGAAAAAAAGATGAGGAGTCAGAGTAAGAAGGTGGGGAGGAAGGTGATAGGTGAAACTGCAAGGGGTGTGAGAGAGTGAAGTAAAGAGCTTGGAAATTGATTGATGAAAGAGATAAAAGGTGGGAGAAGGGAGAATCTGATGGAAGGCCATGGAAGGAAGAAAAGGGTGGAGGAACACCAGAGGGAGGTGGTGGGCAGGTGAGATAAGGTGAGAGAGGGAAATGGAAATGGGGAATGGTGAAGGGCGGGGTGGGGCATTACCTGAAGTTCAAGAAATCTCCTGTAGGATTGTTACTGTCTAATGTTTGCTGATAGCAGCTGGGGTCTTTCTTGGCCTCAAGACACAAGTGCATGAGGATGTCTGTCGATGAAGACGTTTGAATGAAAGAAACCATGCTGAGTTAGTGGCATGGGAACAAAAGACCAGTTTGTATGTCTCACCATGCTTGTGGATTAAACCCCTATTCATTGAGGCACCTTCCCCTCAGTCCTTGGAAATTCACGTAGACTGAAGCAACACAATCAGTCGGTGCCTAGGACCCAAACCTAGGGTGGTTCCGTGAGCTCTGAATTTGGAGATCACCCGACAATAGCAACAACCTTTATAACTTATTATGTAGTATTTAGTGCCGTATATTTCTTTCTGTTTAATGATAATAAATTAGGTTTATGTTACTTCGTTGTGTTTGTATGCCTATTACTACGTCTCCTCAACACTCAGATTTTTCAGTCTTTTGAGTCTGATCAACACAGCCCATTTCATTGATTCAATGCAATTTTGGCCACTCCCAATACACCTTATATTCCACCCTCCCTAAACTTCACCTCATCCAGAACTTTGCTGCCTTCCCAGCCTCATCAGCTTATACTCTCTTGCCTTTGACCTATGGGATTTCTTGACCCAATAAAGCTTCAATTCTAAAAATCATACCTTTGTTTAATTTGATAGCCTAGCCACTACTTATTTTTTAAAAATTCCTGCAGCTCTGAAAGCCACAGAGGTTACATGAGCCTCCAATTTTGATCTCCAGCAGACAGTTCTATTAACGTCTGACAAGCTCACAAACTCTTCAATATTTAAAACATCTTTGCTTTCAAATCTCTGTCTACCTTATGATATTTTATTAAATCGTATTCTGGACCATACTTTTAGTCATTTATGTTTATATATTTTATGGAATTTGGTATCATATTGTTTGATTAGACTTCCATGATGCCCATTGGGACAATTTATTTTGTTAAATATTTTATACATACAGTGGTGGTGGCATCTGTTGGTCCCGAGAGACCATGGATCTGCGCCTGGAGTTTCCAGGGCGCAGGCCTGGGCAGGGTTGCCCAAGCCGCAGGCCTTCCCCTCTCCACGCCACCGATGTTGCCCAAGGGAAGGGCACTAGGACCCATGCAGCTTGGCACCGGTGACGCCGCAGAGCAATGTGCTGTAAGTGCCTTGCTCAAGGACACAAACACGCTGCCTCAGCTGAGGCTCGAACCAGTGACCTTCAGGTTACTAGTCTGATGCCTTGCCCAGTAGGCCACGTGCCAACACTACATACAGTATATTTCAATATATTGTATATTCATTCAGTGTCAATCCATTTCCTTAGAGCTTTTACAAAGTTAAAGATATCAAGTGTTCCTGCTGCTGCTGTTTCCTTAGTGTAACTTGGGATAAAGCACTGTTCAAAAGGATCAAAATATTCTTCCAAAGGTACATGTTTTTATTATACTACACACCAGAACTTAGTATGGCTGCAAAATAAAGATTACTTTAACTTCAGTTTTTGAAACTCAAATAACTTTCATACACTTATATCTCATTCAATTGCTTCTACTGTCACACTCTTAAAAATGAGTGACCTACTTCTGATTCATGAGAGCTCAGAAGGATCCTTTTGTTGGAATGGATTGACTTGAGAGGATTACAGCTGGATTTGGACAAACCTCAGCCAAAGTGAAACAATTATAAGATACTGATAAGTAAAGAGTACGCAGTAAAAACTACATAATACCTCAACACTGTCTGAACATGGTTATGTTATTCTAGATAGTACCAGATTCATGCAGGCTGACATAAGGTTCTCAATTCTATGAATAAAAATTAAGTCTGAAATATTCAGAACGAAACATTAACAAGAAAAAAAAAGCAAATTTCAGTATTGCCCACTGTGAATGGCAGTGAGTTTGGGATACTGGTATTTGCATGTGTAGACGAGGAAGACTCCAGGGCCTGTTTGGTAGCCTCACTTCCAGGTTGGGGCTTGATCTGGCTCGTTTACATTTCTGCATCTATTTACACACAGAGGCTCCCTCTACCTTCACAGGACCCACCACTGAGATGAATCTGACCTCAGACAGTACAATGCACATCATCTACGTGGACAATTATGAGAGGGATCTGAGAAGGAAAGGGTTCTGGAAAACCTTGTGTATGATTTGCAAAAGACAAGAATGAAGGTGTTGTAGAATACCATCATATATTGCAAAGAGAATTGAATACAAAAGTGGTGAGGTTATATTTCAATTACATTGGTCATTGGTGAGCCCACATCTGGAATTGGTCTTCTCAAGGAAGGAAGTTCATTCATTGGAAGCAATTTACAGAAGGTTTACAAGATTAAGGCATGCAATGGTGGGTTTGTTGCTGGGTAAGTTTGAACAGTCAACCATGTGCTGAAGTTTAGAAAGCAAGAGAAGGAACATCTCTGATACACGACACCTTGATGTGTCTTGATCGAGCAGATGTGGAGTGGGTGTTTCTTCTTGTGAGGGAATGTAGAACTGGGGTACACTGTTTAAAAATAATTGTCACTCGTTTAAGACAGATGTGAAGAAACTTTTCTTTCAGAGATTCATGAGATCCTGGATCTACCTCAGAGCCATACAACACAGAAACAGGCCATTCAGCCCACCAAGTTTATGTAGACCATCAATCATCCATTTCACACTCATCCTACCCAAACCTGTTCTGTCCTTCTTACATACCCCTTATTCCCATTTTCCTCAAAGGATGGGGGAAGGAGAACATGGGAACATTTTAGATAAACTCTTGGTAAGCAAGGGGTTGAAAGGTTACCATGGTTAGGTTGGAGCGCGGAGATGAGGTTGCAGTGAAATCTGATTTAGTGGTGGGGCAAGGTTCCAGGTAGTGAAGAGGGTAGTCCCAATAAGAGTATGGCTGGCTCATGCTAACTAAAAATACTGAGCTATGTCTTACAGTGGCCCTCTTTCTCAACTCCACTCCTTGGAGTATTAACAAAATATTAAATATTATACATTTAAACTTGGTACTTTGTTATGTATCGGAGCTGTGTGAGCCCCCGAGGGTCACTGTTTAAAGCCCAGCCTGGATGAATGCACAGGAATACTACTGCAGCTTATTCAAGTCAGGCAGGTCTTTCGGGAGAGGGCGACTCTCCATCTTGCTCCGCTCTTCACAGATCAATCACTGACATCACTCTTGGAGAGGGCTCTGAGCTCATCAGTGCGGCAAAGAAATGAAGTTGGAAGTAGAAAAGCAAGATTAAACAGCCCGATAACAATCTCTCCTCGCTGACGCTCTCGCTGTGACAAGATAAATAGGCCAATTTATAAAATCTACATTGTGAGCACACATCTAATGAACATACTTTGCAATCACAGGGAAAATATTGGGGGTGATTTTCAATCTGCCTCTCAAGGATAAAACAGGAAAGAACTGAAGCACGGCATAAATTTGATGTTCATTCAATTCAATAAAGATGAGAAGAAAGTGATGCATTTATAAAGCACTTTTTCAGCCTTAAGATAGCTTTAAGTTATTTACAGTGAATGAAATACTTTTTGAAGTCTCTGTTGTATGTGGAAATTGTGGCAACCAATATGTGACAGCAAGCTCCCAAAAACCAGCAAATGATCAGATAAAGGGAGAAGTTTTCAACCGGCTGCCTGTTCTTGGACAATGCTGTGTGAGCTTTGGCTCTATCTTTTTCTGGGAACCATGATCAGCTTTCGATTGCCCCAGCTCAGACCAGGCTTTGATAATTGGCGACACTCCTCTCCCAGGTTGCCGGCTGTCAATGCTGTTAGTGTGGTCAGGGCATTGGAATATTGTGAGCATTTTTGCTATTCATAAAAAGTGAATGAAAACTTGAAGGTTGTGGAAATAGTAGTTGTTTTTCTTTATATTTAAAAAAGATAAAAAGCACACTGCACAAATTAAATAATTAATTGAAACTAGCTTAAATAATAAAAAAAAAACAAACTTCATGTCTTTCTCCTGGGAGCACCTGTCTCCATTCATTCAACAGGAGACTGTTATGCTTACGCAGGTATAACTGGGCACAGAATCTGGTGAACTTGCCTGTGGTTAGGCTATCTTGTTGTAGAGCTCACCAGAGCAACACCTGCACTCGGTGGAAAATGCTACCACCGACTTAGTCCAGCGTCTCTCCTGGGGAAGAGGGCTTCCTTAGGAGGTCACCCCGGTCTCAGGGAAGAAGACCTGGCTCTGTTTATTTGGGGGATTAAAGCTGAATGGACTTTCAGCAAGAAGTGCCCTGCCCTTCCTCTCAGTCATCTTCTTGGCTTATCTAGGTGGAAAAATGCTGCTTGGGTTTATCATCTCAAGCAATAGATATAGGAACATGGGTGCTTTCTGTAAAAGCCAACAGGCACACTGTGTCAGATTTATACTTGTCAGCATATATATAATCAACTATATAGCCTCAGGTATCATCTGTAACAATGTACTGCAGATCTCTGCTTGGGTGGCCACAAATGCCTAAATTAATTTGTTATAGTTTATTCTTTTATGTTTCCTCCTTTTACTCTTGTTCTAACTCTTAAAAACAGCAAAAAGGCAGGGTCCATCATTAAGGACCCCCATCAGCCAGGTCATGCCTTGTTCTCATTGTTACCACCAGGAAGGAGGTACAGAAACCTGAAGGTACACACACAACGATTCAGAAACAGCTTCTTCCCCTCTGCCATCCGATTTCTGAATGGACCTGGAACCCATGAACAACACCTTACTACATTTTTAAATTTTAATTTTGTACTACTTATTTAATTTAACTATTTAATATATATATCCTTACTATAATTCACATTTTTTTCCTATTATTACATATTGCATTGTATTGCTGCTGCAAAGACAACAAATTTCACGATATATGGCAGTGATAGTAAACCTGATTATTTTTACCCAGAGTTAACTCTGTTCTTCCAAGGTTTTTCAGAAGAGGCAATGAGAAGACATCCATTTAAAGTGATTGGAAGAAAATTTAGGGGAGATGTTAGAGGTAGGTGATTTTAACAGAGATTGATAGGTGCCTGGGGGTGGTGATAGAGGCTGATACAATAGGGGCCATTTTAAGGCCCCCTCTGATAGACAGACAAATGAAAGAAGAAGGGAAGATTATGTGCTGTGTAGGAGGAAGGGGTTAGATTAATTGTGGAGTAATTTTCTGTAGGTTGGCACAACATCGTGGGCGAAAGGGCCCCATACTGTGCTGTACTGTTTTATGTTCTAAGCTACTCCAGGCTGCCAAAATATTTGTAGGGACTTTAACAGCCGAGCTTTCTCATGCCAGTATCTTCAATGAAATTAGAAGCACCTACTTGAACACAAGACGGCAAATGCTTGACAGTCATCTGATTCTCAAATACTCTTGAGTATCAGAACCAGCTTTCCTCTTCAAAATGATGTTATTAGTTGATGGAAAAGCTATGAATGTTATTTCCTGTAAAACAGGAATTCCAAATATTCCTTATATTCCGTCTGGGTAGCCTCCAACCTGATAGCATAAACATTGATTTTTCTAACTTTTGTTAATGCCCCTCCTCCCCTTCTTACCCCATCCCTTAATTATTTATTCCCCCCTCCTTGTATTTCTCTCTCTGCCCCTCTCACATCACTCTTTGCCTGTTCTCCATCTCTCTCTGGTGCTTCCCTCTCCCTTTCTTTCTCCCTAGGCCTCCCATCCCATGATCCTTTCCCTTCTCCAGCTCTGTATCCCTTTTGCCAACCACCTTTCCAGCTCTTAGCTTCATCCCTCTCCCTCTGGTCTTCTCCTATCATTTTGGATTTCCCCCCTCCCCCCCGCCACTTTCAAATCTCTTACTATCTTTTCTTTCAGTTAGTCTTGACGAAGGGTCTCGGCCCAAAACATCGACAGTGCTTCTTCCTATAGATGCTGCCTGGCCTGCTGCGTTCCACCAGCATTTTGTGTGTGTTGTCCAAATATTGCTAAAGCTTTTCTACCCACGATATTTCAAGAATTGATAGATGAGAAAAAAACAGTTGGTAAAATATTCAAAAAAAAACACAACTTTTATTTCATAAGAATGTTTACCACAGAACTGCCCATTTCTGCCCAACTCTTCTGTGCTATACTTATGCTGATAATTGAGCCTTATGAGACGTGATCAAATAAAAGCAATGTTGCTTAGCTCTGGCCCTTCCACAGGTCTGTTGAACCCATACAATGCTCATAGGCCACCCTTCATGGAGCAGAAGTACGCAGGTGTGGAAGCAGTGTCTGGCTTCTCAGAGTCTGAACCAGGAGTACCAGGAGCCATGAGATATACACACTGTATCCACTTTAATGAATTCCACATGTGATTGGAGACAATGGTAAGGGTGGTCAATAGTAACCCTTCTGGGGCTTTCACTGTCTCTAAATAAAAGTAAGATTGATGTTAACTTGCTCCATTGGCCACAATAGTTGACCAAAACTGAGACTGAGGTGTTAAGAAAGTAATACAAGCTTTCAGGGCATGTTTCTGGGGTGAACCTTTGCCATGTTAACTAGGGATGAAACAGGTACTATGGAAAGGGTGGCCATTACTGAAAGCACTCGATTATTAATTCAAATGAGACCAAGGAGAATGAGATGACTAATCTACACTGCAAGGGGAAAAAGGGGCCATAACATGTCATATAAGATTAGATATGATTCACAAATCAAACACTTAGGGAAAATGCAATTGTAAGTGCACTTGCAGGTAACTTAAAACGGAGCTTTTGGTGCATGGAAAGTACGGAAAATGCAACACACACATATTTGCTTTGTGAAAAATATCTGATTTTCTATTTAAAGTTGTCCTCAGCTCCGAAGCACCCATTGTCCAATTAAAATGCCCTAATGATTAGTTTGAATTTACTGTTCAAACTTTAAAAATACAAATGTCCAATTGTCCACTCATCCTTCATTCTTAATTTAAAAAAGGAATAAATGGAGCAGCCATTGTTGGAGTAGGCCAGTGTTAGGGTAATTAGGCTTTGGATCAACAGGCTTTGGTGACAACAGGTGGAGGCTAATTTGTTTTTGATTGTGGATCTTGAGCTTGGGAATTTGAGCCAAAGGTATAACAGGCTTGATGAGAAGAGGCTGAACTAGGTGAGTGCAAAACTCAAAGGTTGAGAGAACAAATGAGCTTTTTTTTCTGTCTGTCAATCTTTAGTCCTCAGTTCAATGGAGGCAGGATGGTTGAGACGGTGGAATGCTGCTCCAGTGAGATGTGGGATTTCAGGGCACCTGACTGTTTCCCTGATGATTACATTTGCAGGAAATGCACCCAACTTCAGTTTGCAACTGAGAGGGTCAAGGAACGAGCTGGAGTTGGATGTACTCAGTATCATCTGGGATTTTGAAAGCCTCATAGATGAAACTTATACTGAGATGGTCACACCCCAGGAGTAAGCAGTCAGTGCAGGGTTCCCCTCAGCAACAAGTATACCCCCTTGGATACTGCTGGGTGGGGTGGGGGAGGGTAATGACCTATCAGGGCACAACAGCAGCAGCCAGGCCAGTGGCACTGTCACCAGCTCTGAGGCTCAGCAGGAAAGGGTAAAGTCAGGCAGAGCGACAGTGAAAGGAGACTTGATAGTTAGAGGGGATGGACTGGAGATTCTGTGGCCAACAAAGACATGCCAGGATAGTGTGTTGCCTCCCAAGTACAGAAATAGTTAAGTTCATCCGGGAGGGTTTCTTAAATCAATATGTAGATAGTCCAACAAGAAGAGGAGCTGCACTGAATCTGGTGTTGGGTAATGAGCCTGGCCAGGCGACTGACCTCTCAGTGCGTGAGCAGCTAGGGAACAGCGATCACAACTCCTTATGTCTTAAGACAGCTATAAATAACGATAAGCATGAGCCTTGAGAGAGTACTAAACTGGAGAAAGGCAAATTACAAGAGCGTTAGACAGGAACTAAGAAGAGCTAATTGGGACATTTATTTTTAGGCATGTGCATATCTGACATAAGGAGGGTGTTTAAAGTACAGGACAAGTATATTCCATTCAGATGGAAGGACAGGACGATAAGTTAAGATAATCTTGGATGTTAAGGGAGGTGATGCAATTACTCAAGAAGAAAAAGGGTAAGCGTGCTAAAATCAGATAGAGTGAGCCCTGGAGGAGTATAAAGAGGCCACAAAGAACTCAAGGAGGGAATTAGGAAAGCCAGCAGAGGCCATGAAATGTCTTTGGCAAGTAGGATTAAAGAGAATCCCAAGGCATTCTATACATACATCAGGAGCAAGAGGAAAACTAGGGAGAAGGGAGGACCACTTAAGGATAAAGCGGGTAACATTTGCCTGGATGCAAAGGATGTGGGTGATGTCATTAATCAGTACGTTACATCAGTATTTACCAAGGAGAAAGATGTGGAGGATAGGGAGATCAGTGCCAAGAGTATTAATATGTTCGAGTATTTCAAAGTAAAGGAGGAAGTTGTGTTGTATTTCTTAAAGAGGATTAAGGTGGATAAATCCCCAGGGCTTGATGGGACATACCACAGGTTATTGAGATAGGCAAGTGAAGAGATAGCTGTGACCTTGACCAATATTTTTCTGTCTTCTCCAGGTACAGGCAGGGTCCCAGAGGATTGGTGAGTAGCTGATGATTTTCCATTGTTCAAGAAGGGAACCAGGGATAATCCTGGTAACTATAGACCATTGAGTGTCATGCCAGTGGTAGGAAAGTTGCTGGAGAGAATTCTTAGGGATGGGGTTTATGAGCATATCGAAAATCATGGCTTAATTAGGAAGAGCCTGCATGGATTGGTGCAGGGTAAGTTGTGCCTTACTAACTTGATTGAGTTTTTTGATGAGGTGATGAGGATGATTGATGAAGGTAGAGCTCCAGAAGATTGTCTACATGGATTTTAGTCAGGTATTTGACAAGGTCCCTCATGGAAGGCTCATTGAGAAGATTAAGATGCATGGGATCATTGGTGAATTGGCTGTTTGGGTTTAGAACTGGTTTGCCCATAGAAGGCAGAGGGTGCTGGTCGAAGGGACTTACTCTAGCTGGAGGTCTGTAATTAGTGGTGTTTGGCAGGGATCTTTACTGGGATCTGTGCTGTTTGTGATGTATATAAATGACCTGATTGTAAATGTACATAGTGGTCAGTAAGTTTGCAGATGTTATCAAGATTGGTGGTGTTGTGGATAGTGTAGATGACTAGCAAAAAAATATGGGGAATATAGATCAGTTGCAGCTATGGGCAGAGAACTGGCAGATACAGTTTAACCCAGCCAAAGGTAAAGCTTTATACTTTGGTAGGACAAATGCAAAGAGGCAGTACACTGTTAAGGACAAGACTCTTAACAATGTTGAACAGAGGGATCTTGGGGTCCAATTTCTTTGCTCCCTGAAAGTGGCTGTAAGATTGATAGGGTGGTATAAAGGCTTGTCTTTATTAGTTGAGGCACCGAGTTCAAAAATCAGCAAGTTATAATGTAGCTTTATAAAACTTAGTTAGGCTTCATCTGGAGTACTCAATACTCCAGTTCTGCTCGGCCCATTATAGGAAGGATGTCAAGGCTTTGGAGAGGGTGCAGCAGAGGTTTACTGGGATACTGCCTGGATTAGAGGGCAGGTGGTATAATGAGAGGCTGGACAAAATTGGGTTGTTCTTGCTGGAGTGGTGGAGGCAGAGGGGAGATCTGCTAGAGATTTACGAAATTATAAGAAGCATAGACAGACAGTATCTCTTTTCCAGGGTAGAAATGTCTAATATGAAAGAGTATGTGCTTAAGGCAAGAGAGGGAAATTGGAAAGGAGATATGATGAGCAAGCTTTTATAAGGCAGATACATCAAGGATTTCTAGATAGGCACATAAATGTGAGGTGAATTGAGGGATATGGACATTGTGTAGTCATAAGGGATAAATTTAGTTTGCCATTTGATTTCTAATTTATTAATTTGGCACAGCATTGTCAACCAAAGGGCCAGTCCCTGTGTTGTACAGTTCTGTGTTCTATGTTCTAACCAGCAGACCAGGCAGCAGGTGTGAAGAGGGAAACAGGATTACTATTTCAGGTGAATAACATTTAACTAACCTTTTTTTCACTTCTGCCCTTGCTGTGTGTGAGAAAATTATTCTTCATGTTGCGCCATAACATACAATTATTTTTTGATTCCAATATTTCTCACTAAATGAGCATTTTGTTTGCATGAAAGCATGGCGTGAGTTCACATTTTAATGCAACTGCCTAAATTTTTAATAGTTTAAGAATACCACAAGAATAACATTGAAAAATAATACTGTTCAGTGAATTTTTTTAGACTTGAATGTTTTAATTTAATTTCTAAGTTTGCTGATCTCATATTGAACAATACAGTAAATACACCCCCAATTCAAACAACCTGGTGTACTTTGGATTGATTGGTTCAATTGTCATTTTTCACATCATTATAGTAGTGTACATGAACTAATAAGTAAAATTTGACATTGAAAATAAAATTGCAGGAAATAGGCAACAGGACAATCGTTGTCCAAGAAAGATACAGGATGTCCACATGGGTCCATGAGATTGTGTTAATATGCTAAAGCAAGGTGGAGAGAATCATCCAGGTAGATACGACAGAGTTCACTCTAGGTCAACTTTCAAATAATTAATATGGGTAGAGAGGTTCATCCTACTTTTCAGTCAGGGCTTCCTGTGTAAGATTTATACTGTGTGCTAACTGCACAAATGCAATTGTTGTGTGTACCGTTCAGCTAGGTCTTCAAATATACAGAAAAAAATTACAATAAATTCAGACTGCATCACATTACAAGCCCATTTCATTTACTAGCAAGGGAAGTCTACCTCCATATGTTAAGATGGTAGGTAGCTTCAGTCTCATAGTTCAAAACAAATCACTTTTATACTTTTACAGAAAGCAGTAATTAGGTTGTTCCATCCCATAATGGGATTCCTCCTTTATCTCCATCTGTCTCTGGTTCCCAGTATCTGTTTTTCAGTCTGTCCATTTGTCTTTAGAGGCCTCTACTCCCGCCCCTTCATGACACCTTTGTCTTGTTTTTCTCTGTTGTCATTGGTGAGGCCGAATTTGGAGTATTGTGTGCAGTTTTGGTCACCAAATTACAGGAAGGATATTAATCAGGTTGAAATAATGCAGAGAAGGTTTACAAGGATGTTGCTGGGACTTGAGAAACTGAGTTACAGAGAAAGGTTGAAAAGGTTAGGACTATTCTCTGCAGCATAGAAGAATAAGGGGAGATTTGATAGGGGTATATAAAATTATGATGGGTATAGATAGAGTGAATGCAAGCAGGCTTTTTCCACTGAGGCCAGGGAAGAAAAAAAAACAGAGGACGTGAGTTAAGGGTGAAGGGGAAAAAGTTTAAAGGGAACATTTTTTTTTGGGGGGGGGCTTCTTCATACAGAGAGTGGTGGGAGTGTGGAATAAGTTGCCAGATGAAGTGGTAAATGCAGGCTCACTTTTAACGTTTAAGAAAAACTTGGACAGGTGCATGGATGAGAGGTGTATGGAGGGATATGGCCCAGGTGCAGGTCAGTGGGACTAGGCAGAAAAATGGTTCGGCACAGCCAAGAAGGGCCAAAAGGCCTGTTTCTGTGCTGTAATGTTCTATGGTTCTACACAGGAACATGTGAATGAATCTTAGGACACACCAAGGTGAGTAATAATTGCTAACTGCAAACCTTAATTAAAACTATACATTTTTGGGGCTCCGAAGCCTATAGAAAAATAAAATTCTGCAAATGAATCCCAAGCAATACACAGCATATTGCAGGAAAACCATTGCCTTGGTGGGAGGAACCTTTCAGAACCTGACTAGTCTACAGTGCAGGTCTAATCTTTTCTGTATTAATTAGATTATTTCAGTTTCATTTAACATACATTCCACAAGCATCAAAACTGTTGCCAACATTATTTATTTGTCCTCTCATCTGCTCTTTCCAGTGAACTGAGCTGAATTATTGTCACAAACAGTTCACTGATTATCCTAACTGTTACTCTTGTATATATTACTATGCTCAACTGCAGATGCTAAACTTATTCACTGCATAGAATCTAATACACATTAAATAAGCATTTATCATAACTGTCAGCCTGCTGGTTCAGCTTCCAAACCCGATGTCTTAAATCAAGTGAAGTTGAAGCATTAAATTCATTCTTAAACAAACAGCATAGAATAAATCAATGTATTTGTTACCAATGACCATCTACTCAAGAAAATAAAAGCTGCATTAAAATTCTACTGATTCCATTGGCCTTCATTCTTGTGAAGTCTGTAGTCTCTTTGCTATTGCAAATTGTAGAGCAGGGCCACCAACAAAACACGTTTTTAAGAAGGCAGTGAACTTACAATTAAGAGCAGTGTGCTGATACAACAGTACACTAAAGTTGATACTATATGTTGCACTCAGTATTTTAAATGTATATTGATACCATATACATCGGGTGGTAATAACAATTAGGTACAGGATGTACCTAATAAAGTGGCCACTGAGTATTTGTCCATGGTCTTCTGCTGTTGTAGTCCAACCACTCCAAGGTTTGATGCATTGAGAGTTACATCTCTGCACACCACCGTTGTAACATGTGGTTATTTGAGTTACTGCGACTTTCCTGTCAGCTTGAACCACTCTGGCCATTCTCCACTGACCTCTCTCATTTACAAGGCAATTTTTCCTCATGGAGCTGCTGCTCACCAGATTTTTTTTTCATTTCTCGCACCACTCTCAATAATCTCTAGAGACAGTTGTGCATGAAAAATCCCAAGAGGTCAGCGGTTTCTGAGATACTCAAACCACCCCATCTGGCGCCAACAATAATCCCACAGTCAAAGTCACCTAGATCATATTTAATTCCCATTCTGATGATTGGTCTGAACTTCTTGACGATGACTGCATGCTTTTATGCATTGAAGTGCTGCCACATGATTGGCTGATTAGATATTTGCATTAATGAGCAGGTGTACTTATTAAAGTGACCACACTGAGTGTATATTAGGTATACAGTAGTATTTTCCAGAAAGCTCTTAACTATCAAAATAAATATTGAAAAAGTACAATGGAATATAATCTAGATTTTGTGTTGGATCTAACAATGTACAATGTATTCAGGAGCATTACAACTTAATGGGCCAAATGGCCTAAATCTGCTCCTATAGCTCATAGGACATAGAATAATACAGCACAGGTACAGGCCATTTGGCACACAATGTTCTGTCAAGCCAACTAAAAAGCACATGAATAGCACCCAAATACTGATCCCTCCTACCTGCACCATGTCCATATTCCTCCATCCATATGCCTATCCAAACATCTCTTAAAAGCCTCTGATTTACTAGCCTCTACCACCATTCTAGACAGTGCCTTCCAAGTTTTCGTGACTCTCTTACTTACCCCTCACATCCTGCTTGAGCCTAAACACAAAGTACCCTGCAGATGCTGTGGTCAAATCAACATGTACAAACAAGCTGGATGAACTCAGCAGGTCGGGCAGCATCCGTTGAAAGAAGCAGTCAACGTCTCGGGTCGAGACCCTTCCTCAGGACTGAAGAAGGAGGGAGCAGACGCCCCATAAAGATGGTGGGGGGAGGGTGGAAAACCAAACAGAGGAAAAATCAAGGGGTGGGGGAGGGGAAGCAGGGAGGGGATAGGCAGGAGAGGTGAAGAAGGAATCTAAGGGGAAAGCACTGTGGGTAGTAGAAGAAGGCAGAATCATGAGAGAGGTGATAGGCAACTAGAAGAGGAGACAGAGTGAAAGTGGAATGGGGGAAGGGAGGGGGAGGGAATTACCAGAAGTTGGAGAATTCAATGTTCATACCAAGGGGCTGGAGGCTACCCAGACGGTATATGAGGTGTTGCTCCTCCAACCTGAGTTTGGCCTCATCATGGCAGTAGAGGAGGCCATGTATGGACATATCCGAATGGGAATGTGAAGCAGAGTTGAAGTGGGTGGCAACTGGGAGATCCTGTCTGTTGTTGCGGATGGAGCAGAGGTGCTCGACGAAGCGGTCCCCAATCTGTGTCGGGTCTCGCTGATGTAGAGGAGGCCGCACCGGGAGCAACGGATGCAATAGATTACCCCAACAGACTCACAAGTGAAGTGTTGCCTCACCTGGAAGGACTGTTTGGGGCCCTGAATGGTGGTAAGAGAGGAGGTGTAGGGACAGGAGTAGCACTTGCGCTTACAGGGATAAGTACCAGGTGGGAGATCTGTGGGGAGGGATGTGTGGACCAGGCAGTCACAGAGGAAACGATCCCCGTGAAAAGCAGAGAGGGGTAGAGAGGGAAAGATGATCTTCACCTCTCTTGCCTATCCCCTCCCTGCTTCCCCTCCCCTACCCCTTGATCTTTCCTCTGATTGGGTTTCCACCCTCCCCCCAACCTTCTTTATGGGGCGTCTGCCCCCTCCTTCTTCAGTCTTGACGAAGGGTTTCGGCCCGAAATGTTGACTGCTCATTTCAACAGATGGTGCCCGACTTGCTGAGTTCATCCAGCTTGTTTGTATCTGCTTGAACCTAGCCCCTTCTTAACTTCAATGTATAATATTTTAATTCTCTACCAGACCTCCCGTCAGCATCTGGCACTCCAGATAGAGAGCTTATCCAGCCTCTCGTGACAGCACATGCCCTCTAAACAAGTCAGCATCCTGGTAAACCTCTTCTGCACCCTCTCCAAAGCTTCAACATTCTTGTGATAATGTGGTGGGCAGAACTGTACACGTTAAGGACCTTACCCTTAACAGTGTACTGACTCCTCGCATTTACTCTACTGAGGTGCAACACGTCACATTTACCTAGGTTAAGCTCCATCTGCCATATATCAACCCATTCCTGTAACTGATCAATATTGTATTGTATTCTTTGCCAGTCTTCTACACTGTCCACATCTCTACCAATCTTGGTATCACCCACAAATTTACTAACCCACCCATCTGCATTTTCACTTATATATAGTACATCACAAACAGCAGAGGTCCGAGCAGAAATCCCTGTGTAGATCTACTAATTACAGACCTCCAATTCAAAAAAGTCCAATTAACCATTACCCTTTGTCTTCTATGCACAATCCATTTCTGAATCCAAACAGTCAATTTGCCATGGATCCCATGTATCTTAATGTTCTGGATTAGCCTCCCATGAGTGACTTTGTCAAACGCCTTACTAAAATCCAAGTAGACAACATCCACTGCCCTACCCTTATCAATCTCTCTTGTCACCTTGTCAAAAAAAAATCCATCAAATTGGTAAGGCATGCACGATTTGCCACACACAAAACAATGCTGGCCCTCTCTAATTAAGCTATAGTTTCCAGATATGGTCTAAAACTGCAATTCAGGAAACATCTTATGATATTTAATCTCATCAGAATATTTAATGAGGGCTTCCTGAGAGTGAGGTAGTTACATGACCTCCATAAAGTGTGGAAATTGGAGGTTTCAAGGTGAGCTGAAGGTGGTTTTGGATATTTATGGTTGGACGTGTTTTTTAACCAACAAGAGATCACTGATTCGCAATGTTTCTTTCTTCGTGGACGCTGCCTGCCCTTCTGAGAATTTTGTTATTCTAGTTTTACAGCACTCACAGTGTTTTGCTTTTGTTTGAAATTTTTTTGGATAATTTGAATGCAAATTCGGAACAATATATTTTGATGCCATTTTGTCTACAAACTTTCTGTTTTGAACTAGACTGTACCAACATTTAAATGGAATCAAAACAGCAAAAATCATTGGCTTAATACATTTAAGTAATTTCTTTGCCTCTTACCATCATGTTTAACAATGTGAACGTAATGATTTATTTAACTAACAATAATCATTAGTAGCATCATAAAACATTAGATTCAAAGCCCTGTTATTACTTCCTGATCTATAGCAGTGTAGCAGTTACCACTTCACTTTACAACACCAGCTGTAAGATTGGGGTTCAATTCCTGTCACTGTCTGTAAGGAGTAGGCTCTCCCGTTACCACGTGCATATCCTCTAGGTGCTCCTAAGTTCCAAAGATGTATGGGTTAGTGTTAGTGAGTTGCTGGAATGCTATTACTGGAAGCATGGTGACACTTGTCCAGTGCAATCTTTGCTGATTTACTTTGACACTGATGCACCATCAATAACTCTCAGAGACGTGAGGCGAAAGATAGGCTTTTATTCGCTGGATGAGAGCAGTCAGCTGCAAGAGACCATCACACAACATCCTGGAGACTGGGGGAGGAGCAGTGCCTCCAATCGCCTTTATACAGGGGTCTGTGGAAGGAGCCACAGGAACAGTCAGCAGGGGGGGGCATGTCCAGACAGGTATATGAGGTTCACCACAGACACAAACGACACATTTCACCGAATGTTTTGATGTATATGTGAGAAATAAAGCTTTATCTTTCTATTCAACTGTAGCCAGGTAAATGATGTGAAATCTATATAAACGATCAAACTGTAATATTGTTAATTCACATACAATACCTTTCTCCAGCACAGAAAGATTATTCCATTAGAAACTGAATTTTTGGTCCACTACATCCAGACATCCAACACTACATTTTGCTTATAGGCCAGTTCACTGGGGAAAATAAGTGAACTACAACATCACACACAAAATGCTGGTGGAACACAGCAGGCCAGGCAGCATCTATAAGGAGAAGCACTGTCGACGTTTCGGGCCGAGACACTTCTAACAATAATCATTAGTAGCATTATAAATCATTAGATTCAAAGCCCTGTTGTTACTTCCTGGTCTATAGTAGTGTAGACTGACCCTCTTGACGAAGGGTCTCGGCCCGAAACGTCGACAGTGCTTCTCCTTATAGATGCTGCCTGGCCTGCTGTGTTCCACCAGCATTTTGTGCGTGTTGCTTGCATTTCCAGCATGTGAACGTCGTGTGAACTAGAACATCCTTGCTTTAAGGAATCAGTCTCATTGTCTACTCTATTTAGGAGTCATCGGGAGGTGAATTCCATCTCCCCAGACAGGCGGCTGCCCGAGCTCGAAGGTGACATCTCAATTGTCCACTGCCTTCTGAGATGTAGGTTAAAGAGCTCGTGCAAGATGGTGGAAGGGGGGTGAGGTTGGGAAGCAGTCACGAACCTCAGGCAGGAAATCAAGGGGATGGGGAAAATTAGAAAAGGAAAAATCAAGGGAGAAGAAATTTAAGAACAACATTAGGAAAGGTAGAGGCCAATCTGGAAGGGGATGGGTTATTCAACACAGCATTTCTTAATGCTCCCCGACCACCCCATGCAAAGAATCAGTTTGAGTGGGTCCATCCTATAGACAGGTTAATACTATGTTGATTCTTGGAACCACAGAGCCTGATATCTCATGCACAGACTCTAAGATCTTATTCGGTACTACTTATCTGCAAAAGAGCAGGACCTGCAAATGAACATTAAGGCTTCAGGGAAAATGGAATCAGTACCCCCCCTCCCAACCCCCAGAAGGGGCCATGTAATCCATTTCTGGTTGCTCAGCTTCCGCGAGGGCTACTTCTTGGTTAAAGTTGCAACTTCTTCATTCCATTCATGTCAGGAAGTTATCAACTACAGAAACTTCAATGGGGAAACAATGCCAGTGTCAGGACAATCACCATAGTAAGTGCGCAAACTAACTTCCCAACAGCTAGGACCCCTGCCAGAAAAAGCTGCAAGTGTTTTAAAATGTACAATACATTTTTAATGAAAAACAGACTGAAAAAATGCATTTTTCTTACTCAGTTTTCAGGTTATGCTTGAAAACAAAAACTGCGATTTGAGTTCTTCTATTATACATAGATTTATTTATGGAAACCTTTCATTGATTGTGATAGACAAGTACTTACGAGAGGGAAAGCTGTAAATAACATAATATTTGGGGAGCAATGAGAGGATTTCAGCATCCAACTTCATTATTATCAGCCTTTTCTCCATAAATTAATGGCCTTCCTCTGCCTAAAGACTTTTCCTAACATGGCTGACTACCCACAGATAAGTGGCATCTAACTAATGAACTAATTGTGTGTTCAAATCACAACATAGGCCTGTGATAATTGGCCCAGACCTGTTTTAGAATAAACAATCTGTTTAATAAAAAGTCTTTCCAATAATCATGAAATGCCAGCCTGAAGCTTTCAGTAATTTTTTTGGGAGGTGGGGGCGGGGGGGAAGCATGCTGACTGTTTTCTGTGTTGATCAGATTATTTCAAATGTCATATTAAATGTCAGAATAAAGATTTGGTTTGTCAATGGTGGAATTTTTTTAAAGAGTCAAATAAAACACATCTGTTCAATCAGATCGTTCTTGCCAAATGTGATCCAGAAAGGAAGTCAAGGAAGATGGCTTTGATAGCAAATTAGACAGTACAGTCACAAAACTAAATAGTAAAGTTTGTAAAAGAGACTAGTCTTGAAGTTTAAGCACCGTGACTCACAAAATATAAATCAAAGAACAACAATAAGGACAATCAATGCCTCACTTAGCAATGATACCAGGCTGATCTTGCAGTGCAAATGGCATGGCACCGACTCTGAACAAAATTTTAGCAGAAATGCTAATCAGAACACTTTGGCCAAGAGTTCAATCACAGGGCTCCCTTCAGATTTATATTACAGGACCAATGTCCCTTCAAGAAAACTGTTTTACCTCAATTATATTTCAAGCAACATCACATAAAATCTAGCTTTAATATTCCATTGCACACATTATTGTGAAAATTCCACCACCTGTCTGTTGTCCCAGCTCTTGGTCCCATATTTCATTGGCCAGTGACACAATGAAGTGAGGACTGCTGACTGATGGGACGTCTGCTGCAGCCTGCATCAATTGCCCAACAATTTCTTTCACACGGGCAGTAGTGGTTAGGGTTAGGACAGGACCAATGAAGGTCTAACAACAAAGTTTGTCACATCAATCACCAAGGAAGCTGAAGCGTTTAACCATGTTCCAGTTTTGGCCCTGTGGCCACTGGATTCAAAACTTCAGCCAAACTTTGTTTCCCATATTTATTAACACATGTCTGGTTTTGGTAACCTTAACTTAAATCTTGAATAGCTTTGAATGCACTTCGCGATTTGCTTTTTTATTATTTAAGGGACATGATTTGTTAACTCAATGTAAGTACTTCTTTAGGTCATGCAGTTTATTCAGGATTTATTGTGTTGTATTACGTGGTTTGTTATTTATGTGCTGTGTTGTATGACATGGCTGATCATGGTCTTTCCATGACCATGATTGTTCTTGGCCAATTTTCCCACAGAAGTGGTTTGCCACTGCCTTCTTCTGGGCAGTGTCTTTACAAGACGGGTGACCCCAGCCATTATCAATAGTCTTCAGAGATTGTCTGCCTGACATCAGTATCCACTTGTGCATCAGCTGCTCATACAACTATCCCCCACCTGCTCCCATGGCTTCACATGACCCAGATCGATTGGTTAACAAACCAAGTTTTGTGATTACTTATCTTCTCATTGCATAATCTCCAATCCACTTTCATTTTACATATTTGTATCACCAAACAGCCTCATTATCCAGGTCTCTATGGAGTTAAGTTTCATGAATTTGCCTTAGAACATCAAATTTTCATACTTTCCTATCTGTTTCAGAAGTCCTCTTAATAGAGACAGTCAACTAGGTTCACGAGAGCATCTCAGACCAAACCAAAATATCGTGCACTACTACTGACAGTTAATGTTTGGCTTTTCAATTTAACTCAGTGAAGCACTGCAGGAGAAGAAACTGTTTCCTGGATTATGAGGTAAGTGAAGGAAATCGGCCCTTACTTAAAGCTTCATCATCAACCCCATGATTTCTAAACAGTGGAGAACCCTCATATTAGTATATTTTTTACCATGGAATTTTCTAGTTGTATTCAGTTTCAGTACAGAACCATTATTAACTGGCCCCTAAGCACATTTCTCTGGGTAATCACAAAAAAAATCTAAATAAATCAGCAGCTCATTTAAAAAATCACACAGCTTCTTTCCCAATGGCTCAATTTAATATTAGAGAATGCATACAATGTACAACCTGAAATTCTTAATCTCCGTAGACATTGTCAGTTTTGTACTGCACACATCCCTGATTTCCCCCTCTGTTGCCTAAAAAGGTACTTGTTCTATATTTGTAAAAGCAAAGAGTTTATGGACGATATTGTGATAGCTAATGAATTGGATCTGGAGTAGGTGGTATGTCTGGCTTTATGGGCAGTGGTCCTAAAACCACAATTTATTCAGAAAACAAAATTTGCTTAAAGAGCAGAGGAAACAGGAGTCAGGATACAAAAATAAATAGCAGCTTCTCCTAACAAAAGCTGGGTGATTTCAGTAGAAAAATACTGTGAGTATAAGATAATTACACACACAGTGTGCATATGAAATTAATCTCAATCATTTCCAGCAATCAGCCAGCAGATTTGATTGACGGGGAGCTGTTCAGTCCACCCACTCTGCCTAGGAGCAGCGTTGTTACGATATGCACATTGTGTGAACTGATCAATTTCCCTCTCTGTGATGATCTTCCGTCAATTAGCTTTCTGAGACTGGTGACAGATAAGGTTACTTCGTGAAATGCATTAAGCCATTCTTGTGCATGACAAGACCTCATAAAATGTAAACAGAAATCATTGACTGCTGCTGCTAAGTTAACAAATTTCACAACACATGCCAGTGATAATAAACCTGATTCTGATTCTGATACCCAGCAGGATAGTGAACAAGGGGAAAACAGATTTTGTCCTTGTGAAAAGGCTTGGCATGCTGAGATGGCAAAGGTCCCTACCTTTACATCAAGTTTCGGTTCATTACCCAAAAGTTCTGAGTTAAAGTTCAAAGTTCAGATGTCAAAGTACATATATGTCACCAAATATAACACTGAGATTCATCTTCCTGCAGGTATCTTCAGCAAATCTATAGAATAGTAGCTAATACAATGACAATGAAAGATCAACCAGAGTGCAGAAGACAACAAACAGTGCAAATGCAAATATAAATAAATATTGAGAACATAAGATAATGAGGTAAAGAGTCATTAAAGTCCCTGAAGGGTCTTGGCCAGAAACGTCGACTGTGCTCTTTCTCCATAGATGCTGCTTGGCCTGCTGAGTTCCTCCAGAATTTTGTGTGTGTCAGTGAGATTACTGGTTGTGGGAACATCTCAATGATGGGGCACGTGAGTGTAGTTATTCCCCTTTATTCATGAGCCTGATGGTTGAGGGGTGGTAACTATTCTTGAATCTGGTGGTGTGAGCCCTGAAGCTGCTGTGCCTTCTACCTGATGGGTGGTGGAGATCTCCGATGGCGGATGCTGCTTTCTCCTGACGGTGGTTCATGTAGATGTGCTCAGTGGTTGGGCAGGCTTTGCACATGACCGACTGGGCCATATCCACTACGTCTTGTAGGATAACAACAGGTTAACACCAAGCTGTGATACCTTAGGCAGAATTTAGTCTTACAGTGATGCAGATAGAGTGATTTTCCTGAGCAATTATAATCTGAAGTGAACGCTGTTTAAATACAATAGAAGGTAATTCTGTGCACTAAGTAATCCATGTAGCTGATTTGGCTCTTCATGCTAATCAGCAGTCAGCCATAGGATATGGCACACAGTTTGTTTGATTCAGTGATCCCAAAAGGCACTGCTCTACCCATCTTCAAGAGCCAGGAAATGACAGCATGACATTTTGAAATCCACACACTGTGACCTCCATCTGTAAATCCATCACTTCATAAGGCTCTGTGCAACAGCAAGACAGCCAGGAATCAGGTGTGAGGATCACCATATCAAACAACCAACTAGCACCATTTCTTTTAAAGGCTGCGCATAGACTCTCTGCCTTTTACTGATTTGCAGTGCAGTGGCAGAGAGACTTGCTAATTTAATATTCACTTCCAGAGAAGAGAACTCCTAGTTTATTAAACTGTTTCCAAAGTTTGTTTTATTTTTTAAAAAATAGATAAGAGGAAAATTGTCGACATTGACAAAATAGATCAAAGCATTAAAAGAATTTTCCAAAAATGTAAAATAAATTATAAAAATACATTTCATTCAATCATTTTCAGAACAGTTTGCTGCTTCCAAAAGACACAGGCACAATGCATAAATTGTGTCAGTGAAATGGGGGGGAGGGGGAGAATAAACTGACTTACATTGATACAGCACTTACAAGGCGGCAAGACAGCATAACCGGTTAACGGTGTCAGCAATTACTAACCAGGTTCAGTTCCCACTGCTGTCTATAAGGAGTTTGTACATTCTCCCCGTGACCGTGTAGGTTTCCTCTGGGTGCTCTGGTTTCCTCCCACAGTCCAAAGACGTACCCGATAATAAGGGTTAGTAAGTGTGGGCATGCTATATTTTATAGAATACAGTGTAGGGAAGTGTATGTGTTCTGCCCTTCGGATAATGCATTTATCTTTTTCTATGTGATGCAGCACATTCAGTTTTTATTTTACTGAGCAGTTTCTGATCTGTATTAGGTCACCTACTGTGCAGCCAGGAAATAGTAAGTAGAAAGGCACATTGGCTGGTGGGAGGCCAGAGGTTTATGTTAGGAGCGAAAGAAGTTTCTACCTAAGGCCATCCTGTTGCTTCCCGAGCAGAAGTGATGCTTTTTTTACTCTTTACTCTCTATGCCATGCCATCGACGGCAATAAAACCAAGGAGCTAGGACATTATACCCTGACTCTCACGTCATTTTTGAGTAGTATTTGGCTGACTGTCTATTTGATGTTTAGAAAAATCAGCAAGGGCGGAATGGTATGATCCTGCACTTCGGTAGGAAGGAATAAAGGCGTAGGCTATTTTCTAAATCTGGAGCAATTTCAAAAATCAGAGGTACCAAGGGACTTGTCAGTCCTTGTTTAGGATTCCCTGAGGGTCAAATTATAGGTTGAGCCAGCAGCAAGGAAGGCAAATGTGATGTTAGCCGTCATTTTGAGAAGACTAGAGTATAAAAACAGGGATGTAATGCTGAGGCTTTATAAGGCAGTGGTCAGATAAGGGTCCTGAGATTATATCCACATTACTTCAAGAAAGGATGTGCTGCAATTAGAGGGGGGATCCTGGGAACGAAAGGGTTAACGTACAAGGAGCATTTGATGTCTTCGTGCCTGTACTCACAGGTGTATAGAAGAATGAGGTGGGGAGGAGGATCTCATTGAAACCTACTGAATATTGAAAGGCCTTGCTAGAGTGGATGTGGACGGGATGTTTCCTATCGTGCAGGAGTCCAACACCAGAGGGCACAGCCTCAGAAAAGAAGGATCTCTTTTCTGAGAAGGAGGAGGAATTTCATAAACCAGTGGGTGGTGAATCTGTGGAATTCATTGCCACAGACGGCTGTGGCGGCCAAGTCATTGAGTATATTTAAAGTGTAGGTTGATAAGGTCAATTAGTAAGGGTGTCAAAGGCCACAGGCGGGGGTGTGTAAAGCAGGTGAATGGGGTTGAGCAGGATAATAAAAAGGCCACCATGGAATGGCAGAGAAGACTCAGTTCAGTTTATTGTCATTTAGAAACCACAAATTGCAATGCAGTTAAAAAATGAGACAACGTTCCTTCAGAATGATATCACAAAAGCACATGACAAAACAGACTACATCAGAAAATCCACATAACATATGACAATCCCCAATCCAGAGTCCGGAGAGGCTGCTGCGTATTACTATCGCGCTACCATCTTAGCGCGTTCCCCGGAAAGGAGCTCCAAATCCACAAGACAAAACAAGACTACCCAAGTCAAGTAGAGTCAAAACTCGATAGGCTGGATAGCCTAATTCTGTTCCCATGTCTAACGGTCTTTTATGGCTTCAATTCCTCACCAGAAACGTTACAGACAATAAAGCAGATGGAGTAGCTGGAATGCAGAAGCACAGTGGAAAAGAAGCACACAACACACTCTGACAAACAGCAAATATTGCAGTTTTAGCTCCTCAACCCTGGACCCCTCAAGAAGAAGAGTTATGGCACATTCAACAGCAGTTTAGGCTTTAGTATTAAGAGTTTCCTCTGGAGTTGAATGCTTGCTTTTCTTCTGCTTTTGGAGATCAACAACACTGTGAACCGTTGACTTGTGTTAAATTAAAGAAGGCGTGCCAGTTAATCGTCAGTAACAGAGAAAATAAAATCATTCAGGCCAGATAAAAACCCCATGTTCACTGGTTCAAACTTCCACTCCATCTGATAGTAAGCAGGTTAACTCCAGATCTAGACAATCTTGGCCAATGTCATTCACTCTACCCTTTTCAACTGGACATCATTCAAAATATTGCAGTTAATCTCCTAATTCACATTTAGCTCCTGGTATCCATCACTCAACACTCACTGTCTTACATTAGCTCCTAGTTCAGCCACAACATGATTTAAAGATTCTCCCACTTGTTTTCAATCCTCCCTTGGTTTTACCTATTCTCACTATGGTTATCTCCTCTGGTCCAACACGTCTCTGAGATATCTGAGCGCCTCCTTTCCCAATCCTTTGATCATTCTCTGGTTCAACCCCTCACTACTCATTGTAGGAGCCATACATCAGTTCTCTATTTGCTTTATGTTCTGTGTTGTGCTTTTATTATGAATGGGGGGGTGGGGAGGCGTGGTAAAAGTGAAGGGAATAAGTTATGTATTCTTGCTTACATTGTGCAAGTTTGAGGCTTGGGACCGATGGAGGTCATATCTTTGCTGACCACTTAAAAATTGTACGTTTGCTAATAAAGGATCAAAATAAAGGAATTCAACTCTTTGGAACAACTGTTTCATTGGAGCTGAGGGAGCACCATGCAAGTACAACAGCTCCATGGTGATCGCAGGCTCGAGGCAATTGTTTTGACTTTGGATTAGTTTGTGCTGCTACGACAACCTCAAGCACTGGGATTCTCCTCAAAACCTCTCCTCTTCCTTCTTGACTAATATCAAACTACTGCTGGAGATCGGCAGGATCAGTAGGCAAAACAACAGTCAATGTTTCTGTCGACACCCAGGGTCCTCAGATGAAATGTTGACCATTCCTTTGCCTGCACAGATGTCACTTCACTTGCCGAGTTCCTCAAACTTTCTTTCTTTTCAAAGTTCAAAATTCAAAGTAAATTTATCATCAAATTATGCATATGTTACCATACATGACCATGAGATTCATTTTCTTGCAGGCACTTACAGGGCAAAAAAATACAGTAACACTTATGAAAAACTATACATAAACAGACAAAGGCTAATGAACAGCCAATGTGCAAAAGGAAAACTAACTGCAAATAAGCAATAAAAACACTAAGAACATGAGTTGTAAAGAGTCTTTGAATCAGTTCAGAGCTGTAGTGATTGAAGTACCCCCACACCAGTTCAGAAGCCTGATGGTTGTAGAAGTTCCAGTGTCTGAAGTTTCATGTCTCCACTTCTTCAATGTTATCTTATCTGACTCCTTAAAATTTGGCCAAGATGTTAAAGGTTCCATCTAAGTATAATAAACGAGAGACCAGGGATGCTAGAAATCTAGTCCTCCAGCTGCTCCGATTTCCTCCCACACTCCAAAGACGTACTGGCTAGGGTTAATAAATTGTGGGCATGCTATGTGGGTGCCAGAAGCTTGACCACACTTGTAGACTGCCCCAGACCAGCATATCTCGGACTGTGTCGGTCATTAACGCAAACAATGTGTTTCACACAATGTTTTGATGTACGTATGACAAATAAAGCTCATCTATAATCTTTACATCTTTAATGCTGGAAGAACTCAGTAGGTCAGGGAGCATCCGTGGAGGAAAATGGACAGTCAATAATCTGTGTCAGGACCCGTCATCAAGGTTTGAAAAGGACAGTCAATGTTTTGGGCCTTGAAGGGTCTCGACCGAAAATGTTGACTCCATTTCCCTCCATTGATGCTGCCTGACCCGGGACTGGAAGTCCCTACAAAGGACTGTGAGAACAGCTGAGAGGATCATAGGGGTTGCATTAACATCCATCGTGGTCATTTATCAGGAGTGCAGTGTACGCTGGGTCCTTAGTGTTATTAAGAATCCCACCCATCCATCCTGCATCCTCTTTGCCTTCCTACCATCAGGGAGGAGACCCTGATGCATAAATACAAGAACAGTAAGGATGGGAAGCAGGTTCTTCCCTCAGGCCATTAGGCTTCTGAACTCCCTGCCGCATCACATTCAAAGCGTCACTGGTTAATCTGTTCCATACTTAATTTATGCACTTTAGTTTGTTATTTATGTGTGATTAATCTGTAGATGTTATCCTTACCTTCATAAGTTATTGGGTTCTGTGTACTACGCCCTGGCTCAGAGAAACATTGTCTCATTTCTATATATTTCATATGGTTACAGTACATAGATTATATTCATGTATATAATTAAATGACAATAAACTTCTCTCGACTTTGTGGGATGCTTCATATAAATTCTATTTTTATGGATAATCCTGCTAGCAAGCAACTCCAAATAATCTCCGAGCTATATGAAATGGGTTTGTCTCAGTTAAACAGATGGGATCAGAGGAGAATGTTCTAAGGTACCGAAAAGAGAAAGAGACAAAGAAGTACAGACAAATACAATGAAGGATGGATAATGATTATGCTAACCATAATCATTTTCACAACATATGCCCATTAATGACATCAATCTCTGCATACCATGTCTGCAAAACGTGTTCTCAATTCTCATGAGTAACAATTTCCTGTGCTATAACTCAGGATAAATGAGATAATATTATATGCAGAATGCTAAACTCTACATAGGACCCTTACTGTATCTGAACAAAGGCACATGTAAACAAACCAGCCTGTTCCAAGGAAACAGAAATAACTCAGCCCAGATGACATTTTGCATTCCTGCATGTGAAACAATGCTCAACCCTGGCACTCTGCATAAGGAGCACTTGTGGGACATGAATTTTCATTGTGTTAATAGCGAAAAGCTTCACATGCACAATGCACAATATTTGTGAACTTTGGAATTTGCAAGGAAGCTTCTCATATACAGGGCACTGACTGTTGGGTATTAGATTCCAAAATGAAACCATGATTCATTTGAAACTATAATGAGTTTCTGAATTCTTTGGGGTGAAAGGCAGCGGTGAAGAGAATTCCACAAACACGGTGACCAAAAACATAAACACGAGAAGTTCCGTGGATGCTGGAAATACAAAGCCACATACGCTATGTGCCTGCAGGTCAGGCAGCATCCATGAAAATGAACAAAGACATGATATTTCGGGCTGAGACCCTTCTTCAGGACCGGGAAGGAAGGGGAAAGACACCAGAAGGAAAAAGGTGGGAGGAGGGGGAAGGAGGATAGCTAGAAGGTGATAGGTGCAGACAGGTGGGTAGGAAAGGTAAAGGGCTGGTGAGGAAGGATAGGAGAGGAGAGTGAACCACAGGAGAAAGGAAAAGAGGAGGGGCATCATGGGGGGGGGATAGGCAAGTGAGAAGAGGTAAGAGGCCAGAGTAGGCAATAGAAGATGAGGGGAGGGGGGAGGGAATATTTTTTACTGGAAGGAGAAATCGATATTCATGCCATCACGTTGGAGGCTACCCAGATAGAATATAAAGTGTCACTCCTCCACCCCTCTGCATGTCTGAACAGAAATGGAAATTGTAATTAAAATGCTTGGACACCAGAAAGTTCTGATTTTAGCCAACGGAACAGAGGTGATTGATGAAGCGGTCCCCCAGTTTGCACCGGGTCACACTGATGTAGAGAAGTCTGCACCGGGAGCACTGGACAGAATAGACAACTCTAGCAAATGCACAGGTGGAGTGTTGCCTCACCTGGAAGGACTGTCTGGGGCCCTGAAAAGAGGTGAGGGAGGAGGTGAATAGGCAGGTGTAGCACTTTACCGCTTGCAGGGGTAAGTACCAAGAGGGAGAACAGCGGGGAGGGATGAATGGAGAAGGGGATCCGTGCGGAAAGCAGAGAGGGGGGAGTTAAAGATGTGCTTGGCGGTAGTCTCCCTTTGGAGAATGATGTGTTGGATGCAAAGCCACATGGGGTGCTAGAGATGGACAAGAGGAACTCTATCAGTGTTAATGGAGAGAAAATGGGGTGAGCATGGTTGCGGATCCGGGAAATAGAGGAGATGCAGGTGAGGGTAGCATCAATGGTGGAGAAAAGGAAACACTGTCCTTTGCAGAAGAAGGACATTTCTGATGTACTGGAAAGGAAAGCCTCATTCTGGGAACAGATGCAGTGGAGACAAAGGAACTGAGAAATAGACAATAGGTGCAGAAGTAGACCATTCGGCCCTTTGGGCCAGCACCACCATTCTGGGATCATGGCTGATCATCTACTATCAATAACCGGCTCCTGCCTTGTCCCCATATCCCTTGATTCCCCTATCCATAAGATACCTATCTAGCTCCTTCTTGAAAGCATCCAGAGATTTGGCCTCCACTACCTTCCGAGAGTGCATTCCAGACCCCCACAACTCTCTGGGAGAAGAAGTTTTTCCTTAACTCTGTCCTAAATGACCTACCACTTATTCTCAAACCAAGCCCTTTGGTACTGAACTGTCACAGCATCTGGAACATACTTACTGCCTCTATCTTGTCCAATCCCTTAATAATCTTATATGTTGCAATCAGATCCCCTCTCAATCTCCGTAATTCCAGCGTGTACAAGCCCAGTCTCTCTAACCTCTCCGCGTAAGACAGTCCGGACATCCCAGGAATTAACCTCGTGAATCTACGCTGCACTTCCTCTGCAGCCAGGATGTCCTTCCTTAACCCTGGAGACCAAAACTGTACACAATACTCCAGGTGTGGTCTCACCAGGGCCCTGTACGAATGCAAAAGAAATTCCTTGCTCTTGTACTCAATTCCCTTTGTAATAAAGGCCAACATTCCATTAGCCTTCTTCACTGCCTGCTGCACTTGCTCATTCACCTTCAGTGACTGATGAACAAGGACTCCTAGATCTCTTTGTATTTCTCCCTTACCTAACTCTACACCATTCAGATAATAATCTGCCTTCCTGTTCTTACTCCCAAAGTGGATAACCTCACACTTATTCACATTAAACGTCATCTGCCAAGTATCTGCCCACTCACCCAGCCTATCCAAGTCACCCTGAATTCTCCTAACATCCTCATCACATGTCACACTGCCACCCAGCTTAGTATCATCAGCAAACTTGCGATGTTATTCTCAATGCCTTCATCTAAATCGTTTATGTAAACCATAAACAGCTGAGGTCCCAATACCGAGCCCTGTGGCACCCCATTAGTCACCACCTGCCATTCCGAGAAACATCCATTCACCGCTACCCTTTGCTTTCTATCTGCCAACCAGTTTTCTATCCATGTCAATACCTTCCCCCCAATGCCATGCACTCTGATTTTATCCACCAATCTCCTAAGTAGGACCTTATCAAATGCCTTCTGAAAATCGAGGTACACTACATCCACTGGATCTCCCTTGTCTAACTTCCTGGTTACGTCCTCGAAAAACTCCAATAGATTAGTCAAGCATGATTTTCCCTTGGTAAATCCATGCTGGCTCGGCCCAATCCTATCACTGCTATCTCGATATGCCACTATTTCATCTTTTACAATGGACTCTAGCATCTTCCCCACTACTGATGTTAGGCTGACAGGATGATAGTTCTCTGTTTTCTCCCTCCCCCCTTTCTTAAAAAGTGGGATAACATTAGCCATTCTCCAATCCTCAGGAACTGATCCTGAATCTAAGGAACATTGGAAAATGATTACCAATGCATCTGCAATTTCCAGGGCCACCTCCTTTAGTACCCTAGGATGCAGACCATCTGGACCTGGGGATTTGTCAGCCTTCAGTCCCATCAGTTTACTTATCATTGTTTCTTTCCTAATGTCAATCTGTTTCATTTCCTCTGTTACCCTATGTCCTTGGCCCATCCATACATCTGGGAGATTGCTTGTGTCTTCCCTAATGAAGACAGATCTAAAGTACTTATTAAATTCTTCTGCCATTTCTCTGTTTCCCATAACAATTTCAACCAATTCATTCTTCAAGGGCCCAACATTGTTCTTAACTATCTTCTTTCTCTTCACATACCTAAAAAAGCTTTTGCTATCCTCCTTTATATTCCTGGCTAGCTTGCCAGGAATGGCTAGCTACCTCATTTTTTCTCCCCGTATTGCCTTTTTAGTTAAGTTCTGTTGTTCCTTAAAAATCTCCCAATCATCTGTCCTCCCACTCACCTTAGCTCTTTTTTTTTCCTTTTTTTTAATGCTATGCAATCTCTGACTTCCTTTGTCAACCATTGTGGCCCCTTTCCCCCCTTTGAATCCTTCCTTCTCCGGGGGATGAACTGATTTTGCACTTTGTGCATTATTCCCAAGAATACCTTCCGTTGCTGTTCCACTGTCTTTTCTGCTAGGCTATCCGTCCAGTTAAGCTCCTCCCTCATGGCTCCATAGTTTCCCTTGTTCAACTGCAACACTGACACCTCCGATCTGCCCTTATGCTTCTCAAATTGCAGATAAAAACTTATCATATTATGGTCACTACCTCCTAATGGACTAACAGTTTTACAGAAGACAGGGTGGGAAGTGGTATAGTCGAGATAGATGTGGGAAATGATAGGTTTATAAAAGATGTTGGTTGACAGTATGTCTCCAGAGATGGAGACAAAGAGATAGAGGATGTGGAGGGAGTGTGATAAATGGACCATGTGAATTTAAGGGCAGGGTGAAAGTTGGAGGCAAAACTGATGAAATTGAAAAACTCAGTATGCGTGCATGAAGCAGCACCAATGCTATCGTCAATCTAGTAGAGCACGAATTGGCAAGCATTAATGGAGAGGGGCTTGGACCATGGACTGTTCTACAGAGCCAATGAAAAGCCTGGCATTGCTGGGGCTCATGTGGATGCCCATGGCTATCCCTTGGGTCTGGAGTAAATGAGAGAAGCTAAAGGAAAAATGGTTCAGAGTGAGGACCAGTTCTGCCAGGTGGAGGAGAATAACTGGTTGGTTCTTTTACAAAGAAAGAAATGGAGAGTTTTACGGAACTTCTTGATGGGAGATAGAAGTGAATAGGGACTGGACATCCATTGGGAAAATGTGCTGGAAAGAGACTGAACCAAGGGGGATAGAATAGAGTTGAGGTACAAGAACACAAGTTCAGTGGGGTAGGAGCAGACAGAGACAGTGAGCCTACCCAAACAATTGGGTTTGTGGATCTTGGATGGGAAGCAGAGCGGGGTAAGGGAACTATGAGTTTGGTGGCAGTGGATAGGAATTCTCCAGAGTTGATGTAGTCAGTGATGGTGTTGGAGACCGTTTTCTGATGGTCTGGAGTGGGGTCCTCTCCAAGGAATAGGGAAGAAGAGGTATCTGAGAGATACCACCTTCCCTCAGCAAGGTAGAGGTCAGTCTACCACAATACAACAGCACCCCTTTTGTGTGTGGGTTTGATGGCGAGGTTGGGATTGACACGGAGAGAGTGTAGAGTGGTAAGGTTCGAGGAGGAGTGAGGAGGGCAGAAGCTGAGCCGGTCGATGTCTCAGCAGCAATTAGAGATGAAAAATTCCCCCGCAGACTGAGAACCCACATGGGGCGACCAAGAAGGTGAGGAGGGTTGCAAACGGGAGGAGGGATCATGGGTGCAGGGTGGAGAATTCTTGCTGAAGAATGGTTTAACAGCACGACAGTAGGCTTATTCACCCAGGAAATTGTGGCAACTGTATGAGCTGCAGGCCATCCTCATTCTATAAACATATCTTTTTAAATACCCAATGAGAATGGTGAAGTGATGTTGATAAATAAAACACTCGTTTTGTTTTGAACTGTCTGAACCAAAGCACATACAGGCAAAACTGAATGTATTTTAATGGGAACCAATATTACAGCATACAAATTAGCAATTGATAAACAGAGTATATATGTTGCAATAAAACATTATAAAATGAGACTTTTCATGGACTTTGCCTTGTACTATTGTACTGCAATTGTAAGGATATGACTTTAATCAGTATTTCATCCTGAGTGATAGAACTCTGCAAATTTTTCTGATAGGTATCTTTTGTACCAGATATTTTAATGCTGTAATCAACCAGTGTTCACTCACTGTTCCTCAGCCAAAAAATAAAAATGTATTTAAAGATCTACTACCTAACCTGGAATGGATTTAGTTGCGTCCCAGCTGGAATTCAGGAGCAGAAACAGTACAAAGCTCTGTGTTAACCAGGGACGAGGGATGATGGATCGATGTCTGCGAGACTAGACAATCTGAGCCTTATCCTGGGTTTCAATTAGTTCAAAAGCACCATTTGCTCAGTTCCACTGAGGCCTGTCAGAGGCTTCACAGTGAGTTCCTTGGCTGTCCAGTGATTCATGTTCCTCCGCAACTGTCCAACAGATTTGAAAGCTGTAGTTGCACATTAATTCCAAGAGGGAGCCCAACTCATGGCTACCACTGACAAGTTCATTGAATGCAGAGCTATATCCTGACTTTCAATATGGAGTGATAGAAGAGCCCCTTCTAAAAGCCTCAAATTAACAAAATTACTGATATATGTTGTCTAAATTGGCAGTAGGCCCTTGTTGTAAGTATTGGACAGAAGCAAGAATATAATTTGTTTTCTTCTCTAAAGCAGAATACATCAAATGCCGGTGAAACCCAGCAGATCAGGCAGCATCTATGGAAAAGAATAAACAGTCGATGTTTCTGGCCGAGACCTTTTGTCACAAATGAGAAGGAAGGGGGAAGATGCCAGGATAAAAAGGTAGGGGAGAGGAAAGAGGCAAGCTGGAAGATTTTCTTCTCTGCTTGCTTACGTGCTTTAATTTTCATCTAAGCACTTTTATTGTATTCTCCCCTATCTTATAGGTGATATTGGCTTCTTACTTCATCGGGTCAAGAAGCACCTTCGAAAGCAAAGTTTAGATTAACAATCTCTTTGCCTCCATAGGTGCTGCTTGACTGAGTTCTTGCTCCAGATTCCAGCATCTACAGTCTCCTATTGTCCTTGGGTAACTGCATTCTTTAAAACATGTGCACTTAAATGTATTTACTCTATTACTTAGGAAAACTTTGCGAGGCCACAAATGCAAACCTCTTATGCAATTGTAGCTCATGATTTGGGACTGCCTGCATAATGACTTCATAAAGATTTGTTTCTAATGTATATATTGCCTTATTGTCTGCTTTTGAGGTCATGTCATGGAAGTTTCAGTATTTTATAGACACAAACTATATAAAAGTTAAAACTTCCCTTTTGAATATTTGCATAAATGTTTACAGTTCAGTAAGTCAATCGAAGATTGTACTGACTTGCATCTATTTTATACACTCTTCATTCAATGAAAGTTTCAACATTTTTGGCTGTGCAAACAAAAGTTATTGATATTTAAACTTGCACATAGGTTAATGGCTTTTTGACATTTGGACAAAATCCATATAGGTTACTCAATTTAAAAGCAAATCACTTAAGAGCAATTTGTTTGTGCATTGATGCTTCGATTAACTAACAGTGAAATTGAGTGTGTTACATTTGTTAAATGGATTCAGGATTCGGGTAAGGGACCAGTGCATGCCGAGAGAACAGAAAGAGAAAAAAACATAACTTGAGGTGAAAAATGAAAAGTCTTTGCTTTAAAGCTGTTGAATCTCCAAAGGTTTTCAGTTTAGATGAAAGGTTATCAATGTGAAACAGCATTTCTCTTTATATATGAGATCCCTCATTCAATTAAACATTTTTAGCCTGAGGATCTGCAGAATACTTCCAACATTTTCTGCTTTCATTAGGAGATGTATATGCATCATAAAAACAAAAACTTAGTTAAATTTCCAGGCTCAGATTTGACTAAAGGACAGTCACAAATGCTGTGCTTCTGCTTAAAATGTATTTCTCTTGCTGAAATTTAGAAACAACTCCCAGAAAAATGATGGTTCTGGAAATGTATCATCTACCTTAGGTGCCAAAAGAGGTGCAATGAATTGTTGTATCTGCAAATAAAGGAACAACCACGCATTGTGGACATCTTTAACCTGCGTTCTATTAAACTGTGTCTTCACAGCAGTAAA
Organism: Hypanus sabinus; assembly: GCF_030144855.1. Classification (NCBI taxonomy): domain Eukaryota; kingdom Metazoa; phylum Chordata; class Chondrichthyes; order Myliobatiformes; family Dasyatidae; genus Hypanus; species Hypanus sabinus. The sequence goes on from NC_082718.1 coordinate 94,451,041, forward strand.
TTATTAAATTACTAAAGAAAAGGCGACAGCTACCTTCAAACAAAGTTTCTAAAATATAGAAGATCATCAGGAGATTAGGCAAAATCTGTGACGATCACAAACAAGAGAAAACCTGCAGATGCTGGATATCCAAGCAACACACACACAAAATGCTGGAGGAACTCAGCAGGCCAGGCAGCATCTATGGAAAAGAATAGAGTCAATGTTTCCATTGATGCTACCTGGCCTGCTGAGTTCCTCCAGCATTTTGTCCATGTAGATTTAACAATTCTCTTCAAAGACTTTTTGCAGACTGAAGGTGTACTGCTGAGGTTTTATAAGGCAATGGTCCGACCACACTTGGGGTATTGTGGGCCATTTTGGGCCCCGATCTATGAAAAGATGTGCTGGCATTGGAAAGTGAACAGAGGAGGTTCACAGGAATGATTCAGGGAATGAAAGAGCTGGTGTATGAGGAGCAGTTGATGGCTCTGGTCTGTACTTGCTGGAGTTTAGAAGAATGAGGGGAGTTCTCATTGAAAGATATTGAATATTGAAAGGCCTAGATAGAGTGGATATGGAGAGGATGTTTACTATAGTGGGGTAGCCTAGAACCAGAGGATACAGCCTCAGAGTGACATCAGTCTAGAAGAGAGTTGAGGAGGAATTTCTGTAGCCGAGTCATTGAGTACATTTAAAATGGTTGATAGGTCCTTGATTAGTCAGTGTGTCAAAGGTTACAGGGAAAAGGAGGGAGAATAGGGTTGTGTCAGTCTCCAGTATCTTAATGCTCTTTTGATTTCTGTGAGATATATTTATCTGTATGTGGAGTCAAGAAAATCGGTAGATACCCCCACCCCATCAATCCATACATTGTATGCAATTATGGTCATGATGACAAAGTAGCTACGATATTAAAAGGCTAATATTTCTGAGGCCTGGATTAAAAAGGCAGAAGTCTGAGCTTAAGTTCCCTGCTATACTGTTTAGGTTCAGATACTGAGATACACTCTAGGATGTGATGTGACACATCGGTGATGTAACCCAGGGTTATCAGGCATCTTGGATCTTTCAACATAGACACCCTTGCCCCGGCAACTTAACTGGGTTGATCAAAACCTGGCTTGTGTCCCAGCAGCAAATAATTGCGAATTTGTTTAAAAGTAAGATTTTTATTTTAAAAATCACCTGCTTCATTAATATTCTTCAGGAGAGGAAGTCCGTCATCTTTATGCATTTTTGGCATATCCACTGCCAGACTCAGCAATGTATAGGCCACTTAAAGTGGGCAAATGTGTTATCCAGATGGGCTAATACTCCTGCTCCAGAGGACTTTTCAATATTTGCTTTAGGAACACCTGGAGACTGGTATCTAAAATGGGAGAGTTGCTCCCACAGACTAGTCCAGCAGATATCTGATGTAATTATCGCTGGAGACCAATAGGGTGGATTCCTCCATCACAAGTCATGTATGTGGCAATACAGAGGCAGCCTGGCTCTTATCAATAATGTGAGGCAAAAGCACCTCCTGCAATTTTAGTTCCCTCTCCTTCCCTCTCTTTTATTCCATGGCTATCCACTCTCCCATCCTCAATCTGCTCCTGATTGCCACAGATCCCCTATAAAGGGCCACTTTACTGTGCCACACCTTTCCTAGTCTACAGCGTATATTTCAGGTGGTTGTTGACAGCTGCACAATTAAAGAATCTGTTCATTCAGCCATCGTCCAGTTTCTGACAGAGGCAATAGATATTTATCACACATCAACTACCCTTTCTCAGCATCTTTGGACAGGCTTAAGTACAGAGTGATAAGATGACAGTGATGTACTTCTGACTTACCCATAAAAATTTGTATCTGCTTTCAACTTCAGTTCCAATACTCTTGTATATGCCAGAACTAATATTTCACATTTAATGTAAAGCACAAAATACTTGCTATTTATCTAATTATTGGCCCTCTAATTGAGTCACAGATACAACACAGAAACAGGCCCTTTCGCCCTATAATAGTTAATGATTACTGCTGGCTCAAAGGGCCAAAGGGGTTCCCAACCTTTTTTATGCCAAGGACCCCCACCATTAACCGAGGATTCCGTACACCCCCAGGACTAATTCGACATTAATCATACTTTCTCTTCAACTCGCCCCTCACTCCTAGAATCAATCACCCATCTACACCACGGGCAACTTACAGCAGTCAATTAACCAACTTGCCCACATTTCAGAGAAAACCAGAGTGCACGAAGAACAGGGAGGAAACACGAGTAGGTACAGGGAAAAAGCGCAAACACCATGCACACAGCACCCAAGGTTAGGAATGAACCCATGTCTCTGGCACTGCAAGGCAGTGGGTCTACTAGTCGCCCCACTGTACTGCCCCTAAATAAACCTGTATTTGAATTTCAGAGAGCTTCCTGAACCATTGATTATTGATACATATGGGCATTCTTATGCTCAAAGTTCAATATTCAAGTTCAAAGTAAATTCTGTTATCAGAGGACATGTATGTCATGACATATAACTTTGAGATTCATTTTCCTGCAGGCATATTCAGCAAATCTATAGAATAGTAACTACAACAGGATCAATGAAAGATCAAGTACTGTGCAGAAGACAACAAACTGTGCAAATGCAAGAATAAATAAAGAGAACATGAAATAACAAGATAAAGAGTCCTTAAAGTGAGATCATTGGTTATAGGAATATCTCAATGGATAGCTAAATGAGTGTAGTTATCCCCTTTTGTTCAAGAGACTGATGGTTGAGGGGTAGTAACTGTTCTTGAATCTGGTGGTGCAAGTCCTGAGGCTCTTGTACCTCCTACCTGATGGTAACAGTGAGAAACGAGCACAACCTGGCTGGTGAGGATTCCTTATGGGGGATGCTACTACCCTACAACAGTGTTACATTTGGATGTGCTCAGTCGTTAAGAGGAGAATTATTGCCTGTTGCCTTCTTCCCTCTCATAATTTCATGTCAATGCAAAGACAATCCCAAATGCGCAACAACTATGGGGTAGAATCTGTTTTATTATCACTGACATGTGTCATGAAATTTGTTGTTGTTGGGCAGCAGTACAGAGCTGGACATAAAAATCAACACAAATTGCAATAAAAATAAAATAAATAAATAGTGCAAAAGAGGGATAGTGAGGCAGTGTTCATGGGTCTGCAGACTATTTGGAAATCTGACGGCAGAGGGGAAGAAGCTATTCCTAAAATGTTTAGAGTGTATCTTCAGACTCCTGTGCTTCCTTCCACTTCCCATTTTAAACCACTGCTTAGTGTGGTCTTCACTTCAGTTGTCTTTACTGCAGCTTCTATTTGGCCTAACTGATAGTCCTAACTTCTTTTCCTCAGATTTCAGACATTTATCTCCTGTTGATACGTTTGAAAACCTGCAATGTTTGCTGACAATTCTTTAAACCCAACAGAATGCAATTAGTAAGGCAATAAATGTCAGCAACTGCAAATGGAAATTTATCATAGCAGTATAAAATGTAGACTGGATCACAACATCACAATCACAAAAACAAGAACGTTTGCAGATGCTCAAAATCCAAAGCCACACACACAAGATGCTGGAGGAACTCAGCAAGTCAGGCAGCATCTACAGAAATGAGCAAACATTCAATGATGTTTCTTTAGAGAAAATTTGCAACAAATCTTTATGAACAATGGCTGATGAAAGCAAAATTACAGCGTAATTTTGTTAACTGCTAAATAAATGACCAATTTACATGATGATACTCAATCAATTTCCAACTCATTTATGACCAGAACTTGAACACTTTTGACTCATTTATGATATAGTACTTATGCATGCCCCAGAAATCACTGGAGGAAAAATATCTTTAATATAAAAGTACATTCCTCATCATGTTTCATGGAAAGGAGTGACAACACATGATGTAAAATATAATGTTGAGAAAAAGGTTGAGGGGTTCCTTAAAGTGCTACTTCAAGCAGGTGGTAACTATATCTCTATCCTCAATAAGTTCATCTCTTATTGGCTACCAGTGGGCTGAGCCCTTGAGCTTTCGGGTTATAAATGACCATGGCATTGCTGAAAATTCCATATATACTATGTTCTTATCACCCAACTTCTGTACTTCAACTCGTGACATTTTTGTTGGACCCTGGTCAGTAAGTTCCTGACCAGCTGTAATCTGTGCCATACACTTCCCCGATTTGGACACCTCCCTGTCTAGTGCAGAAAGCTGGACACCATCAAATGTTAGATCATGGGTCTTTTCAAGATAGTCCCATCATGCTCTATTGAGAATTCATCTGTGCCTCTCATTATTGCAGGAATGGCTAATGGATTCCATATTGTTAGCCTCACCAGTAGCATCCACAAGCAATGAAAGAGCTCTGGAGTGGAGCATGCTGGCTTCAACAGGTGACAACCATCAGAAAGGCTGTGAGGTCAAGGGAAAAAAAAGCCATGTGGGTGAGATATCCCTACAATCCATTATTTGCAGATAATGGGAAATAGACCTGCCCGTTGTCAAGGTGACTGCTCATTGAGTAAGGCCAATGATTGACTAACAGGCCCTGTGAGACAAACCTGGATAATGTGAACAAGGACTTTCCGCTCAGTGGTGAATAACCCTGAGGGGGAAAAGAAGCAGAAGGTAGGGCAGTGAGGAAGTTGGTGAAAGGAGGAGAGAAAATCTTCTAGAAGTTCAGGGAAATCCTGCTGCTGTCTGTAAGGAGATTGTGTGTTTTCCCTGTGAAGGTGTGGGGTTTCTCCAGGTGTTCCAGCTTCCTCCCAAAGACCAAAGCTGTATTGGTTGGTAGGTTAATTGGCCATTGTGAATTGTCCCACATATGAGCTACAGTTAAATCGGGGGTTGCTGTGCTGTACAGCTCGAAGGGCCAGAAATACCTAATCCATGCTGTCTCTCAATGAACAAACAACTAAATCAATTATCAACACTTAGCTATTTCATAATCAAGTTATCATAAACAGTACTTTTCCATGGAAGAGAATATTCCAAATACCAAATGTATTTTCACTGCTTGGATTTCTTTGCTCGGAGTATCTGACAATAAGCTACAATTTTCAGACATGAACTTCAAAACAAAACATTTTAAATCTGCTCTTAACTGAACATTCACCACAAAAGAACAAATAAAGGGAACTAGCTTTGATTTTGGCTTATCGTCTACTACTTCTGCTTTTTACTTTTTACTGTGCTGTAACATAGCACCAACAGTGGCTCGTTTCAACATTGGCAACACTCTGTCACAGAGTCATAGAATCAGAGAAATGCACAGGACAGAAACAGGCCCTTTGGTCCATCTAGTCCATGCTGAACCATTCAAACTGCCCACTCCAATTGACCTGCGACATGGCCATAGCCCTCCATACCCAACCATCCATGTATCTATCCAAATTTCTCTTAAATGTTGAAAGAGAGCTTGCGTGCACCTCTTGCACTGGTAGCTCGTTTTGCATTCTCACAGCCCTCTGAATGAACAAGTTCCCCTTTATAGTCCCCTTAAACTTTTCAACTTTCACTCATATGCCCACCCAACCTCATTGGAAAAAGCCTGCTTACATTTACCCTATCTATATCCCTCATGATCTTGTATCCTCTATCAAATCCCCTCTCAATCTTCTATGCTCCAAGGAATAAAATCCTAACCTATTTAATCTTTCCTTATAACTCAGGTCCTCCAGACCCAGCAACATCCTTGTAAATTTTCTCTGTGCTCTTTCAACATTATTTACATTTTTCCAGTTGGTGGGTGACTAAAACTGCGCACAATACTCCAAATTAGGCCTCACCAATGTCACATACAACTTCAATATAACATCCATGAAGGGCCAATGTGCCAGAAGCTTTCTTTACGACCCTATCTACCTGTGACGCCACTTTCAATGAATTATGGACCTGTGTGGACCTGTCCTTCACACATTTAGGGATAAGTACACATCGTCCACAAATAAATGTCTGTGTAACCTCAACGTTTCAGAAATAGGGACTTCAACTTGTCACACTCCTTTGACAAGGCAGCAGGGAAAAGAGCTGGGGAATGGATTGACAGGTGCTTTAATGAGGAGCCAGAATGGACTCAATGGGCCAAATGGCCTCCAACAGCTGAAACAGCTCTGAATTTCAAGTAACGGTGAGTTTACTTCTTAGTTTGGCACACATATGAATTGATAAAATTCCACAGAATAAGAGGAAAAGGGTAGTTTATTTATCGAACAACGAATTACCAGAAGAGTGTTAACATTTAACAAAAGATATATATCCTGTATTATTATTTAGCAAATGAAATAATAAATTGAGATGAATAAAAATCACTGCTGCCACACGTTAGTTACTAAAATTGCTCCTGATTTGTGGCCTGATTTTAGAAAATAAACTGATGAACTTGCAAGGTGAAGGTTACAGGGCACATTTCAAAACCCAAATAAAGATTCCAGTTACAATTCCTCATTAATCTACCAGAGCTGTAAAAGAAGTGATGTGGCAAACTTTTTAAAAGTTCCTTTTGTGTGTGTCTGGTTCGTATCGGGCATAACTTCTGGATTCAATTAGTTTCATCCATCAAATCCAAGGCAGGATCCCTTAAGGATTGATGCAAGCTCCTTTGCTTTTAAAATTGGGTATTAATGACATCCCTCAGGTTTACCAGAATGGAACATGCCCACATATAGCATGTGGATGACATGCTTACTTTAGGCATCAAAATCTATTTTTGAGATTTTATCTTCAGAAATAAGAACACCTCTAATGGACCTCTTTTGAGGACCATCTGTTTCTTCATTAAAAAAATGATAGTCTCATTTGGAAAATTGACCATTGAAAACTCTCATTTAAAACTTTAGTTCAGTTTTTAATACACACTAGGCATTATTTTAATATCATTGCTTCATTGCCAATTAGCATTTTTAATTAATCCATTAACAAATAAATATAAAAGTATTTATTTGTTTTCTACTAAGACAAATTAAAGGTTAATTTAACTTACTTAAATGGAGATTGTATGAAACCTTTGATGCAATCCTCAAGGGTCCTAGCTGGGAGTTTAGGAGATTGGGAAAATTCTTTTGAGACACTTCTCCAATTATACTCTTGAGATACACAAGGGTTAATTGGTGCCTCTAGGAAACTTAGCAAATGAAGCAATGCATAACCTCCTCACAATAGAACAGGGGTGGGCAAACTTTTTGACTTGAGGGCCACAAAGGGTTCTAAAATTTGACAGGGGGTCCGGACCAGGAGCAGATGGACGGAGTGTTTTGGTAATACACCTAATAAGAGAAAATAAAATATCATGGGATATGTAGAAAACATGTGCTTTAATTTCAATTGAAAATGAACAAATGCATTACAACAAGATATCTATCTTTGAAGTCCCATGGTATTTAGCTATTTATTGAAATGACTTTTAAAACACTGAAAATTAAATGAATAAAATACAGCTTTTTTTTAATAGTAACAGTTATTATTTTAAAGCACTGAAAATTCTGTTATCCTTCAAGATATTATCATCATCACTCTCCTTCTAACTGTCTTTATTTCAAAAACGGTAGGAGATGCAGGTCTACTTGTCCTGCTCCTTCTTATTCAATTGTCCCCTGTGCCAAAACTCAACAACGACCCGCACAATGACAGAACAGTGAAAGCGCGCCAGTATGCGGAGCTCTGTGCTCGCAAATCCCCGCAGGCTATCTCCCTTAGCCGGAACGCTGGCTAATTGTGAGCCGGTTCGGATGTGCCAGGAAATGGGTCGCCACAAGGTCACAAAGTAAAGCGCAAATGTGGAGTAATACGCTGCACCTCAACAAAGGTCAATGCATATAGAGTGCGTCATCTATTCGGAAGACGCCAGAATTGTGGGGAAAAAACGTTAACAAGGTTTATTAATATAATTTCATCAAGTTCTGCGGGCCGGATTAAAAAGCTTAACGGGCCGCATATGGCCCGTGGGCCATAGTTTGCCCATGCCTGCAATAGAATCTGAACTCTCAGGCACAGGATGTAACGGGGTAAATAACATTCATTCTGTAGAAGTTCCATGAAACTGTAATTTCTACCCTCAATATACAATAACATTATTACTGACAACTACCTTACCATTGATATCCTGAGGTGTAGGAGCCACGTCCTGCCCGTTTATCATGTTTATTGTGGTAATTAATCACATTAGTGGGGCTGTAGTAAAAACAAAGGGAATAAGTTCTGTTTTCTTGCCTATTTTGTTACATGGAACCGGCAGAGGTTATAACCTTCACTCAATATCACTGAATAATCCTTAGCTTCTGCTTGGGCACACTTAAGTTCATCACTTCAAGATTATGTTTGCTATTTGCTAATAAAGGACTGAATAAAGGATTCAACTCTTTGGAACAATTATTTCATTGGAGCTGAGGGCATGTCACGCAAATATAACAATTCCGTCTAGGGTCTCAAGCAGCGGCAATTGTTTTGTTTTGACTTTGCATTAGTTTTGCTGTTGCCTTGAGGGTCACTGGAAACTTACTTTTATAGACCACATGAATACTGAAGCTTCAAGAGCAAATGAGAGACTGGCCAGCTCACAGTGGGCAAATTCAAAAGCTGACACCGCAAACACTCCAGAATCTTCCCACCATCTACAGTGCACGTGTTGGAAGTGTGACGGAATAGTCTTCACTTGCCTGATGAGTGCAACTCCAACAACACTTGAAAAGCTTAAATACAAATTGTGAGCAGTACACCTATAATGCTGGAGGATCTCAACAAGTCAGGAAGTAAGTCAAACAAATCTCAAAGCTGTGTAGCTTATACAAATACAAATGCTTTATTGTCACCAAACAATTGATATTAGAGCATACACTCATCACAGTGATATTTGTTTCTGTGCTTTGCGCTCCCTGAAGCACAAATCAAAGTAAATATAATAAAAATTTAAATTATCAATCATAATTAGAAAATAGAAAAGGGAAAGTACGGTAGTGCAAGTCAGGTCCAGATATAATACAGTACATTCTTTAATAATAAATGTACTTTGAAACTTTGACTGTTTATTCCCTTCCATAGATGCTACCTGCCTTGCTGAATTAAGAAGTTTGACACTATTTATGACAACAAGCCTGCTTAACTGGGACCCCATTTATCACTTGAACCATGAATTCTTACTTTGATAGCAGAGGAGGAACACCTCTCCACGTAGACTGCAGCAAATCACAAAGTCTGCTCATCATGATTTACTCAGAGGGAGTGAGGGATAAACAAGGAATGCTGCCTTTGTCAGTCTGCAAAAGAACTGTAAAAATCTTAAGTGAGTTAACAGTTGGAATTCTGGTCGCCTCATTATAGGAAGGATGTTGAAGCTTCAGAAAGGGTGCAGAGGAGACTTACCAGGATGTTTTCTGGATTGGGGAACATGTCTTATGAGGATAGGATGGGTGAGCTACATCTTTTCTCAATGGAGTGAAGAAAGATGACAGGTGACTTGAGAGAGGTGTACAAGGTGATAAAGGGCATAGAGCAAGTGGTCAACCAGAGACTATTCCCCAGAATGGAAATGGTTAATACCAGTGGCCATGATTTTAAGGTGGTTGGACCTAAGTATAGGGGGATGTCAGAGATAAGTATTTTACTCCGCGTAGTTGGTACATGGAACACGCTAGCAGTGTGGCGATAGAGGCAGATACCTCTTAGAGAATCTTAGATAGGCACATGAATAAGAGAAAAATGGAGCGCTACGTGGGATGGAAGAGTTAAAAAGTAGGTTTAAAATTTGGCACAATATTATGGTCTGAAAGGCCTGTACTGTGTGGTGATGTTCTACGTTCTACGTTCTCGTTTAGCCTCCGTATCTTAGGTTGAGGGAGAGAGTGAAGAGTTGTTGAAATTCTGGACAGCTTTATTTAGATTTGAAGCAATGGAAGAACTTGCGAAGCTGCAGACTCGTTGCTCCTCAGTCAAGTTCACCACTGGATAAGTTGGCAGCTAATGTCCCAGTTCAGCTCTATGTTCCTGCCCAGATCTCCCATCCCTTGGTTCCTTCAAGAATTGGAAACCTATGGTCTCAACACAGTGCCTTGACAATATTTTGGAGCAGACAATTTTCATGGAAAGGTTACGAGAGATACAGACCAAAAGCAGGTAAATGTGTTTAGCTGAGGTGGCATGTTGGGCAGCATGAATGAGTTGGGCCAAAGATCATGTTTCAAAGCTGTATAACTCTATATCATTATTAACACCTGTTAAAACCACTGGCATTTGGGGCAGCTATGAGAGTCCTCCATCTCTGTCACACACAGCTATAGAAGGATTCTTCATTGCTGTTCCTGTAACAATTCATTTTTGACTATTCAGGTTTGTCAGCACTGAGCTGAACCCCTATACTGGGACAACCGGAGGACCATTCTTAGCCTGGCCTCCACCCTTTGATCTGTTTGGCATGAGTGACCTTACCAAGACAACACCCCGACTCCAGACAACATAGCTCTCCGGGTCTTTGAGGCACGCAGGCCTCCAAACCCTACAAGGTTGTGGTCCTTTGGGCCAGCCAACATTACTTTATAAATTGACCTAAACTCTCTGACTGAAGATATTTATCCTCAACTTAGGAAGAAATAGACAATTCCTAGTTTCAGAGCTCAGAGCCAGGGAAAACAGCCTCTGTCACAACCTTCAACAAGTTTTTTGTTTTTTTTTTGTTAAATTCTCGCATTCTGCTCATATTTTATAACATGAAATGTTTATGCACCAGCTGGCATGGTGTTATATTATATAACACATTAAAATATTCCTTCAAAAGCCTTTACGTTTTAATTACTATGATACTTCCAAGTTGTTTAAGTCTGGAAATTATACTCTGTCATTCTGAACAATGAACACAATTTAAACATTGGACAGAAAAACTTGGTGGTGCAAGTAATCATGGCGAGAAATATATAAAATAGAGCTGAATCATCATTGTCAATTCCAAAATATTAATCAAAGTCAAAATATTATTCATGTGAAATTTACCCAACTGAGAAACATGGTCATCAGAGAAAGTTTCAAATGAAAATTGTATAATCAACCCAAATATGCCGCTGCATTATTACTAAGGTGAAAAGGGTGAGTAACATTCACACCCCGCCATTCCAGCTCAAAGTCAGGAGAAGACTGTGGTCAGATTGTCACCTCTTTTATTGTTGAGTTCCTGTAGAATTCCAGGATGCACAGTTGGTAATTTCCCCAAATCCCATCAACTTTTTCAATGCTACCTTGCTGACCACTTGTAATGTTCATTTTGAAGCCCTGGGGCTCCTTGGAGCTGACAAGCTCGCCATCCCCATTTACTGAGGAAGCAAAGGGCTTTCTGCCTGGTATAGAAGGCAATAGTAATATAGACAAGCACAAATGATTGTGTGGGTTTCCTCCGAGGGCTCTGGTTTCATCCCACAGTCCAAAGACATACTGGCTGGTAGGTTAATTGCTCATTGTAAATTGTTCCATGATTGGGCTAGGGTTAAATTGGGGGATTGCTGGGCAGCAATTGTAGGGCCAGAAGGCGGCCGTATGTGAATTAAAAAAATAAATAAATAAGCAAGATCAAGTATATGAATCAATTCAAACAATTTCTGATTTGCACATGTCAGTAATTTTTGTAACAAAATGTTGCTATTTACACAGCAAGGAGAGGAAATCCCTCCTGTACATATACTCTGGCTTTTCCCCACCGCAACAAAATGATCATACCTATGATTGGCTTTATTTGTCACATATATGTCAAAGCATACGGTGAAATGTAAAACAAAATCAGCGTGTATTGTGCTGGGCAGCTCACAAGTGCTGCCACACTTCCAATGCCAACATCATATGCCCACACCTTACTAATGCCTACCCGTATGCCCTTGGAAAGCGAAGCACCAGGGGAAACCGTGAAGTCACAGGGAGATGGGCACGTCTTACAGACAGCAGCGGGAATCGAACCCCGATCTTACAACGGCACAGTAAGGCTTTGCGCCAACTGCCAGGCCACCGTGCCGCCCTTGGTTGGTGCATTTTAAATACAAACATTTTATACTGCGTTCTCGTCTGGAATTGTTCCGTTGAGATGTATTTCTATAGCGTTCAATTTTAATTTTGAAAGTAGTTGCCTGCTTTCCTCATTCTCACCAATACAATAAGGAGAGCAACAAAACTTAACATCTGATAAGGGGGCAGGAGCTGATCACCCCAGCTTACTTGTGGCATACAAAGTGTATAGTAGGTTCTGGTGACTGGATGAAACACTTCTCGCCTCATCTGAACTTTGATGTCAAGTGATCTAATATTTGGTCCTTTTTAATCCATATGCGCCTGTAAAAAAAATCTCCAATCCTAACAACATTTACAGTTAAGGAAGGGAGACCTACATAAACTACTAAACATATTTCGATTCGCGGAAACTCAGGCTGAGATGAAACAGTGGCTGCTCTATGAAAACACATTTGAAGTGTCCATACTGTAAAGGCATTGAGGCTTTTTTAAAGATTCGTTTTAAAATCAGAGTTTGTCCAAGCCAGGAGTGTGGGGGGGGGTGGGGGGGGGGGGTTATTACCTTGTTGTCACAGGGTTGAACCGAGCTAACTGAACACTGATGTTCTGTCGGGAGCTATATGTTGTTACACACTCTCCGCTCAGCCCAACTCGCTCGAGTGGACTTGAGTCGGAGGTTAGATGTCAGGGCCACTCTGTCCCAGGATGCACCAACCTTACATTGGATGGCTGGGAAATACTAATAAATTTCCCCCTGAACCTTGATTAGGATCACCACACCTGGAAAAGGCAAGCAAGGCTGGGAAGGCAACAGAGACAGCAAGTGCAGGTAACCTGCCAGGGTCCCAGATCATCTGACCCTTTACCTCAAAGTAAACTTATTATCAAGGTACATATATGTCACCCTATACTAACGAGATTCATTTTCTTGTGGACATTCATAGTGAATAGAAAGAAATACAATCGAATTAATGAAAATCTGCATGCAAAGACAAACAACGGATGTGCAAACTACAAAAAGAGAAACAAAATAATAATAATAATAAAGTAATAAATAATATTGAGTACGTGAGTTGTAGAGTCCTTGAAAGTGAATCTATAGATTGTGAAATCAGTTCAGTGTTCTCTGGTTCAGGAGCCTGATGGTCGAGGGGGTAATAGCTGTGGAGTAACTCTACCTTGTTGTGCAGAAACATGCTTATTTATACCAGACCTGGATTTTCCAACTCCAGCTGCATACTCCTGAAGGGATTATCAAATCCCTTCCTGCTTCTAATAAATATGCCCCCACACTCACACTAGCAGTCCCTCAAAAGGGCCAACTTCATAATAAAATACATCCCACATTGATATTCATTACCTTCATTAAAAGAGTCTTAACCATTGATCAAACAGCATTTCTTAATTACTTTTCCAATGTTTTTAAAACGTGTAAAGAAATGAAATTTGAAGTTTTCATTCCCGGATGGTTGCACTCCATGTCAGTTTTGCTTTCCCACACCCTTCTTTCTTTCTCCTCCCCTTTATGATCACATGTTCTCTACGTAATGCTATTATAGAGAGATTGTTTGATATTTGAGCATTCTGACAAGACTGTCATTCATTTCTCATTCCTGACTGCTCTTAGGAAGATGGTGGTGAGCGACCTTCTTGAACTGCTACAGTCCCTCTAGCAAAGGTGCTCTAAATCATGCTGTTGGACAGGGAGTTCCAGGGTGCAGACCTAGTGGCACTAGTTTTCAAGCCAGGATGGTGTGCGACCTTAGGGGAACCTGCGAACTGAAGCCCACGTCCATCTTGGACACAGGGTTGAAGGGTTAGGATGGAACGGGATAACATGCACTGCAGCTACATTGCACAGGAAGCAGAGGAAATGAATGTTTAGTAACGGACAGAGGACCTAGAACGAGGGTTGCTTTTCTCTGAGTGGTGCTTTAGCCTGAGTGTTGTGAAGCTGTGCTCATCTAGGGAAGTGGTGAGCATCCCGTTGTATTCATCATTAGTCTTTTAGAGATGGCAGAGAAGATCTGAGGTGTCTCACGTTGAGTCTCTCATCCAAAGATATCTGGCTTGCCTTGCTCATCTAGCATTTCTATGATTGGCCCAATTGAGGTTTTGGTCAGTGTGGTGATTCCAGGGGTATGATCATGGAAGGCTCAGTAATGGTAAATCAATTGAATGTCAAGGGTAAGTATGTGGACTCTCTGCTACCAGATGGTCATTGGCTGGCACTTTTGTTCAATGATTGTTACCTTCTACTTCTCAGCCAATTCTTGAATGTTGTTCTGTTATGTACCCTGTAACTGGGTCACTTACCAGCAAAGATAGAGAGGTCCGTTGAAGTCTGATGGTACTATTTTTAACAGTATTTATTGATAAAAAATACACAAAAATAATATCAATGCAAACACACAGATAATATATGTCGTCAATACTAAATCTAAAAGCATGGGTATAATAATAATCAAGAAGAAATAGCTCTATCGTTGTCTAGAGGATAATGTATTGTCCGATGGAAATTTAAAAGTCACTCAAGTTCATTCAAGCTGCAGCTTTTGGTTGGAGAGAAAGAAGGATGTTTAGCTTGCCCATTCCTTTTATGATGTCAATCCTTCGAGAGTCGTTGGGGGCTGATTTCTCCTTTGTTTTAGCTAAAGCCGTTCTTCCGTGGTAAGGCCCACCAATTCTGAGGCAAATGGAAAAGGACGCACGTGGCTTTCCACCGGCTTTCGCTTTTACGCTGTTACAGGATTTCGAGCGTTTCTTCTGGTGCGTCTGAGGGGCTGTTCCTACAGACCCTCTTTTATCCTGACTCACAGGGTCTCAGGTGTCAATCAGGTTGGGGAGGATGCCATCCCCCAACCAGCCCACGTTGCCTGATTCCTTGAGGTCATCGATGAATAGCACAGCGCTCAATACACAATTCCGTCTCCAAGAGACAATAGCCTTTATCAATGGTTCCGCCTTTCGGAGGCCAGGACACATTCCAAACTCTTTGTGGATTCTGCATGTCCTTCTCTCATTTCCTGGGTCTCCTGAACTGACTTAATAGCGATCTTGTGATTCTCAAAAAGGAGGGGGGGGGGAGCACAGGCGTAACATTCTGATGTTCATGCCTTCAGACATGTATGGGGTTATTTGCTGAGAATATTATGCAGTCATCGGCAAACATGCTCACTTACGATCTTATCAGAGAAGGCGGGTCAGCTGGAGATGTTTGAGCCTTTTCATTGCCCTGAGAAATTCTAGCAGTGATGTCCTAGGGCTAGGTTGACTGCCCTCCAACAAAACATCTTGCTTTGTGTGCAATATGATTTCAACCACTGATACCAACTAACTTCAACTTTGACCAGGGCTCCCTCATATCACATTCTGTCAAATGCTACATTTGTGTCACCCCTATCTCATCAGCTCTTGGACTCATGTTTGGACCAAGGCTATGTTGAAGTACAACACTGTGGTCCAAGCTGGGCATCAGTGATTACTGATGACACTGATCACTGAAAATAAGCTGATTAGGCAGTAGTTAGCAGGATTGGATTTGTTCAGCTACTTGTGAACAGAACATACTGAGGCATTTTTTCATTATTTTCAGGTAAAAAACAATGTGTCCACTGCACTGGAAGAGGTTGACTAGCAAGTCAGATAGTTGTGGCACACAGATCATCAGTACGACAGCCAAGACATAAATGATGACTAAATATTTTATGGTGGGAGTCATATTTACCTCAGCCATTTGAAATTGAGTCAATATGTCAGATCAAAACTGTATATGTAAATGCTATATGGTGGTTATTCTGAGAAAATGTTGAAACAGCTAGGAGATGCAAATAAGGACTATGACACATGCAAGATTATTAATACATTACAGATACATTTATGAGATTTGTGCAATCAATCAGAGATATTTATTTTTCCAGGCAGCTCTTGGTACAGAATTGTATTTATACAGTGTCTTATCACATCAAAGTGCCTTAAAGCACTTTGCAAATAATTAATCATTTACTTCATTTACTTGAAACAAACTAGAACCACTGAGAAAGCAAGTACAGGGGTAGGCAAAGTAAGATGCACTTCCGACTAACTGAGTTTCAGGTCAAAAGAAAGCACGTTCGATGAAACCAGCAAGGATGAATGATTATATAGCGATAAAAACTAATGTAATTAAAGTAGCAATTTAGCAAGATAAGAGTAATTAGGGTTAAAATTAACGTAATTAAGTGTAACTAAGCAGTCAAAAATACCCCCCCCCCCCACCCACCCCGGTTCACTCCCTCTCAACTAAACTAACTAACCAGGACAAAGCGTGAATATGTAACTATACTCATTTGCTGCTACCCATGTGCCAAACTACCCATAATAAGCATGCAACACAAAATACAATGCAGACAGACAGAAAACAGATACACAGCTCTCACCATTAAATTTAAAGCAAATGTTAGTTACCATTACTGAGCTTAATTCCATGAATAGCAGAGCTGAATAGAAGTGAAACTTAGTGAAGGCTGGTCAAGTTCACATCCCGCCCTCTATATATATACTGCACAGTGAAATTTTCAAACCTGAATGCCATACTGCTCAACATATATTATGCATCCTATGTCGAACAGAGCTCGTTGCTATCTGTTGTACTGAATTATTGCTTCCGCAAAAACTGTGTGGGCTTCAGGTAAATGTGGACACACTTTGAGAACTACACTCAGCACTCCACTAGGCAGAATCTGAACAAATAGGTTACAGCAAAGTCTGCATCTGATATAAGGGTGTGTTTTTCAATCCTGTTACTCTACAACAGAGTATTCCTGCCATGCAGCTAACGGAGAAACTGCAGAAAAGAAGAGGCAGCAGACTTAACCCCTTCAAGGAAACATGCAGAATTCATAAGGATGGTCATAAAAGGAATATGTGCTGTTCATGACACAGGGTATTCCAAAACACCTGCAGCCAATCAAGTTGATAGGACAACACAACAGCCCAGGTGCTCTCCATAAACACAACGTGGTATAGATCTGATGTACATTCAGGTACCACAGTGAAATACAGCATGGTCTTCT
Source organism: Hypanus sabinus (assembly GCF_030144855.1). Lineage (NCBI taxonomy): Eukaryota > Metazoa > Chordata > Chondrichthyes > Myliobatiformes > Dasyatidae > Hypanus > Hypanus sabinus. The sequence continues at coordinate 94,468,059 of NC_082718.1, forward strand.
GCTGCTGTAGCTCATCCACTTCAAGGTTTAGCACATTGTGCATTCGGGGATGCTCTTCAGCACACCACTGTTGTAATGTGCAGTTATTTGAGTTACTCACAGCTTGAAACAGTCTGGCCATTCTCCTCTGACCTATTTCATTGGCACTTTTACCCTTGGAAGTGCCAAACTTGGATGTTCTTTATTGCACCATTCTCTGTAAATTCTAGAGGCTGTTATGTGTCAAAATCCCAGGAGATCAGCGGTTCTGAGATACTCAAACCTCCCTGTCTGGCACCAACAATCATTCCGTGGTTAAAGTCACTTAGTTCATATTTCTTCCCCATTCTGATGCTTGGTCTGAACAACATGAACCTCTTGACCATGTCTGTGTGCTTTTATGGATTGAGTTGCTGCCACATGATTGGCTGATTAGATATTTGCATTAACAAGCAGGTGCACAGGTGTACCTAATGAAGTGGCTACTGAGTGTAATTTATAGTGATATTCATTGAGCAGTAAAAATTGGCCAAGGCATTTTTGCTACCATTAATACCATTAATGCTACAATGGCATTTTAAATGACTTTCTGTCCACAGATGCATTAAAGAGGTTACCAACATTTTATTCAGAAGAAACAATGACCTAATCAGCCAAAGCAATTACAACAAAAAAATCTTTTTGGGTCCAGGATGTTGGTAATAGTGTTGGCGCATGGCCAAGTGGTTAAAGCGTTCGTCTAGTGATCTGAAGGTCGCTAGTTCGAGCCTTGGCTGAGGCTGCGTGCGTGTCCTTGAGCAAGGCACTTAACCACACATTGCTCTGTGATGACTGGTGCCAAGCTGTATGGGTGGCATGAATAGGGGAGACTTGCAACTTGGGCAACTGCCGGTCTTCCATAAAAAAAGAACCTTGCCCAGGCTTGCGCCCTGGAAACTTTCCAAGGCACAAATCCATGGTCTAGCAAGACTAATGGAGGCCTACACTACTACATTAGTAAGTGGAACTTTGTTGCAATGTATGTCACTCTAAGCAATGTCTGGACTATGTTAACTCTGACACCAGAACTGTGCAAGTTCAATGCGAACAGCACATTAAGGTAAGTAGCTGCATTCTGTTTGTTTTTGTACCAGTAACAGTTAACAGCAGATCAAAGGAACAGTGAACATCATGCTACAACCAGCTTGACAGTTGTACAGGTTATTAGACTCTTAAAGCAGTCCTTTGGATTCTTATAACAACTGCAGGTCTCTTACAGCGTAGAGGCTATATAATAAATCTTTTGTGTTATACATGCCGTATCTTCAACCTAAATAGGGGCCTCAGCGTAAGTAAGGTGATCTGATTGATGGCAGAGTAAGAGATGAAAGTATCTTCAAGAAATAACCCTCAACATCACAACAAAGAATAGCATTGTGGTAAGCACCATCTACATGTCCTCCCCAGGTTCTGAGACCAATGTGCAGCCTATATGAAAAGTCTCTGGAAGAATGGCTGGATAGATTTGCTGACTACTACAAGACTGCAAACATCTTCTGCCACTGGAGCAGTTCAGAGGAACAGAACCTTGCTGTAAAATGGGGTCAATCTGTAACCTATTCATGGTAATTAGCACCACAGATACGCCATTTCTCAAAACTGTTGAATGCTAGAGTCATAAATCACTAAAGTACAGAAACAGGCCCTCCAGCCCATGTAGTCCATGCTGAACCATTAATCTGCCTAGAGCAATTAACCTGCACCTGGACCATATCCTTCCATACCCCTCCCATCCATGTAGCTATCCAAGTTAGCCCTAAGTGTTGAAATTGAACCCGCTCCGTGCTGGCAGCTCGTTCTACACTTTCACCACCCTCTGAGTGAAGAAGTTCCCCCTCATGTTCACCAATAACCCATGACTTCTGGTTGTAGTCACGCCCTACCTCAATGGAAAAAGCCTGCTTGTATTTACCCTATCTGTACCGCTCATCATTAACAACATCAACTTGAATGCCAAGTAACTGAACCTTCTTGACCAACCTCCCAAGCGTGACCTTGTCAGAGGCCTTGCTAAAGTCCATGTAGACAATATCTACTGCTTTGCCTTCATCAAATCTCCTCGTAACTTCCTCAAAAAAACTCTGTAAGATTGGCTAAACATGGCCTGCCATGCATGAAGCCACGTTGACTATCCCTAATCAGTCCCTGTCTATCCAAATGCGTATGTATCCAGTCACTTAGAATATCTTCCAGTATCATTCCCACTACTGATGTCAGACTTAGCAGCCTATAATTTCCTGACTTATTCTTAGGGCTTTTCTTAAACAACAGAACAACATTAGCTATTCTTCAACCCTCCAGCTCTTCACCCGTGGCTAAGTATGTTTTAAATATCTCTGAGAGAGCCCCTGCAATTTCTGCACTAGCTTCCCACAGGGTCTGAGAGAACACCTTTCAGCAAACACCTCCTCCTCTATCATCTGTCTCAGGTCTTTCTGCAGCTTTGCCTTACTTCTATAGACTCTGTATCCCCCTCCCGAATAAATGTAGGTGCAAAAAAAAAACATTTAAGATCTCCATATCTCTTTTGGCCCCATGCATAATTACCATTCTGATTTTCCAGAGGACCAAATTTGTCCCTTGCTATCCTTTTGCTCTTAATACAGTATATCTCTAGAAATCCCCAGGATTCCCCTTCACCTTGTCTGCTAGAGCAACCTCATGCCTTCTTTTTAGCTCTCCTGATTTCCTTCTGAAGTGTTCTCTTGCATTTTTTTATACTCCTCAAATATCTCATTTGTTCCCACCTGTCTATACCTGCTATGCACCTCCTTTTTTCTTCCACCAGGACCTCCATATGTCTTGAAAACCAAGGTTCCATAAACCTGTTATCTTTGCCTGTTATTCTGATAGGAACATACAAACATACTCTCAAAATTTCACTTTTGAAGGCCTCACACTGACCATGTATCAACTTTGCCAGAAAACAACCTGTCCCAATCCACACTTGCCAGATCCATTCTGTGACCATCAAAATTGGCCTTTCTCCAATTTAGATCTGTCCTTTTCCATAATTACCTTGAAATTATTAGCATTATGATTACTAGATGCAAAGTGCTCCCCTACACAAACTTCCGGCACCTGCCCTGTCTCATTCCCTAACAGCAGATCAAGTATCAAACTTCTATAGACTTAACCAAAGCACCCCTATCAGTACAGCTGGCCTCTTCTCCCCTGCCAATGCTTCACTACTGAGCCTCAGAGCTAGACTCAGTACCAGAGACCTGACCACTGTGGCTTTCCTCTGCTGGGTCAACACACCCTCCCCCCCACCCAATGATATTCAGAGCAGTGTACCAGCTGTTGATGGGAGCAGCCACAGGGGTACTCTGCACTGGCTGCCTATCCCCTTTCCCCCTCCTGAGTTACCTGTGCCTTGCTTCTTGGGTGTAATGACCTCCTTGTACTGTATCTTTTGTCTATCTACACCTCAGCCTCCCGAATGATCTGGACCATCCAGTTCCAGCTCCAACTCCTTAACACGGTCTGTTAGAAGCTGCAGCTGGATGCATTTCTTGCAGGTGCCAACCTCAGGGACACGGGAGGTTTTCCTACCTTCCCACGTTCTGCAAGAGGAGCATTCAAAGTCAAATAAAATCAAATTCGAGCTTAATTATCATTCAAATGAACATCAATACAACTGAACAAAGCAGCGTTCCTCTGGGGCCAAGGTGCGAAACATACACAGTGCATTCAAAACAGTAAGCAAAACAAAAAGTCATGCAAAAAAAAACATGTATATAGTCCAAGACCCTGAGCAACATGTCCCATAAAGTGATTGTACAGATTGCCAGCAGTGTACAGCCCCTGCATTCCACCCATCGAACACTGGAGAGCAGCACCAATGGGAGAGGCCAACCCCCAACCAAGCACGGATGCCATGCTACACCTCCACCAGCATCTCTCTCCTGGATTGCACCAGCAGGAAAGCCTGAGGCCTCCCTACAATTGAGGCCATGCAGCTCCCATGCCACCAGTTGCCCCATCAAACCAAGGAAACTGGGCTGCAGCATCTTGTATTAGCCATGACCAGGTGGGTCCTTTGATCACAAGAGAAACGTCCAAGACATTCACCCATGGTTACACTGCACACCATCTTTGTGCACCAACTCCGATACCTTCAAGTAGCAGGCAACAACACAGTCTGCACCCAGGCCAGCTCCTTCAAATGCAACCCAGTTCCTCCGACACAATAGTTTCATCTATCCTGCCTGGTATCCACACTGCTCTAAATGTGCAATTAAAAAAAAAGAAAAAAAGAAATAATGAAAAATAATATCTTCCTTTGGCCTATGCCTCTCCTTGCTGAAGTTTTAAGGAGCCAAAATCTTAACTCCCCACCCTAACACTCACCCACTCCCACATTGGCCACTCTGCTAAAACCTAACTTATTTTTATTGGACCTTGCCAAATGCTTAATTATGCACAATCCAAGGTCTCCTTGGGAACTATGCTGCACAAAATGTGTCAACTGTCCCCGTTGACTTCTTTTAAACTTTCTGTCTCCCTCTATGCAATCTAATGTCTCTTATGGAACCATGGCACACAAAATGCGCCAACTACCCCTGCTCGCTTCTTTTAAACTCTCTCTCTGCCTCTACGCAATCCATGTCTCCTTGTAAACTGTGGCGCACAAATGACCCAGGGTATTCTATCCTCTCCATCACGATCATATAAGGTTTTTGCCAGATGGCCTCCTTTATTTTAAGGAACAATGATGAAATATTCAGCAGGACATTCAAATCAATTGTATTTACTTACTATTCAATGTAATTCCATTGACCACAGAACAAGGGTTCTTGTACTCATTGGCAAGCAACCAGAAGTCTGGTGGTTATAGACTTCATTAGTCCAAAGAAGCCCTGTACATAGGTCGCTTCCATCAAGCACTCTTTTCACAGGATCTTACAGTTATCATCATCAATTTTGGCTAAAAGTAGGAGTGACTGTAAATTCTTAAAATATATTCCTTCAAGCAATGCAAAGGACTGTTGTAAATCTGCCTTTAGTTATTCCTTGCTCAGATAACTTCTTTTAGTTTGTGAGCCAGTAGGGTTGGTCGGTACCATCTGGTGATTTTTGGCAAGGTATACATCTCTAGAGTTAGAAAATATGTGATAGCATTGCACCAGTAGTAGCTTTATGTGTGTCATCATGCATTTTATAACACTACCCTAAAGTAAGCATTTCTGAAAAGTGGCCAATATAAAGTACAACATACATATTCATCCTAGTGGTATTTTGTCATCAGTGATCCCTCAACATTGAAATTTGACACAATTATAGCTGAGTTCAAGCACCTTTCATCAAATGTTATCAAATTCTACATTGAAAACTATGTCATTGGTGGGACTCGCAGTACAGCACCCAATTTCAATAGAGTGAATCATTTCATTTTTAGAAAAATAATTGTCTGTTGTTTATTTTGGAAAATTCAAGAAAAACCCACGGACACATATAATCACATGGATCTGTAGAGAATTTATTCAGGAATTCAAATAAGTAATCATTTTTTGTATATATTCCATATTAACATCAGTACAGCAGAAAATTTTACCCCACCCCCCAAAGGTAAAAAACCTCATTTGGAGAGAATTCTAGCGTTCTATCAATGTCATGGTACTTTCCATGTTGCTGTATCAAATCAAAACAATCTTAAGCTTTTGTCATAGCATATAGAATTACAGTACAATAATTCAAATGTGGGGTTCCACACAGCCATAACCTAGGCCCCATTTGGTTGTAAAATGAATATATTTAATCAAAGACTGTTTTCCATACTTTCATAACCCATTAATAATCATAATAATTTTCCAAGTCTTCCACATCTTCTTCTGAACTTTCCACACTCTCTGAGGTGGACGCCTGGTTTTCACAGTCTGCCAGTCTACACATGTCAGTACACCCGAGGTCATTTGCAACACACACACATCTTGGGAGTAAACATTTTTTTGGACAGTTACAGGCCAGTAGATCCAGGATGGCATCGGGTGCTGGCTGTCCTTCCATCCAGTGCACCACCAACTGTTCAGTTTCCTCTTCTCTCTCCATCTTCCATCCTCTGCCAACAGGGCTTGGCACTTGTGGGTCCTTCTCCAAACATCTTCTCCATCGACCAGCCTGGTAGCTGGCTCACTGTGCATGTTTTGTTAAGCAGTCCTTGCATGGTGGGAGTTGATGACTTTTGATTTCACCTTTTCGGGTACAGAAAAGTTGATACCTGAGCTCATTGACCTTGGTGGTCGATGCTTTTGGGGCATACAGGAGACATGTAAATGCCTCCAGTTTGTCCATCAGTTCTGGGGAGAGGTCCCATTCCTGACCCAACTCTAAGAATATGTCCTGAGTTTCCCTGTTGCTGGTCAGAAGTTTTACAGCACTTGTCTTCTCTTTGCCTGAAAAACCGCTTACTGTGTCACATCCTGTATATGCGTGCAACCCAATGAGAGCCCTACAAACCTCTATGCCAACAGTGGCAGCAACCTTCCTGATGTCTACAAGCCTTGTACGGGTTCTACTGCCACACTTCTGTATCAATGGGGACTCAATCTTGTCACAAAATGCTAAAGACATGATAAAGACATCTGTGTCTTCTGAGCAAATCACTACAGATTGGTATCCCTCTCTTGCGGCATGGGCAGCATGGAGAAGTAGGCGGCCATCTGCTTCTTCTCGTTGACACTAAAGAGCTGACACCTCCTCACTGTCTTGAGATGTGATTCTGTAACATTTGTCATTCATAGCTGCATACAGAATCTTCTGTAGCTTTGCTCTGTACTCCGCCTTCCTCCATTCATGGACTGTGAAGCTAATGAGACTATTTTTGTTACTGACTTTGGTCAGGAAGCTCCTTGACTGCCTCGCCATCTGTGTGCCTGTGATACCTTGCAACTCATGACCAGTCTCTTCACCCCGCAGAGTTCTTTCACTATTCTTGATAGAGTTCTCCTTGTATGTGTCGAACACAACATCTATTCTGCTACTCTGACTGTCTTTCCTCAGAGCCATACCCAGAATTGTTGTGGCAACATCTCTGAAAGTAACTTGATCACCTTTCACTCTTTGGACCAAGTTCATTCCATCAACCACTGTAGCAGAGTTTCCTGGGAGTTTCTCTTCTACTGCTACATTTTTCTGCAAGGTTGTGACTAAAGTAGCTTTATTTGTCTTTCTCAGCTATCATTCTGGTGTGAACAGGACCCAGGGCAATGGTCCAAGGGAATGAGAAAGGATATCCTCCATACGTAGACTGCACCCTTGTGCCATCACTATGATGCGTCCAAACAAAGACCTGTCTGCTTTCAAGATGATCGCCCTCCCATTTGATTTCACTTCTCTCTTCTTACACGTATCACTGAATGTTTTCAGCTTGTTGGTTTTCATTGGGTCATGGAATTTCTTTGCTGGTGGGTCTTCCTCTAGCCTCTCATCCTTGAAGGTTGAATAGCATTGCTCTCCAATCTCATTTGCCTTCATCAGGTCAGAGGCAATGTCCTTGGGGGCTGATGAGGTCCCGCTTCTCTGCAAATGGGTTGACCCACTCATGTATGAGGCTAACCGCTGTTGAAGCTGCTTCCTCATCTTCCTGTATCCTTGGCCGCTGTAGCTCCGCATGACAAAGCTCTGATTTGTTGCCCTGCACCATCTCCCTTAACTGTCCCAGGAATGCACTGTGGTGCTCAGCTGTTATGTAGTAACGCTTGATATCTCCAGCATTCAGGCTGAGCTGCGATGTGCCTCCAGGAGTCTGTGTGTCTTTGTTCACTGTGTCTTCAATAGCCTGGCCCACAGGGATCTGCCCAAAGGGACTGTTACTTGACAGCTGCGTTGAGAATTGGCTTGTCTGGAAGGCCTCATACACAGAGGGATTCTTCTCTTGGAGGTTCATCATCTGAGCAAAGTAAGGGGACAGGTAGTTGACATAATTCATTTTATCATAGGCAAAGCACCATGGGATCTTATAGCATGGAGGTGCAACTCCCAGTCCCCCTCACGAGGGGCGCGCAGAACCCCAAGCACTACATTGTCCACCATGTCAAGCTATGATATACAGAAGGCGAACAGCTCTCCATTGTTGTGACGAAGGTGGCTCAGAAAGTCTGACCACAGGGTTATCAGCTCTGCTAAGAGTGGACTTTGTAGCAGATTGTCCAACTTCTGTTGGTTCAAGACGCTGGCCGTGTTGTTTGCATGCTCTAAGAATGAATTGATCATCCCACTCCTCTCTGGAACGTTTTCCCCAAACCACAATGTGAATTCTGCCCATGTGACTCTCATCAGTGCTTCACGGATGTACTTGTGGACCGTGACAGCACTATTGTAGTGTTTACCATCAAGGACTTCATTGATGGACCCCTCTGCGACAATAAATCGAGTGATAACACACAGATAGCTACCACTGCTGCAATGCCAGACATATTTTCTAGCACTAGAGGTGACTACCTTGCCAAAAATCACTGTAAGAATTATTCCCCCCAGATGGTATCAGTGGCCCAAATTAGGGGTCCTAGCTCATGGATTATTTCCATGCCTGCTCATTGCAATTTCATCAGCTCAGTTGTCTGTTGATTGTAGCTCACATTTGACCATTGCGATTATGTTTCATCCTCTACATTGTTCATTTCAGCGCATGTTTTAATCCATGTACTGAAAACAGAAAGATATCACAAAATAACTAACTTTCGTTGCATCATCAAGCCTTACTTAAGAGGAAGATGAAAGGAATAATTTTTAGGCTTAAAAGATTATTGCTGCAAATTTATCAAGTCTTGATCAACTGTTATAACAAAATAGCAACCACAATATAATGTAATATTTTATTCTCTCTCCTGTGATTTCTCAGCATGTTTCTCTGAAAATGGCCATCAACACAACCAGCATTCAGTCAGGATATTTTTATAGTCACTTTGATTTCATCTGCTTCTGGTTGTGAATAGATTAATTTATCTTCTTTCTGTAGAGCCATGACTCCTGTACAACATCTTCCGCAGAGCAGGTCAATTTCAAATGCCAGTTGAATTGTCAAGCAAAAGCAATGAAAATTTCAGTGCGTTAAAAATATCTGCACCATTTTTCTTTTCTCGCCTAACTCTTTCCTCTTCACTGTTCATTTCCACAAGAATCAATAGTGCAATGAGCGACAACTCCTTGGCACCTCATTCAAGTGCATACTTCGGGTATTACCCTGGATTATGTGAAAATTCAAATAATATTTGGCCACACAAATTGAAGTGCTTTTCCTTCCTATATTTATTATCCAGATTCATCACCCATTTTCTTCAAGATTATCGAATGCGATCAACAATAAAAAATTGAGTTACATTTCAGAATCAGAATCAGATTTAATATCGCTGGCATATCCATGAAATTCATTGCTTCACACAGCAGAACATTGAAATACATAATAATAAAATGATAAATTGAAATATAATACATATAAATTAAATAAGTAGTGCAAAATAAAGAAGAAAATTAGTGAGGTAGTGTTCTTGGGTTCATTGTCCATTCAGAAATTTGATGATGAAGGGGGAGAAGCAGTTCTTGAAATGTTGAGCATGTGCCTTCAGGCCTCTGAACCTTTTCCTTGATGGTAGCAGTAAGGACATGTCCTGTGTGTTTGGGGTCCTTAATGCTGGATGCCGCCTTTTTGAGGCATGACATTTGAAGGGGTCCTCGATGCTGTCGAAGTTAGTGCCACAATGGAGCTGGTTGAGTTTACAACTTTCTGCAGATTTCTCCGATCCGGTGCAGTAGACCCACCATAACAGTTAGACTGCTCTCTGTGGTACATCTATAGAAATTTCCAAGTGTCTTTGGTAACACACCAATTCTCCTCAAACACCTAATGAAATATAGGGCTTCTGCTCCCTCCCGCTTCAGTCCTGATGAAGGGTCTCGGCCCGAAACGTTGCCTGCTCACTTCCACAGATGCTGCCCGACTTGCTGAGTTCCTCCAGCATGTTGTATGTTTTGAAATATAGCTGCTGTTGTGCCTTCTTTGTAATTGCATCAATATGTTGGGCCAAGGATAGATCCTCAGAAATGTTGATACCCAGGAAATGAAAGTACACTCTCTTTCCATTACTGATCCCTCAACAAGGACTGGTGCATGTTCTCTCGACCTCTCCTTCCTGAAGTCCACAATCAACTCCTTGGTGTTGCAGATGTTGAGTGCAAGGTTGTTGCTATGACACCACTCAAAGAATTGACCTATCTCGCTCCTGTCTGCCTCCTCATCACCATTTGAATTTCTGCCACCAATAGTTGTGTCACCGGCAAATTTATAGATGGCATTTGAGCTGTACCTAGCCACAGAATTGTGGGTGCAGAGAGGGTAGAGCAGTGGACTAAGCAAATCCTCCTTGAGGTGCAGCAGTGCTGACTGTCAGTGAGGTGGAGATGTTATTCCTGATCCACATGGACTGGCCTCCAGGTGAGGAAGTCAAGGATCCGGTTGTAGAGACCCAGGATTTGGAGCTTTTCGATTAGATCTGAGGGTGACATTATGCTGAACGCTGAGCTGTAATCAATAAACAGCAGCCTGATGCAAGTATTACTTTTGTCCAGGTGATCCAAGGTTCAGTGGAGTGAAAGAGAGATTGCATCAATTGTCCACCATTTGCAGTGTCCCCTTATTATGCTGTGGAATATAATGTCACATGCACCGTCTGCTAGTGTCTACCTAATCCAAGTGTCAAACCTCTCAGTCCTGCCGAAACGTCGACTGCACTTTTTTCCATAGATGCTGCCTGGCCTGCTGAGTTCCTCCAGCATTGTGTGTGTTGCTTCAACCTCTCAGTACTGCTTTCTGCAATATTTTTTTTTCTGCTGAAGGAGGTGGGGCAGAGAGTCATAAGCAGTCCATTTGAGGAGAGACCAAAAATGCTGAATTTAATTCAACAAATACTTAAGTCGAGGATAAACCGCATGTCCTTATTAAGTTTCCTCTCAAGTGTTTGCTGTTCTGAACTTTCCTTGACAATTAATAGTCATGAATTAGTTATAGAGAGCTTGAGATTTGCATAAATTTTTAAATGCATGAACTATTTTGTCGCTATTAATAATTCCATGTTGGTTTTAATAAATAATATGGGATTAAGGTAAACAGATTTAATTAATAGAAATGCAACTTGTTTTATATAGAACAGTGCAATTTTCTCAGAATAGAAAACATAAAATTCTAACAAGTAAAATATAAATACTTTGAAAATTTCGGATTTTGTATTACATTGATATGCTTAACACAGAACAAAGCAGCCACAGAAATTTATTGAGAGACAGAAAGAGGTCTGAAAACTGACAGCCTTTTGTCATTTACCATGGATCACTGTCAGGGGGTACATTAATGATTGCACATGCAGTATCAATCTTGGCAGTCACGTCACTCAATGCTATTTAGTCTGTGATACTCAGTCGGCAGGAAAGATGCAGGAAAGTAAAAATGGCCAAATAAGCAAATAGGAAAGTGAAACTTACTGAACAGAAATATATCTCCAATTCCTGCTGTGTAGCACGTCAGAATATGTTTCATCTACATATTCCAAAGCGTGAAAGATGAGACTTTCTTAGTAATTCATTGACATAAAGCAGACAGGGAAAGCACGAAACAGAATTATTAACTGCCCTGATGAAGGGTCTCAGCCTAAAACGATTACTCTATATTCTAGACATCCCACCCTGCAAAAACTCATTTCAGGGAGGTAGCACCCCCTCTGCCCACCACCCCCCCCCTCCCAGGTCGACCTCCAAGGGTGTATGTAATACTTTGTTTAGTGATTTTGTCTAATCTGTAAACCAAGATGGGTATATGCAGAAAATGTGACATTGTAATACGTACTTATACTATCACGGAGTCTTTTTTTATTCTATTGCAACTTTAAACAAGTCTACAGGGAGTTTGGCCTCATCACGTAGGACATCAATAGAGTAGCTCCTTAGCAGCTAGCCAGCTAGTTTAAATAACATTAGCTAAGCTAATGAACGAATGACACCTGTTAAACTCACCTCAACATGTCTTTTACATTTTAACCCACCATGGGCAATAGAAAAGTCACTGTTGCAAACAGTGCAGTGAGCAACACTGTCACTATTTTTGACGTCGACTGTAAAGCCCGCCCACAGAGAAAACTGATAGGTCTACTTAGCACAAAGAGAGACCAATCAGGATGCTCCCTCTTGCTCTCACTCTTCCTCTCCCTTTCCCTTTCAAAAAAAATTGATTTCCGGGATATTGTATATAATTTGCGGGCGTCAGAAGGCCGCTATCAATATGTGGGAGACTCCCGGAACTTCCGGGACAGGTGGGATGTCTCATAGACATTGCCTCAACCTGCTGAGTTCCTCCACCAGTTTAGATGTGTTACTCTGGATTTCCAGCATCTGTAGAATCTCTTATATTCGTTATTAACTGCCATTGCTTTCTATAACAAATATAGAATGTGAACATACTTTATTCAGTGGGGAAGCCTTCATTTCTGCTTGTTGTCAATAAGTATCTGCTCTAATCAGAGATATTAAATGTGGAGTATTCAATACATCTGATGGACAATGTACCACAAAATTCATTCTTCTCTCAATCTAAACATGTGAAGAGTGGTATTCAAACATTAACTCTGTTTCTCTTCCCACAGATGCAGCCTCTGATGTGTTGATTGTTTCCACTATTTTCTGTCTTTATTTTAGATCTCCAACATCTCAATTTTTTTCTGATTTTACTCCTCCCGCTGTGTCTATTACAGGAAAACCAAGGAAAAATATTAGCAGAAATGGGGAGTACAGTTGTGCTACACTGTACTTGCACTGCTTAAAAGGTTTTTGAAGAAGTTCGAGAAGATACCAAGAAACTTAGTTTCATAAAACCTGTTAATATCAACTCTCATAGAAATGGTAATAACGACAGACACAAAAATGATAATTGAAGCTCGGTTCCTTTCATCAGTGGTCTCCAGATGCAAATACATTAAGATTTTCACATCAATTTGGAATGTTCTATTAAACATGAACTGAGCAAATTTTGTGTTTTTATTTATTTCCAGTATCTGCAGATTCACTCGAGTTGCTGAGCTCTGCCAGCATTTTGTGTTTTTATTTAAGTTCCCTCAACTTCACTTGTCCCATCGTTAAAACGCCCTACACTCGCCTTAAATGTATGTCCTCTGGTATTGGTCATTGCTGTCCTGGAAAAAGATGCTGGCTGTCCACTGTCCTTATGCCTCTCATAATCTTAAACACTATCAAGTTGCCTCTCATCCTCTGTTGCTCCAAAGAGATAAGGCCTACCTCACACAACCTGTCCTCATCAGGCATACACATAAGTTACTATTGCTTCTTTTCTAGCAGCAAAATCTGACCTATAATCTATGCACAAGGGTTGATTGAAGAGGTTCATTTTAAGTAGCCTTGTGAGGGAGGAACAAGATGAAGAAGTAACAGAGGTTTGGTCCTCGACAAGTGAAAACATAGCTGGCAATAGTGACTAATACAAGGGAAAGGCCAGAATTACAGGGCCTTTGAGGGCTGTGGGAATAATAGGGATGAGGACTTACTGTACGAGACAGGGCGCAGGAACGATGGGTGAACTACAAACTGAAATGAAGACACAAGAGTCTACAGATGCTGGAATCTAGAAGAAATCTGGAAGATGTTGGAAGAAAAAACAAGCCTCTGGAGGCACTCAGTGGGTCAGGCAACGTCTACAGATGGAAAGGAATAGTTGACAATTTGAGGCAAGACCCTTCCAAGATCTGGACTGGGAGAGTAGAGGGGAGATGGCCTGTGCAAAGAGCTGAGGGCAAGAGGTGGGACAAGCACTGGCATGCTATAGGAGGATACAGGTGAGGAGGGTTGATTGACAGATGAAGTCAAGTGGGGGGGGAGAGGGAAGGGTAGAAATAGCAGCAGAAACTAGGCCGCCGCGCAAGATGGAGACAACAAAGGGCGACCGATGATGAAATCTGAGAGAATTCAAAACTGAAAACGTGTCACATAGCTCCGGGTGGCCAGAAGGAGAGTTCAGGCCAGAGCAGTAGAATTAATAATGGTTTCTCTATTTAACATAATCTGCTTTATAATTTAGAATTTACATTTTCTTTTATCAAGTTGAACCTTATAATCTAAATTTGAGATTCTCTTCTCCATCCAGGATGCTCCTTCCCCACTTAAGAGTGGCAAAGGCATGGAAGATCTTCAGAGCTGATGGTTCTGAGAACATCCTTTCACCCTTTCCTCTGCCCACATGTCCTCTGCTCATTGCTACGAATGAGCTCGGAATAAAGTGCTTCAGGAGTCAGGGATTAGGTATATTATTAAGGCTTCAACGCTGGTCTGGGAGTAACTAACATCTGCTCACTGTCAATGGATTTGGGGGAAACCTTGTGGTACCTCTCCAATGTTTTGTGGTGCCCTCTATAGGTAGCCCAGGTGTCTAAAGCATATAAGGCAAGCATGATAATAACAAAGCTCGATTACACTTATCAGTAAGATTTCTACCCCTGCATTAGCAATAAAAATCCCCTAGCTCAAGTAATAAATCAAATTACTTGTGTCTCTGCTGCAAGTATATGGTTCCTCGATGCTTGTCTTTGAAATGGTTGCCTAAATTATCCTCTGGGAATGCCACTCAACCATATTTTTTTTCTTGACTTCTCTTCGTGCCCTGATCAAAGGGAGAGAGAGCCCATTAGAGGAAAGTGGAGATGCAAGCTTTCTATCAAGGAAAATGCCTTTAATGATGTATTAAGTTTGGTGCTCCCCCCACCTCCCCTATGCACAACATTGAAAAATATGACAGTCAAGAGAAAGAGAGCAGCTGGAAGCTAAAAATAAAGAAATTAACGCTGCACATAAATAATAATGACTTTCAGTACCCAATGATGTCTTTAAGTATTTTGTGGCCAATGAAGCACTTTTAACATTTTGTCTGTATTTAAAATAAGAAACAAGTCTGCACAATAACATATCACGTGGTAGTCACACAAACCAAACATGTGATAATAACCATGTCATCAGTTTTTTTTTAAACAATCATAATGGAGGATTAACTACTTGTCAAAACATCAGACAAATCACTTCAATGCTGCAGCATTGCATCTTTTATGTTAATCTAAAGATGGAAAAAGGATCCTCTAAGTCCGTCAGAATTGTTGACCAAGTCTCTAGAGGTTCAGCTGAACCTGCAACCTTGTAACTCTGACACCAGAGCACTACAAGTCAAGCCACGCTGACATCAAAACACATTATGCCAGTGAAAATTTGGAGCATGGTGGAGATCGAGCTGTCCCACAACAAATGATTTTCCTGGATCCATGAAACAAAATTCTTACAGATGCTGAAGGGAATCCAGGGGATACTCAGGAAGCCTGTTGAGAAAACATGAGTTTGTTGATGTTTCAAGTGCAAATCCTTCCTAAGAGTTCCAGGTGAACAGCGTCTGGGAAGGGACAAAACCAGAGGGAATGAAAACATAACAGAATAAGGCAGGGATGATATAAAATAGACTGTGAAGTACTCGCATGGGGATCAGAAATGGATAGAGGAGGCAAGGTGGTGCACAAGTGAGATTAAAGGATGCTCAAAGAGGGAATTCAAAGACTGAGAATCCATCCATATTTGGAAGGGATTAATTATTTGGAATGCTACACATTGAACACTGTTAAAATTGTAACAGGCTCCAGCAACCAGGTGTATGGATAAAGGGCAAGGCAAGTATGTGTCAGGAATGCAGGATAATCCATCCATTTAGTAGACAAATTGCATCTTTTCTGTACCTTCTCGCCGCTCATAGCAGCCTCACCTCTTCATCGCTCCTCGCAACACCCTTGCATCCACTCTACTGTGTTCAGCATATACTCTCATAGTAATATAACGAGTGGACACTAAACTGTCACCAGGCCCACTCCTCTCCCTCGCCAAAGCAACGTAACCCTAAAATCCATCCTCACTCTTCTCCTCGCATCACATCAGCAGCATCCTTCTCTCTTTTAAAACACAACACAGGACAATAAGAGCAGGAGTAGGCTTACACGCCCCACCTCCCACCCCCATCCCTGTCTATGCTGGCCTCAATTCTTCTCTGTCAGTTCCCCATAACCCTTTCTGATATTTATCTATTGCTGACTTAAAAGTATTGAATGATCTTGTCCCCACTATCCCCAGAGGCAGAGAATTCTGGAGATTCTGAGAAAGAAACCTTTACGCACCTAACTGACTGGCCCTGTACCTAATAGCTGCGTCCCCTTGTTAGAGATTCTCTCACTAATAAATACATTTCAGCATCTGCTCTGCCAAGCCCACTTCAGATAATACCTGTTGAAACAAACTCATCCCTTCTTCTAAACTTCAAACCATGCAGTCCAAGATGGTCTAGCCCCTTTCTAACTCCCTGCCTTTATTAGTTGAGGTACGGAGTTCAAAAGTCACACAATTATGCTGCAGCTTTATAAAACTTCAGGTAGGCCGCTTTTATAAATAAGATTGAAAGTGTACAGAGAAAATTTACAAGGATGTTGCCAGGACTGGAGAACCTGAGTTATAAGGAAAGTCTGAATAAGTCAGAACTTTATTCCATAGAGTGTAGAAGATTGAGGTTTGATAGAGGTATACAAAATTATGAGGCATATAGAAAGGGTAAATGCAAGCAGGCCTTTTCCACAGGTTGGGTGGGGATACAACTACAGGTCATGGGTTAAAGGTGAAAGGTGAGATGTTGAAGGGGACCATGAGGGGAAGCTTCTTCACTCAGAGAGTGCTGAAAGTGTGCAATGAGCTGGCAGTGCAAGTGATGGATGTGATTTCAATTTCTATGTTCAAGAGGAGTTTGGATAGGTACAAGGATGGGAGAGACGGAGGGCTCTAGTCCAGGTGTAGGTTGATGGAAGTAGGCCATTTAAATGGTTGAGCATGAACTGGATGCGCTGAAGGGCCTGTTTGGTGCTGTAGTTTTCTATGACTCTATTTGGAGTATTACATCCAGTTCTGGCTGCCCTATTATAGGAAGGGCATCGCGGCTTTGGAGAGGGTGCAGAGGAGGTTTACCATGATGCTGCCTTGATTAGAGGGCAAGAGCTATGACGAGAAGCTGGACAAACCTGGACTGTTTTCTGTGACGCGGCGAGGGCTGAGGGGAGATCCGATAGAGGTCTGTAAAATTATGCGATAGAGCGGAGAGGCAGTATCCGATCCCCAGGGTTGAAATGCCTAATATCAGAGGGCATGGATTTGAGGTGAGAGGGGGTAATTTTAAAGGGGCTGTGAGGGGCAAGTTTTTTCACGCAGCCTGGAATGCACTGCCTGGGGTGGTGGTCAAGGCAGATACATTAGGCACTTTGGAGAGTCGTAGAAACATAGAAAACATACCTCACAATACAGGCATGAATGTAAGGAAAATGGAAGGATACGGACATTGTTAGCTTAGTGAGACATTTGATTACTAATTTATTTATTTATTTGTTTATTTATTGACATATAGCACAGAACTCGAGCCACTCCATCCCACAATCCCCCAATTTAATCCTACCCTACCCACAGGGCAGTTTACAGTGACCAATTAACTTACCAACTGGTCACAGGGAGAACGTACAAACTTCTTCCTGACAGCGGTGGGAATTTAATTGGTTTGACATAACATTGTGCACTTGAAGGGCCGGTTTCTGTGCTGTACTGTTTCATATCCTATGTTCCATGTTCCGTGTTCTATGCTCTATGCTCTTTTACGGGCAGGAAAATAATTTACTTGCTTTTGTTTCAATAGGAAAGCAAAATTTCAAGTGGATTTAAGTGCCCTTTTATGAAGTGCAATGTATCTTTTTGATGGTCCCACTCAATCATCGAGATGTATTTGATATGATTTAAACTGTTTTAGCTTTCTCCTTTGATTCCACAGGGATAACAAATGGGATTTCACCAGCCAGCTACAAGTCCCACAACACCATGTATTTTCATCTCCTTCCCATTGAGGGAAAAATTGCTTTTCAAGGTCCAGAAAGGCATCTGGCTCAAGGGTCTTCAATTTAAAATGTTAAATCAGATTCTCTTTCCATTGATGCTGGCTGACTTAGTAAGTGCTTCCAGCAATTCTGTGTTCTTTTATTTCATCTGTTTCAAATCCCATGTTAGTGCAGACCATTTTAGTAGAATAAGATATAATTTATCCTGGTAGAATTCCACATATTGTATGAAAAAAGACACTGATTTGCTTTTGTGATCAAAATTCATGAAATAGAAAATGAAATCTATTTTGTGTAGTATTTGAAGTAAGATGATGGTTTGTATTACCCAATGTCTGCATAAAATTCCTTTGAACATAATCTTAACACAGTCCTTAAGCTATTTAGTGAGCTCACAAATGCATTAAATTCAAAACATATGGGAACGTACATCAGACACAAACCAGATAATGGCAGAGAGAATCAAGTACTCAGAAAGGTCAGAATGAACGATTTCATCATCTTGTTAAGCATAAAGAGGCCTGACCAGACACTGCCCTCCACTATTATCAACAATAATTAAGTAAACCGGAGAAACAATGAAAAGACAACTAATAGTTTTCATCTGTGAGCAACAGGCACTCCACCATTCCACAGAAACAATTCAATAGTTATCTCAGGCAACACACACAAAATGCTGGTGGAATGCAGCAGGCCAGGCAGCATCTATAGGAAGAAGTGCTGTCGATGTTTCAGGCCGAGACCCTTCGTCGGGACTAACTGAAATAAAAGATAGTAAGAGATTTGAAAGTAGGAGGGGGAGGGGGAAGTCCAAAATGATAGGAGAAAACTGGAGGGAGTGGGGTGAAGCCAAGAGCTGGAAAGGTGATTGGCAAAAGGGATAGAGAGCTGGAGAGTGAAAGGATCATGGGAGGGGTGGCCTCGGGAGAAAGAAAGGGGGAGGGACGCACCAGGGGGAGATGGAGAACAGGGAAGGAGTGATGGGCAGAGAGAGAAAAAAAAAGTGGGGAATAAATAAATCAGGGATGGGGTAAGAAGGGGATTGGGGCATTTACAGAAGTTAGAGAAACCAATGTTCATGCCATCAGGCTGGAGGCTACCCAGCCAGTATATAAGGTGTTGTTCCTCCAACCTGAGTGTGGCTTCATCTCGGCAGTAGATGAGGCCATGGATTGACATATCAGAATGGGAATGGGACGTGGAATTAAAATGGGTGACCACTGGGAAATCCTGCTTTCTCTGGCGGACAGAGCGTAGGCGTTCAGCGTAACAGTCTCCCAGTCAATACTTATCTGTTAGGCACAGCATGAATGGTGGGTGCAGCAATACATGGAGTGGGGTGGGTACTGCCAGCCGACCATGGGCGGGTGGGTGCTCCCAGTCAACCACGGCACTACTGCTGTTAGTTCTGGGTGAATCTGGTTGCCTGTTGCCAAAGTGAGAAAACTAACTTCACTGGAAAAACTATTTGCCTAATCCAATTCAAATATTACAGATAGCAATATATATTTTCACCAATGATTTTCTTGAAGTTTATAGCCCAGAAACTTAGTTGGAAAGAAAAAATAAGCCTGGATTTTTGTGTGTAAATAATCCATTAAAAATTGCACCACATTAGCTTGAAGTGTTTGCATCCTTTTCCTGCTGAAGGCTCACCTGTCAAGGAATTGGACAGGCACTTCCCAATGTGATTGAAGCCAGGGTATATATTTACCTCACTCAGGAGATGTTGTTAACTAACTGACAGAAATTGGATCTCGAGCTTTCACCTTTTATATATCTTTGTCGTAAATCAAGGGGCAAAACACACACAAGGCCTGGAACCTTCGATGGATGAGAGTTTTAGTTGGGACATTAGTCTCATTTGCCCTAACCCCACCACAGAGATTTGCAAATGTTGGCCATTCATAAATAGGCAGCACTAAGAAAGCTCAGGGTGTCTATGCACCATATCTAGCAATCTGTCAGCCAAGAATCTCCATGGCAACAGCCCAACTGTTGGATGGAGCCCAATCAAAATGCTTGATGGAACGGAAGGCCTCTTTTTCTATTTTAATGTGGGTAATAACTGTGTACTGTTAATAAGTACTTCTGAATCAGTAGACAACTGATACATGCTAACGTATTAAGCATTTACTCCAAAAATGCTTTTCTTTATTTCAATGAGCCTCTGTACCAGGAGTTCCCAACTTTTTTTATGCCATGGACAAAAACTATTAAATAAAGGGTCCATGGACCCCTGGTTGGGAACCCGCACTCTATACCGTTCATTATCCTGTATACGTTAGTTATCCTCTCTCCTTCTGCACGTTCTATCCTCTCTATTCTAAACTACCTACTTATTGACAGAAGAGGCTACAGATGCTGGAATCTGGGGCAATGCTTAATTTGCTGGAGGAACTCAGAAGGCCAGGCAGTTGAACATTTCAACCCTGAACGTCAGCTGTCCATTTCCCTCCATTGACGCCGCCTGATCCAATGAGCTCCAGAAGTCCTTCGGCAGCTACTGCACTTTGACCCCTTTTTACTTTCTTCTGGGAAACTTATCGCACTTTACCCCACTTAATTCCCTTCTCAAGCATGATTCCTGATTACCAAGCACTTAGGATATTTTACTTCTAAACAGGGATACTTCTTTTTCCCTTATAAGGGAGAGAGAGAGAGAGAGAGAGAGAGAGAGAGAGAGAGAGAGAGAGAGAGAGAGAGAGAGAGAGAGAGAGAGAGAGAGAGAGAGAGAGAGAGAGAGAGAGAGAGAGAGAGCCTGTGGTCTGTCGAATTACCGGGTGAGTAGTCTTTGGGGTGCTGCGAGTCTGTGTCTTTGTTGAATTGATCCTTTGCCGCACGCTTGAGTGCTCGGTGGAGGGTGCCGATGTTTTTTTGCTGGTGGGGGTGGGTTGTTGCTTTGCAGCTGCTTGTACATGGGAGGAGGGCATTGGGGGGTGCTTTGGGGTTCCAACGTCTAACTGTCATTCATTCTTTGGGGCACTCCTCTGTTTTCGTGGAGAAAGAGAATTTCAAGAAGTATATTGTATACATTTCTCTGACATTAAATGTACCTATTCAACCTATTAAAGTTTTCAAGTTAATGTAAATGGGCGCAGAGGCATACCTCCTGCTCAGACTCATCTAGACCCTCCTCATAACTACCTCAAGCCATTATGGACCCAAAGTGGAAGGTATGGGAGCACAAAGTTCTTGAGGAATGCAAATCTTGCCCTGCAGTTGCTTAAACAGAGGCTGGATTCACTTGCTCACTGCCAGAACTCTTGCAGCCCTGTCCCATACATCCTCCCTTTTGAATTCTTCCATCTGGACCTTTAAAGAGGCAAGACATCAGCTATATTTCACCAGGAGTTTGAGAAGATTTGGTTTGTCACCTAAAACGCTCGAAAAACTTCTGCAGATGTACCGTGGAGAGCATTTTGGCTGGCTGCTTCACCGTCTGGTATGGGAGTGGGGTGTCTACTGCACAGGATTGTAGAAAGCTGCAGGGAGTTGTAAAATTAGTCATGGGTTCTGGCTTCCATGGTGTCCAAGACATCTTCATGGAGCAGTGCCTCAGAAAAGCTGCTTCCATCATCAAGGACCCCCACCATCCAGGACATGCCCTCTTCTCATTGTTACCATTGGTACAGAAGCTTGAAGGCACACACTCACCGATTCAGGAACAGCTACTTGCCCTCTGCCAGCAATTTCTGAATGGATATTGAACCCATGAACAATACTTCACTACTTTTTTTAAAATTTCTCTTTCTTTGCACTAATTATGTTAATTTAACTATTTAATATACAGGTGCCCCCCGCTTTAAGAATGTTCACTTTAAGCCACTTCACTTTTACAAAAGACCTACATTAGTAACCTGTTTTCGCATTACAAAGAGGATTTTCGCTTTTATGAAAATTTTCCCATATAAATTAATGGTTCTTCGCTTTACACCATTTTGGCTTAAGAAAGGTTTCATAGGAATGCTCTACTTTTGTAAAGGGGGGGAACACCTGTATACATACTATATATATTTACATATATATTATATATATATTTATGTTCATTTTTAAAATTTATTTATCATGTATTGCATTGTACTGCTGCTGTAAAGTCAACAAACTTCACAGCATATGCTGATGATATTAAACCTGATTCAGATACTGATTCTGAAAAAATCAGTAACACTCTGGGGTCGATGTCTGTTAAGTATCTATAGATGGGGATTGTCTTATTTTCCATGTCTTCATCACTGCGCTTTAGCACAGGTTCCTCACAAGGGCAAAGCAGGTTGAACTAACCCCAGCGCAGCCCCATACTTTGCACTGGCACACTTGTTATGTAAATAATACTGTGGGCATCATGCCAGCGAAGTTTTTTGCTCGCCGTATTCAAATAGATTAAATGGGATTGATCGAAACCTAGTGCTTACATCCTCCTCACTCATGATGACAGCGTATTTCTCATTGCCAGAAACCTCTCATTATTCTACTAACAAGCTTATTGTCATTTGAGAAATGACCCCCAGAGTGAGCTGCCAAATATCTATCAGGACTAAGGAGTAAAAATTTGACCTTGGTCTGTTGCAGTGAAAATGCAATATAATATCGTGCTCTGTCTTCAAAATGAAAGTCATTGGAATAACTCATGCAGGTGCTACAATAACGCATAAACAAATTACTGCCCACAAAACCTATCAGCAGTACACACTTGTACAGAGAATTTCATCACGTTACAATCAAGCTTTCAGGTGGTGTGTGAAAGTACATTTCTTCTTCCCCATTTTATTGCCAAATCTCAAGTATCCTACACCAATCTTCGCTGATATGTTATGTGCATCTTTAAATAGATGTTATTTTAATGGAAAAAGCCATATATAAAAAAAAGTGAAAAGCTTCCATCAATGCAGATTGTTAAACTTGTTGTACCTGAATGATATCGGAATCAGAGTCAGGTTAATATCATCTGCACATGTTGTGAAATTTGTTGTTATGCGGCAGCAGTACAAAGCCATACTTAATGATAAAAAACTGTAAGTTACACTAAGAGGCATACATATATTTTATTAAGAAAGAATAAGGAGTGCAAAAAGGGAAAAAGAAGTCGTTAGGTAATGTTCAAACAAGAGAAGATCTGCAGATGCTGGATATCCAAAGCAGCACACACACAAAATGCTGGAGGAACTCAACAGGCTAGGCAGCATCTATGGAAAATAATACAGTCGAACTTTTGGTCCACGGCCCTTTGTAAGGACTGGAGGAAAAACAAATGTGAGGCAATGTTCGTGGGTTCAACGTCCGTTCAGAAATCTGATGGCACAGGGGAAGAAGCTGTTCCTGATTGACAAGTGTGTGTCTTCAGGTTCCTGTGCCTCTTCCCTGGTGGTAGCAATGAGAAGAGGGCATATCCTGGATAATAGGGTCCTTAATGATAGGTGCCACCTTTTTGAAGCATCACTCCCTGAAGATCTCCTGGATGTCGGGAAGGCTGGTGTCCACAATGGAGTTGACTGAGTTCTCAACTTACTTCAGCTTATTTTTATCCTGTGCAGAGTTTCCCCCCCCACCAACACCCATACCAGATGATGATGCAACCAGTTAGAATGTTTTGCACAGTACAGCCACAGAAATTTGTGAGTGTCTTTGGTAACATACCAAATTTACTCTAATTCCTAATGAAATATAGCTGCTGATGTGCTTCCTTTGTAATTGCATTAATATGTTAGGCCCAGGCTTGAGCCTCAGAGATGTTGACATCCAGCCGCTTAAGACTGCTCACTCTTTGCACTTCTCAATGAGGACTGGTGTGTTTTCCCTCAACTTACCCTTTCTGAAGTCCACAATTGGTTCTTTAGCCTTACTGACATTAAGTGCAAGGTTGTTGCTATGCCACCACTCAACTAGCTGATCTACCTTGCTTCTGAATGCCTTCTCATCACCATCTGAACTTCGGCCAGCAATAGTTGGTTTGTCAGCAAATTTATAGATGGCATTTGAGCTGTGCCTAGCCACACAATCAATGATAATCAAAGAATAGAAGTCTTTTGTGTTGAAATAAGTCAGACAGTTTTCTGCTTCAGCTGGGTTTTGGTTGATTACTTTTCATCTGAAGTGTCAGTATATCAGTAAATTTACACCACACGCTGCATCCGCAAAGCTAACAGCATTGTGAAGGACCCCACACACCCCTCATACAAACTCTTCTCCCTCCTGCCATTTGGCAAAAGGTACCGAAGCATTCGGGCTCTCTCACGACCAGACTGTGTAACATTTTCTTCCCCCAAGCCATTAGACACCTCAATTCCCAGAGAGAGAGAGAGAGAGAGAGAGAGAGAGAGAGACACCCCCTCCCCCACCCCGGTACACCACTCCACTCCCTTTGCGATTTTTGCTCAATTTTTCTCAATTCCTGCTAAAAACATTGTTTACAAGTACATCATTTATTATAATATTGCAATTTGCCCTTTACTGTGTCTATTGTCTTGTTTATTAATTATTGTACTGTCTTGCACTGTTTTCTGCATTTTATGTAGTCCCGTGTAGGTCTGAAGCCGAATGTAGTTTTGTGTTGTTTCATGTAGCACCAGGGTCCTGGAGGAACGTTGTTTCGTTGTTACTGTGTACTGTACCAGCAGTTATGGTTGAAATGACAATAAAATCAACTTGAGTTTGACTTTGATATCTCAATGGGATCTGGCGACAACAATGGCAAAACGGTCACAAGATTGGAGCTATTTTCTGGCTTTTACCCGTGCATGAAAATCCAAGTCTCACTGAACAAGGATTTTTTTCACAAAAGTTGACTGCCAGTGATTCTAAGGCAGGGGTTCCCAACCTGGGTTCCACAGACGCCTCGGTTAATGGTAAGGCTCCATGGCATAAAAATGGTTGGGAGCCCCTGTTCTAAGCCAAGATAATCAGTACAGAGAGATGTACAACTCACAGGTAGGGAAACATTACATTACATTGGCACCCTCTGATAGGCATGTAGCCTTGATTTAATTCACTAGATAGAATAACTTCTTCATGTCTTTCTAAAATACTGATATAAATTCAGATGGTTGTCCTATAGTGAAAATACTACAGAAATCCAGGTCTACCTTTGAAACAAAACAATATCTGATGCTTTTGCCTCCGCACTGTGCGTTTCCAGCAATTTTTTTTGTTCGTTTCACATTTCCAGCAGTTTTAGCTTATTCAATAAATGCTTTTTGCAAAGTTAAGTACAAGAATTGATGGAGAGTAGAGGCTTCACACTGCAAGCAAGCATCTGCAATATGCTGGATAAGGCCCTGGGGCAGTGACTCCAGTTCTCAATCAACCACACAAGTGGCTCACTTTGCAATCTAAGGCACAATAATGTTTGAGGCATCTAAGAACAACTCACCCCTTTTACAGTTCAGAGCAAATTTCATCAACTAAGTTTAGTGGCTCAAAGCCTCACCATTTGAAGTGCTGAAAACGTGACTTTTGTCTCCCAATTTCATTTCCAGGGAAAGTGATTTGCAGCTTTGGGAACTTCATTGATTTTGTGCAATCTCGAGTGTCAGCTATGGTAAATAACAACAGGAGCTGATCGGTATCGACCAGTAATGTGGGTATAATTGAGGCTTCGCTTTGTATTCAAGAGAGGAATAGAGCAGTGGGGATGTTTCAGCTGGACTGCAATTCTGCCAATTACTTCTGTGTGCTATCTCCAATCCCGTGTTATTGAACATGATGCATATTATTAAGTGTGATAATGAAAACACTTTCAAAAATGCTTCTTTAACAATCTGCTAACCCCAAATCCAATTTGTTTGTGCAGAAAGAATGCAGACCTGTGCATGAGGATTCTTTCCTCTTGGCGAGGATTTTTTTTTTGCTTATTCACAACCGGCCATGTGTGGGCGATGTGGAACAGAACAAAGATACATCATTGCATGATAACCGGTGTTAAGATTAAAAAGGTCATAATATGAATACGTGCAGAGACAAGATATATCAATGGATGAAATAATAAATGAAGTAAAAATAAACATGTTTTTGGTAGTGATCCAGTCACATTGAAGTTGCTATTGAGGAGGATTACTGCATTTATCTTGAATTTAATATTCCTAGGGGTTTATTTTCCAGTGTTGAGTCTGAGAATCTCAAATTTGCTGTGCTTAGAGGAAAACTTAGGCAAGGAGCATCTTCTGTTAAGGAAGCTGTCCCTGTTTTGTGCTCAGTTACATGACCATTAAGCAAAGCCACACTCCCCTTTCCATTTCTCTTGGCTTGTGGAACTAATACACTTAGTGAGTGAAACCTACCCCATCCCAAAGGATATAACAGTGCACCATGTATACTGCATAACATACCCAGCAAAATTTATCCAAGGACGTAGGGCAACAATTAGGGCTGCAGCCTCCTTGCCCCAGCTACCCGGGTTCGATTCTGACCTGATGCTGTCTTTGTAGATGTGCTTTCCCCTTACATTACTTCTTCACCTCTCCGGCCTATCCCCTCCCTGCTTCCCCTTGATCTTTCCTCTTACTGGTTTTCCACCAGGCACCTACCAGCCTTCTCTTTCCCACCCTACCCCACCTTCTTTATAGGGCCCCTGCCCCCTCCTCTTCAGTCCTGACGAAGGGTCTTGGCCCAAAACATTGACTGCTCGTTTCCACGGATGCTGCCTGACCTGCTGAGTTCCTCCAGCTTGTTGTACGTGTCTTTGTAGAGATAGCTTGTTTTCCCTATGACCCCATTTGGGTTTCCTCCAGGTTCTCTGGCATTCTCCCACTTCCCAAAGAAATGGTTGGCAGGGCCTGGACTGACACCTTACTGCCCCATTGTCCTGTTTATTATTTATTGTAATGCCTGCACTGTTTTGTGCACTTTATGCAGTCCTGGGTAGGTCTGTAGTTTAGTGTAGTTGTTTTTTTCTTTCTCTGTGTTGTTTTTTACGTAGTTCAGTCTAGTTTTTGTACTGTGCCATGTAACACCATGGTCCTGAAAAACATTGTCTCATTTTTACTATGCACTGTACCAGCAGTTATGGTCGAAATGACAATAAAAGTGACTTGACTTGACATTTATTTACTTATTGAGATACAGAGTGGAATAGGCCTTTCCAAGCCTTCGAGCTGAGCCATGCTGTCCTTCAATCCCCTATTTAACCCTAGCCGAATCATGGGGCAATTTGCAATGACCAATTAACCTACCAACTGGTTCGTCTTTGGACTAATAGAGGAAGCCAGTGCACCTGGAGGAAACCTGATGTACAAACTCCTTACAGACAGCAGCGGGAACTGAACCCGGGTCGCCTGTACTGTACAGTGTTGTGCCGCCCCACTCTAAATAGTCACAGTTGTGTGGGTGAGTGGTTCGATGCATCGGACTTCTATGGGAATGCGAGGTGATTTAATCGGATTTACCTGGCATTAGTGCGATTGAGTGGGTGATGCTTACTGTACACCTGCTGAGCCGAAAGGCCCACTTCTGCTCTGAATGACTATGACAATTTACCTGCACACCTGTAAAATCCTCTCCAGCAGGTTGTCCCTTCTGCCTCTCATAACACTCTTGTTGGATCCTGCCTCAAAGCATCTTGGCATTTGAGACCTCTCATGGTACACAGTCTACCATCTATTACCTCGTTTTCAGCAGGCTAAAGGTTGTTATAGCCAGGGGATATGCTCCCACTTCCTATCAAATGCTTCCAATGACATGCTTCTGACACCCAAGTCCAACTCCTGGCCTTCATGAGTGGCTTAGCTACCAAGCCAGGTGGAACCGTTTCCACTGAAGAGAAGGGGCAAGGGCCGCTTGCTGGCGCCTTAGAACCAGTCGCTTCAGGCAGATGGGGCTTAGCAGCCATGGCTACAGCTCAGCTAGGAGAAGGAAAACTCTGATCTCAAACCTCCGCTGCCTTGCAGCCATACCCACTCATGGAGAAGGCTTCAGGAGTAAACCCCGAGGAATAATCTGGAGGTACAGTCCCCAAGGCAGTCCTACAATCAGTTCAACGCTGACTGGCAACTCCTGCGATGCTGCTGGTGCCAAACTGCATCGGACTCTCCTGTTGTTTGGATTCATCAACTGCTTGAAGAAGGGGGAGCCTGCTGCATGGGAAACATCTTACTCTGTATATCATGCCTTGTGTATCACGTAGACAGCTAGGACAGAACATCCATGGTTGACCTCAACTAACCGAGAGCCTCAAGTAACAGTATACCTGATTCTAATCTAACAGTACAGAGGATAATACTGGGGGAGGGACAACCTGCGTTGCCTCAGATACAGTCAATTCCCTGACGTTGGGGTAAGAGAAAGCTTCACACTGTGACATGACTCTTAACAGAAAGGACACACACGAGAATAAATCTAAGCACAATAATGACCGAATGCCATTAACGAAGAGAGGTAAATACAAAAGGGTATAAAGAGGGCTGCTGACCGATTATTTTACATTTCAAACCGCCATTGAAAGTCAGGAGGTTGTTGTGCATACACCCATGTTGCTTCCAGAAACAGAAATGAGAAGTTCTAAAATTTGGGGTAGGAGGTAAACCACTGAACACCATATGTCAAAGCAAAATGGATTTTTTGATGAACACATCCTTTCCTGCAACTTAAAAAAGAGACGGTTCACAGTATTTATTAGATCCATTTGTGTTCTATTTCTCATGACCGAGACTACAGATAGGTTCGTAGAAACTCCGATGTTCAAGCAGGAGAGTTAAAATGAAAGGCTACCTACTATAGGCTGCCAGTATATACCAATGACTGTCTGACTGCAAGCCAGCTTTGGTATAGGCATTACACATCTCCACCTCTACCCAAAACTCATAGCAAACATTATTATGATACTTTTGCCATTCTTGAACTGAAGTAATGAGATGGCATCATATTGTCTAATTATGAAATACACATGCAACCATTTCCTGGGGTTATTTTTGCATTATTCTGAAAATTTGACAAGGTGTTTCCTGACATGAATTTGGAATCAGAATCAAGTTACATGATTTTATTCCCACACAATGCTCCCTTTGGAAATTAAATGCTGTCTAACCATTATGGGGAAATCTCAGGACAAACAGTGAGGTATCGAACTGGAGTCCCAGTCGAAGCAAGACCTGTACTCATCCATCAGACCACAAACTCCCCTCCTTCTTCACCCGCCAGTCATCGCCCAACCCTCACCAGCTGACCTTCCAACAACCTGAGGCCCCGGCACCAACACCAAGGCACACCCAGTGTGTAGACATACTGAGAAGCCATGATGTAGTCACCAGGCCAGAGACTGGTCAACTAAGACAAAGATGCTACGTGAGAAGGAAAGACAGAAAAACTGAACAATGGAGGCTCCCTACTTCATCCATCATGTCAAGTTGCACAGCTATGTCCATCCAGTATTCATGTCTGAAGTAGCAATGGGTCACCTTCATGAACCAATGCAATCCACATCATCCATGGTTAGACAGGATGTTTCAGGAGTTATTATTATATATATCTAACTCAGGACCAATTACAATTTGGAGCAAGTTGGCAGCAGTCTTCTGCAGCTGCTTCGCTTGACCTTATGAATAGCAGTGTTTCAGTGAATGCTGTTCTTTGGCCGGGTTGACAGTGTTCCATTAGCATAACAACCCTCCCCCGTGCCAGAGAAAGTTCCCCTCATTTTTTTTGGTCAAATCCCAATTTTATGTGACCTCTTCGAGTTCAGTTGTTTCAAACTAAAACTAAATGTGGCTCAAGTGCAAGTGGACATTTTCTTATCTGAGGGCCTGTGAAGAGAACTGAAGGAAACACAGTTGTGATCAAAGCATCTCAACAGACAAGGGTACCTCAGGTCTGGGACCCAGTTTTTGTTCATGTCCAAAGGCTTTGTGCTGAACCCAAACCCACTACAGGAGCACATGTTATAGGCCAGTAATCCTGCTGCTCAGCACCACAGATGACAAATTCCACCACTTCACTGATGGCCAAGAGTAGATAATTGTAGGATAGATGAAGCTGAGGAAATTTCCACTTCTTTGGGCATTTATGAGCTTTGTAGCTCAGTGATGGATCTAGAGGAAGGTTGTCCTATTATAATACCTTGTTTTTTCTTTGCACAAAAGTTGTCTGACCCTCAAGTGTTCCAATATTTTCAGTTTTCATACAGTTTAACAGCCATCTCATAGCATCTAATCAGAATTGTAAACAAATATTTCTGAAGATAACTAAGTTGGGTTCTATAGATGTGTAGTGAAGAGTGTATTGACTGGCTGCACCACAGTTTGGTATGGAATCATCAATGCCCTTGAACGAAAGATCCTACAAAGAGTAGTCTATCACAGGTAAAGCCTCCCCATCAATGAATACACCTACATTAAATGCTGTTGCAGGAAAGTTAGCACCCATCATCATGGTCCCCCACCACCCTGCACACGTTCTCTTCTCAGGAAGAAGCTACAGAAGCTTCAGGACTCCCAGGTTTAGGTACTTTTACTACCCCTCAAACATCAGATTTTTGGACCAGATGTGATAACTTCACCCAACTTCATTTGCCTGAACATTGAAATGTTCCCAGAACCAATGCACTTACTTTCAAAGACCCCTCATCTCACATTCTCAATATTTATTGCTTATTTATTTATTTGTTATTTCCTTCTTTTTGTACTTGCACAGTTTGGTGTCTTTTACACAGTGGCTGAACACCCAAGTTGGTGCGGACATTCATTGATTCTGTAGTGGTTATTATTCTATGGATTTATGGAATACAGCAGCAAGAAAATTAATCTCAGGGTTACACTTGGTGACATACAGTACATGTACTTTGATAATAAATTTACCTTGAACTTCTTTTATGACAGCAGATGCCAATAGCTGACAACAATTTTACTGCACTGGTAATGGCCATTCAGTGAATGAAGAACATATGGTAGAGTAACAGTTAGCTATTACAGCTCAGGGTGTTTCGGAGTTCAGAGTTCAATTCCGGCGCAGTTCCATAAGGAGTTTCTGTACGTCCTCCCCATAGAACGTGTGGGTTTTCTCCGGGTTCTTTGATTTCCTCCCACAGTCCAAAGTCATACCAGGTAGGTTAACTGGTCATTGTAAATTGTCCCATGATTAGGTTAGGGTTAATTGGGTTTGTTGGGGGTTGCTGGGGCTCAAAATGCCTCAGGAATCTGTGCTGTATCGTTAAGCAAATACCACAGAACATAACAACACAGCGACAGGCCCTTCAGCCAATAATTCTGTATCAGACCAACTAAATTAGGAATCAAATGGCCAACTAGACCAATCCCTTCTGCCTATATATAGTGCATATCCTTCCACTTCACTCACAGTCATGGGCTTAGCTAAACATCTCTTAAAATTCCCTATGTATCTGCCTTTGCCACCACCCCAAGACAGTGCATTCCAAGCATCGTCCACTCTCTGTGTAAAATACTTGCCCCTCACACCTCCTTTGACTTTGCCCCCTCTCACCTTAAATGCATGCCCTCTGGTATTAGATATTTCACTCGTGGGGAAAAAAGATACCCCATCTGTGCCTCTCATACTTACAAACCTCCCTCAGATCTCTTGTCAGCCTCCGTGGCTCCAGAGAGAACCACAGTGAAGATGAGAAGAAGGTGTAATATGAAGTGTAATGGGAGTTGGCACAGCAAAAACCTTTCAAGACTTTGGTTACCAAACAGCAGATCACTGAGATGCCACAAAGCATTTTATTTTTAACAATTTTTGTCCAGATTATCTTCGCAAATGATTTCACAGATTTTCACTGACAGCTGTAATATGAATGCTGGATTCAGAAATGAGACTTTATTGGTC
Source organism: Hypanus sabinus (assembly GCF_030144855.1). Classification (NCBI taxonomy): domain Eukaryota; kingdom Metazoa; phylum Chordata; class Chondrichthyes; order Myliobatiformes; family Dasyatidae; genus Hypanus; species Hypanus sabinus. The sequence continues at coordinate 94,499,789 of NC_082718.1, forward strand.
AAGTAAAAGAGCAGCTCAATAATAGATGGCAATTTTGGAGATCAGGCTGAAATAGCCTCTGTCTGGCTGTCAGAACATGAACTCACAATATGTCCACAATATCTCAAGAAGACGAATGGAAGAAACATGACTGTTTTGTGAAACGGCCAAAGAAAAATGCAAGACTTTATTAGACTGGTAGAACAGTTAACTGATAAATCTGCACTGGACAGGCAGAATCTCTGTGGAGAGATCAGTTGCAGTGTAAAGCCTTGGAGAACTGTGCACTCAGCCGTCATGCCTAACGTTGATTATCAGTGTCTTTAAATGGAATGACTGAAAAGATAAAGCCTGTCGGAACAAATTATCTCCATCAAGTGTGTCAAAAGTGCTGAGAGGGTATGACAAGGTGATAAGGGCTGCGTGAGTGAAATTCTAGAATCACATCAGTTTACCTATTTACAATTGATACAATCCTGGATGTCACGTCACCTGCTATCTTGAGAAATGCAATCGCTTTGTGGCTAAGGAAATAAACTGGACAAAATTCTGTTTAACTCAAAGTCAAAGCTAATTCTCAAATACAATAAGATAATTAGAAGGTATAGGAAGTACAGGAAGGCAGTCCTATTTAATAACACACACAAAATTCTGGACGAACTCAGCATCAATGTAAAAGAGTAGACAGTCAATGTTTCTCCCAAAACGTCGACTGTTTACTCTTTTCCATAGATGCCACCTGGCCTGGTGAGCACCTCCAGCATTTTGTGTGTGTCGCTTCAGATTTCCAACATCTACACGTTTTCTCATCCTAATCTTATTTGATATTCTTTTTTCATTTTTATTGGATAATCTCCAAAGAACAGAAGAACAGCTGTTATATTTAAACATAAGGGTTCCCATTTTGACTATACTTTGGGCAGAAGGTCTCCAGTGAAGCCAAATATTCTACGTTGATCTCAGGCAAATTGGGGATTGATTGCACATCCTGAATCTAGCGATCCCTTCTCCTACTTCTCAAGAGCTACTCTGACAAGCCTGATAATGTGAAGATAAGGTTGCATCCATATGTAAAAGTTTAACACACATTCCTCAAGAACTTAGACAAGTCACTCTGCATGGTAACAACGACAAAACAATCCTCTTCCTTACTCCAGATGCATATTAAATAATTTAAAAATTTGCTGAATTATTTATTTAGTGATACAACGCGGAGTAGGCCCTTCTGGCCTTCTAAGCCATGCCGCCCCATCAACGCCGACAAACCCGATCAACCCTAACCTAATGACAGAGCAATTTACAATGACCAATTAACCTATCCGTTATGCCTTCGGACTGTGGGAGGAAACTGGAGTAAAGCCACACCTTGCACAGGGAGGACATGTAGTGATTCCTTATGGAATGGCACTGAGATTGAACTCAGATTGCCCAGAGTTGTATTAGCGTTGTGCTAAGCGCTAAGCTACCATAATGCACAAAGTTGTACTTATTTAGAGATGCAGCACGATAACAGGACCTTCAGGCCCAGCAAGTCCATGCTGCCCAATTACACCCATGTGACTAATTAACCTGCTAACCCATGCGACTTTGGAATACGAGAAAAAAAAACCAAAGCATCCAGTGGGAACCCACACAGTCACGGGGAAGACATGCAAACTCCTTACAGACAGTGGCGGGAATTGAACCCGGGTCACTACCACTGTAATAGCGCTACACTATCAATATGCTAACAGGCGTCTAAATATCCTCAACATTAATTCTAAACACTTGGCACAATGTATAATGTAGAGTTTGGTGTTCAGATTCACATTAATAAGTAATATGATTTATGCTTCATAGCATTATAATTAAAATCTACAATACAACTAGCAGATACCTGTTTCCTATAAATAGAATAAATTATATGAAGTTCAAAGTACCACAGATCCTATTCAACACAACCATTCAGTGTTTATTCCACAAGGAACACATACATTCTCTGTATTCCTCAAAATATTATTCCAAGTAAAATTATTTACTCCTCAAAAGCATATGAAATAGTACACAAGACTTTCAATAATGTTCCTCTCAGGCAATACCCCATTGCCTTTAAGAACAGACTTCAAAGGCAGAAGGCCACACTGGAGTCAACAAGAATAAGCAAACTGACGTGGCAGATAATAAACTTACGTAGTGAGGGATCACAACCATCGCACTTTTTTTGCAATTCTACTCAAAGGTCATGTTAAGTGAATCTCTCTTTACCAAGATACTGCCTGATCTTCTGAACATCTGTGGTCCCGAGTTCTGGTTTTCCACATAGTTAAACCATCCTGTCTGTCTTCAGTACCCCTCAGGATCTTCATTTTAAGATTATTTGTCACCCTTATAAACTTCACTGAATGTTTGCTCAACCTCTCATCATGATTATACCACAAGAGATTTCCAGCCCATCCTTGAACCTTTTCCCCTGCTTTCTTGGTAATCTCTTCCCCTGAAAGAGGTCAGCATAGAAAGCCTACTTTAGGAGCCTGTTGCCAGGCAAGTGAGTGGCTGACTGAGTTCAATACTGTGGACGTTGTCCTGCAAGAGGCCACTGACTTGGGTTGCCTGCACTTTCAGTGAATTTGGATGGTTTTGCTGAAAGAGCATTAGTGCAATTTTTGTTCCAGTGCTTTGTCTTGCCTGTTGTAGATTGTTCAAGTCTCTGAAACATATCGGAAGATAATGTATCCCTATTGCAAGTTAGAGTACAAGTTCTGTGTCAGGTCAGCGGTTTAAAGACTAAAAAATCCTTTTGCTCAGTCAACCAAAGGTTAGGCTGACACATTATATATAGTGATGTATTTGATCATCCATGTCATTGAGAGGATGCTCCCATGATATGGGAAGTGATTTGCCAATGTCCTGTTGTGAACTTTAGTTGTGGGAGAGCACTGTGATGGAGCAGGGGTGGGTTGGTAGAGGACCTTATGTATAAAGCCCACGCTCTTGCATGCTTCAGAGAAAGCCTCAATATTAGCTTGGTGCATTGCCTCTGAGCACAAGAGAACACAAGTATCAGTGGCACTATGCAGTTCAGTTACTAAGCTTTGGATAACTCTGTTTCAGTCATACAATCGACATAGATTAAATAGTCTCCCATTAGTTCTAAATATTAGCTTCAACCCCATGCAAAGTTGCATCAGCACTGGACTTCGGAGCGAAGGCTCCCAAGTTCAAATCCAGCCGGCAACCTTGCACGCTTTCCATCTAGGCTGGGTTGAGCGTCGAGCTAGCAATGTGGCCTCGTAAAAATAAGAAAGCCTGCTAAAAAAACGCCGTCACGGCGGCGTCCCGATGACTCCACTCGGAGTTACGGGCTTTCTTCTTCTTCATGGAAAGTTATTTTCGGTGAGTTGCAACACTCGGCAAGAATGATTGAGAAAACCGTGGGCGCAACGGCACTGCTTTGTTACACACAGATCTCTACTAGAAACATCTCTCCTGTTAATGTCGTAGCTACCATACCTCGTGGAAGCAAGCGGAAAATGAAGATTAATTTCATTGGGCAGCCCAATACAAAGAGGGTGTTCTATGGATGTCTTGCCATTGATGTGGATGCTGATGTTGGAAAAGGCCACTCTCAGTGGGTGGTACTGCTCCCTCCCTTTTCTTGAAGTTTGCACAGAGTGAAGATCATGGGCACAATGCCTCGAGGTGGATGGGTGCATCCTACGTTGTGATTGGCCACTGGGAGGAAGCAGAAAAGAACCTCGGCAGACAGCCATATAAAACCAGCGATAACCTTAATTTCTGATTGTGTATAATGGATGATACTTAATATGTTCAAAGTGACCAAAAATTTATATATTAACAGCTTGTATATAGTTATCTTCTTAATGCAAAAACTGCCTCTTACTAGCTTTGTTCAGAAAACAGAGAACACCCAATAGCAGAGTTCAGCAGAGACGTACAGGTTAGTAGGTTAATTGGTCACATGGGTGTATCTGGGTGGGAGGGGCTCATTGTGCCAGAAGGGCCTGTTACTGGGCTCCATCTCTAAATCTAAACTAAAGAAGGAACAATGACCCTGTTTTTTTTTTTATGAACACTGCGCTTAATAAGCCTAAAATAATCAGAGGGAAGCTTTGAATGCAAGATCAATCTAATGAGAGCACCTTCGAACCACAAACGTCTAAAACTCACATTTAAGTTCAAAGCAGCTTTCAGCACTTTTAATAGCATGCTTTAAGAAATGCCGAAGCCGCAATTCATTGAGGTAGTTTGCGTCTCGGGTCAGGGACAGGCCAAAATGAAATGGTGGGGTCCAGGCTCCAGAGTGTACCGAGGCAACTGAACCCAATGTTTGGACGGTGAGTTAGGCGCTGGGCCAGATTGAATAGGTCAGGGTGTCCAGGCCAGAGGTGAGGGACGGGCTGGTTCAGCTCACTGCACTGCTCTGCGCTGAAATAAGGGTCTGTGAGTGAACTCTGTGGACGAACTTCAGTTCAGAATGCTATTTGCTTGCACCTATTTGGCTTTTTCTGGGAGTTTGACAGCCTTTGTTAAAGGGCTCTTTTGAGTTTCTTGCTTCGTGGCTGCCTGTAGGGAGACAAATCTCAAGGTTGTGTAATGTATACATACTTCGATAATTAATGTACATTGAACTTTGAACATAACATGCAGCCTTTTAGCTCAACTCAAGATTGCCTGCCAAGAAATATTAGAACACGCAGTTCTTCCTTTGCTAAGATAACTACAGGCTGTATGATTGAGAAGTTTTTACCAAGTTATATATGGAAGAGTTACACCTGCAGTAAAGCTGGGCTGCAGCAGGTCGCAATGAGATGACTATTTTTATAGGACACCAAACTGAATCAAAGCAAGAATGGTGAGGAAGACAAGGAAATGATTTCTTCAGGATCTTACAGCTGATTTATCCTAACCTTCATCATGTGAGTGTTAACATCATGATGGAAACAGAAGGAAGCCGCTTTTGGAGTCTGTTCACTATGCAAGCATGATGCAGCTAGTTAAAGTTACTCAGGACCAAAGGGATGTAAAACTCGACCAGGGTCAACCTTTTCAATTTCCTCATCTTTTTGTTGTCATTCATGGTTGGTTGGTGCGTAATTAAACAGGCTGTGTTGCCCTATTTTCAGTATTTGTTACGAATTGTCCTGAGCTATTGTTGATCCTCCACAATAATAAAAAAGTTCATAGCGGATGTGGTAGTGAATTTAATAAAATCAGAGAATCTTTTGCTGTCAATCAAAAGGTTAATTTTTTTTTAATTGAGTATACAAAAACAATTGAGCTGCGGGAAACTGAAATACAAGACAGCCCCATTCAACGAATGTTGAAGTTTCTCTGCACAAAGATCCAGCTGGTCAACTATGAGATGTAACTCAATGCAAGCTATCCATGAAGGGAGTCATCAGCAAAACCTTTTAGATTAGACCACAAGTTATGGACCACTGTGCTTTACAGAAGAAAGTGAGACCACAGGAGTAAGTGCAAGAATGAGTGAGAGCAATTGAATGAGGATATGAACTAATGAGGTGAGAGTAAATGAGGCAGTAAGAAAAGAAGGACAAATGGAAAGCAAACAGAGGAATGGAAAAAAAGGAAGATAGAAAGAGGAGTGATCAGTTTACCATAATAAATTGTCATTTAAACTGTATCAGAAACCTTTGCCTTCCTCTCTTTTGTAGCCTTTCGCCTTTTTCTGTATCTTATAAATACTTGCTGATGAAATTCTTTCTCTCTCCTCAGTTATTCCTATACCTGTTGAGATTTTCAGCATTATTATTTCAGAGTTCCCATGTCCATAGAATACTTCAGGCTCTGGTACATGGAGTTTCCATGTTCTCCCTGTGACTACATGGGATTTCTCCCGTGTTCTGGTTTGCTCCCACTTGCCAAGATGTGTTGCTCGATAGGTTAGGCTTTTGCGAATCGTCCCTATGAGCAGGCGAGCAGTAAAAGTATATCTACCTTCTTATTCTGGCTTCCATTCCTGATGAAGGGTCTCAGACCAAAACATCAACCACTTAAACCCTCCTTAGATGCTGCGTGACTTTTTGAGTTCCTCCAACATCTTGTTTTATGGGATTGGAGTAACTGATTGGGATGAAAGAAGGACAATGGTATTAGTTTAGATATGTATTTAGCATGTATCCAGTGAGTTGAAGGATTTTCCTCTATTCTGCAGCCCTTTGTGACTCTGTTATCATTCTGTATGTCGAATTATTTTACCCCCTGTTGGGTTCTGGAGTACAATATGGGAAGGTGAAGGGAGTCCTCCTGATGGCTTGGCCAACATTCCCCCAAAAATTAAATCACCAAAAGCAAATTAATTGATTGTTGACGTTGTGCATTTAAAATTTCTGTATTAATTGAGTAATCTTTTAAACATGCTGCTGATTAAGCATTTTTTGTTTGCTTAAATAATTCACTATAGGTTAAATGTAAAAATAATTGAATTGCATACATCATAATGCTACCATGTGATATGCATGTGCCTTGCTGAAACATGAGGTTAGATTCACATTTTGGACTCCCATGTTTTCCTTTGAACTAGTTTAATGTTTTGAAGATACAAAATATTAAACTAGTTCAAAGTTTAAAACATAACAGTGGCAAACCCAAGACGGCCAATGTCCCGCTGAAGCGCAGCAAAAGGGGGCGGTTGTGTAAGAAAAAGAACAGCCCAGCATGTGCAGAGACAGTCGAGTTAAAAAAAAGTCAGAAAACGGACAAATTCATGGGTTCATAAACAGTGAGTACAGGGTGATAATAATCATTAAAAAGAACAGAAATGGCTGGTTACATTGGAAAGATAGACACATTCAATTGCTCAGCATTTATAGTCAGCTAATTGAACAGTATTTTGAAGCAATTGAAATAGCCAGTTGGAAACAAGTGCCAATTGAGCTGAGTTTATTGGGTTTAAAGGCATACAGTTCGTTCTGAAATTTAACTGCTCCAATAATCCATCCAAAATTAGCTTTGTTAATATTGTGGAAGTAATGCAGGAACATTTAGATCCAAAAATATTGTTGATTTCAGAATGCTTTAAGTTTCATAAATAGAATCAAAAGAAAGTGGAGTCTATTACAGCATACGTTGCTGAATTGAAGAGATTGTCTCAACATTCTCAGTTCAATGATGCACTGAGAGATTGTTTAGTTTGTGGAATCTTACAAGAAAGCACTCAAAAATGGCTCCTAATTGTAGCACCACTTACATTTAAAAGATCAGTTGAAATTGTTGTATCAATGGAAACAGCAGACAAAGATACAATTGTGTTGCAGTCAAGAATGAAAGTAAGCGTGAATAAAATTGCAATGTCTAAACAGAAACCGGCCTAATTGTGTTACTGTTGTGGCAGGGGTAAGGAAAAGGTAAGAAGGCATGAGATCCAAGGGGACATTGTTTTGTGAATCCAGACCTGGCTTGCTCACCTCACTATAGGAAGGATTTGGAAACCATAGAGAGGGTGCAGGAGAGATTTACAAGGATATTGCCTGGATTGGGGAGCATGCCTTATGAGAATAAATTGAGTGAACTCGGCCTTTTTTCCTTGGAGTGATGGAGGATGAGAGGTGACCTGATAGAGGTGTATAAGATGATGAGAGGCATTGATTGTGTGGATAGTCAGGGGTTTTCTCCCAGGGCTTTTATGGTTAGCACGAGAGGGCACAGTTTTAAGGTGCTTGGAAGTAGGTAAAGAGGAAATGTCAGGGGTAGGTTTTTTATGCAGAGAGTGGTGAGTGCGTGGAATGGGTCTGCTGGCTACAGTGATGGAGGTGGATGTGATAGGGTCTTTTAAGATACTCCTGGACAGGGTACAGGGAGCTCAGAAAAATAGAGGGCTATGGATAACCCTAGGTAATTTCTAAGGTAAGGACATGTTTGGCACAGCTTTGTGGGCCAATACAGCTTTGTATCGTGCTGTAGGTTTTCTATGTTTCTAATACCAATTGGCTGTGCTGTACACATGAAAAAAATCTACCAAGATGTGCAAGTTTTGATGAAACACATACAGCAAGTAGCTACAACTGGAACATCTACGGTGATCTGAAAGTAGTGACACTGCTACTAGGAACACAGCTTGGAAACACCAAGTGCTGTTGTTTCATTTGTGAATGGGATAGCCATGCTAAAGAATGTCATTACATTAAAAAGGATTGGCCACTCCATAAGCACCTGGTTCCAGGGCACATCAGCCACTTATAGACCTTACAAAGATATTTTTTGCCTCCTCTACATATAAAACTGGAGCTTATGAAAAATGTTGTGGAAGTGATGAACAAGGAAGGTGAAGGATTTTGATATTTGAGACAGAATTTCCCCAGAATAGCTGATGCCAAGATTAAGGAAGGCATTTTTGTTAGTCCACAAATCAAAAAGGTCATCAATGATAGGCAATTCAAAGAAATTTTAGTGGGACCGGAGAAAATCACATGGAAGCTACTCAAGGGTGTTGCTGAAAATTTTCTTGGCAATTACAGAGCACCAAACTACGTGCAGCTGGTTGACAACATGTTTCAATGATACAAAACTATGAAGTGCAACATGTCACTAAAGATTCAGTTTCTGCTTTCCCAATTGAAACCTCTTCCCTGCAAATCTAGGCACTGGCAGTGACAAGCATTGTGAAAGGTTTCACCAGGACATTGCGGTCATGGAGAAATGGTATCAGGGCAACTGGAATCCATCAGTGCTGGCTGATTATTGTAGGACATTTATGTGAGAAGCCTTGGATATTGAGTACAAAAGAAAATCATCAGCAAACATTTTTAGCTTCATTGAACTATTGCAATGCATCAGCACCACTATGCAATTAAAGACAATATATTTATATTTAGTTCTTGTTTCTCTAAAGTCCTATGAGATCCAAGAAGTATGAAATGATATCTGTGTTCACCTTCACATAGTTTATCATAACCAATAAATACTTGTGAGGTAGCAAGACCTTTGCAAAAATTTGTTTCACAAGAAACTAGCAAATTCAGAGATACACACAAGAAACAGAAAGCCAAGACGTTGTAAGGGAAAGAAGCAAAGATCAAAGTAGATCCAGAGAAAAAAGGAAATGAAAGACATCCAGAGCTGTCAGAACCACTTCTTGCTGCCTCAGGATCAGCTCCTGCAACCAATTGGGGGGATGACCCCAGAAACTGACATTGTTTTTACAGTCTCAGCTGCCAAGCAGGGTAACCTCCCTTGTCAGGAACAACGTTATCCCACAAGAGTCAGAAATCCTCCACAGTGATTAAAACTTTAGGCCTGAATGGGCAATTTAAAATTTACCATGCTATGGATGTCAGTACGTTATATAGCCATTGTATTACACTGTGTATATAGTTGAGATGCATTCTATATTGGGATGGAGTTTATAGCTAAGCAGGGAGAAGTATTGGGTATTTGATATTGCAATAATATTTGAATAGTCTGGTAAATATGTTGCAGATTAAGCATTTTTTATTTGTTTAAGTAATTCTCTAGAAGTTCTATGTAAAAATATGTGAATGTCATCACGCTTCCATGTGATACATGCGCGCCTCGCTTAAAGTAAACTCGAAGTTAGACTCTCATTTCAGACCACTGTGTCTTCCTTTGAATTAGTTTAATGTTTTGAAGTTATAAAGCATAAAATGTCATTGCTCTGTATGGGATTGCAGCATAAACTTGAACATTTGTCAACAATACACTTCAAAATTATTTCTTCTAAGTATTTTGGGACAATTCTAAAATACATTATGACAAAAAATATGACTTTATATTTTTAATAATAATCATCAAGAATTTTGACTGGGAGATTATTTAAAAACTATTAATCAATTCACAAGGGCACTGCAGAATATACCTGAATGTCTTATAGTTATTTAAGTCAGTTTGATAGCGTTAATAACTCCATCAGCTTGCAAAATAAACACACACAGCTCTAGGAATTTTATCACATCGTGCACAGTTGTTTTAATACACTACCTGCCAGTTTTGACTCTTAAAAATCAATTGTAAGATGCATTTAACCCTTCTGAGTTTCCATAGACTACAGCATGAAATGTTATTGTGTTCCCCCATATGCACAGAGGTCAGTGGGAGCACAGTATTAACATCAATCAACAGCACTGCCAGAGTGACATTGCTGAGACAACTCTGAATCGAATATTTGCGCTGGAGAAGCCAAGTGGGCTTTGAAAGGGAAAGCAAGTCAATCAGAAGTTGAAAGGGCAGTCCCTCTGATGGCTTGTTTCGGGAAGTCTGCCGTACAAGGCAGTTGTGGACTTCTCTCCATTAGAACAAAGGCTTCAAGATGAGTTGGTTTAGAGGTAGAGCCTGACTATTCAGTTCCTTCCCTTTGCTGACAATCTCAGATAGTACATTATCCAGACACTACTCAGAGATATATGGTATACAGTTCTCCCCATCCCTCTTCTCTCTTTTTTCATTCCCCATTCTGAATGCCCTCTCATCTCTTCTCTTCTCTTTACCTGTCTGCCACCTTCTTCTGATGCCCCTCCTTCCTCCCTTTCTTCCATGACGCGCTCACTTATCCTATCAGATTCCTTCTTCTCAGTCCGTCACCTTTTCCACCTATCATCTTCCAGCTTCTTGCTTTAACCCCTCCCTCACCTTTCCCTTCACATGACTTTACCTATCACCTTCTAGCTCGTACTCCTTCTCCCCTTCCCACCACCTTATACGGGCTTCATCCTCCTTTCTGTCTCATCCTGATGAGAGATCTCAGCCCAAAACATTGACTCTTTATTCCTCTCCATAGATGCTGCTTGACCTGCTGAGTTCCTCCACCATTTTGTGTGTGTTATTCCGGCATATGGATAATCTGGTGTGTTACTCCAGTAATTTGCTTTTATCTGTTTACTCAATATACCAGCATCTGCAGCTGCCGTTTGTCTCCACATCTCAAGCTGAGAATGAAATGGAACAGAAATAAGACAAGGCTCCCTCTGCCGTGCTCAACTAATTAACCCTAGCACACCACCTCAGATTACCTGAGCGCGACCTAGCCATTTCTCAAAAGACCGATCTCTGCAGTTCTGCATTCTCTGTTCACTCGAAGCTCAGTTAATGCATTTTAAGAGTCATAGAGAAGCATAGCACAGAAGCAGGCTCTTTAGCCCATCTAATCCATGCTGAAATCATTTGAACTTCCTACTTCTGTTGACCTTCTCCAGGACCATAGCCCTCCATACCCCTACTATCCATGTACCTATCCAAACTTCTCTTAAATGTACAATGTCCTGTGTATGTTACTCAAAATGGCTTCTTTGGTTTGTTACGAGCAGGAATGCTTCTTTTTCGGATAAGTGTTTCTCTCGCCATTGTTTAGCTTTAGAATGGCTGATATGGTAATTGTATTCATTTGTTAATCAATGGGGAATGTTATTGTGTCTTGTGATGCTGGGAACTTGGGGGAGGGGTTTTTGCGGGTTTTTGGTGTGAGGGAGAGGCCAAGGAAGACGCTGAGGAAGGTGGACGTGTGCTGGACTGCTCGTAAGACCACCGGGGTGGTCCCAGGTGCGGCGGTGTGGCGGTCGGATGGGTCAATTGGTTCGTTGATTGAGCTCCAACGAGTGCACTAAACAAACTGAACTTTGATAAGTTGGCGCCTTTTGTTTTTTTCCTTATATATATATTGTTTTGCCTACTACTCTTTTAATTTTAGTAAACTCTTTAATCTGTATTTCATAACGGTATTTGTTGTGGGTTTGATACTGTTGGCGGGCGCGAGGCATAAACTCGATTCTCACAGCACCTGCGCGAATGGGAGGTGGGTTGGTGAGTTGCTGGAACTCCGTTTCCCCTAGACATATACCAGCCTTTTGGGTAAGTGTTACATAAGCATTGGAACCGAGCTTGCATGGACCACTTGTGCTGGCGGCTCATTCCACACTCTCATGACCCTCTGAGTGAAGAAGTTTCCCCTCATGTTCCCCTTAAACTTCTCACCTTTCACCCTTAAGCCATGACCTCTGGTTGTAGTCCCACCCAAGCAATGAGAGTAGCTAAGAGGAAAGGAAATCATTTCAATGAATCTTTGGAGCAAAAATGATTTCAATTGTCTTCATTTGAATTAATACTGATAGTTATAGTAACAACTGTAGTCAATTCCTCCCACTCTTTTAGAAAATTAAATCAAACTTCTATGACCTAGTGCCTATAATCTATGGGGCAATGTATGTTAAAGGTTTTCAGTGGCTGTGAGAAAGCAATTTTCTAGCAAGCACTTGGAGCACTGTGTGGAACTTTAACATGGATGCCTGCATTGCTTCCATAAGAAATAGCTGAACATTTTATCTCTGACCTGACACCCTGAGACTAGCCACTCCTTTTGGGGACCTTCACTTGAAATGCTAGAATGCTTCTATCGTGGAAGAATTTTTTGTGAACAAATTCGCTTGACCCTTGAAATTGCTGTTACCATGCATAACCATGTTAAAGCTGCCATGTGAGAAAATTACTTTCTTTCACAGTCACTGAAACTACTTGCTGTATGGATTGCAGTCATTATATCTTAGAATAGTGATTTAATTTTGTCGGGGAGGGGGGAGGAATTGAATAAAGTTACTTCAGATGTTACCATAACAGTCAGTGCTAATTCATATAAAAATAATGAAAAGTTTTTTTTTGCACAAGATATCCATTAAAATCAATGTCTTTCCTCTTAGCTACTTACACCGCTTCAGTAAGAAATGTCTCAACTCATTTTCCAGTGCAGAGAGAACACAAAAGTGCAGCAGTTGTAGCACTACAGATTTAGCTCTGAGATGATTCATAGGAGAAATGGAGAAAATGGCATAGTGTCACATTAAAGCACAGAAAAGTTGGCTTTGTCCCATTTCTGCTTGATTTAATTTCCAACTCGATGAGGGGTTGGGGCTCAGAGCTGTGTAAGAAGCGGACACACATGCTGTGTGACTGACGTCTTGTTATTTTCTAAACACTTCAATCTCTCGCCTAGAAAGAAAATGAAACTCTTCCACCATATTCATAAAGAGACTAAAATAGCTGCATTACTTTGTGACTGTTTGACTTTAAAATCCTATCTGATTAAAGAGATGAAGCCAGGGGAACAAAAGGGACAATGCCCTCACTAAGAATTCTGGATACCAGATGCATTGAATGACATTGATTCATTTGCCTGTCCAAGTTGATTACTGGCTCCATTCTAAATACCTGCCTGCATTCAAGATTATAATTTCAAAGCATTTACCCTGTAAGTACGAAGAAACAATGAAACAACGCCACATAAAGTGATAACGAACAGATAAGAGAACTGATCATTAGGAATTTAAACAACTTAAAATCTTAAATAGTTAATCCCAATACTCATTTTAATTAACACACATAAAATGCTGGTGGAACGCAGCAGGCCAGGCAGCATCTATGGAAAGAAACACTGTCGACGTTTCGGGCCAAGACCCTTCGTCAGGACTAAATAAAAGGAAAGATAGTAAGAGATTTGAAAGTAGGAGGGGGAGGGGGAAATGCGAAATGATAGGAGACACCTTTCCAGCTCTTAGCTTCACCCTACCCCCTCCGGACTTCTCCTATCATTTCGCAAATACTCTTTCCTTTCAGTTAGTCCTGACGAAGGGTCTCGGCCCGAAACGTCGACAGCGCTTCTTCCTATTGATGCTGCCTGGCCTGCTGCGTTCCACCAGCATTTTGTGTGTGTTGATTGAATTTCCAGCATCTGCAGATTTCCTGGTGTTTACTCATCTTAATTAGTTTCTGTATCTTAGGAGTGGGAAAATTCAGTAAGTTAATTAACCTGGAAAGAATAAACACTGAATGCAATAAACTGACAGACATTGAAGAAATTTAGGGATGAGAGGACAGGTGCATTAAAACATGCCTATGAAAATACATTTGAATTGGAAATATAGGTACAAGACTGGTGAACAGCTGATGTAATTCCTATGTGGAAAAAAGGGAGACAACATCCTTGTAACTGTAGACCAGTTAACATAATGTCAATTGTAGGAAAAATAATGACGTTTTTACTCCATAATGTAGAAAAGGCCCCAGGAATCTGAGGTTCAGCAAATATTTCAAAGGAGAAGGTCATATATAACCAAACATATTGAATTCATTAAAGAAGTAACATAAAAGCAGAGAATGGTAATACAGTAATTTTATATGGATTTCAGAATGCCTTTGCTAAGGCATTGTAGGCTAGTGATGAAGGCAGACTGTAGCAAATATTGTTAGAAGACAAGCAGATTGTATTGTTAGAAGACAAGCAGACTGTAGCAACTATTGGTAGAAAATAAGTCACAGAGTAGAAATGGAAAGCAGGGAGTGGATGTTGTGAGTGGTGACTCACAATTTCTATTAGTCACTCACAATTTGTTCACAATTTGCTCACAGTGGTCGCTACAACTTCTATTAGTGATTTGATTTTGAAAATCAGAAGAATTGCCTCAAAATCTGCTTTTGTAACCAAAATGACAGGGTATATAACGAAACACAAAAAAAGCATAACAAAATACAAGGATGCTAATAAACTCATAACATGATTATGTATTGCAAAATTAATTTCAATACAAATCATTGTGGTTCATATAGTTTGGTAAGAGAATATCCTAGATATTACTGTGCAAATGCCTTAGACACAAATATACATATAGGGTATCTAAGACTTTTGCAGAGTAATGTTTAGGAAATTCTCTTGCTGCAAAAAAATAAATTTCATGAGACATGAGTGATGATAAAGCTGATTTTGATACAGGTCTCTATTGTGGACTGAGAGTGGGAAGGGGTAGGGAGAGGGGAATGATGGTTGGGAAAAGCAGAAGAGGGGAGGAAGTGGGAAGCACTGGAGAGACATGCTGTAGTTATCATTACACCATCTGTTTGGAATCAAATGACCTTACCTGGTGTCTCAGGCTGGGTGTGTTTGCACCCATGCCACACCACCCCCACCGTCCCTGGCACTCCTTCTCTAACACCCCTCCCACGGTGCTCCACTTTTGCCATTCCCAACATCCTTTGCTCCCCCATTTATAAACTCCTCTCTGCTCCAAAGGCAGTACTGTGCAAAAGTCTTTGGCACCCTAGCTATATGTATGTGCACAGTACTGGGTTTGGAACTGGGTGTAGAGACAAAATACTCTTTGAAAGATAATCATCCAAACAGGGCAGAAAAGCATATGGACCATGAAGTTTAGTAAAGAATCACTTGAAGTCTTTGTATAGGTAATAAGACCATACAACAAAAGCAAGCACTTGAATTTAATTCTGAGGGGACAGGCTTGTAAAGGAGAAAAATTAGGCAATGCTTGGATTACGACATTTGAAGTGTTGTGCACTGTCCTGGTTGCCATATCGCAATAAAGGATTAACAAGCACTGGAGAGGATGTTGGCACCAATGTAGGGTCATACTCATCAAAAACAGATGAACAAGCTGGAATTCTATTCCCTTCAGAAGATAAAGTTAAGAATTACATTTTCAAATTGTGTAAGGCTTCAGTCAAGCAGGAACATTGAGAGCCAATGTACATTTTTTCATTTATTTACTTTTAGGATGAGGGCATCACTGGTACAGCTAGAAATCACTGTGCATCTAAAATACATTGAGAAGATGGTGGTGAGTTGCTCTTTTGAACCACTGTAGTCGTTCTGGTGAAAGCATTCCCACCGTACTATTCGTAAGCGGTTCCAGGAGTTAGATCAAGTGACAATGAAAAAACGGAGTTGTATTTCCAAATCACGATGATAAGACAACGTCAAACCAGAGAAAATCTGCAGATGTTGGAAATCCAAGCAACACACACAAAATGCTGGAGTAAGTCAGCAGGCCAGGCAGCATCTACGGAAAAGAGTACAGTCAATGTTTCGGGCCGAGACCCTTCATCAGGGCATGATATGACAACATGGAAAGGAGCCTGCGGAGGGTGATATACTTGTGTAATTGTTAACTTTGACTTCCTTGGAGGTTGAGGTTGTTGGAATAACATAGCTGAACAACTGCAGCTCATTCTGTTGATGGTACGCACTGGTGCATGGAGGTAAGAGAATGAATACATAAGATGGTGGATAAGTTCTATTCAAGCAGTTGTACTGACCGGGATTGTTTTGCATTTCACGTGAGCACATTCAAGGCAAGTGGAGTGTATTCTATCATACTCTTAATTTGTGTCTGTGTGAAAAGACATTGGGATGCCAGGAAGCTATTTAGCCCTGCTGGATACCCAGTCTCACATGTGCTCACAAGACTATAGAATCAGAATCAGAATCAGACTTTAATCGCCAAGTACCTGTACACATACAAGGAATTTACTTCCGGCAGATGTTGTCTCTCTGCTCATAACAGATGATAAATATAAATGAAAATATAGAAAATATAGCATTTCTATGATTGATCCAGTTTAGTTTCTGGATAGTTAGCCGTTGGTTAGACTCTCTCCCTTATTGCAGATGGTTATTGCTGGGCACCTCTGTAGTGCAAGTACTCTTTGCCACAACAAACTATGTTAGAATGCTGTCTTGGTTTTATGGCAGATAGTTATGGAATGGTTTATTTTCTGAGGTGCAGATAGGCTGAACATTGTGCAACCATCAACAAACATACTACTACCAACCTTGTGATAAAAGGAAGATTATTGATAAAGCAACTGAAAATAATTGGCCCAAGGGCACAACCTGAGAAACTCTTCAGCTGATGCCTCCATGCCGAACTGATTGAGCACCAAGACATCAGAGAGGATTTGTAGTAACATCTCCCTGCTGACTATCAACACAGTTATACGTGCTTCTACTCCCACTAAACTCATGTTTGCATAGCTATGCAGAGCTCAGACAGCGTCTATAAGTGCATAGTTGACAACACTGTAAAATCTCAGATGGTAAAGAGGTGGTATAAAGGAGTGAGTTAGATTGGCTGCTTGAGTTGTGTGGAGCTAATAACCTGGCACTCAACATCAAGAAGCCAAGGAAATGAATACGGACTTTAGGAAGGAGAAGTCGGGAGAGTATGCCCCAGTCCTCACTGAGGGGTCACCAGTGGAAAAGGGTGAGCAGTTTAAGACCTTGAGTGTCAACATCTATCATGGGCCGAGCACATTGATGCAATCACGAAGGAGGAACATTAGTAGCTTTACTTAGTTAGGAGTTTGAGGAAGTCTACGTTTCAACTAAGACTCTTGCAAATTTCTACAGTCAGAGTGTTGGAGGGCACTCCGACTGGTTACATCACAGCCTGATATGGAGGCTCCAGTGTAGAGATAGAGAGGGTTGTAGACCTAGTCAGTGCCATCACAGACACAATCCTCCCCAGGGTATCTTCAAGAGGGGTGCTTCAAGAAGGAGGCATCCATTACTGAGGACCCTCACTATCTGGGACATGCCCACTTCTCATTACTGCCATCAGGGAGGAAGTAGAGGAGTCAGAAGACCCAGACTCAACAATTTAGGAACAGTTTCTTCCCCTCTGCCATCATATTTCTTTAACAGTCCATGAACCATTGAACACCACTTGTTATTCCTTTTTTTGCACTATTTATTTGTAATTTATAATAATTCTTATGACTCTGCATTTTACTCCTGCCACTAAACAACCAGAGTAATGAAATACATCAGCAATAATAAACCTGCTCCACCTCCAAAACTACAACCATATTAATTTAAGAGAAGTATGTTTTCTAAGCATGTACGGTGTTTTTTCAGTGCCTTCTGTAGTGTATTTAATATTTCAGTAATATTTGAGTAATATTGTAAATATATTTTTGATGAAGCATTCTTTGTTTACATAATTCATTATGGGTTATACATAAAAGTATGCGAATGGCATACCTCATTATGTCACCATGTCAAATGTGAGCACCTCATTAAGAGAAAAGTAAGTGCACACATTTCCCCGGCTCCTGTGTTTTTCTTTTGATTACTTTTGGAGTTACGAAATGTAACAGTAGTGATGAGGAACTGTTGAAGCAAACCTGAGATGACTGCCTTCCTTTTGAAGCGCAGCATGTTTTTCTTCGAAAGGGGAGAGGGACGTTTGAGTTTGTAAATTAGCACAGTACATTGCTAAAGGGTTGGAGGAGCTACATGCCGGTCATCGAGCTGTGGTCAAAATGAAAACGTCAGCTCGAGGCATTATCTGGTGGCCTGGGATAGATCAGCGGATCAAGTGCTGTTCAGGATGCCATCATGTGCAGGAAATGCCAAAAACAACACCA